>NC_083406.1:119242414-119912414 GCF_020745735.1 Hemiscyllium ocellatum
TATTTCCAAGTCAGGATAGTGAGTGACTCGGGGTGGGGGGGTGGGGGCGGGGTGTTGTTTCCATGTATCTGCTGCACTTGTCCTTCTAGATGGAAGTGGTCGTGGGTTTGGAAGGTGCTGTCTCAGGAGATTTGTTAAATTCCTGCAGTGCATCTTTTAGATGGTACACACTGCTGCTACTGAGCATCGGCGGTGGAGGGAGGGGATGTTTGTGAATGTGGTGCCAATCAAGTGAGCTGCTTTGTCCTGGATGGTGTCAGGTTTCTTGAGTGTTGTTGGAACTGCACCCGTTTGGGCAAGTGGATATAAATCAGGATAGACCAGTTGGTAACAGAGTACTGTTGTACTATAGTCTTTGGTGCAAGGCAGCTAATATTCACACAGCAACCTCCCACAAACCACAATGTAAGCAGATGATCTGTTTCAGCAGTTTTGGTTGGAGGGGGAAGGGGGCTAAATATTAGCTAGGCCACTGGAGAGAACTCCCCATTCCTTCTTCAGAATGGTGATGTCAAGGTAATGCAGAACCACTTGAAACAGGAAATAGGGTCTAGGTTTAGCCCGTCACCTCCAGCATTGCAACATTCACTCAGTACTGACGCTGGATCGTCAACTTAGATGGCGAGCTCAAATCTTGGAGTGGAGCTTGTACCCATGACTTTCCCAATGAGAAATGGGAGTGTTACCCCCCTCCCTCCCCCAATGAAGCATCAATGGTTGCATAGCAACTGGTGGAAAATGGAAGGCAGGAACACAGAGGAACTCAGCAGGTCTGGCTATCTGTGATGAGAGAAATAGAGGTAATGCTTCAAGCCAATATGACTCCTCTTTGGCTTGGCATGGTGGGCTCCAGGGTTGGTGGTCCTGTCCTGTCCTGGAGGTCTTCTTTGATTTGATTTATTACTGTCACATGTACCTAAGTACAGTGAAAGGTTTTGTTTAGCATGCTGTAAAAGCAGATCACACCATACAAAGATCATAGAGTGATTGAACAGAGTGAGGAATACAGAGTTACAGCTCTAGAGAAAGTGCACAAAAGACAAGATTAACATTAGGTTTGAAATTTGAGAGGTCCATTCAGCATTCTAATATGAGCAGGGAAGAAGCTGTTCTTGAATCTGTTGCTACATGTGTTTAAGCTTCTGTATCTTCTGCCTAACAGAAGAGGTGGGAAGAGATTATAACCAGGGTGGGAGAGTATTCCAAAATTCCCAAATATGTCGTCTTAATTGACTTTCCCCAAACTCAAATTGATCTGATATGAACACTGACGTAATTTTTACCTTTCTCTCCTTCTTATCTACAATTCTGTCATTTATGCTGGTGCCATCATATGGCAACTCATAAAACTTTTCACTGTGTTTTTTTGTAAAGATCCACATGACAACAAATTGCTATTAGATTAGATTAGATTCCCTACAGTGTGAAAACAGACCCTTTGGCCCAACAAATCCACACTGACCCTCCGATGAGTAACACACCCAGACCCATTTCCTCTGACTAATGCACCTAACACTATGGGCAATTTAGCATGGCCAATTCACCCTGACCTGCACATCTTTGGACTCTGGGAGGAAACCCACGCAGACACAGGGAGAATGTACACACTCCACACAGACAGTTGCCCAAAGTTGGAATCGAACCCAGGATCCTGGTGCTGTGAGCCACAGGATCCTGCAGTTGTGACTCCAGCAGAAACCCTATTTATTGCAGTGAGATATGGAATTTTGGTGAAAGTGTATGACAATGCAGAGTCTGGTGGTACAGTATGTTCTGGAATGACCACTCCAGGAACCTCATGGTATATGCCACCTCCACCAGGGGGTAGGACTGGGATGTTTGAAGTTGTTCTCTGTCACAATTCTCCCTTTCACTTCAGTTTGTCATGGACCTTTTCAGTAATTAGTGGCTGTAAGATATACCATCACAGAGAATCTTCAGAAGAGGCACTGTTCACAGAATCACAGGATTGTTGTGCTGCAGGAAGAGGCCACTTAGCCCATTATTCCAGTTCCATTACCTAGCTCATCAGTCTCCTGCCTCTTCCCCATGTTTTCAAGAAGCAGATAAATGAAAGGATCAAATGTATAGGGAGAAAGCAGGGATAGGGGACTGAGTCGGATCAGCCATGATCGTATATAATGGTGGTGCAGGCTCGAAGGGCTGAATGGCCTACTCCTGCTCCTATAGGCTATGTTTCTATCCCTGCACACCATTTTTGTCCAACTATCACCCTCCTGAATACCTCTTTCCAACCTGCCTCCACCATATTTCCCGGTAGGGCATTCCAGATCCTAACTACTCACTGTGTCAAGATCTTTTTTCTCTTGCTACCATTACGCTGTTTGCACTTTATTTTAAATCTACGCATTCTCATTCTTTTCTCTTTTGCCAGCAGGAACGGTTTCTCTCTATCTACTCTGTCCAACCAGATTTGGAAAAACTCTATCAAATTTCCTGTGGGTCTTCTTCACTCCAAGGAGAACAGAGCCAACCTCTTCAATCTCTCCTCATCACTGTAGTTGTTAGATACGCATGTTTAGCAATAAATACAACTACATTTCGTCAGGCTTTAGGCCTCAGGGGATCAAGGAGTATGGAGGAAAGCAGATGTGATGGGCAATCAGCCATGATCATATTGAATGGCGGAATAGGTTTGATGGGCCAAATGGCCAACTTTTCCTCCCATTTTCTATGTTTCTATAATGACCAGGACCTTAGGGAGCTGCTACAGATACATCTGCTCTCTCTGAAAGACAATATAGAATCCCTGGTCAACACCCACTGGGTTGGGCAGCCCTGAGTGCCAACATGGGCATCATGCCAACACATAGCTTCCGAGAGCCTCTTCTGCACATTGATCTTAGAAAAAGATAGACATGGCGATGCTCCTGGTCTCTATCCAGACTCTGGGTCACATCATAAGACCATAGGAAATGAGGACAGGAGGAGGCTATTCAGCCCCTCGAGCCTGCTCTGCCATTCAATAAGATCATGCTTGTTCCAACATTTCTAACATCCTCTTTCCTGCCCTTTCCCTGTAACCCTTGATTCCTTGACTGATCAAGAATCTCTCTCAGCCTCAAGTATACACAAGGACTCTGCCCCCACTGCTCTCTGTGACAAAGAGTTCCAAAGACTCTCAACCATCTGAGAGGAGAAATTTGTCCCCATCTCAGTCTTAAAGTGGTGCCTCTTTATTCCGCGACTGTGCCGTTTGGTCCTAGACTCTCCCATCAGGGGGGGAACCATCCTCTCAGCAATAACCTGTCAAACCCCTTAAAAATCCTGTATGTTTCAATGAGATCACCTCTCATTCTTCTAAACTCCAGGGAGTAGACAGTCCCAACCTGTTTGATCTTTGCTGATGAGACAATCTCTCCATTCCAGGGATCATCCTAGTGAACCTTCTCTGAACTGCTTCCAATGAAATGATATCTTTCTTTAAATAAGGAGTACAAAACTGTGCTTCAGATGTGGTTCCACCAGCCCCTTGAATGTAGCTGACCTGACATAAACACAAACTCTTTCAGAACCGTGACCTGAAACAGGTTTTCCTGCTCTTCCCCTTGTGTGTCCATTCCCCTTGTGTGTCCATTCCCCTTGTGTGTCCATTCCTGTGTGAGGGAGGATCCATTGGATCTAACATGAAGCTCACACCATTAAAGAACCCCAATGATGTTCTCACGAGCAAATTAGGGCCTAAAACAGTTTGCCCTGCTCAAGACTCTTTAACTCGAGAAGTTCCAGTTGTGGTACAAGATTTTAAAGAGCAAGGCAAAAGAGGAAAGGGAGATAAAGAGAGATGGAGTGATTTAGGGAGGGAATTCCAGAACATGGGGTTTTGTTGGATGTACAACCAGGTTAAAACAGTGACTGCAGATACTGGAAACCAGAGTCCAGATTAGAATGGTGCTGGAAAAGCACAGCAGTTCAGGCAGCATCCGAGGAGCAGGAAAATCGATGTTTCGGGCAAAAGCCCTTCATCAGGAATACAGCCACCACCAATGATGGAGCAGTTATAATTGGGAATATTCAAGGAGCCTTAAATTGAGGGACACAGAAATTTCAGAGAGACAGAAATCTTGAATAGTTCTGCGACTGGAGGCAGTGACTGAGATAGTGAGGAGTGAGGCCGCAAGGAAGTGAGGACGAGAATTTTAAAATGGTTCAGTTTCCCGACTATAGAGGGCACACTTCCCCTCGACAGTTTCAAAGATGGCACGCACATGCGGAATGGAGTAACTCCGGCCTCGGGGCTATATGATCACACCGTGCGTGAGCTCAAGGACAACCAAAGATGAAGACTTCCTGATGAAGGGCTCTGGCCCGAAACGTCAAATTTCCTGTTCCTTGGATGCTGCCTGACCTGCTGTGCTTTAACCAGCAACACATTTTCAGCGACAACCAAAGATGGGCAATTAAAACTGAAACCCCAGGGAGATAGCCAGAAAAAATAAAGGTAATGATGGGCAAGGGAAGTGGGAAGGTGGATGAGGGGTATGTGAGTGAAAGGCAGCAGAGGGACCGGCCCACCATTGGCTAGTTGGCTCCCAGAACTGAAGGTGTTGAATGCCATACTCCACCATGAACCCAGTGGATGCACTGCACACACATTATTTGCTGGGGTGAAGCCTGGGCTGTTATTTGTTCCTGTGTGCAATTTCCCTTGAACTCGCTTGGGTATGTCAAACGGCTACAGATCGGTGCTGCCACAGGAAGTGGTTGAGGCCAAAACATTGAATGTTTTCAAGAAGGAGTTAGTTCTTTGGGCTAAAGGGATCAAACAGTGATGGAGAGAAAGTGGGAACAGGGGCCTGATTGGCCATGATCGTATTGAATGGGGGAGCAGACTCGAAGGGCTGAGTGGCCTATTCCTGCTCCTGTTTTCAATATTTCTATGTATTTGACATTTCCATTATGGGAAAAAAAGACTCCGACTATCCACCCTATTCATGCCTCTCATAATTTTACACATTTCCATCAGGTTGCTCCTCAGCCTCTAATCCTTAATCCATGTTTGTTCAACCTCTCCTTATAGTTAAAACACTCCAGTCCAGGCAACATCCTGGTAAGCCTCTTTTGCCCCCTCTCCAAAGCCTCCACATTCTCCCTATCATATGGTGGCCAGAGCTACACACAATACTCCAAATGAGGCCTAGCTAAAGTTAGCAAGGTTAGATCATATGGGATCCAGAGAGAGCTAGCCATTTGGATGCAGAACTGGCTTGAAGGTAGGAGGCAGAGGGCAGTGCTGGAGGGTTGTATTTCAGACTGAAGTCCTATGACAAGCAGTGTGCCACAAGGATCAGTGCTGGGTCCACTGCTTTTCATCATTTATGTAAATGATTTGGATGTGAACCTAGGAGATATGGCTAGTAAATTTATAGATGACACCAAAATTGGACAGGTGCAATGGACAGTGAAGAAGGTTATCTTAGAGTATAATGGGATCTTGATCAGATGGAACAATGGGCCAAAGAGTGGCAGATGGATTCAATTTAGATAAATGTGAGGTACTAAATTTTGGAAAGGCAAATCAGGGCAGGACTTATACGCTTAATGGGAAGGACCTGGGGAATGTTGCTGAACAAAGAGACCTTGGAGTGCAGGGTCATATTTCCTTGAAGGTTGAATCACAGGTAGACAGGAGAGTGAAGGAGGCGTTTGGTATGCTTGCCTTTATCAGGTCATTGTATTGAGTATAGGAACAAAAACAGAAATTGCTGGAAAAGCTCAGCAGGTCTGGTAGCATCTGTGAAAAGAAATCAGAGTTAACGTTTTGGGTCCGGTGACCCTTCCTCAGACCTGATAGTAGCTAGGAAAATGTTGATTTATATGCAGCGGACAGGATGGAGGGAAAGTTCTGAGGGTCCCGACTCAGGCGACTGGCTGTGTGCAGTTTGCATGTTCTCCCCGTGTCTGCGTGGGTTTCCTCCGGGTGCTCCAGTTTCCTCCCACAGTCCAAAGATGTGCGGGTCAGGTGAATTGGCTATGCTAAATTGCCCGTAGTGTTAGGTAAGGGGTAAATGTAGGGTATGGGTGGGTTGCGCTTCGGCGGGTCGGTGTGGACTTGTTGGGCCGAAGGGCCTGTTTCCACACTGTAAGTAATCTAATCTAATCTAAAAAAAACCCCAAAACGTTAACTCTGATTTCTCTTCACAGTTGCTGTCAGACCTGCTGAACATTTCCAGCAATTTCTTGTTTTGTTCCTGATTTACAGCTTCTGCAGTTTGTTTGATTTTCACCATGTGTAGGAGTTGGGAGAACATTTTGCAGATGTACAAGACGTTGTTTAGGCCACTTTTGGAATATCATGTGCAATTCTGATCTCCCTGCTATAGTTGTTGTTATACTTGAAAGGGTTCAGAAAAGATTTACAAGGATGTTGCCAGGGTTCGAGGGCTTGAGCTATAGGGAGAGGCTGAATAAACTGGAGCATTGGAGGCTGAGGGGTGACCTGGAGAGTTTTATAAAATTATGAAAGGCATGGGTTGGTGAATAGTCAAGGACTGTTTCCCATGGTAGGGGAGTTGAAAACTAGAGGGCATGGGTTTAAGGTGAGAGGGGAAAGATTTAAAAGAGACCTAAGGGTAACGTTTTCTTGCAGAGGGTGATACGTGTGTGGAATGAGCTGCCAGAGGAAGTGGTGGAGACTGGTACAATTACAACATTTAAAAGTCATCTGGATGGGTATATGAATAGGAAGGGTTTGGAGGGGTATGGTTTAAATGCTGGCAAATGGGACCAGATTCAATTAGGAACTCTGGTCAGCATGGACGAGTTGGACCGAAGGATCTATTTCCATTCTGCACAACTCTGACTCGATGGCTCTGTTTTGTACAGCTGGAACATGACTTTCCAAGTTTTTCTCTTTCAGGCCATCCTCTGCTTCTTGAACCGCTGCAATCCACGTGCTGCAGGTTGACCCAAAATGCTGTTAGGGAGGGAGTTCCAGGCTTTTGACACAATGACACTAAAGGAACGGCAATATATTTCCAAGGGCCTCTGGCTCAGAGGTGGGACATTGCCACTGTGTCAGAAGAGTCCTCTGAGCCAGGATGCAGAATGATGTGTAAACCTTTCTGTCAATCAGTCTGGCAACCTTTAAAGAATTCTGGACATCTAAACGCAGGTCCCTCTGCTCCTGAATCTTGTTTAGAATTGCTGCTTTTCCTTTATATCATCTGTCTAACTCCTTCCGACTGTAATGAATCACTTCACATTTCTTCACTTCCATTTGAAGTTCTATATTATCCTCTTCACATTTCCCAAAGCTTCCAAGTTTTGCAACGTCCACAAACTTTGCAATTGTGCCGTGTACATCAGGGTAACTTTACATCATGGTGTACATTACAAAAGCAAGGGTTCTAATACTGAGCCCTGGGAAATTCCAGTACCATCCTCCAGCCTGTAAAACCCATTAACCATTACTCACCAATTCCTGTTCCTCAATCAATTCAATATCCATGTAGCTCCTATCCCTTTTATTCTATGAGCTATCACTTTGATCACGAGCAGCGTTCCCTCCAATTTTCATTTCAGATGCAAGGGTCTCTGAGGCTCATTGATGGACGTGACTTCTGCAATTGGAAGTCTATGCTGCAGTTGGCTTGCACCCATGAACTGGCTGGACATGCACAGCTGTGAGGTTTAGAGGGAATGTTGCTCTCAAGTCTGTTGTGCAGCACTGTATTCGAATGAGAATTAGATTTAGAAGTAGCATTATTGTCACATGTACTCAGATGAGTGCAGTGAAAAGTTTACAAGTTGCCACCTACAGCGCCATCTTAGTACAAAGGTACTTAGGTACAGATTCTTAAGTACAAATTCTTGAGGAAAAAACATTAGAAAAATAAAGAAGTAAGAGTTCAGAGTAACACTCCAACCAACCCAGACCACACCAATGCCTTGCCTCCAGATGGCGCCAGGGGTCACTTTGAGGCTGGGGTCCATGCTGAGGCCACACCAGGCAGACAGACCCCACAACTGGCCATTTTGGGAGTCCACATCTGCCAGGTCAACAACACTGGCTCATCAACCCAATTACCTCTTCAGAACAACTCCAGTCGGTTCACTAAACATGATTTTCCCTTCATAAATTAATTAATTAATGCACACTGGCTTTCAGTAATTAACCTAACCTGGGCCAGCATTTATCATCCTTGATGCGTTATCCTTGATAACGCCGAGATGAGCTGCCATCTTGAACTGCTGCAGAACATATGCTGTAGGTAGCCCCACAATGTCCTTTGGGAGAGAATTCCAAGATTTTGACCCAGTGATGGTGAAGAAATGCCGCTATATTTCCAAGTCAGGATGGTGAGTGGCTTGGAGGGGAACTTGGAGGGGGGGGTGTTCCCAATAATGTTTTCCCACATATTTATAGTAATTGTCATGAGGTCAGTCAGGTAGACAGCTTTGAATATGAGTTCCCTGATTGGGGCTATTAACCTGGTTCGATCAGGAAGCCCTGGCTGATAGATATAAAACAGGAATGTCAGGGGTTCTGCTCAGTCTGAGAGCTGGCTCTGAGAGAGCTGGATCAGTGTCAAGGACTTCCCATGTGACTTGGTGATGAGATAGTGGCTTCTGTGGAGTTATTTCAATAATTAGATTAGATTAGATTACTTACAGTGTGGAAACAGGCCCTTCGGCCCAACAAGTCCACACCGACCCGCCGAAGCGCAACCCACCCATACCCCTACATTTACCCCTTACCTAACACTACGGGCAATTTAGCATAGCCAATTCACCTGACCTGCACATCTTTGGATTGTGGGAGGAAACCGGAGCACCCGGAGGAAACCCACGCAGACACGGGGAGAATGTGCAAACTCCACACAGTCAGTCGCCTGAGTCGGGAATTGAACCCGGGTCTCAGGCGCTGTGAGGCAGCAGTGCTAACCACTGTGCCACCGTGCCGCCCACAATGTGGGTGGCGCAGTGGCTCAGTGGTTAGCACTGCTGCCTCACAGTGCCAAGGACCTGGGTTTGATTCCAGCCATGGAAGACTGTCTGTGTGGAGATTTGCACATTCTCCCTGTGTCTGCATGGGTTTCCTCCGGGTGCTCCGGTTTCATCCCACAGTCCAAAGATGTGCAGGTCAGGTGAATTGGCCATGCTAAATTGCCCGTCGTGTTAGGTGCATTAGTTAGAGGGAAATGGGTCTGGGTGGGTTACTCTTCGGTGGGTCAGTGTGGACTGGTTGGGCTGAAGGGCCTGTTTCCACACTGAAGGGAATCTAATCTAAAAAAAAATGGTCTCCAGACCTTTCAGGCATCACTGAAGTTAAAGTGACCATGGGTTTGGAGTCACATATAGGACAGGCCTGGTACGGGTGGTGGGTTTCCTTCTGTAACTGTGGTGGAAAGAGCAAGGACTAAATGAACAGCTCTTTCAGAGAAAAGGGTAAACACATGAAGGGTCAAATAGCCTCTCGCTGATTTTTGTTTGTAGACCTGTGTTTGGTCTAACTGAGCAGTTTGCTGGACCCCTTTCAGAGGTGAAAGTGAGGATTGCAGATGCTGGAGATCAGAGTCGAGTGTGTAGTGCTAGAAAAGCACAGCAGCTCAGGCAGCGTCTGAGGAGCAGGAGAGTCGATGTTTCGAGTATAAGCTCTTCAACACACATTCCTGATGCGTTCATGCTTGAAATGTCAACTCTCGGATGCTGCCTGACCTGCAACACCACATTGTCGACTCATTTCAGAGGTGCAGATCTCAGTCACGATGCTGTGATTCTGGAGTCATGTGTAGACCAGACCAGTTAAAGATGGCAGATTTCCTTCCCTAAAGGACATTAGGGATCCACTGGGATTTTATGACAGCTCAACAACTTAATGGTCCCTTTTACTCATCCCGGGTTTTTAATTTGGATTAGTGGTGCTGGAAGAGCACAGCAGTTCAGGCAGCATCCGAGGAGCAGTAAAATCGATATTTTGGGAACTCCCCACATACTTTCGAGACACCACCCACACGCCCTCCACCTCCTCCAAGACTTCCGTTTCCCCGGCCCCCAACGCCTCATCTTCACCATGGATATCCAGTCCCTCTACACCTCCATCCGCCAGGACCAGGGCCTCCAAACCCTCCGTTTTTCCTCTCCAGACGTCCCCAACAGTACCCTTCCACCGACACACTCATTCGTTTGGCCGAACTGGTCCTCACCCTTAACAATTTCTCCTTCGAATCCTCCCACTTCCTCCAGACCAAAGGGGTAGCCATGGGCACCCGTATGGGCCCCAGCTATCCCTGTCTCTTTGTTGGCTACGTAGAACAGTTAATCTTCTGTAATTACACCGGCACCACTCCCCACCTCTTCCTCCGCTACATAGATGACTGCATTGGGGCCACCTTGTGCTCCCATGAGGAGGTTGAGCAATTCATCAACTTCACCAACACATTCCACCCTGATCTTAAATTTACCTGGACCATCTCTGACACCTCCTTCCCCTTCCTGGGCCTCTCCATCTCCATTAATGACGACCGACTTGACACTAACATTTTTTACAAACCCACCGACTCTCACAGCTACTTGGATTACACCTCTTCCCACCCTACCTCCTGCAAAAATGCCATCCTGTATTCCCAATTCCTCCGCCTCCTCCGTATCTGCTCCCGGGAGGACCAGTTCCATCACAGAACACACCAGATGGCCTCCTTCTTTAGAGACTGCAATTTCCCTTCCCACATGGTTAAAGATACCCTCCAACACATCTCGTCAAAATCCCGCACGTCCGCCCTCAGACCCCACCCCTCCAACCGTAACAAGGACAGAACGCCCCTGGTGCTCACCTTCCACTCTACCAATCTTCACATAAACCAAATCATCCGCCGACATTTCCGCCACCTCCAAAAAGACCCCACCACCAGGGATATATTTCCCTCCCCACCCCTTTCCGCTTTCCACAAAGACCGTTCCCTCCGTGACTACCTGGTCAGGTCCACGCCCCCCTACAACCCACCCTCCCATCCTGGCACCTTCCCCTGCCACAGCAGGAACTGTAAAACCTGCGCCCACACCTCCTCCCTTACCTCCATCCAAGGCCCTAAAGGAGCCTTCCACATCCATCAAAGTTTTCCCTGCATATCCACCAATATCATTTATTGTATCCGTGGCTCCCGATGCGATCTCCTCTACATTGGGGAGGCTGGGTGCCTCCTAGTAGAGCGCATTAGGGAACATCTCCGGGACACCCGCACCAATCAACCACACCACCCTGTGACCCAACATTTCAACTCCCCCTCCCACTCTGCCGAGGACATGGAGGTCCTGGGTCTCCTTCACTGCTGCTCCCTCACCACCAGGTGCCTGGAGGAAGAACGCCTCATCTTCTGCCTCGTAACACTTCAACCCCAGGGCATCAATGTGGACTTCAACAGTTTCCTCATTTCCCCTTCCCCCACCTCACCCTAGTTCCAAACTTCCAGCTCCGCACTGATCCCATGACTTGTCCTACCTGCCTATCTTCTTTACCACCAATCCAATCCACCCTCCTCCCTGTCCTATCACCTTCATCCCCTCCCCCACTCACCAATTGTACTCTATACTACTCTCTCCCCACCCCCACCCTCCTCTCACTTATCTCTCCATCTTCAGGCTCTCTGCCTTTATTCCTGATGAAGGGCTTTTGCCTGAAACATTGATTTTACTGCTCTTCGGATGCTGCCTGAACTGCTGTGCTCTTCCAGCACCACTGATCCAGATTTTTAATTGCAGGACGCTGGAAACATGCTGCTCCTGTGAAAGCCCAGAGGCTGTGCTGGGGAGGAAAAGGTTCAGTCACCATTTGGGCAGGAGTCTAGCACATTACAGGGATGTGGAGGAGCCAGTGTTGGACTGGGGTGGACAAAGTTAAAAATCACACAACACCAGGTATAACCTGATATTCTGTGATTTTTAACATTACTGGGACAAAGTGAATGCTGACAGAGCTCTGCCTGCCCATGTGTTGGAGACAGCGTGAGACCTGACAAGTTTGATTTAACTCATAAACAACTGCAAACAGGACCTATTTACTCAGCAAACACAGTCTCTCTGGCAAACTCATAAACTAACAAGAATCTCCAAACTCAGATCCGAAATGTGACCGAGAAACTTTTATCTCCTGAAAAATGTGGAGTTGGAGGATGGGTGCTTGGCACTAATCAACTGCAGAAAATGTACCACAGATTGATGCAGATTGACAGAAGAATTACGTGAACATTCCAGTCAGAAATAGGCTTTAAAGTTCTTCTGTTGGATACAGAAGGTGGTGGTGAGCTGCCTTCTTGGAGCACTGCAGTTTAAAGAGACATATCGAGTTTTTCAGATTCACAACCAGTCTGTGTTTTGTCCCCTCAATATAAAGGTGTCCCCATTGTTAAAGCAGCGAATGCAGATTGAAGGAAATGCAGGTAATTCACTGCTTCACCTGCAACCTTGGATAGTGATAGCTTACTTGATGTTGAGTCCTGAAAATGTGGCATGGAGGTGCCAGGGTTCTGCTCTATTCTGAATGACGATGGCTCCTCCTTTATCTGCTGGTTGGATGACAATGTTGCAATTGGTTTTGAGACTAGATGGCATTGCGTTGTGATCGGGTGATGTTTTGCTCTACTTTGTGGATGCAGCTGATGAATTTGGCATTTACATATTTCCTGACGATTTGAGCATACATATCAAGCCCAGGGCAGCTGCCCCTCAAGAGGGGTTCAAATCGACTCCCCTTTCATTATACAGGTCACTTCTAACACATGACCACTTTGGCCTGAAGTCTCATCTGTTTACATATAAACAAAAGGCCTCTCAAAATCCTTTTCATCTCTGTACCAAACCAGTCTAAACAGAGCCTAGCCTGTTTACGACCCCTCTGAAAAAAATCAAGGACACGGTATCCTTAGGAAAAGGAACAGCTTTTAGAAAAATGGGACCATCTTTGTGACACAAGTGATGTGCAAACAAAGCAGAGGTGATTTGAGAAAGAAACCTTTTCACACAGTTATCCACTGCCTGTAAAATTGTTGGGGGCAGGTTCAATCAAGGCATTCAAGAGGGCATGGAGTTATTATTTGGATTGGATTACAAGGATAAGGGATGAAAAGCAGGAGATTGGCAACAGGTAATGAAAAGCCACCACAGGCACCATGGGCTGAATGACCTCCATCTACTTCATAACAATTTTGTGATTCAATCACATCATTCCCACAATGTGTGCGCTGGTTAATAAAAATGTGTATCCCCTATACAGACATAACCACTCCATCTAACTGCCTTGCTATCTTCAGGGATCTGTGGATGTGCTTCTGACCATCAGTGCTTCCCAGGCTCCTACCAGCCAGCGTGTAATCCATTGCTTTTGTCACCCTGCCCATTGCTTTTCTGGGTCGAATTCCAATTGGTGCAGCTCTGTCCAGCTGATCATTCTAGGAGAAAGTGAGGACTGCAGATGCTGGAGATCAGAGCTGAAAGTGTGTTGCTTCATTTCTGAAGAAGGGATCATGCCCGAAACGTCGACTCTCCTCTCCTTGGATGTTGCCTGACCTGCTGCGCTTTTCCAGCAGCACATTTTCACCGGCTGATCATTCTGTTGATATGCTCCTGAAGTTCACTGCTATTCTCCTCACTTTTCTTCCCCGCATTTATTGGTCACAGAGTTGAGTACAAGAGTCAGGATATCACGGTGCAGCTTAATAAGACTTTGGTTAGGCCACACTTAGAGTATTGTGTTCAATTCTGGTTGTCGCATTGCGGGAAGGGTGTGAAGGCATTGGAGAGGGTGCAGAAGAGGTTTAACCATCTGACCAATTTTCACAAACTTCTAAAACATATTAAGACACAATTAAGACCACAGACTATAAAACACAGGAGCCAAAATTAGGCCACCTGGTCTATCGAGTCTGCTCTGCCATTTGACCATGGCTGACAGGTTTTTCAACCCCATCCTCCTGCTTTCTCCCTGTAATTCTTGATCCCCTTGATAATCGAGAACCTGGGTCTCTGCATCTTAAATATACTCAGTGACCTGGCCTCCACAGCCACCTGTGGCAATGAATTCCACAGATTCACCACTCTCTGGCTGAAGAAGTTTCGCCTTATCTCCATTCCAAAAGGTCTTCCTCTTACTCTAAGGCTATGGCCTCGGGACCTAGTCTGGCCTGCCAGTGGAAATAACTCCCCAACATCCACTCTCTCCAGGCGATTTCGTATTCTGCATTTGTTTCATTTAGATTCCTCCTCATCCTTCTAAACTCCATCGAGTGTAGACCCAGAGTCCTCAAGTCCAATTTGTTAAGGTATGTCATAAACAGCAAGAATCCAAGCCCTGTGGAACCCTAATAGAAACAGATTTCCAGTCACAGAAATAGCTCTGTACCATATGTAAGTTAGCTCGGTGAGCTGGAAGATTTGTTTCCAGACGTTTTGTCACCGTACTAGGTAACATCATCAGTGAGAGTCTCTGGGGAAGCGCTGGTGGCATGTCCCGCCTCCCTATTTATAGGTCTTGGTTTCTTAAGGCGGGTGATGTCATTTACGGTTCTTTTTTTTCAATGGAAAGTAGATAGGATCTAAATCGATGTGTTTATTGATGGAGTTCTGGTTAGAATGCCATGTCTCTAATAATTCTCATGCGTGTCTTTGTTTCACCTGTCCCAGGATGTGTGTGGTGTCCCAGTCAAACTGGTGTCCTTCTTTGTCTGTATGGATGGAAACTAGTGAGAGTGGAATGTGGCTTTTGATGGCTAGTTGGTGTTCATGTATCCTGTCTGCCTGATGTAGTGTTTTTTACAGCTCTTGCATGGTATCCCTATTGTCACTGCTCCCTCTCTCTCAGTCAGTGTTGGATACAGCATGCCACTTTGTATTGGATCTCTAAGACTCTTTTAGGATTGGTCTGCCTTGGAGGATCTTATCAAAAGCCTTGCTAAAAGCAGCCATTCAAGTAGATAGGGTCATCAAGAAGGCATTTGGCATGCTTGCCTTTATTGGTCACAGAATTGAGTACAAGAGTCAGGATATCACGGTGCAGCTTAATAAGACTTTGGTTAGGCCACACTTAGAGTATTGTGTTCAATTCTGGTTGTCGCATTGCGGGAAGGGTGTGAAGGCATTGGAGAGGGTGCAGAAGAGGTTTACCTGGATGCTGCCTGGATTAGAGAGTAGGGGTTAGTAAAACTTGGGTTGTTTTCTCTAGAGCAGTGGAGTCTGAGGGGAGACTTGACAGAAGTCTATATAATTATGAGATACATAGATAGGGTTGATGGTCAGAATCTTTATCCCAGCATTGAAATGTCTAAAACTAGAGTGTATGCATTTAAGGTGAGGGGGGAAAATGCAAAGGAGAAGTCAGGGGCAAGTGTTTTTGACAGGGAGAGTGGTAGGAGTGTGGAATGTGCTGCCAGAGTTGGTGGTGTGGAGGCCGATACAATATGGGAGTTTAAGAGACTTTTAAATAAGCAGATGAATAAGCACGGAATGGAGGGAGATGGACCAAGGGCAGGCAGAAGGGATTAGTTTGATTTGGGTCATGTTTGGCACAACATCGTGGGCCGAAGGGCCTGTTCCTGTGCTGTATTTTCTATAAAGTCTGTGCAGACCACATCAAATACATAATCCTCATCAACACTCCTAGTTACCTCCTCAAGAAAAGGGATCAAATTTAATCAAACACGACCTTTCCTTAACAAATCTAATCTAAGGAATCGTACAAGAGTAGGGAAATATGATAACCGAACAAACCCAACAACTTTGCCGCAAAATAAATACAAGTGGATATGATTTGGTGGCAATTATTGTTACTGGTTACAGGGAGAATAGGTTTGAGAACTGAATATCCAAGGGTACTCAATGTTTTGAAAGGATAGGCAGGAAGGAAAAAGAGGTGGTGTTGTTTTGTTGGTGAAGCAAGAGGTAAGTACTGTACTGAGAAATGTTATTAGCATTGAAGATCAAGATGCAGAATCAGTCTGGAGAGAAATAAGAAACAGCAAGGGAATGATGTCCCTGTTGGGAGTACTCTGTAGGCTCCCAAACAGTACTGGGGCACAGTATTAGTCAAGAAATACTGGCAGCTTGTAAGATAGATACAGCAACAATCATGGGTGATGTTACTATACAAATAGACTGGACTAATCAAAGCTGGAAGGGTAGCCTCGAGGGAGAGTTCATTGAATATATTAACAATTGTTTCTTGGAGCAATATGCTGGGGAATCAATCAGGGAACAGGCTATTCTTGATTTGATATTGTATAATGAAGCGAGACTTGCAAAATGGCCTTTAGTGGACTGATATGCTCTTCTTGTTGGACGTGGGAGTTTCAAGAGAGTTTACTGAGGATTATAAATGTTGTTGGTTGAGAACCCTGTCAGATCAAATGGATCAGTTGGAGCAATAGTTAGAGGCAATGAGGAATTTACAAGAGCTGGGGGTGTGACGGATGGCAGTTACAGGAAGGGAGAAAAGTCACAGATACAGTCAGGTAGATGGGTTAACTCTAAGAAAGGCAGGAGTGGTAAGCAGGCAGTACCAGAGTCTTCTGTGGCTGTCCCCACTTCAAACAAGTATGTTGTTTTGGAAAATGTAGGGTGTGATGGATTCTCGGGGAATGCAGCACAAACAGCCAAGTTTCTGGTATTAAGACTGGCTCTAATACAATGACGAGTACATCGCATTCCAAGAGATGAATTGTGTTAGGGGACTCTTTAGTCTGAGGTACAGACAGACATTTCTGTGGCCAACAACGAAAAATCAGAATGGTGTGTTGCCTCCCTGGTGCCAGGATCAAGGATATCCCAGAGAGGGTACAGAATGCTCTCAAAGGGGAGAGCGCACAGCAGGAGGTCATTGTCCACATTGGAACCAACGACACTGGAAGGGAAAAGGATGAGATTCTGAAGGGAGAATATAAAAATGAGGTCCTCTAGAGTAGTAATATCTGGATTACTCCTGGTGCTACTAGCTAGTGAGGGCAGGAATAGGAGGATAGAGCAGATGAATGCATAGCTGAGGAGCTAGTGTATGGGAGAAGGATTCACAGTTTTGGATCATTGGAATCTCTTCTGGGGTAGAAGTGACTTGCACTAGAAGGACAGATTGCAACTGAATTGGAAGGGGACTAATATACTGGCAGGGAGATTTGCCAGAGCTGCTCAGGAGGATTTAAACTAGTGAAGAAAGAGATCAATCTGAGACTGGTACAGATGAAAAAAGAACATGGGGAAATAAATGGTGACATCTTGAAAAATGTCCATATTACAGAGGAGCAAGTGCTGGATGTCTTCAATCACATAAAGGTGGATAAATCCACACGACCTGATCAGATGAACCCTAGAACTCTGTGGGAAGCTAGAGAAGTAATTGCTGGGCACCTTGTTGAGATATTTGTATCATCGATAGTTACAGGTGAGGTGCCGGAAGACTGGAGGTTGGCTAATGTGCTATCATTATTTCAGAAAGGTGGTAAGGTGTAGCCAGGGAACTATAGACCGGTGAGTCAAACAATCAGGGCAGGCAGGGACAAGGTAGGACTGATAAATTAAACTGCATTTATTTCAATGCAAGGGGCCTAACAGGGAAGGCATATGAATCAGGGCATGGTTAGGAACATGGGACTGGGATATCATAGCAATTACAGAAACATGGCTCAGGGATGGGCAGGACTGGCAGCTTAATGTTCCAGGATACAAATGCTACAGGAAGGATAGAAAGGGAGGCAAGAGAGGAAGGGGAGTGGCATTTTTGATAAGGATAGCATTACAGCTGTGCTGAGGGAGGATATTCCCGGAAATACATCCAGGGAAGTTATTTGGGTGGAACTGAGAAATAAGGAATGGATGGTCACCTTATTGGGATTGGATTATAGACCCCCTAATAGTCAGTGGGAAATTCAGAAACAAATTTGTAAGGAGATCTTAGTTATCTGTAAGAATAATGGGGTGGTTAGGGTCTGGGACTTTCCAAGCATAGACTGGGACTGCCATAATGTTAAGGATTTAGATGGAGAGGAATTTGTTAAGTGCGTAGAAGAAAATTTTCTGATTCAGTATGTGGGTGTACCTACTAGAGAAGGTGCAAAACTTGACCTACTCTGGGGAAATAAGGCAGGGCAGGTGACTGTGGTGTCAGTGGGGGAGCACTTTGGGGTCGGCGACCATAATTCTATTAGTTTTAAAATAGCGATGGAAAAGGATAGACCAGATCTAAAAGTTGAAGTTCTAAATTGGAGGAAGACTAATTTTGACGGTATTAGGCAAGAACTTTCGAAAGTTGATTGGGGGCAGATGTTTGCAGGTAAAGGGACAGCTGGAAAATGGGATGCCTTCAGAAATGAGATAACAAGAATTCAGAGAAAGTATATTCCTGTTAGGGTGAAAGGGAAGGCTGGTAGGTATAGGGACTGCTAGGTGACTGGAGAAATTGAGGGTTTGATTAAGAAAAAGAAGGAAGCATATGTCTGGTATAGACAGGAGAGATCGAGAGAACCATTAGAAGGGCATAAAGGCAGTAGGAGTATACTTAAGAGGGAAATCAGGAGGGCAAAAAGGGGACATGAGATAGCTTTGCCAAATAGAGTTAGAGAGAATCTGATGAGTTTTTACAAATGCATTAAGGATAACTAGGGAGCAAATAGGGCCACTCGAAGATCAGCAAGACGGCCTTTGTGTGGAGCCGCAGGAGATGGGGAAGACACTAAACGAGTATTTTGCATGAAAGATATTGAAAAGGACATGGAAGATATAGAATATGGGGAAATAGATGGTGACATCTTGAAAAATGTCCATATTACAGAGGAGCAAGTGCTGGGTGTCTTCAAACACATAAAGGTGGATAAATCCACACGACCTGATCAGATGAACCCTAGAACTCTGTGGGAAGCTAGAGAAGTAATTGCTGGGCACCTTGTTGAGATATTTGTATCATCGATATTACAGGTGAGGTGCCGGAGGACTGGAGGTTGGCTAATGTGTTATCATTATTTCGGAAAGGTGGTAAGGTGTAGCCAGGGAACTATAGACCGGTGAGCCTGATATCGGTGGTAGGCAAGTTGTTGGAGGGAATCCTGAGAGACAGAATTTACACTCATTTGAAAGGCAAGGACTGATTAAGGATAGTCAGCATGGTTTTGTGCGTGGGAAATCATGTCTCACAAATTTGATGGAGTTTTTTGAAAAAATAACAAAGAGGATTGATGAGGGCAGAGCGGTGGACGTGATTTACATGGACTTCAGTAAGGCGTTCAACAAGTTCCCCATGGGAAACTAGTTAGTAAGGTTAGATCTCAGGGAATACAGGGAGAACTAGCCATTTGCATAAGAACTGGCTCGAAGGTAGAAGACAGGGTGGTGGTGAAGGGCTGTTTTTCAGACTCGAGGCCTGTGACCAGTGGAGTGCCACGAGGATCGGTGCTGGGTCCTCTACTTTTCATCATTTATATAAATGATTTGGATGTGAGTATAAGAGGTATAGATAGTAAATTTGCAGATGACACCAAAATTGGAAGTGTATTGGACAGCAAAGAAGGTGACCTCAAATTACAACAGGATCTGGACCAGATGGACCAATGGGCTGAGAAGTGGCAGATGGATTTTAATTCAGATAAATGCAAGGTGCTGCATTTTGGGAAAGCAAATCTTAGCAGGACTTATACACTTAATGGTAAGGTCCTGGGGACTGCTGCTGAACAAAGAGACCTTGGAGTGCAGGTTCATAGCACCTTGAAAGTGGAGTCGCAGGTAGATAGGATAGTGAAGAAGGTGTTTGGTATGCTTTCCTTTATTTGTCAGACTATTGAGTTCAGGAGTTGGGAGGTCATGTTGTGGCTGTACAGGATGTTGGTTGGGCATCTTTGGAATGTTGTGTGCAATTCTGGTCTCCTTCCTATCGGAAAGATGTTGTGAAACCTGAAAGGGTTCAGAAAAGATTTACAAGGATGTTGCCAGGGTTGAAGGATTGGAGCTATAGAGAGAGGCTGAACAGGCTGGGGCTGTTTTCCCTGGAGCATCAGAGGCTGAGGGGTGACCTTATGGAGGTTTATAAAATCATGACGGACATGGCTAGGATAAGTAGACAAAGTCTTTTCCCTGGGGTGGGGGAGTCCAGAACTAGAGGGCATAGGTTTAGCGTGAGAGGGGAAAGATATAAAAGAGACCTAAGGGGCAACGTTTTCATGCAGATGGTGGTACGTGTGTGGAATGACATGCCAGAGGAAGTGGTGGAGGCTGGTACAATAGCAACATTTAAAAGGCGCTTGGATGGGTGCATGAATAGGAAGGGTTTGGAGGGATATGGGCCGGGTGCTGGCAAATGGGACTAGATTAGGTTGGGATATCTGTTCAGCATGGACGTGTTGAACCAAAGGGTCTGTTTCCGTGCTGTACATCTCTATGACTCTAATTAATGATCCCATAGTAACGGATCTTCTAGGGAGGAGTGATCATAGCAAGCTAGGATTTCAAAGTCAGTTGGAGGGTGAGAAACTGGAGTCAATACTAATGTTCTGGATTAATCAAAGGTAATTCCATAGATATGAGGATGATCTAGCCCAAGTTGACTGGGAGGGAAGACTAAAAATTAGGACAATTGATGAGCAGTAGCCAATGTTTAGGGATATAATCGATCCTTCCCAAGCCAAAATATATTCCATAAAGTAAGAAATATTGTAAGGGAGGAAGACACATGCATGACTAAAAAATAAGTTAAAGATAATATAAAAAAAAATGAAGGCATACTATATTGCAAAGGCAAATGGCAGGCTGAAAGACTTGGAAACTTTTCAAGATCAACAGAAGGTTACTGAAAAAGAGCAAAATTAAATTAGCAAGAAAACTAGAAAATGTAAAAGTGGATAGCAAAAGCTTTGTGTAAGTATATAAAAGGGAAGTAGTAACTAAAGTAAATGTTGGCCCATTAGAGGATGAGACTGGGGTGTTACTAGTGAGGAACCCAGAAATAGCAGAGTCACTAAATCAATATTTTGCTTCAGTTTTCACACTGGAGGACACTAATACTATACTAATAGTAACACAGAATGCAGATGTTACAGAGAGGGAGGAACTTAAAACAATCATCATCACCAGGGAAAAAGTACTGAGCCAACTCTTGGGATTGAAGGCAGACAAATCCCCAGGGGCTGATGGCCAATATCCCAGGGTCTTCAAGGAAGTGGCAGCTGAGATAGTGGGTCACTTAAATGAGGGGATATAAAGTATCACAGCCAAATTTACAGATGACATTAAAATAGATTAGATTCCCCTACAGTGTGGAAACTGACCCTTCGGCCCAACCAGTCCACACCGATCTTTCGAAGAGTAACTCAGCCAGACCCATTTCCCTCTGACTAATGCACCTAACACTATGGGCAATTCACCTGACCCTCACATCTTTGGACTGTGGGAGGAAACTGTGCAAACTCCACACAGACAGTCATCCAAGGCTGGAATTGAACCTGGGTCCCTGGCACTGTGAGGCAGCAGTGCTAACCACTGAGCCACCATAGTGGAAGAGGTGGAAAAGTAAGTTGCAATGAAGCAATGAGAAATTTACAAACAGTTATGGATAGATTAGGTGAATGGGTCAAAATTTGGCAACTCAAGTTTAATGTGGATAAGTGTGACATTATCCATTTTGGGTGAAGAATAGAAAGGCAATTTATGATCTAAATGGAGAAAAACATCAGCGTGCTTTGGTGCAGAGGGATCTGGGTGTCCTCCTGTATGAATCACAGAAAACTGGTATGAAGCAGGTCATAAGGGAAGAAATTGGGATTTTGGCAATTATTGCTAAAGGAATAGAGTATGAAAGTAGGGAAGGGTCACTGCAACTGTACAGGCATTAGTGAGACCACACCTGGAGTATTACACACAATTCTAGGCCCCTTACTTGAGGAGGGGAGTGGTTGCACTGGAGGCAGTTCAAAAGAGGTTCACGAGAATGGCTCCAGAGATGAAGTGTTTATATATGAAGAGAGGTGGAATCTCGAATGAGAGGTCATAATTTTAGGATAAAGGGAAGCAGATTTAAATGCAATTCACTATCCCAGAGTGCGATGGATGCTGGAGCACTGAGGACTTAAGGCTGCGCTGGGCAGATTCTTATTTAGCAATGGGTTGAAGAGTTATGGGGAGTGGGCAGGAAAGTGGAGTTGAGGTTCAGATGAGATCAGCAAGGATCATATTAAATGGCTGAGCAGTCTCGAGGGGCTGAATGGCCTGCTACTCCTAATTCTTATGTCCTAATCCTCCTGATTAATGCATGTCTTTCTAACATCAAATATATTTTAGCATTCAGAATTCTTTCTAATAACCTCCTCACCATCAAGCTTCAGCTGTCTGGCCTGTAATTTCCTGGCCTTTCCTTTTAATAATGGGACAATGTTAGCAGGTCCTCAAGTCCTGTGGCACCTCTCCTAAGGCCAGAGAGGATTTGTAATGTATTGTCAGGACTCCTGGTATTTCCTTCTTTGCACTTCTCAATAGCTGAGGATGTATTCCATCAGAACCTGCAGGTTAATTCACCCTAAATGGCCCTAATCTTTCCCCAACTATTCACTTGACCTTTATTTTTTAGATTAGATTTCTTATAGTGTGGAAACAAGCCATTTGGTCCAATAAGTCTACACCGACCCTCCGAAGAGTAACCCACCCAGACCTATTCCCCTACATTTACCCCTGACTATTGCACCTAACACTATGGGCAATTTAGCCTAGCCATTTCACCTGACCTGCAATCTTTGGACAGTGGGAGGAAACCGGAGCATCCGGAGGAAACCCACACAGACACGGGGAGAATGTGCAAACCCCACACAGAGAGTCACCCAAGGCTGGAATCGAACCTGAGTCCCTGGCATTGTGAGGCAGTAGTGCTAACCACTGAGCCACCGTGCCGCCTTTTATTCTGCCCACCATTGCTTTCTCATGCATTCTTTTAGCTTTCCTCATTTCCATTTCAAGCTCCCCCTGCACTTTACAAATTCTTTTAGGAACTCTCTCAATTTGAGCCTCGAGTGTCCACTGTAAGCTTTTATTCCCCTAATCCTATCCTCCACGCGCCTTGACAGCCAGGTTTCCGCAGTATTGGTGCTACCCTTTGTCTTAACAGACACATGTTTGCCCTGTACTCTCACAATTTCCTCCTTGAATACCTTGATTCTGGCAATCTTCAGCCAGAAATGCTGAGTGCACGATCCATCTTGGCCTCCTCCCGTGGTCTCCAGCATCACAGATACCAGTCTTCAGCCAATTCGATTTACTCCATGAAATATAATGAAGTAGTTAGAGAGTCTGGATAGTGCAATGGCTATTGGTCCTAGCAGCATTCTGTCAATAGTACTGAAGACTTGTGCTCCAGAATCCGCCTCTTCCCTAGCCAAGCTGGTCCAGTAAAGTCCTAGCAAAACTGGAATCAATGGGTATCAGGGTCAAATGTTCTGTCAGTTGGAAGTATGCCTGGCACATAAGAAAATGGTTCTGGTTGATGGAGGTCAGTCATCTCAGCTCCAGGACATTTCTGCAGGAGTTCTTCAGGAGAGTGTCCCAGGCCCAACCATCTTCAGCTGCTGCATCAATAACCAGCATAAAGTCAGAAGTGGAGATGTTCGCTTATGTTCACACAGTGTTCAGCACCGTTCACGACTCCTCAGATGCTGAAGCAGTCCATGTCCAAATGCAACAAGATCTGGACAATTCTCAGGCTTGACCTGAGAACTGGCAAGGAGCATTTACATCACTCAAATACCAGGCAATGCCAAACAACAATAAAAATCAATCTAACCATTGCCCTTTGACATACAATGGTATTACCATCACTGAATCCCGTACTGTCACCTGGAGGTTACCATTGACTAGAAACTCAACTGGACTCACCACATAAACACAGTGGCTACAACAGCAGGTCTGAGGCTTGGAATATTATGGTGAGTAACTCACCCTCTGATTCCCCAAATCCCATCCACAATCTACAAAGGACAAGTCATGAGTGCAATGGAAAACTCCCCACTTGCCCGGGTGGGGCCAGCTCCAGCAACACTCAATGAGCTTTATAACAGGAAATTGTGATTGGCACCGCATCCACAAGCACCCACTCCCTCCACCTGGTGACCAACGTGGAGCAAGAGGTGAGATGACGTCACAGGATACCTGCTCTGTCAAGAATTCATGCCGTTGAGTTTGCTTGTGTGACTGGTACAATAGGAAGCTGTATATTAATGAGGAAGATGCGCAGTTAATGTCAATAACAAGCAATAATCCCCCTCAAGGGGCAATCTACTATTCCCTGAGGACAATCTGGATTTGACACCCAGAACTCAGTTAAAACTGCAGCAAGTTATTCCCAATGTCAAGTCAGTACACAACAAACTGCTCAGTTGCTCTCATTGGCCCATCTCATTCAGGCCCTTATAAGATTCTGACCTTTAGTTGCACACCTTAGCAGTGGCTCAGTAGTAATTTTCCTGCCTTTGAGCCTGAAGGATGTGGGTTTAAGTATTTAATGTATCACTGGAGAGAGCTCAGTGCCCAATCCTGTATGTACTGGTGAAGGGTCGCTGGCCCCAAACCATTAACCTTGTTTTTCTCTTCACAAATAGAATCGTTGTGTCATAGAGATGTACAGCACAGAAACAGACCCTTCGGTCCAACATGTCCTTGCCGACTAGACATCTTTGTAGCCAGACCTGCTAAATGTTTCCAGCTATTATACTACACCAGTAACTAAGAGACTCTGCAGTTATTGCACCAGTTGCCCTGTGTCTCCTATGAATCAGTGAAGGATAGAGGCTCTGATAATCCAAAAGGATAATTTCGGTGAACTCTTCTTTTTTAACCCTCTACCCATAAAATCAACATTTTCTTTCTATTTCTCCACGTGCGTGAGTAAGAGTTTTAGTTAGTAGAGCCATCTCTTGATGGTTCACAGCTGTTTGCTTATGTTTAGAATATTCTTATTTGTAATAATCATCAGTTCTTGTTAAGTACAGCAATCTGTTTTGTATTAACTTGATTCCAACAGACAGGACTTTGGTTTAATCAGATCTTTAACTTTTAGACATTTCTAATCAGTCTGTTCAGACATGCTGCAACACAACCAAAGGACGAATGGCTCTTCAACTTGGATCTTTTAGGTAGAGAAACCACCACTGCACTAGAAAAGCCCCTCGATTATTAATTGGTATGGGGACCTCAGGAGTAGTTACGCTTGAGAATCAGTGGAGATTAGTGGGTCTCAACACTATGCAGTACTGAGGGAGTGCTGCCCTGTTGCTGGTATCATTTTTCTGATGAATTGATAAACCATGTGCCTTCTCAAGTGGATATAAACGAACCCAGACAAATTCCAGGAGCAGATTGTCACCCTGCCTCCTGCGTTACAGATTGTCTGTCAGATTTTCATGTCACGGAATTTCACAGGAAGGTTAAAACAGTTAAGTTTTGAGGAAATTTTGCACAGACTTTTTAATGCAGAAAATTTAGAATGATCTGATTGAGGTGCTGAAAATGACAAAAGGAGGTGTAGCTCAAGACACCACATATATCGCTGTCTCAGGATGTCTCCTCCTTCAGAGATCATAGTAAATGCACCCGCCAGTTACTTCAATTCCTGTACTCTCTCCAGAGGCCAGTAAATCTATGTTGCCATCCTGCCAAAATGTATCTGCTCAGACCTCCAGGACTTAAATTCTATCATCCACTTGTTTGCTTATGCCAATAGCCCGTCAATATTCTGATGTAGTCGGTTGGTATCATCCGCACTGTCCACCATTCTCCCAAGTTTAGTATCATCTGCAAATTATCCTTCACACTTATGTCCAAGCCATTTATTTCTATGTACAAAAAAGGCAGCGGTCCTAGCGCTGACTCTTGGAAAACATTAACATGAAGCTTCCTCCAACCATTTACTGAGACTTAATGTTTTCTGTTCTGAAACGAACGTTTTAACCAAGATAAGATAAGCTCTCCTGTTCCATCAGCAACAACTTATCTTGAACTTGGATTTTTGTTTTGTGCTATTGATGTCTGTGAACGGGAAAGTATGAAATTAACCAGCGATCCCATTCCAGATCCACATTCAGTGACAACAAACATAGAGAGAGCTGGGGAAACTCAGGAGGTCTGGCAGCATCTCTGGAGAAAGAAACAGAGTTAGTGTTTTGAGTCCAGTAACATTTTCACGACTAGACTGAAACATTAATTCTCTCTCTCTGTCCACAGGTACTGCCAGACCTGCTGAGCTTGTTCTGTGTGTGCTTAAGATTTCCAGCATCTGCAATATTTTGCTCTTATTCCAAATTTCAGTGGTCTCGTTTGGAAAGGACAAAATGATAGATCCTCATAGATTCATAGAGATGTACAGCACAGAAACAGACCCTTCGGTCCAATCCATCCATGCCGACCAGATATCCCAACCCAATCTAGTCCCACCTGCCAGCACCCGGACCATATCCCTCCAAACCCCTCCTATTCAAATACCCATCCAGATGCCTTTTAAATGTTGCAATTGTACCAGCTTCCACCACTTCCTCTGGCAACTCATTCCATACATGTACCACCCTCTGTGTGAAAAAGTTGCCCCTTCGGTCTCTTTTATATCTTTCCCCTCTCACCCTAAACCTTTGCCCTATAATTCCGGACTCCACCACCCCAGGGAAAAGACTTTGTCTATTTATCCTATCCATGCCCCTCATGATTTTATAAAGCTATAACGTCACCCCTCAGCCTCTGATGCTCTAGGGAAAACAGCCCCAGCCTGTTCAGCCTCTCCCTATAGCTCAAATCCTCCAACCCTGGCAACATCCTTGTAAATCTTTTCTGAACCCTTTCAAGTTTCACAACATCTTTCCAATAGGAAGGAGGCCAGAATTAAAAGCAATATTCCAAAGGTGGCCTAACCAATATCCTGAACAGCAACAACTTGACCTCCCAACTCCTGTACTCAATACTCTGACCAATAAAGGAAAGCATACCAAACGCCTTCTTCACTATCCTATCTACCTGTGACTCCGCTTTCAAGGAGCTATGGACATGCACTCCAAGGTTTCTTTGTTCAGCAACAGTCCCTAGGACCTTACCATTAAGTGTACAAATCCTGCTAAGATTTGCTTTCCCAAAATGCAGCACCTCACATTTATCTGAATTAAACTCCATCTGCCACTTCTCAGCCCATTGGCCCATCTGGTCCAGATCCTGCTGTAATCTGAGGTAACCTACTTACTGTCCACTATACCTCCAATTTTGGTGTCGTCTGCAAACTTACTAACTGTATGTCTTATGCTCACATCCAAATCATTTATATAAATGATGAAAAGTAGTGGACCCAGCACCAATCCTTGTGGCACTCCACTGGTCATAGGCCGCCAGTCTGAAAATCAACCCTCCACTACCACCCTCTGTCATGAGGGTCTCTGTTTTATTCTGTTACCAACATAGTTAGGTACTTCTACTTACTATCCCTGAGTGATGGGTCGATGAGATTGTTGGCTCCTGATCCTTGTGTAAGGCTCTTTCACTCCTGATATACTGTGACACCCTTTTATTTAGATCTGAGCATTACAGGGTTATTCAGTACAGGTGAAGGGCTTTTGTCTGAAGCATTGACTTTCCTGCTCCTCGGATGCTGCCTGACCAGCTGTGCTTCTCCAGCACCACTCTAGACCTCCTTAGACCTCCTGCCTTAGACCTCCTTTCTATGCCCTTCCTCTAGTTTGATATCAGTCTCTTAATCTCTCAATCTCTCCTTCATATTTGGAGTACTGCATGCAGTTCTGGTCGCCACACTACCGGAAGGATGTAGAGGCTTTGGAGAGACAGCAAAAGAGGTTGACCATGACGTTGCCTGTATTCGCTATAAGGAGAGATTGGACAAACGTAGATTGTTTTTGCTAGAGCATCAGAGCCTGATTGAAGTATGTAAAATTATGGGATGTATGGATAGGGTGGATAGTTGGTGTTTTTTCTCAGAGTGTAAATGTCAAACACTAGAGGGCATAGGTTTAAACTGGGAGGCAGGAAGCATAACGGAGATGTGCAAGGTACGGTTTTTATACAGAAACTGTATGACTATAACTTTACGAGTGACAAAAGCTATAAAGTGCTTGAGTGGAAATGAGGTGTTATTCCTCCAGCTTGCATTGGGCTTCACTGGAACACTGCAGCAGCTAAAGGGTTAACAGGAGAGCAAGCTGAAACACTGCAATGACAAGGAATTGGAAGGTTGGGATCATGCTAGAGGTCAGCTAGTCTGAGATGGGGCTCCCCAGGATGGAGGTTTTCAAACACTTTAGACTTTGCTGTTTTTAGTAATGTTGATTAAAGAGTAAGTATTGGATAAGGCACTGAGGAGAGCTCTTCTTCAATTAGGTGAAAGTGAGGACTGCAGATGCTGGAGATCAGAGTCTAGATTAGAGTGGTGCTGGAAAAGCACAGCAGGTCAGGCAGCATCAATTAGCACTATGGGACCTTTCATATCTACCGTTGATTACAGCGAGAAATACATGATTGAACATCGCTTTCTAAAAACAGTCTTTACCTCAGCAACTGTCAGTGCAGAGAAATGTCACTCACTAAAAGTAGGTCTTGGATATTAATATCAATTGTAAATAAATTATGAACGATGCCAACTCATTATTCACACCAGAATGACACAATGCCTTGGTGAAACACATGATGAGTAATGTGCTGTCTTGGACACTTCACTCTGTACATTGAGGGCTGGGTTAAGGAGATGATTCCATGAGGAGAGATTGAGTTGGCTAGTCTTACAATCCCTGGGGTTTAGAAAAGTGAGAGGGGATCTCATTGAAAAGTATATATTAAGTGGGGCTTGACAGAGTAGATGCTGGAAAAAATGTTTCCCACCACAGTCAGTCAGAGTCAAAACCGTTAAGGCGTGAGCTGAGGAGAAACATCTTCACACAAATGGTTGTGAAATTCTCCACTCAGAGAGTTGAGGGGTACTCAATCCATTGACTACGTTGAAGACAGAAGTCAATACATTTTTGTTGAATTAAGGAATGCTGGGATAATGCAGGACGTCGGAGATGAGCGAGATCAGCCACATTCTTCTCTAAGTACAGAGGAGTCTCAAAGGGCTGAATGGCTGATTCCAGCTCCTGCTGCTTAGGGTCTGATCACTGACCTTCCACAATGCCACAAGAACACAGGACTGGATTCATCTGGAACGCTTCCCATGGCTGATTAGCCACTTGAGAGAGTTGCCAGTGAGTTCCTGCATTTGTCATGCCCCAGTGAAATGCTGTGCTTTCAGGATGTTAGCAGGAAAAAGAAAAGCTTACATTTATATAGCACCTTTCACACCTTCGAGACATCCCAAAGAGCTTCACAGCCAACAAAGTACTTTCAAGGCAAAGTTACTGCTGGGATGTGATTGGGAAGTGATTTGCTGTTTAGGGAATGCTGTGAGCTTCTCCCAGTTTTCCTCATGTGTCCATTTCCTTGCTGTTATTTCTTCATTTTGAAATTTCCTGTTAATAAACAGGCTCCCATCTGTGTTATGGCCAAAGTGTGAGAGTGATCTAAACACATATGCAGAACAGACCGAGATTTGCTTGCAGACATCTGTGATTTTCAAGCTTCAGTACGCTTTTAATCCTGCTTGCTGTAAACAGAACTGGTAAGAGATTCATTTTTAATCAGCGTTTTGTTCACTGCATAAGCTAAAAATTGCCAATGTGTTTCTATCAGAACTTGACAGATCTCCTTTCAAAGGACACCGCTGCACCCTATCATTGCAATGGAATGTGGCTTTAGTTGCACAATATATTCTGATTTGAAAAAGAAATCTTACTTAATGGGTGTCCAACATTTATTGCCCATGCCTAGTTGCCCCTGGAGAAGGTGGGGGTGAGCTGCCTTCTTGAACTGCTGCAGTCTGTGTGCTGTAGGTAGACCCAAAATGCCCTTGGGAATGGTCTCCCAGGACTTTGACCCAGCGACTGTGAAGGAGTGGCGATATGTTTCCAAATCAGGATGATGAGTGGCTTGGGAGGGGAACTTGCAGGGGGTGGTATACCTCTCTTTCTGGTGGCATCAACCACCTAGATAGCAGCGGTGGTGTTTACAGAAGGCTCGGCATATTGCTGAACTCGGGAAAAGAATCAGCAGCAACATGAGGCAAGAGGAGGTGAGCTGCTAAGATCAGGAAGGCACTGCCTGAGACTGGTGGAGGTGGATACCATTGAGACTTTCTGCAAATGTGTTGCTGGTCAAAGCACAGCAGGTCAGGCAGCATCTCAGGAATAGAGAATTCGACGTTTCGAGCATAAGCCCTTCATCAGGAATAAGAGAGAGTAGCCAAGCAGGCTAAGATAAAAGGTAGGGAGGAGGGACTAGGGGGAGGGGCGATGGAGGTGGGATAGGTGGAAGGAGGTCAAGGTGAGGGTGATAGGCCGGAGTGGGGTGGGGGCGGAGAGGTCAGGAAGAGGATTGCAGGTTAGGAGGGCGGTGCTGAGTTGAGGGAACCGACTGAGACAAGGTGGGGGGAGGGGAAATGAGGAAACTGGAGAAATCTGAATTCATTCCTTGTGGTTGGAGGGTTCCCAGGCGGAAGATGAGGCGCTCCTCCTCCAGCCGTCGTGTTGTTATGTTCTGCCGGTGGAGGAGTCCAAGGACCTGCATGTCCTCGGTGGAGTGGGAGGGAGAGTTAAAGTGTTGAACCACGGGGTGATTGGGTTGGTTGGTTCGGGCGGCCCAGAGGTGTTCTCTGAAGCGTTCCGCAAGTAAGCGGCCTGTCTCACCAATATAGAGGAGGCCACATCGGGTGCAGCGGATGCAATAGATGATGTGTGTGGAGGTACAGGTGAACTTGTGGCGGATATGGAAGGATCCCTTGGGGCCTTGGGCGGATATGGAAGGATCCCTTGGGGCCTTGGGCGGATATGGAAGGATCCCTTCGGGCCTTGGGCGGATATGGAAGGATCCCTTGGGGTCTTGGGCGGATATGGAAGGATCCCTTGGGGCCTTGGGCGGATATGGATATACCATTGAGACTTTCACTGGACTACTGTCTGAAAAGGAAGCATATGGAGAATGTAGGAGAATGGGAAGAGGTGAACTGCTCCCACAGTGCGTCAGCACAGATGCAGGATTCTCCTTCCATGCTATAACTATTCCCTGTTTCCATCCCATGATTCAGTGTGTCTTATGGAGGGTGCACTGTGCATTAGGTGGGGTGAAGGAATTTTCAAGGTTGGGGAAGTGGAGGACGGGGGGGAGTGTTGATTGGAGCTGGGAGGAGGGGGAGAGTGGTAGGGGAGAGCAGATGGACAGTCATGTTCTGGATAGGGTTTCTTGATTGACACGATGGTTAACCAGAAGTTGACCAGAAGCCTTAAGGGTAACATTAAGCTAACCCTTCTCTTGGGGACTAAGAGAATCAGACAGATTGCTTGTTTTACATTTCCTCCTTTAACAGTAGCATGATTTCAATATAGATAAAACTTGCAATGAGCAGCTGACCCTGCCGGTGCATTGGGTTTCCATACAGATACAGCAAGTAATCATAGAATAGAATCCCTGTAGTGTGGAAGCAAGCCATTCAGCCCATCAAGTCCACATTGACCATCCAAAAGGCATCCCACCCAGACTCATCCCATCCCTGTAACCCTGCATTTCCCATGACTAACCCACCTAGCCTACACATCCCTAGACACTATGGAACAATTCACCTGACCTGCACATCTTAGTGATTGTGGGAGGAAACCAGAGCACCCGGAGGAAATTCGCACAGACACCCGAGTCAGTGGCACTGTGAGGCAGCAGTGCTAACCACTGAGGCACTGTGCCATCCCAAATCAGGAAAGTAAATAGAATATTATGCTTCATTATGAGGGGAATTGAATGCATAATTAGGGAGGTTATGCTTTAGTTATACAGAGCATTGGTGAGGTCACATGTGTTGCACAGTGTATAGAACTGGTCACCATACTTACAGAGGATGTTAACATGTTGGAAGCAGTTCAGAGAAGGTTTACCAGACTACAACCTGAAGTGAGCAGATTGCCTTATGAGCAAAGACTAGACAAACCAGGCTTGTATGCTCTCAGTAACAGTCAGAGGTGACCTTTTTTTAAAAACTGTAGGCATTGTTGTCTGGGCCATATTTATTACCCATCCCTAACAGGGCAGTTAAAAGACCATAAGACCGTAAGGTATAGAAGCAGAAATAAACTATTTGACCCATCAAGTCTGCTCCACCATTCAATCGTGATATGTTTCTCAACCCCATTCTTCTGCTTTGGTCATTTGATCCCCTTACTAATCAAGAAACTATCCATCTCTGTCTTAAGTTCACTCAGTGACCTAGCCTTCACAGCCCTCTGCAGCAAAGAACTCCACTGATTCACCACCTCATCTCAGTTCTAAGAACCATCCCTGCACTCTGAGGCTGTGCCCTTGAGTCCTACTCTCTCCTAGCACTGGAAACTTCTTCTACACATCCATTCTAACCAGGCCGCTCAGTATTCTGTAAATTTCAATCAGATTCCCGTCATCCTTCTAGTCTCCATTACCAATAGAGCCAGAGTCCTCAAAGCTCCTCATACGATAAGCCCTTCACTCCTGGGATCATTTTTTGTAAACCTCCTCTGGACCATCTCCAAGTCCAGCATATCTTTCCTTAGATACGGGGCCTAGAATTGCACATAACATTCCAAATGTGGTCTGGCCACAACCATACACAAACTTAGCAGTACATCTCTGCTCTTGTATTCAATGGCTAGTCTTCCTGACTGACTTGATAGTTAACAGTGGGAGTCAGTCCCATTGCTGTGGGTATGGTGTGACATCTAGTAAGGATGGAGGCTCCCTTTCCTGAAGGAAGGGTATTAGTAAAGCAGAGGGGATTTTTCTCCCAGCAATGGTTTCATGGTCATCATTAGACTCTTAATTCCAGATTTTTCCCTCACAATCAAGTCAAATTCTACCATTTGCCATTGCTGAATTAGAGTAAAAAGTGAGGTCTGCAGATGCTGGAGATCAGAGCTGAAAATGTGTTGCTAGTTAAAGCACAGCAGGCCAGGCAGCATCCTAGGAACAGGAAATTCGACGTTTCGGGCCAGAGCCCTTCATCAGGAAGGAGGAAGAGAGCTTCTTCAAGGAAGGCATCCTTGCAAGAGGATTCGCAGTAGGTTAAAATCTTGCAAGGATGCCTTCCTTGAAGAAGCTCTCTTCCTCCTTCCTGATGAAGGGCTCTGGCCCGAAACATCGAATTTCCTGTTCCTAGGATACTGCCTGGCCTGCTGTGCTTTAACCAGCAACACATTTTCAGCTCATTGCTGAATTAGAACCTGGGTTCCTAGAACATTACTTGAGTCTCTGGATAAAGGACTTTTGCCCGAAATATCGATTTTCCTGCTCCTCGGATGCTGCCTGACCTGCTGTGCTTTTCCAGCACCACTCTGATCTAATCTCTGGATTAACAGTCCAACAATGATACCACTAGGCCATCACCTTCCCTTAATTTGATCCGATTCAATCCGGAGGAAACTTAACTGAGTGGATGTTGAAAGGATGTTTCCTCTTGTGGGAGAATCTAGAACTGGGGGTTAACATTTAAACATAAGGGGTACCCATTTAAGAGAGAGATGAGGAAATGCTTTATTCTCTCAAGGTTTGTGTGCCTTTGGAATTCTCTTCTGCAAAAGGAATTGAATGCAGAATCTTGAAATATTTTTAAGACAGAAGTTCATAGGTTCTTGATAACCAAGGGGATAAAAAATTATGGGCCAAGTGCAGGGAAATGGGGTTAGCGGGAACGGACATTTGGTTCAACAGAGATCAGTTAGGGCCAAAGGGCCTGTCTCCGTGCTGTAGGACTCCATGACTCGGTTAGGGGGGAGTATGCAGGAATGCAGAGTTGAGGGCAAGATCAGACCAGCCACAATCTTATTGAATGGTGAGACAGTCTCAAAGGGCTGAGTGGCCTCTTTTCGTACGGTCGTCAATGTCAATGATCTTTGAGTGGTGGAAGAATAACCATTTTGTCAGATCAGTCGGCTGAAGTCATACGATGGCAAATTGATTTTAAAATTCTCATACTTGCATTTCCTCACCCTGTCCCTCACTGTAATCTCCTCCACTGTGCAATCATCCCAATTTTGTGCTCTCTTTCTTTGTAGCTCTATTAATGTTGCTTCCTTCTCAAATCTTTATCCATTTCCCGCCGAGAAGCTAATGCAAAATCTCTTTCCTCTGCCCCCAAGGCAGCACGGCCCAGATCACAGCAACTCACTGCTTTAAGAAAGCCCCTGAACTATGCCCATGCTATCTCAAATCATTCATGGGTATGAGCATTCCTGGCTGGCCCAGCTTTCATTGCACATTCTTAATTACTGTAGTGATGGCCCCGTGATATTATCACAAGACAATTAATCCAGAAACCCAGGTAATGTTTTGAGGACATGGATTTGAATCCTGCCATTGCAGATTGTGGAATTTGAAGTCAATAAATATAAGAACAAAGAACAAAGAAAATGTACAGCCCAGGAACAGGCCCTTCGGCCCTCCAAGCCTGAGCCAATCCAAATGTCCTGTCTAAACCTGTCGGTCAATTCCTAAGCATCTGTATCCCTCTGCTCCCCACCTACTCATGCATCTGTCCAGACGCATCTTAAATGAATCTACTGTGTCTGCCTCTACCACCTCTGCTGGCAACGCATTCCAAATGCCCACCACCCTCTGTGTGAAGTACTTACCACGTGTATCCCCCTTAAACTTTCTCCCTCTCACTTTGAAAGCATGACCTCTCGTTATTGAATCCTTCACCCTGGGAAAAAGCTTGTCTCTATTATCTGGAATTAAGAGTCCAAAGATGACCATGAACCCATTGTTGATTGTCAGAAAACCCCACTTGGTTCAATAATGTCATTTGGGGAACAAATCTGCCATCCTTACCTGGTTTGGCTTACATGTGACTCCAGACCCACAACAATATGGCTGACCCTCAACAGCCCTCCGGTAATTAGTGATGGGCAATAAATGTTGGCCTAGCTAGTGATGCCTTCATCCTGCGAACAAATTGAAAAAATATAAATCAGACCAGCTAAGGACAGCAGATTTCTCTCCCTAGATGACATTAGATCCAATGGGCTTTTCCTGGTAATTGGGAATAGTTTTGTGGTCATTATTGGACTCTTAATTCCAGATCTCTATTGAAGTCAAATTCAAATTCCACCATCTGCCAAGGCAAGATTCAAACCCAGGTCCCCAGAACATTACCTTGGGTTTTGGGATTTATAGTCTCATGATAAGACCGCTAGGTCATCACTTTGCCCAGTGATCTGTTTTCTTTAATCTGACATCTATAAGACCATAAGACATAGGAGTGGAAGTAAGGCCATTCGGCCTATCGAGTCCACTCCGCCATTCAATCATGGCTGATGGGCATTTCAACTCCACTTACCAGCGTTCTCCCCGTAGCCCTTAATTCCTCGAGACAACAAGAATCTATCAATCTCTGCCTTGAAGACATTTAGCGTCCCGGCCTCCACTGCACTCTGCGGCAATGAATTCCACAGGCCCACCACTCTCTGGCTGAAGAAACGTCTCCGCATTTCTGTTCTGAATTTACCCCCTCTAATTCTAAGGCTGTGTCCACGGGTCCTAGTCTCCTCGCCTAACGGAAACAATTTCCTAGCGTCCACCCTTTCCAAGCCATAAAAGCTATATCCCATTAAAGGCCAGCTATTGTATCACCCCTCATTGCCCAGAGGGCAGTTAAGAGTTAATCACATTGCTGTGGGTCTGGAGTCACATGTTGGCCAGACCAGGCAAGGGACAGCAAATTTCATGCTTCAAGTCCAGTTCATTTTGATTCCAGGGACCCTTCTTCTGTTTCTCTCCACAGTTGCTGCCGGAATTTCTCTGGCAATTTCTGTGTTTCAGATCCAGCATCTACACGTCTCTGGTTTATGTTAAGGATGGCAGATTTCCCTCCTGAAAGGACATTAGTGAAGCTAATGAGTTTTTAATCTTAATTAGAAGGGCCTTATGAAGTGTAATGGAACAGAAGGACCTTAGAGTTCACGTGCATGGTTCTCTGAAAGTGGAATCACAGGTAGACAGCAGTGAAGAAGGCTTTTGGCACACTGGCCTTCATCAGTCAGGGCATTGAGTGTAGCAGCCGGGAAGTTATGTTCCAATTGTACAGGACATTGGTGAGGCCGCACTTGGAGTGTTTAGTTTTGGGCACCTTGCTAAAGGAAGGATGTTATTAAACTGGAAAGAGTGCAGATAAAATTTACAAGGATGTTGCCAGGGCCTCAGGATCTGACTTATAGGGAGAGGTTGGACAAGCTAGGACATTTTCTTGAGAGCATAGGAGACTGAGAGGGGGATCTTATAGAAGTGTATAAGATCATGAGAGGGTGAATGCACTCAGTCTTATTCCCAGGATTGGGGAATCGAGGACTAGAGGGCATTAGTTTAAGGTTAGAGGGGAAAGAATAAAAGGGAACCTGAGGGGCAACCTTTTTTACATAGAGAGTGGTACGCATATGGAATGAACTGCCAGTGAAAGTGGTTGAGGTGGGTACATTATAAACATTTAAAAGACATTTGGACAAATACATGGATAAAAAAGATTTAGAAGGATATGGGCCAAGCGCAGGGAAAAGGAGTTAGCGTGGATGGACATTTTGATCAGCAAGGATCACTTTGGGCTGAAGGGCCTGTTTCTATGCTGTATGGCTCTATGGCTCTATGACTCTATGACTGTAATTGATGATGGTTTCATGGTTAGCATTACAGAGACCAGTTTCCAATTCCAGGTTTATAAATTGAATTTAAACACATGTCTCCAGGTCATGAGTCAGGGCCTCTAGATTATTGGTCAAGTGAAATTATTACTCTGCCACCATTCATTGGTTACACATCCCCGTGATTGAATACTTTTCTGTTTAGTCGGGCTGATCTCACGTTCAGTCAGTAATTCTGGCTTTATCTAAATCACGCGCCACTGCATTCTGGGGTTTTATCATTGAATCTGCTGCCACTTATATCCAGAGCTGTTACAGAGTGCGTTTTGAAATGAAAAATAGTTTTATTGGTTCTCAAGTATCTCAAGCTGGTGTGAGCTTCAGAGCAGAAACATTTTCTGGCAGGCACTCAGGGTCATTCTTGTGGTTTCTGATAGAAGCTGAATCTTTCAATGTGTTCCTCTGTTACCAAACAGTGCATTACTCATTGTCCGCAGCACTCTTTGTGCTGGATGTTACACCATATGTTTTCAAAAATAATTTCACATGCTGAGAGTGTCACTGACTGGACCAACATGTGTTGTCTATCCCTCACTGCTCCTTGAGGGGTGGGGGGTGAGCTGCCTTCTTGAACTGTGGCAGTCCATGTGCTGTAGGCTAACCCACAATGTCCTTAGGGAGAGAGTCCCAGGATTTTGACCCAATGACAGTGAAGGAACGATGATATATTTCTAACTCAGGATGGTAAGAGGATTGGAGGGGGACTTGCAGGTGGTTGTATTCCCATGTTTCTGCTACCCTTTTGTTTCAAATGGTAGTGGTCACAGGTTTGAAGATGTTCTCTGAAGAGCCTTGGTGAATTTCTGCAGTGCAACTTGTTGGTGGTACACATTGCTGCTACTGAGCGCCGGTGGTGGAGGGAGAGGGTGTTGTCGATGTGGTGCCAATCAAGCAGGCTATTCTGTCGTGGATGGTACCAAGTTTCTTGAGTATTGTTGTACCCGCACCCATCCAGATAAGTGTTATATCCTGAGAGACCAGCATTTAAATACCCGAAGAATGAGATCTTGCTGTAATTGAACCTGAACACATGGGACAAAGTTACAACTTTCCCAATCCCAGGGGAAGTAAGGTACAAGAGTGCCACGCCTTAGTTCAGGCAATTGTCCATCGTGTCCAGGATTGTGCAGGCTGGGTAGATTAGCCATGGGAAATGCAGGGTTGCAGGGACAGAGTGGGGGAGTGGGTCTAAATGAAATGCTCTTGACAGGGTTGGTGTAGACTCAATGGGCTGAACGGCCTGCTTCCACACTGTAGGGATTCTATGATTCCTCTGAGCTTTCTAGTGTCCTGCCATTCGCTTGTCTTGGTCCTTCTTCCAAAGTGCATCACCTCTCATTTTTTCAGGATTAGATTCCAACTGCCACAGACCTGCCCATCTACCAAGCTGTTTATATTTTCCTGTAACTTAAGACCATCACCCTCACTATTAAACATCTGGACAATCTTTGTGTCATCAGCAAACATCCTTAGAGTCCTTCACATTCTCAACTACTTCATTTATATACATAACAAACAAGGGACCTAGCACTGAACTCAGTGGTACACCATTGGACATTGGACTCCAGTCACACGAACACCATTCTATCATTATCCTCCGTCTCCTGTCACTGAGCTAATTTTGGATCCATCTTGCCAAGTTACCCTGGATCCCTTCTGTATCAGTCTCCCAAGTGGTACCTTGTCAAGAGCTTTGCTGAAGTTCATATAAACCACATATAATGAACAACCTTCATCTATCTACCTAATCACCTCTCCAAAAAACTCAGTCAAATCTGTTAGACATGAGCTCCCTCCAACAAAGCCAAGTGGATTATCCCTGATCAAACCTTGTCTCTCCAAAATGGAATTTCAAAACATGAAAGATACCCAGCTCTCTGCACCATATTCACAATTGTTAAGTCAACAACATCCAGTTGCCATGAATGAATAAAAATACTATCTGGGAATTGAGCACAAGAATATCCCAGTCAGGATAGGAGCGAATTACAACAGATGCCGGAATCTGTACTGAACACAAAAAATGCTGGAAACCACAGCGGGTCAGGCAGCATCTGCAGAGCCAGCTCTGGACTTAATATTGAATTCAACACCTTCAGATTGTGAGCTCACTCCCATTTCTTCCCTTTCTTTTAGCTGTACTTGTTGTGGTCTCACTCATACCCCGCAGATTTTTGTCGAAAAAACACTGGAGAAACTCAGCAGTGTCTGTTTAGAGAGAAACGGAGTTAACATCTCACATCCGGAATAACTCTCCTTCAGAACTCAAATTAACTCTGTTTTTCTCTCCACAGATGATGCCAGAACCTGCTGAGTTTCTCCAGAACTTTCTGTTTTCATTTCCGATTTCCAGCAACCACAGTATTTTGCTTTTATGATCCTTAGTTTTATTTGCAGTTCCTCTCAGAATAAAGATTACCAATCCATTAGCTTTCTGAGTCACTTGGTATGAATTACAATCTCAGCCCAGCGGGTGCTTCATGACTGGATAGGAAACTGGGGTCACACAGATACAAGAGATTGGCAAGGGTCAGTGAACCTTTAAAGAGTTAAACATTTACAACTTTACTTACTGAGAGTTGTGTGTTCACAATACTGACGTCACCATGTTCTCGATCTGTCCTGTAAAAACGCTCCATCTGGATTATACAACTTCCCACTGAGCTCTGGCTCATAAAACAGCAAAACATATATAACTTATCTGCTTTTCTTACGAGCCAGATTCCAATGGAAATTTTTACAGAGAGAATGTTACAATATTATCTTTAGGTTCTGAAGGGTTGATGACTTTCATTCCAACACTGAAAAATGGGGAATAAAATAAAACTACGTCAGAAGATGAAAATACATGAAGACAGAAGTAAGATAAAACATTCACTTGGTCTAAGGTCTATATTTTGCCTGAAATGTAAGGACATCCAATTTCTGTAAATGATCCCAGGTTACTGCTTCCATTATTTCGTTGGTTACATTTATCCCAAATACCTGCAGTGCATTGAGTATCGGAGTTGGGAGGTCATGTTGCAGCTGTACAGGACATTGGTTAGGCCACTTTTGGAATATTGCATTCAATGCTGGTCTCCTTGCTTTCATAAGCATGTTTGGAAACTTGAAAGGGTTCAGAAAGGATTTACAACGATGTCGCCTGATTTGGAGAGTTTGAGCTATTGGGAGAGGCTGAATAGGCTGGGGCTGTTTTCCCTGGAACATCAGAGGTTCAGGGGTGACCTGAATGAGGGGCATGGATAGACTAAATAACCAAGGTCTTTTCCCCAGGGAATGGGTGTCCAAAAATTAAAGGGCAGAGGTTTAAGGTGAGAAAGGAAAGATTTAAAAGAGACCTGAGGGTGTATGGAATGAGCTGGAACGAGAGCAAGTGGTGGAGGCTGGTACAATTACAACATTTAAAAGGCATCTGAATAGGTACATGGATAGGAAAAGTTTAGAGGGAAATGGGCCAGATGTTGGCAAATGGGACTAGATTAATTTTGGATATCTGGTTGGCGTGGATGAGTTGGACTGAAGGGTCTGTTTCGATGTTGTATGACTCTATGACCCTATGACCTGTTCCCCTTTATCACTTCCAGGTTTATTTCCTTTCCATCTCATTCGGTCATTATTAGCTGGGCCAGCACCTACTGCTTATCCCTGATTGCCTCGAGTCTGGAGTCCCACACAGGCCAGACCAGGTAAGGACAGCAGGTTTCCTTCGCTACAGAACATCAGACAAGCTAATGGGGTTTTTAGGTTACATGGTCACCCTTAGGCAAGCTTTCATTTAATTTATATATCACCATGTGTGATTCACATCCATGACCATTCGTCTGGGGATCTGGATTACTCATCCAAAGACAGTACCACTGCATCACCATCACCCCGCACTGGAACATAGTAACTCGGAGCAGAAATTCACCATTTGGCCCCGCTCTAACATTCAACTAGATCAAGGCTAACCATCTATATCAGTGCCATTGTCCCCTACTTCTGAGGAATGGTCACTGGACCCGAAACATTAACTCCGATTTCTCTTCACAGATGCTGCCAGACCTGCTGAGCTTTTTCAGCAATGTCTGATTTACAGCATGCAGTTCTTTTGGCTTTTATTCCATTGTCCCCTACTGCACCATATCCCTGGAAAAAAACATGTTCATAATATCTGTTAGCGAGGGAAATGTGTCGTCTGGGTGTTCTTTCTGGGGAGACAGATGCTGCTATTGGCCATCCCTCCTTGAGTGGAGCCGCAGTTTATTCTAAAGCAGGAGATGTACCACTGCTGACAAGTGTTAACAAGAAGGTGTTCTTGACTGAATAGGAGGTAGTTTATTGTATAATAGCAATTTAGCACGAGTTGCATTAATTAGTTATTAAGACCAAAGAGAATCCTAGATAGTAATCTATTGTGGTCCCGAGCTATTCTCCGGATTTCCCCAACCTAAACAATGTGGAATCATCAGATTGTGGGTAGCTTAATGTAGTCATAAAAGTACCATATTCTTGCACAGCTGGGGGGTCAGTTAGCTCAGTTGGCTGGATGGCTGGTCTGTGATGCACAGTGATGCCAACAGCAAGGCTGTGATTGCCACACCAGCTGTGGTTATCATGAAAGACTCCTTCTCAACCTCCCCCCCTCCCTTCTCCTGAGGCTTGGTGACTGTCAGGTTAAACTGTCACCAGTCATCTCTCTCTTTAATGTGAGAGCAGCCCTATGGTCTGGTAAGACTATGATAACTTTTACACAACAGCCTTAGTTTTAAACTCTGTCAATACCTCTTAATTTCTCCCACCAGGGGAACCATTGTTTTGACATCCACTCTGTCAAGTTCTCTGAGCCTCTGCTTTTTCCCAATAAGATCACATCTCAACCCTCTGAACATGGATGGATACAGAACTGGCCTGTCCAACCTTTCCTTATGAGACCACCTGCCCTGATATAGAGCTAGGTTTCACAGAGCTGTAGAAGTGTCATTGGTGCAGAAGGAGATCACTCAGCCCATCTTTCCTATACTAGTCTATTAAATAAATATCAATACCCAGCACCAATCTCCTGCCTTTTTTCCATTTCCCTCCGCATCACTTCTATCCAAATAACCATCCGATGCACCTCCTGAATGCCTCGGTTGAACCTGCCTCCACCACAGGGCAGTGCATTCCTGACCCTAAGGCTGGGTTCGAGTCACACCTCTGTCATTTGTGGCTGTTATACTGCAGCATGTTAAAGTTCAGTGTTAAACACTGCTATGTAAAAGTATTCATAGGGTGGCACAGTGGCTCAGCGGTGAGCACTGCTGCCTCACTATGCTAGGGACTTGGGTTCGATTTCAGCCTCGGGTAACTGTCTGTGTGAAGTTTGTACATCTTCCTTGTGTTTGCGTGGGTTTCCTCCAGGACCTCTAGTTTCCTCTCACAATCCAAAGATATGCAGGAATTGGCCATGATATTCCTCATAGTGGTAGGTGCGTTAGTCAGGGGTGAGTGGGTTACTCTTCAAAGGGTAGGTGTGGACTTGTTGGGCCAAAGGGCCTGTTTCCATTCTGTAGGGAATCTAATCTAACTACTCACTCTGTGAGAAACGTTTTCCTTAGTTCACCTTGACACATTGCGTATCTTTTTAAATCTATGCCCTTTATAAGCAGAAACAGATTCTCCCTATCTACTCTGTCCAACCCGTTCACAATTTTGAAAACCTCAATCAGATCTCCTCTCAGCCTTTTCGCTCTCTTCAGGGAGAACAGCCCAGGCCTTTTCAATCTATCCTCATCCCTGATCTTCGTGACCCCTGTAAACCACCCCTGTGTACTCTCCAAAGGGTTCACATACTTTCCTTAACGTGACGGTGGGATTTAATGGAGCATCTGAAACGGGGAGAAACACACAAAGAGTATTTCCACAAGGTTTTTGGAGCCTCAACAGGAGGCACACGTCTGCGTCCAACAGAGGATGACAGCAGTTGGAGGAGCTGTAGTGGGTTGGGGTTGGAGGAGCGGTAGTGAGTTGGAGTTGGTGGAGGGGTAGTGGGTTGGGGTTGGAGGAGCAGTAGTGGGTTTGGGCTGGAGGAGAAGTAGTGGGTGGGAGTTGGAGGAGTGGTAGTGGGTTGGAGTTGGAGGAGCCGTAGTGAGTTGGGGTTGGAGGAGCGGTAGTGGGTTGGGGTTGGAGGAGCGATAGTGGATTGGAGTTGGAGGAGCGGTAGTGGGTTGGGGTTGGAGGAGCGGTAGTGGGTTGGGGTTGGAGGAGCGATAGTGGATTGGAGTTGGAGGAGCGGTAGTGGGTTGGGGTTGGAGGAGCGGTAGTGGGTTGGAGTTGGAGGAGCGGTAGTGGGTTGGGGTTGGAGGAGCGGTAGTGGGTTGGGGTTGGAGGAGCGGTAGTGAGTTGGAGTTAGAGGAGCGGTAGTGAGTTGGGGTTGGAGGAGCGGTAGTGAGTTGGGGTTGGAGGAGCGGTAGTGGGTTGGAGTTGGAGGAGCGGTAGTGGGTTGGGGTTGGAGGAGCGGTAGTGGGTTGGGGTTGGAGGAGCGGTAGTGAGTTGGAGTTAGAGGAGCGGTAGTGGATTGGAGTTGGAGGAGCGATAGTGAGTTGGAGTTGGAGGAGCGATAGTGAGTTGGGGTTGGAGGAGTGGTATTGGGGGTGTTGGGGTTGGAGGAGCGGTATTGGGGGTGTTGGGGTTGGAGGAGCGGTATTGGGGGTGTTGGGGTTGGAGGTGCAGTAGTGAGTTGGGGTTGGAGGAGCGGTAGGGGGTTGGGGTTGGAGTATTATAAAGATTTTGGCTGGAAGGGGCACACTGACCCAAGTGAACTTGAATGAAGAAATTGCTTCCTCCATTGGTATTAACTTCCCGCAGATTAATGAGTGCAGAAGGACATCAAAAGAAAAATCACGCCTGCATTTATATAAGCATTCCAAAATTTCACTTGAAATGAAATGAGACAGTTTATATTTCTAAGCGAAACAAAGAAAGAAAGAACTGTTGGGCCATTCTAGACTTCTTTGTCTTTCTGATTAAACCTAAACATTCTGTACCCACAATATAATCAACTTGGACCAAATCACTCTGAACACAAATGAGACTGAGGCATAAAGCAGTCGCTGAGTTAGAGAGCCATGCATTACACAAGGAGGCCATTTGGCCCATCAGGTCTGTGCTGGAGATATCCAAACCGAACCACTCTCTTTCCCCCGTTGCCTTGTAAATGTTTCTCTTTCAGGTATTTATCCAACGCCCTTTTGCAAATCATTGTTGATTCTGCTCTTTTCCCCAGGGTGGGGGAGTCCAGAACTAGAGGATTTAGAGTTAGAGGGGAAAGATTTAAAAGGGATCTGGAGGGCAACCTTTTCACGCAGAGGCTGGTGCATGTATGGAATGAGCCGCCAGAGGAAGTGGTGGAGGCTGGTACAATGATTTATAAAGCATCTGGATGTGTATATGAATAGGAAGGGTTTAGAGGGATATGGACCAAGGGCTGGCATATGGGACTGGATTAGGTTAAGATATCTGGTCGGCATGGACAAGTTGGACTGAAGGGTTTGTTTCCGAGCTGTACATCTGTATGACTCTATGCTTCTGCTGCTCTTACAAACAACACTTTACAGATCACAATATAATGCTGCACAGACTTCCCCCAGTCCTCCTTATTTGGCTCCTTTGCCAATCATCATCAAACTGAAATGTCATGTGAGTGGCTGGGAATCCCAGGCTACCAGTAAATTCTGGGTGTTTGGAAGTTCCTGCGCAAGGTTTTGCGTGAAAGCAAGCTTTAAAAGGCCCATGAACACACCATTCCCAATGCCATTCCAGACTTAGTTCAGCTGCTAACCTTTAATCACCTTCAATAAACAAAATGCCATCACAATGGAAAAGTAATTAACACAGCATTAAGAACATTAATGAAAACTTTATGGATGATGTTCTCCTGTGCTGCTTGTTTCCTCCACATGCACATTCAAAATTAATAAATAAAAAATGGGCAGCGCGGTGGCACAGTGGTTAGCACTACTGCCTCACAGTGCCAGAGACCCGGGTTCAATTCCTGCCTCAGGCAACTATCCGTGTGAAGTGTGCACATTCTCCCCATGTCTGCGTGGGTTTCCTTCGGGTGCTCTGGTTTCCTCCCACATTCCAAAAACGTGCAGCTGAGGTGAATTGGTCATGGGAAATTACCCGTAGTGTTAGGTGAAGGGCTAAATGTAGGGGAATGGGTCTGCATGGGATGCTGTTCGGCGGGTCGGTGCGGACTTGTTGGGCCGAAGGGCCTGTTTCCACACTGTAAATGATCTAAAAGTAGGTACCAAGTTAAAAATCACACAACATCAGGTTATAGTCCAACAGGTTTATTTGGAAGCACTAGCGTTTGGAGTGCTGCTCCTTCATCAGGTGGTTGTGGAGAGTAAGAGTGTAAGACAGAATTTATAACAAATTTATTCTCACAATCCTATTCTCCACAACCACCTGATGAAGGACTGTTGGAATATAACCTGGTGATTTTTAACTTTGGTCACCACAGTCCACATTGGCATCTCCAAATCAAAGTAAATACCAGCATTTATATGCCAGATCACGTGGGCTTAGGGGTAATTTATTAGCTTGGATAGAGGATTGGCTAACCAACAGAAATCAAAGAGTCACAATAATTAGGAGCAAATTACTGCAGGTGCTGGAATCTGTACTGAAAACAAATGCTGGAGATCACAGCAGGCCCTACAGAATCAATGGCAAGGGAGCAAGCTAACGTTTTGAGCCTAGATAAGATTCCCTACTGTGTGAAAACAGGCCATTTTGTCAAAAAGTCCACACCAACTCTCCGAAGAGCAACCCACCCAGACCCATCTCCTTCTGACTAATGTACCTAACACTAAGGGCAATTTAGCATGGCCAATTCACCTAACTTGCACGCAATTGGACTGTGGGAGGAAACCGGAGCACCCAGAGGAAACCCACACAGACACAAGGTGAACGTGCAAATTCCACACAGACAATCACCTGAGGCTGGGATCAAACCAAGGTTCCTGGCGCAATGGGGTAGCAGTGCTAACCACTGAGCCAGCGTGCAGTCTAGATGCTTGCTTTCTCTCCATGGATGCTGCCTGACCAGCTGTGATCTCGGAATAATTGGGTCTGTTTTTCTGGTTGACAAGATGTTAATACGGGGTTCAGTCACTGGACCTCAACTATTCATAATTTATTAATGACTTGGATGCAGGGATAAAGTGCTACAGCCAAATTTGACACTAAAGTAGGTGAAAAAGTAAGTTGCAGTGAAGAAATGAGAAATCGACAATGGATATGGATAAGTGAGGTGAATGGGCCAAAAGTTGTTGGATGTGGTGTAACATGGATAAATGAGAGGTTATCCACTTTGGCTGGAAGAATAGAAGTCAAATTATTATCTAAATGGAGGAAATTTCAAAGTGCTTTAGTGTAGAGAGGTCTGGGTGTCCTTGTGAATCTGTGGGAATCATTACTCCAGAGTGTGTGGTGGATGCCATGACATTGAATAAATTTAAGGAAGATAGAGAGAGAGAGTTTTAATAGTGAACCGGAGCACCCAGAGGAAACCCACGCAGACACAGAGAGAATGTGCAAACTCCACCCAGATGTCACCTCAGTGCTGTGAGGCAGCAGTGCTAACCACTGTGCTGCCCTAACATGGTATTGGAGGGAATTTTTCATGAGGGATCTTTAAAGTAAGGTACAGGCAAGGATCAGGATCCAGGATTACCTGTTGTTAGGCAGCTGCTTTAACCAACTAAGCCACAGTGCTATCATGTGGGTAGCATGGTGGCTCAGTGGTTAGCACTGCTAACTCATAGTGCCAGGGACCCAAGTTCGATCCCAGCTTTGGGTGACTCTCTGTGTGGAGTTTTTACATTCTCCCCATTTCTGCGTGGGTTTCCTCCCACAGTTCAAAGATGTTCAGGTTAGGTGGATTGGCCATGGGAATTGCAGGGTAACAGAGTTAGGGAAGGTGAGTCTGGATGAGATGCTCTTCAGTTGGTCAGTGTGAACTTGATGGACTGAACAGCCTGCTCCCACGCTTGCAGATTCTTTGATCTAAGAATGAGGGGTGATCTCACAGAATCTTACAAGGGTCGAAAGGGTTGAGATGCAGGAACAGTACTTCTCCTAACTGTGAGTCTGGAACAAAGCCACACAGTCTGACAATAAATGGGTAGGCCATGCAGGAATTTCTTCACTCAGCGGCTAGGAACTGTTCGGAACTCTTTGCTGAAGATGGCTGTGAACGTTCAGTCATGGAGTAAATTCAAGAGAGCGCTGAATAGATCTCTAAGTATGAATGACAACAAGAGTTACAAAAGTGCAGGAAAGTGGTGTTGGGGGTGTAGCTGATCAGCTGCGATCTAGAATGATGGAGCAGGCTCAAGGGGCTGAATGGCCAGCTCCTGTTTGTATTCTCTGTGTTTTTATGAGCGTTAATTCTTGGAAGACAATCGCCGAACCATCAGGCTAGTGCGAGCAGAGTATAGTATGAAATATTAAAAACAGGCTACGGGACACAACCTGACATAGCACAGCAAACTGGAGGGAGAGGGTTTAGCTCAGGAAAACATAGGGAGCTGTGCTGAATAACTTGCAACGATAATCTTAATCCCATTCCTCCCCTCCCACTCATCAAATCCTAACTTTCTCTACAGTGGTGTGATGATTATAGCTGTGTGGGTTGCACATGGAGTGGGGAGAGAGGTTGGAATTGGGGGTTCAAAAATGTTTTTTTTTTGTTGGGGGGGGCTTCAAGATTTCAGGGGAAGGTGTGAGATATTGACTGTGTGCATTAGTGCAGAGGAAGGTATTACACAGGACAAAGATAGATTTCTTCTCTCTCTCTCTCTCTCTCTGCTCAGTCTGGAAATATGTTTGTGCAAGTGCTACCTGCAGTGCTCATCTGTTAAGTTGAGTTGTATAGAACAACCTTTGATCCAATGTTAAATATGGTAGCTACTGGAAGCTAAGCTTGTGAACTGATCCCAGAGTCCAGCAGAGTGACCCGAGCTATGATGAATGGTTAGGTTCCCTCCTATGGTGAGGGACCTGAATGGACACTGACATGTGTTAGAGCAATCTCCCACTATTTATTCTCACTACAATATGCAGTGCAGAGTGACGGCAACAGCGTGGGTTCAATTCCTGCACTGGTGGACGTTGCCATGAAGGAGTCTCCTCTTCAACTTCTCTCCTGGTCTGAGGCATGGTAATCCCCAGTTTAAAACACCACCAGTTATCCCTCTCTCTCTCTCTCTAATGACATAGCAGCTCTCTCCTCCTCTGGGACAATGGCCACTTTACATTGTACAGGAGACTCTAAGAGGATTAATATTTCATAAGTGCTGCACTCTGCACAAAAGGGAGCAGATTTGCACAAAACTTTCAAAATGGCATTTGGGATGGAGTTTTGAAAAGGGACGTAGGAGAAGGTGTGGGAAAAGAATGGGGCAAGTGAACTGCACTTCCAAATTGTGGCACAGGTACATGATCCTGACAGCCTCCTTCTGTCCGCACTGTGGCTCAGTGGTTAGCAATGCTACCTCACAGCACTAGGGACCCAGGTTCAATTCTCATCTCAGGTGACTGTCTGTATGGAGTTTCCACATTCTCTGTAGGTTTCCTCCTACAGTCCAAAGATGTACAGGTTAGTGTGGATTGGCCATGTTACCTTGCACAGTCGTGTCCAGGGATGAGGTGGGGGGTGAGTCTGGTTAGGATCCTCTTTGGAGGATCAATGGGCTGAATGGCCTTCTTCCACGCATTAGGCATTCTATGACTCTGCCCTTTTCTCATTCTCTCACAAGATGTGGGCACATTGCCAAAGCCAGCACTTTTTTTCCTGATTGACCTTATGAGACCATTTCTGTGGGTCTGGAGTCACGTGTAGGCCAGATGAGGTAAGGACGGCAGATTTCCTTCCCTAAAGGACATTAGTGAATTAGTTGTGTTTTACATCACACGATGCTGTCTTACTGCAGTTATACAGGGCTTTGGTGAGACCACACCTGGGGTATAGTGTGCAGATTGAGTCTCCCTACCTGAGAGAGGTTATCCTTGCCATAGTGGGAGTCCTGCAGAGGTTGACTAGGCTGCTACCGGGAACTGCAGGACTGTCCTATGAGGGAAGATTGGCTCAACTATACCTGTATTCACTAGAGTTTAAAAGAATGAGAGGGGTCGGATTGAAACATTGAAAATTCTAACAGGGCTGGACAGATGCAGGGAGGATGTTTCTCCTGGTTGGGGAATCTAGAACCAGGGGACACAGTCTCAGGGGTAGACCATTTAGGGCTGAGATGAGGAATAATTTCTTCATTCAGAGGTTGAGTGGCCCCGTGGAATTCACTACCAGAGAAGGCTGTGGAGTCTAAGTTATTGAACGCAATCAAGAAAGAGAGAGATAATGCTTTAGATTTTAAATACATTGAATTAGAGGATCAGCTATGATCTTATTGGTGAAACAGCCTCAAAGGGCCAGATGCTGAAAATGTGTTGCTGGAAAAGCGCAGCGGGTCAGGCAGCATCCAAGGAACAGGAGATTCAATGTTTCGGGCATAAGCCCTTTTTCAGGAATGAGGAAAGTCCTGAATGCTGCCTGACCTGCTGCGCTTTTCCAGCAACACATTTTCAGTTCTGATCTCCAGCATCTGCAGTCCTCACTTTCTCCTCAAAGGGCCAAATAGCCTATTCCTGCTCCTAGTTTCCATGGAGTTGAGAGAGTGGTGCTGGAAAAGCACAGCAGGTCAGGCAGTATCCGAGGAGCAGGAACGTCGACGTTTTGGGCACAAGCCATTCATCAGGAATTCTGATCAGATTCCTGATGAAGGGCTTATGCCCGAAATGTTGATTCTCCTGCTCCTCGGATGCTGCCTGACCTGCTGTGCTTTTCCAGCACCACTCTCTCAACTCCATGGAAACTAGGAGCAGGAATAGGCCATCTCCAGCAACTGCAGTCCTCACTTTCTCCTAGTTTCTACTGACCCTGCTTTGACAATCACTGCCGTTCATTGTGGTAGCGCCTACACCTCATAAGGATAACGGACCTCTGTTTCCACATGGTTCAATACTTGCAAATTCCTTTATAGCTCAGGGATAGTGGGGGAGAGTCTTATTGCTCCCAAAGGAGGTTGACCTTTACTTACAGTCTTCACTTTCCTTGTTAAATGTTGGGAAAAGTAGGCATTTTCTTATAAATGCAGCCCAGCTATTTCACTGTCAATGGCATTTCACATTTTTTGACCCTGCCCACCCAATGTAGAACATTGAACAATACAGCACAGAACGGGCCCTTCGGCCCACGATGTTGTGCTGAACATTTGTCCTAGCTTAAGCACCTATCTATGTACCTATCCAATTGCTACCTAAAGGGCCAGATGCTGAAAATGTATTGCTGGAAAAGCGCAGCGGGTCAGGCACCAATGATTCTGACTCTGCCACTCCCACAGGCAGCGCATTCCATGCCCCCACCACTCTCTGGGTAAAGAACCTACCCCTGACATCCACCCTATACCTTCCACCTTCACCTTAAATTTATGTCCCCTTGTTAACACTGTTGTACCCGGAGAAAAAGTCTCTGACTGTCTACTCTATCTATTCCCCTGATCATCTTATAAATCTCTATCAGGTCAGCCCTCATCCTTCGCCATCCAACGAGAAAAGGCCGAGCACTCTCAACCTATCCTCGTATGATCTATTCTCCATTCCAGGCAACATCCTGGTAAATCTCCTCTGCACCCTCTCCAAAGCTTCCACATCTTTCCTAAAATGAGGTGACCAGAACTGCACACAGTACTCCAAATGTGGCCTTACCAAGGTCCTGTACAGCAGCAATTCACGATTCTTGAATTCAATCCCTCTGCTAATGAACGCTAATACACCATAGACTTTCTTACAAGCTCTATCCACCTGAGTGGCAACTTTCAAAGTGCTATGAACATAGACCCCAAGATCCCTCTGCTCCTCCGCCTTACTAAGAACCCTACCATTTACCCTGTATTCCACATTCTTATTTGTCCTTCCAAAACGGACAACTTCACACTTGACAGGGTTGAACTCCATCTGCCACTCCTCAGCCCGGCTCTGCATCATATCTAAGTCCCTTTGCAGCCGACAACAGCCCTCCTCACTATCCACATCTCCACCAATCTTCGTATCGTCTGCAAATTTACTGACCCACCCTTCGACTCCCTCTTCCAAGTCATTAATAAAAATTACAAACAGCAGAAGACCCAGAACTGATCCCTGCGGAACTCCACTTGTAACTGGGCTCCAGGCTGAATATTTACCATCTACCACCACTCTCTGACTTCGACCGGTTAGCCAGTTCTCTATCCAACTGGCCAAATTTCCCACTATCCCATGCCTCCTGACTTTTCGCATAAGCCTACCATGGGGAACCTTATCAAATGCCTTACTAAAATCCATGTACACTACATCCACTGCTCTACCCTCATCCACATGCCTGGTCACCTCCTCAAAGAATTCAATAAGACTTTGTAAGGCAAGACCTACCCCTCACAAATCCGTGCTGGCTGTCCCTAATCAAGCAGTGTCTTTCCAGATACTCATAAATCCTATCCCTCAGTACCCTTTCCATTACTTTGCCTACCACAGAAGTAAGACTACTGGCCTGTAATTCCCGGGGTTATCCCTATTCCCTTTTTTGAACAGGGCACAACATTCGCTACTCTCCAGTCCCCTGGTACCACCCCCGTTGACAGTGAAGACGAAAAGATCATTGCCAACGGCTCTGAAATTTCCTCTCTTGCTTCCCCCATAATCCTAGGATATATCCCGTCAGGCCCGGGGGACGGGTCTATCCTCAAGTTTTTCAAAATGCCCAACACATCTTCCTTCCTAACAAGTATCTCCTCTAGCTTACCAGTCCGTTTCACACTCTCCTCTTCAACAATACAGTCCCTCTCATTTGTAAATACTGAAGAAAAGTACTTATTCAAGACCTCTCCTATCTCTTCCGACTCAATACACAGTATCCCACTACTGTCCTTGATCGAACCTACCCTCGTTCTTGTCATTCTCATGTTTCTCACATACGCATAAAAGGCCTTGGGGTTATCCTTGATCCTACCCGCCAAAGATTTTTCATGCCCTCTCTTCCCTCTCCTAATCTCTTTCTTCAGCTCCCTCCTGGCTATCCTGTATCCCTCCAACACTCTGTCTGAACCTTGTTTCCTCAACCTTATGTAAGCCTCCTTCTTCCTCTTTACAAGGCATTCAACCTCCCTCGTCAACCAAGGTTCCCTCACACGACCATCTCTTTCCTGCCTGACAGGTACATACATATCAAGGACACGTCGTATCTGTTCCTTGAAAAAGTTCCACATTTCAACGACATCCTTCCCTGACAGCCTGTGCTCCCAATTTATGCTCCTCAGATCTTGTCTTGCAGCGTCGTATTTATCCTTCCCCCAATTGTAAAACCTACCCTGTTGCACGCACCTATCTCTCTCCATAACCAAGGTGAAAGTCACAGAATTGTGGTCACCATTACCAAAATGCTCACCCACTAACAAGCCCATCACTTGTCCCGGTTCGTTACCAAGTACCAAATCCAATATGGCATCCCCTCTAGTTGGACAATCTACATACTGAATTAGAAAAGCTTCCTGGACACACTGCACAAACACCGCCCCGTCCAATCTACTTGATCTAAAGAGCTTCCAATCTGTGTGATAATAGACTCGCATTGGCTGTGTGGCATCTTGAGTTGGTGAAAGGTGCTATATGAATGCAGACTGGCGATTTGGGAGCTGCAGCACAATTCTTTCAGTTCAAAGCCTGGCCTGACCCTCCAATAACGAATGGCCCTAATCATGTTCCCCCATCCCACAATTCCTCTCCATCCCCCCCACCCCCTCCCCCCCAACCCACCCTGATGAACGGCCCTGACATTCCCAGAGAGACAGAGGCCGGACATTCCCAGAGAGACAGAGACCAGAGCAGAAGGAATGGAGCCTCCTCCCGTCTCCTGTTTCCACTCCACCCCCACCCACACTCCCATTTGCTACCCCTGGCCCCCCACCCCACTGCCGCACAACGTAACCTGATCACAACCTCCACGCTGTAATGAAGAGCCTGGGGTTTATGAACATGAACCAATTGCAGTGACCCATCTCCACCTTTGACACACAGGGCCCTGTTGACTGCCTACCTGACAGTGGGTTCACTTCACTTCTGTTAGCAACATCCTCTCACCTCCCGGTGTGTCACTGTTAGCAGGCAAGCAGATCAAACAGACATCTAACCCCACAGCCAGATTCCTCATTTAACACACACTCTTATCCTCATCCTTCAACATTATCTCATTCCCGAGCGAGCCTGTAGCTCTTTCTGAAGACTGACAAGCAGTTCCACATGAACATGGAAAGGGTTTCCACAGCCTGGAAAACAGACAGACAATTTTCTCTAGTGGGTAAACCCAGGACAGAATGAGGCAATCTTAAAGCCTGATTTCTCTTGCTCAGGAGTGATATACAGAATTTCCCTACTGCACTCGCTGTATACTCATGACTGCGTCGCCACATACCAGACTAATGCCATTTACAAGTTCGCTGATGACACTACCACAGTCAGTCCAATCTCAGATGGCAACAAAACAGACTACAGATAGGATGTGAAAGACCTGGAAAAATGGTGCACTGAGAACAACCTAGCTCTCAATGCCGGCAAAACCAAAGAACTCATGATTGACTTTCGGCGGGATGTTACTCATGCTCCCCCCTACCCGTTAACAGCACTCAGGTGGAGCGAGTGGAGAGTGTCAAGCTCCTGGGAGTGGTCATCCACAACAAGCTTTCTTGGACTCTTCATGTGGACGCACTGGTTACAAAGGCCCAACAACATCTCCTATTCCTCAGGCAGCTGAGGAAATTTGGCATGACGGCGAATACCTTTGCCCAACTTTTATAGGTGTGCCATTGAGAGCATTCTGTCTGGATGTATCGCTACCTGGTATAGCAACTGTACCATTCAAGATTGGAGACAGTTACAGAGAGTGGTGAACTCAGCCCGAACAATCGCAAAGGCCAACCTCCCATCTATAGAATCCATCTACCAGGCCCGCTGTCAAGGAAAGGCCGCTAGCATTCTTAAATATCCATGGCAATGTTTTTCTACAACCTCTACCATCAGGGAGAAGTACAGAAGCCTGAAAACACACACCAGCCGGTTTTGTAACAGTTTCTACCCTACTGTTGTTAGAATACTGAATGGGCTCACAATCTCTTAACATTCACCTGTACCTGTGTTTTTATTTTTGCCGCTGTTTACCTATTATTTACTTGTCTATGCTGTTTAACTCTGTGATCTGCCTGTATTACTCACAAGACAAAGCTTTTCACTGTGCCTAGGTACACGTGACAATAAATTCAATTCAATTCAATTTATTTGGAAGTACTAGCTTTCGGAGCGCTGCTCCACTAGCTACCTGATAAAGCAGCAGCGCTCCGAAAGCTAGTGCTTCCAAATAAACCTGTTGGACTGTAACCTGGTGTTGTGTGGTTTTTAATTTTGTCCAGCCCAGTCCAACTCCGGCACCTCCACATCCTGACCAGTATGCTGGACAGGGCCGGAATGTGGAGCTATCAGACCAGCCACCATCTTATTGAGTGAAGGAGCATGCCTGAGGGGCTGAGGGGTCTTTTCCAGTCCCTAATGTGTGTTGCTTCGCACAGAGGGTAATTTTGAAAAGGCTTCAGATAATCGGGAGTTTTCAATAGAGTCATACAGTCAGAGAGAAACAGACCTTTAAGTCCCACCAGTCCACACCGACCATAATCTCAAACTGAACCAGTCTCACCTCCCTCTGCTTGGCTCATATCCCTCCAAACATTTCTTACTCATATACTTACCTAAACTGTTGGGGTTCTGTTCACCGAGCTGGGAATTTGTGTTGCAGACATACATCCTCAGTGCTTGGGACCCTCTTGTGAAGCACTTCTGTGATCTTTCCTCTGGCATTTATAGTGATTTGTCTCTGCTGCTTTCGGTTGTCAGTTCCAGCTGTCCGCTGCAGTGGTCGGTATATTGGGCCCTGGTCGATGTGCTTATTGATTGAATTGGTGGATGAGTGCCATGCCTCTAGGAATTCCCTGGCTGTTCTCTGTTTGGCTTGCCCTATAATAGTGTTGTCCAGTCAAATTCATGTTGCTTGTCATCTGCGTGTGTGGCTACTAAGGTTAGCTGGTCGTGTCGTTTCGTGGCTAGTTGGTGTTCATGGATGCGGGTTGTTAGCTGTCTTCCTGTTTGTCCTATGTAGTGTTTTGTGCCAGAAACCTGAAAGCAACAACACCCCAGATTCTATGGACTACCTAAAGTGCACAAACCAGACATCCCACTCAGACCCATAGTATCACTACCAGGGACACCATCACACAAACTGGCTAAAGAACTACAGCAGAAACTGAAACACCTGATCAGCGGATTCAGACACTCTATACAGTCAACACAGGAATTCTTGGACATCATCAGAAATATACACATAGACAAGGAAGAAACGATGGTCTCATTCGATGTAACGGCACTGTTCACTTCTATCGACAAAACCCTAGCCAGAGAAACAATAGCCAACCTGCTGGACATACAGAACACACTACAGGACATTGAACCTATCAACAAAGACGGCATACTCAAACTACTGGACCTGTGCCTCACAACACACTTCACATTCAACAACCAAATATATGAACAAATCAACGGCACACCCATGGGCTCACCCATCTCTGGACTCATAGCAGAAGCGGTAATGCAAAGCTTAGAACAAACAGTCTTACCGCAAATTCAACCCAAACTCTGGGTCAGATATGTTGATGATACCTTTGTAATCATTAAAAACACAGAAATAGAGAACACACACCGGATCATCAACGCCACACTCACAGGAATCCGATTCACTCGAGAGGAAGAAAAGGACAACCAACTCCCATTCCTAGACATGATGGTACAGAGAACACCGAACTCTGTGGAGAATTCACCACAAAGATATACAGAAAAACCACACACACAGACCAAGTCCTAAACTACGAAAGCAACCACCCAACACACACAAAAGAAGTTGCATCAAGACACTGTTCAGAAGGGCCACAACACACTGCAGTACACCAGAACTGCAAAAAGAGGAAGAAGAACACCTATACAATGTATTCGCCAAAAATGGATACCTGCGCAATTTCATCAACAGATACCTAAGGGAAAGACAATGGAACGAGGACATGCCGCAACCCAAAGGACTAGCCACACTACCATACATCAGGAGCATTTCCGAACTGACGGCCAGACTACTACGACCACTAGGACTCATAACAGCACACAAACCAACAGCCACTCTCAGACAACTCACCAGGATGAAGGACCCAACACCCAGAATGAGCAAAACCAATGTAGTGTACAAAATCCCACGCAAGGACTGCACAAAACACTACATAGGACAAACAGGAAGACAGCTAACAACCGGCATCCATGAACACCAACTAGCCACGAAACGACACGACCAGCTAACCTTAGTAGCCACACACACAGATGACAAGCAACATGAATTCGACTGGGACAACACTACTATTATAGGACAAGCCAAACAGAGAACAGCCATGGAATTCCTAGAGGCATGGCACTCAATTAATAAGCACATCGACCTGGACACAATATACCGGCCACTGCAACGAACACCTGGAACTGACAACCGGAAGCGACAGAGACAAACCACTATAAATGCCGGAGGAAACATCACAGAAGCGCTTCACAGGAGGCTCCCAGGCACTGAGGACGTCACCTAGACAGGGGATGAAACGTCTGCAACACAAATTCCCAGCTCGGCGAACAGAACCACAACAACGAGCACCCGAACTACAAATCTTCTCACAGACTTTGAACTTACCTAAATTTCTTTTCAACATTGTAACTGTATCCATCACTTCCTCCGGCAGTTCATTCCACACATTAACTACTCTCTGCACAAAAAAATCGCCCCTCACGTCTTTTTTAAATCTTTTTTCTCTCACCTTAAAAATATGTTCCCAGTCTTGAACTCCCCCACACGAGGGAAAAGTTACCTGTCACTTACCTTATCTGTACCCCTCATGATTCTATGGACCTCTATAAGGTCACCCCTCAACCTCCTACTCTCCAGTGAAAAGTATCCCAGCCCCTCCTTATTACTCAGACATCCTGGTAAGTCGTTGCAGAATCCTCTGCATCTCAATAATACCCTTCCTACAGCAGAGAGACCACACCTGGACACAGTACTCCAGAAGTGGACTCACCAATGGCCTGTAAAAAATGGTACAGGGCTGTACAAATGCCCTGTACATTTGAGAGGTTTTTATTCGGCAGGTAGGGGTTTTGAAACAGCAGGGAATGATGAATCGAAAACTAGCAAATGGAGCTCAGGCACAACCTAGCACAAACTAGAACAGCTTCAAGGGGCTGAGTGGCCTCCTATTCCCAACATGAACTTGCATTCTGGACCTCCATCGTAGATGAATAGGATTAAAACACTTCCATTGTGTTGTTCTTGCCCTTTGATTAATTCTGGGAAAGGACTGGCGCCTGGGTATGTTTTGTTCGACTGGTTTGCAATTATTACCCATGTTTGAATTGGCTGATTGGTGCTTACTGTTCTGAGCAAGTGTGTTTAAATAAGATGCCTGAATTCAAAAGGTATGTGAGCAGCCAGAGTCTCACAGAGTGCGACAGAGAACGGTGAGTCCTGTTATGGTTATAAATTAGTAAGTTGTTATTGTATGGCTGTCTGTTCAGTTGGCAGTTAGATTGGCAGAGGCAGCAAAATTCATAGAATGTAGAAAAAGGAGTAGGCCATTCAGCCCTTGAGTCTATCCCACTATTCAGTGGCTGATCTGTGACCTAATTCCATAGCTGAAAATGTGTTGCTGGTTAAAGCACAGCAGGTTAGGCAGCATCCAAGGAATAGGAAATTTGACGTTTCGGGCATAAGCCCTTCATCAGGAAGCCTTGTGGAAGAGAGTTCCAAACCTCTCGTACCCTTGGTGTGTAGAATGCTTCCTCACATCTCTCCTGAATGGTCTGGCCCTAATCGAGGGGAGGTGATGGCATAGTGGCATCATCACTGGAATGTTAATTCAGTGACACAGACAATGTCCTGGGAACCTGAATCTGAATCTCACCCACAGCAGATGGTGGAGTTGAATTCAATAAAAATCTGGAATTAAGATTCTAATGATGACAATGAATCCATTATTGGAAAAACCCATCTGGTTCACTAAAGTCCTTTAGAGGAGGAAACTGCCATCCTTACTTGGTCTGGCCTACATGTGACTCCAGACCCATAGCAATGTGGTTGTCTCTTAACTTCCGGGTAAAAAATGAGGTCTGCAGATGCTGGAGATCACAGTTGAAAATGTGTTGCTGGTTAAAGCACAGCAGGTTAGGCAGCATCCAAGGAATAGGAAATTCGACGTTTCGGGCATAAGCCCTTCATCAGGAAGCCTTGATGAAGGGCTTATGCCCGAAACGTCGAATTTCCTATTCCTTGGATGCTGCCTAACCTGCTGTGCTTTAACCAGCAACACATTTTCAACTGTCTCTTAACTTCCCTCTGGGCAATTAGTGATGGGCAATAAATGTTGGCCTAGCCAGTGATCCCCTCATCATGTGAATAAATTTTAAAATTATGCTCCTTGTAGTAGAATCTCCAACCAGTGGAAATAATTTACCATGTCTTTTTCTGTTCATATCTTAAAGATAATATCTTGAGAGATAAGCCAGGGTGTATCAAATAAACAAATAAAGAAGAAATTACATTTATATGTCATCCTGCCTGACCTCAAGACATCGTAAAGAGCTTCATAGCAGCTGAGATACTTTTTGAAGTGCAGCCACTGTTGTATTGTTGCAAACATGGCAGCCAACATGTGCACAGGAAGATCCCACAGGCAGTGATGGATGACCGGGCTGTTCAATTTTTTTGTTGTGATGTTGAAACCATGACTACATGTCAAAATGTACTTCTGGGAGTCGGCTGGCATAGAAACGACACAGGAAGGTTGGGATAGGGTGGTGCTGGTGGTGATTGTAACTGGCAGGAGTGGCAGGACAGGTGGTAGATGAGCTGTCCAGTTACGGTCCAATCCAGCTGCTTAAGTTTATTCAGGGGCTTGTCTGACCACGGCTGGCATGTTACCAGCTGTGGTGAATAGGAGGACCTCTGCCAAGCAGAGAGACAGCCTGATGTACTCCCAGCAGGGTCCAGGAGAGGTTCGATTGAATTAATGAATGAAGTGAATTTATTGTCACGTATACCAAGGCACAGTGAAAAGCTTTGTCTTATGAGTAATACAGGCAGATCACAGAGTTAAATAGCATAGATAAGCAAATAATAGGTAAACAGCAGCAAAAACAAAAACACAGGTACAGGTGAATGTTAAGAGTTTGTGAATCCATTCAGTATACTAACAACAGTGAGGTAGAAACTGTTTTGAAACTGCCTGTGTTCAGAATTCTGTACCTTCTCCCCGATGGTAGAGCTTGTAGAAAAACATTGCCAGGGTGGGATGGATCTTTGAGAATGCTGGTGGCCTTTCCTTGACAGCGGGCCTGGTAGATGGATTCTATAGATGGGAGGTTGGCCTTTGCGATTGTTCGGGCTGAGTTCACCACTCTCTGTAACTGTCTCCAATCTTGAACGGTACAGTTGCTATACCAGGTAGCGATACATCCAGACAGAATGCTCTCGATGGCGTACCTATAAAAGTTGGCAAGGGTATTTGCCGTCATGCCAAATTTCCTCAGCTGCCTGAGGAATAGGAGATGTTGTTGGGCCTTTGTAACTAGTGCGTCCACATGAAGAGTCCAAGAAAGCTTGTTGTGGATGACCACGCCCATGAGCTTGACACTCTCCACTCGTTCCACCTCTGTGCTGTTAATGTGTAGGGGGGAGCATGAGTAACATCCCGCCGAAAGTCAGTAATGAGTTCCTTGGTTTTGCCGGCATTGAGAGCTAGGTTGTTCTCAGTGTACCATTTTTCCAGGTCTTTCACCTCCCGTCTGTAGTCTGCTTCGTCACCATCTGAGATTTGACCGACCATGGTGGTGTCATCAGCGAACTTGTAAATGGCATTAGTCTGGTATTTGGCGATGCAGTCATGGGTATACAGTGAGCACAGTAGGGAAATTCTGTTTCCCCCAGAGGAGCCCACTGAGGTAACTTACACCCCCTCATGTGGCAACAGCACAATCTGCCCTCTACCCTGATGCCAGCAATGTCCAACACTGGTGGTGGTTGCTGAGCGTCGGTGTTCTGAGTGGGTTGGTGACTCTTTGGCGATAGAGAAGACATTCTGTGAAATTCCAGCCGCTGTCATTTCGTAGGCAATGTGTTTCTGCCAAGGAGTCTAGCACATTTCCAACTTCTTAAATGTTAAAATTTGGAGATGCCGGTGTTGGAATGGGGTGTACAAAGTTAAAAATCACACAACACCAGGTTATAGTCCAACAGGTTTAATTGGAAACACACTAGCTTTCGGAGCGACAATCACCTGATGAAGGAGCGTTGCTCCGAAAGCTAGTGTGCTTCCAATTAAACCTGTTGGACTATAACCTGGTGTTGTGTGATTTTTAACTTAAATGTTATCGGCGGTATGTCAATGTACATTGTGCTTGTTATAAACTGGTTCACTAAATACTTTCAGCAGTTGGAAGACCGATTTTAAGTAAAAACTAGAAGAATTAGTATGCTGGAAATCACCATCCTGGTTCCCTGGCCAACATCTCTGTCTCAGGCTTGCTGTAGTGCTCTAGTGCAGCTCAGTGCATGCTGGAAGAACAGCACCTCATTTTCCACTTGGGGACCCAAAAGCCTTCTCGACTCAATATCGAGTTCAACAAATTTAGGGCTTGAGGTACCTTCTCCCAACCCCCACACATAAGGCCTTGTTATCACATGGTCTGTTATTACACACAACCCATTGTTAGACACTAACAGTCTCCATTAGCTATTCATTCTCCCAGGCTGACCATTGTCCATTCAATTGTCTGTCCAACTGTTATCTCTCTCTATCTCCACCTATTTACTCTTTACTCCCTCCCCACACCCTATCTTCTACTTTAAAAAACAACTTTTTCCTAGCTAATATCAGTTCTGGAGAAGGATCACTGGACCCCAATACATTAACTCTGAATTCTCCCCACCAATGCTGCCAGACCTGCTGAGTTTTTCCAGCAATTTCTGTTTTTGTTTGGAAAAGGTTTTAATCTCTGCTTGTGTACAATGAATTGCATTTACAATGCTCCGAGTAACTCAAAACCAGCTTGTAATGTGAACAGTACTTTTAATGTGATAAAAACGTCCAGATCTAGATGTTTCTCATGATCTATTTTAAACAAAGTTTGACATTGAGCTATGCAAGCAGACATTAGGAGACTTGGCATAGTTTGGGTGAAAACAGTAAGCTTTAATGTGTAATGTAATGGAAGAGTTTCGGGAGGTATTTCCAAAATTGAGGATCTAGGAATTGAAGAGTCGGCCTCCAGTGAGGGTATCAAAAACAAAAACAAAAATTGCTGGAAAAGCTCAGCATCTGTGGAGAGAAATCACAGTTATTATTTTGAGTTGTTAACTCTGATTTCCCTTCGCAGATGCTGTCAGACCTGCTGAGCTTTTCCAGCAATTTCTGTTTTTGATTTACAACATCCACAGTTCTTTCGGTTTTTATTTCTCTGTGGAGTTGCTAGCTGAATAGCCCAGTGACATTACCAAGATGCCAATGAGAAACGTTGCCGTTCATTCTTCGGTGACACTATGACAAATGTAGAAAGACAGAACCTTGGTGTTACTTTACAGACACATAACAAATCAAACCAGGATCCAGTCAAAATTAACCAGCTCATGTTTAAAGAACTTTTGGGGGATGAAAAACCCTTTGGTCATGGGTCAGGCCTCAACTTTTGTAGAGTGTTGTAGTCTAACCTTGTGTCATTTGAGATTGTGAAATGGAAGAAGACTTAAAAAATTGACCTCACTGTCACAACACACCAACAGCAAGAAACCTGAATAGCAAATAAAAGAGGAAGGTCAATGGATCAGGTTTTACAGGGGGACAAGATAGATCATTGTTTCAGCAGTTTGATTACCCTGGCCACCTCCTGGGGCAGCCAGTAAAAATCCAATTCACACGTGAACTGGACTCAGACTGAGGAGTGACTGTCGTTGCATGGCCAGGCCTTATTGGCGCAGAATTAATTTTATGCAACTATGTTCCTGAATTAATACAAACTGTAATGTTTAACAGAGTCTGCAGAGTACAAGAGCTCTAGTTAGGGCTGTCCAATCAGCTATGATCCTATTGACTAACAGAGCAGGGGCTGAATGGCTTACTCCTGTTCGTCTCTTTATGGTCTTATGGTTGACCAAATGGAAGACCATCACAGCCCAGTTTCACACGTGATCTTGTTCTTCATCATAGAAACATAAAAACCAGGAGCAGGAGCAGACCATTCAGCTCTTCGAGCCTGCTCTGCCATTCTGTATCATCATTGGCTGAGCCTCTAGCTCAATGTCATGCTCCCAATTTCTCCCCATACCCCTCAATGGGTTTAATATCTAGAATCTTTCTCCCTCCATACTCAATTCCAAGAAATTTCTTTAACACCCTCCAGGTTTGACTCCCAATATTGAAATCTCCCAAGACGTAATCCCAGAGACTCTGTCTATGCAGATGGGTACCACCTGACAAACCAGAGAGCGGCAACCAACTCTTCCTACACACCCTCAACTTTAGTCTCATATTTGTGTCTGTACCTTTATCTACTGAACCCATACAGTTTGTCATTCCCTTACCAAACTCCTCACCTTTAACCTCCTATTTAAAAATTTAGGTTTTAAGGTGAGGAAGATTAATTTTAGCTTTCAAACAGGCCTCCCTGCTATCGAAAGGATGTTAGGAAACTTGAAAAAGGTTCAGGAATGATTTACAAGGATGTTGCCAGGGTTGGAGGATTTGACCTATAAGGAGAGGCTGAATAAGCTCAGTCTGTTTTTCCTGGAGTGTTGGAGGCTGAGGGGTGACCTTATAGAGGCTTATAAAATCATGAAGGGCATAGATAGGATAAACAGACAAGATCTTTTTCCCAGGGTAGGGGAGTCCAGAACTAGAGGGCACGGGCTTCAGTGAGAGGGTAAAGATATAAAAGGGACCTAATGGGCCAACTTTTTCACACAGAAGGTGGTACATGTGTAGAATGAGCTGCTAGAGGAAGTGGTGGAGGCTGGTACAATTCCAGCATTTAAAAGGCATCTGGATGAGTATATGAATTGGAACAGTTTAGAGGGATATGGGCTAAGTGCTGGCAAATGCAACTAGATTAATTTAGGATATCTGATCGGCATGGACGAGTTGGACCGAAGGCTCTGTTTCAGTGCTGTACATCTCTACGACTCTATACGTGAAGCAGTTGCAATTCAAACTATCTCACCATCCAGCCGATGCCCTTGACCTGACTTCCTGGGTCAGCACGTCGAGGTCATTCCTTCCCTCATCCCCCCCTCCCCCAGACCAAACAGAAGGCTTGGCATTCAAGTTCTCCTTCAGAGGATTTGAAGCTGGAAGGTGGGGGTGGGAGAGTGGGTGCTTGTTAAATCCTACAGATTTCCCACCCACTCTGGCCCCCAACACGATTATCCCAGTGTAGGTGTTCTGATTTCCTCCCGCAGTCCAAAGATGTGCCGATGAGGTGGATTGGCCTTACTAAATTGTGTGTAGTGTGCAGGTCGAGTGGATTAGCCATGGTAAATGTGAGGTTACAGGAATATGGTGCAGATCTGGGTGGGATACTATTCGCAGGGTCAGTGCAGACTCAATGGGCCTCTCTGATTCTATGATAATGTAACAATGGCATCAGTCAGCCCATCCAGCAATAGGGCCAATTGGTGGGGAAATAACTAATGCCCATCTTTGGGGCTAATGCTAACCTCTCCTCCTGAGTCCTGAGGACCCCCGGGACACCCCGGGCTCGCTGAAGGGAGAGCTACAAACCAGCAGTGAATCAAAACACCATCCCACAAGGATACAGAACAGGGTGCTTTAGACAGGGATAGTGGAACGGGAATCAGTAGAGTCAGTCTTACACTAATGCTCCTTACAGACGTCTGAGTGGATTGACTGCCATATAACGCGTTTTGTCTCTGCCTTTAGGATGAAGGCCCTCAGATCCTCGGATGCTGCATGAACTGCTGTGCTTTTCCAGCACCACTCTAATCTAGGCCCTCAGTTATATACAGAGGAGCTGGAATGGCTTCTCTATGGAGTGGAGAAAGTTTAAAGAGAGATCTAAGAGAAGTGTTCAAGATTTTGAAGGGATTTAATAAAGTACACAGAGGGGTGATGCTTCCACTGGCAGGAGGGTTTGTAACCGGAGTCCGTCAACTTAAGAAGCGAGAGGACTAAGAGAGGAGGCGGAGGGATATTTTTCACTCACACAATGAGTTGCTGGGATCTGGAATGAGGTTCCCGAAAGGATAGTGGCAGCGCTTCAAGAGCAGCGTTCTAAAGAGAATCAGGTAGGCAGCAGAGGAAATATTTGTAGGGCCATGGGGAGAGAGGAGGGCGGAGTGATGCTGGTTTGGATAACCCTTTCAAAGCATCAACACTGGCGCGACAGGCCAATTGGAGGTTCCGTGAGAGGGTGTGAGGTCAACACTGTGAGGTCCCCGAGTTTCCCTGAGGCACAACGATAAAATTAAGACCCAAAGTCTTTGCCAAAAGTTACATTGAGGAGCTAAACCCAACCACACGCAAAGTCAAAGTGAAGACACGAACCAAACTGGTCAGAGAAATAAATCTCCAAAGGGACCAGGCAGAAAGGAACAATCAGCGCAAAGGAATTGTTTGATTATTTATCCACGCAATAAAAACATGATAAAGATGATTTTCCGCATAGTGACATGACAGTTGTTTATAAAATGTAAATAGTTGAATAAAGAAAATTCAATAAAGATTAAGCCAATATAAATGGAGTGACAGCAGGATCCTGCCCAATTTGACCAAGTACATATGTGTTTATTCCTCAGCTTGTGAACAAAGAACACTCAGCAAGGGAGGATGTTGTGGAACTCGAAAGGGTTCAGAAAAGATTTACAAGGATGTTGCCAGGGTTGGAGGGTTTGAGCTACAGGGAGAGGCTGAACAGGCTGGGGTTGTTTTCCCTGGAGCGTGAGAGGCTGAGGGATGACCTTGTAAAGGTTTATAAAATCATGAGGGAAATGGATAGGGTAAATAGGCAAAGTCTTTTTCCAAAAGTAGGGACTCCAAAACTAGAGGGCATAGATTTAGGAAGAGAGGGAAAAGATTTAAAAGGGACCTGAGAGGCAGGTCCTTTTTCACGCAAAGCGTGGTATGTGTATGGAATGAGCTGCCAAAGGAACTGGTGGAGGCTGGTACAATTGTAACATTTAAAAGGCATCTGGATGTGGATATTAATAGAAAGGGTTTAAAGGGATAAGGGCCACGTGTTGGTAAATGGGACTGGATTAATTTAGGATATCTGGTCAGCTTGGACGAGTTGAACTGAAGGATCTGTTTCCATGCTGTTCATCTCTATGACTCTAAAACTGTATTTGGTTTGAGCAGTGACTGTACACTATGGGGTACATTGAAGTCACATCAACAAGGAGATGCTAGTTTTGTGGTAATGTTACTGAAATAATAATCCAGAGGTGGACAGCTGGTTTGTAACGTAGAGTGATGCCAACAGAACAATTCCTGCACTGCCTGAGGTAACCATGAAGGACTCTCCTTCTCAACCTCTCCCCTTGTCTGAGGCGTGGTGACCCTCAGCTTAAACCACCACCAATTGCCTCTCTCGCTGTCTAAGAGAGAGCAACCCTACATTTCAGTAGGACTGTGACAGCTTTCAATCCAGAGACACAGGATAATTATCTGGGGTCCTGAGTTCAATTCCCACTGTAGCAGCAGGTAAAACTTTTGAATTTAATTAATAAATCCAGAATTAGAAGTGTCTTAGGCCCAACAAACTTCAATTGCTTCGTCAATGACCTTCCCTCCATCATAAGGTCAGAACTGGGGATGTCTGATGATTGTACAATGTTCAGCACCATTTGTGACTCCTCAGATACCGAAGCAGCCCATGTCGAAGTGCAGCCAGATTTGGACAATATCCAGACTTGGGCTGACAAATGGCAAGCATCGAGAGAGTGATGTTGGAAAAGCACAGCCAGTCAGGCAGCACCAAAGGAGCAGGAGAATCGATGTTTCGGGCATAAGCCCTTCCCGCTCCTCGGATGCTGCCTGACCTGCTGTGCTTTTCTAGCACCACTCTCTTGACTCTGATCTCCAGCATCTGCAGGCTTCACTTCCTTCTCCCTGACAAGTGGCAAGTAACAGCCACACAAATACCAGGTAATGACCATCTCCAACAAGAAAGAATCTAATCATCACCTGTTGAGGTTACCATCACTAGCCTTTATCAACATCCTGGGAGTTACCATTGACCAGAAACTGAACTGGACTGGCTACGTAAATGCAGCAGTTACAGAAAGGCTGTTTGTGGGACTGGAGGCTGGTGGGTTGTGGTATACCACAGGGTTCAGTGCTAGTTCCCATGTTGTTTATGAGATATATAAATGGTGTAGATGAGAGTGTGGGAGAGATGGTAAATAAATTAGCCAAATACTTGACAATGAGGAGTAAAGTCTGAGGTTATAAGAGAATATTTGCAGACTGGTCTAGTGGGCAGATCAGAGGCAGGTGGAATTAACCCTGGTAAGTGTGAGGTGATGCATTTTGGAAAAGTAATAAGATGAGGGAGTACTCAATGAATGGCAGGGCATTAAGAATTCTGCTCAAGAGGAACATAGGGATATGGAAATGTCGTCAGGTTCCTGAAGGCAGCAGGGCAGATTAATGGGGTTGTTAAGAAATCATAAGGGACATTTATCTTTATCAGTCAAGGTGTTAATTATAAGAGCTGGCAGATTATGAAGGAGCTGTACAGGATGTTGGTGAGGCCACAGCTGGAGTTCTGTGTACAGTTTGGCTCCCCACACTATTGGGAGATTGCAATGGATGGGGTGCAGAGGAGATTCACCAGGATGCTGCCTGAGATGGAGCATTTCAGCGAGAGAGGCTGGATAAGCTCAGGGTGTTTTCTTGAGAACAAAGAAGGTTGAGAGGGGTTCTGATGTTTTTATTCATTCACGGGCTGAGGGCATCATTGGCTCGGCCCAGTATTTATTGCCCATCCCTAATTGCCCAGAGGGCAGTTAAGAGTCAACCGCATTGCTGTGGGTCTGGAGTCACATGTAAGCCAGACCAAGTAAGGATGGCAGATTCCTTCCCTAAAAGCCATTAGTGAACCAGATGGGCTTTTCCAACAATAGTCATCAATTACTTCTTATTCCAGATTTAAATTGAAGTCAAAGTCCACTATCTGTTATGGTGGAATTCAAACCCGGGTCCCCAGAACATACGGGACATCGCTTTAAATTGAGCGGTGATAGATATAGAATAGATGTCAGACGGAGTTCCTTTACTCAGAGAGTAGTACGGGTATGGAATGCCCTGCCTGCAACAGTAGTAGACTCGCCAACTTTATGGGCATTTAAATGGTCATTGGATAGGCATATGGATGAGAATGGGATCGTGTAGGATAGATGGGCTTCAGATTGGTTCCACAGGTTGGCGCAACATCAAGAGCCAAAGGACCTGTACTGCGCTGTAATGTTCTCTGTTCCACGTTCTATTCCCTGGTTCTCCAGATTAACAGCCCAGCGATAATACCACAGGACCATCACTTCTCCATATCACTAGCCAGATCAGGTCTAAATCAGTTCACCTAGTTTATTGCTTTTGTTACATTGAATATCCATCCAATAATATCAGTAAGACATCCAAACCGCAAATCATCAACCATCCATTGCCCTGGTAACAGATCAGGTACTGACAATATTATGTCAGACAGCAACCATACATCACAGGACAGCCATTCATCGACAGAGCGAAGCTACACAGTTTGCATGAATTCCTGTACACATTGTTGGAAAAGGGGGAGTGCTGTGTTCCTGCACAGATTCCAGACCAGACCAGCAGTGTACCTTTAAGATAGTTAAGATAAAAATATCATTCCTCAACAAGGCTTTATCTGTGTCTGACATTGGCCCATTCTACCATTCTTCTTCTGTGAAAATGGAAAAAAGGCATGTGACACAATTACACTTCATTTTAGTGAAACAACATCCACAGACACAAGATTAGAGTGGTGCTGGAAAAGCACAACAGGCCAGGCAGCATCCGAGAAGCAGGAAAATCAATGTTTCAGGCAAAAGCCCTTCATCAGGAATTCAGACACAAGCCCAGCTAATTTTACAGCAACAACTTCGAGGAATAGGTGGCACGGTGGCTCAGTGGTTAGCACCGTGGCCTCACAGCACCAGAGACCCAGGTTTAATTCCACTCTCAGGAGAAAGTGAGGTCTACAGATGCTGGAGATCAGAGCTGAAAATGTGTTGCTGGAAAAGAGCATCAGACTACCTCACCACTCTGTGTCTGACCACTTCAACTCCCACTCTGCCAAGGACCTGCAAGTCCTGGGCCTCCTCCACAGCCAAATCCGAGCCATTCGATGCCTGGAGGAAGAACTCCTCATCTTCCGCTTTGGGACTCTCCAACCACACAGGATCAACACCAACTTCTGCAGTTTCCTCATTCCCCCCCGCTCCCCCCCACCTTATCCCAGATCCAACCCTCCAACTTGGCACCGCCCTCTTGAACTGTCCATCTTTCTTCCCATCTATCCATGCCATCCTCCTCCCTGACCTATCACCATCACCCCAATCTTTATCTACCTATCACATTCCCAGCTACCTTACCCCTCCACCACCCTCCCATTTATCTCTCAGCCCCCTTACCCTCCACATTCCTGATGAAGGACTTATGCTTGAAGCGTGGACTCGCCTGCTCCTCGGATGCTGCCTGACCTGCTGTGCTTTTCCAGCATCACACCTTTCGACTAAATTCCCATAGTGTGCAAGGATGTGTCGGCTAGGTGGGTTAGCCATGGGAAATGTGGGGTTACAGGGATAGGGGAAGGGGTTGGTCTGGGTGGGATGCTCTCTGGATGGTTGGAGTGGACTTGATGGGCAGAATGGCCTGCTTCCACACTATGGAGTTTCTATGAAATACAGTTGTAAGCACCACGGGATTGCGGTACGGAGTTCTATACCAGCAGTTTTAGAACATAGAACATAGAAAAATACAGTGCAGTACAGGCCCTTCGGCCCTCGATGTTGCGCCGACTGAAGCCTACCTAACCTACACTAGCCCAATAACCTCCATATGCTTATCCAATGCCCACTTAAATGACCATAAAGAGGGAGAGTCCACCACTGCTACTGGCAGGGTATTCCATGAACTCACAACTTTTAAATAGCACAAACCATCACAGTAAAGATGGAAAGGAAACATGGATTGGCATTCCATCACAACTTTAGACTTTTTTATAGAAAAAAGATCAACCTTTCATTCACAGGAGGTGGGTGTCACTGGCTGGCCCAGCATTTATTGTCCATCCCTAATTGCTCAGAGGGCAGTTAAGACTTAACATATTACTGTGATTCTGGAGTCACACGAAGCCAGACCAGGTAAGGATGGCAGATTTCCTTCTCTAAAGGGCATCAGTGAACCAGATAGGTTTTCCTGATAATCAATAATGGATTCATAGTCATTATTAGTCTCTTAATTCCAGATTTTTACTAAATTCAAATTCCATCTGCCACAGTGGGATTTGAACCCAGGTCCCCAGAATGTTACCTGGATCACTAGATTAACAGTCCAACAGTAATACCACTTCATCATCGCCTCTCCCTTTACATCCTGGTCCAAGAAATAGCTGATAAAGAAACGCAGGCACTTAATGACCTTATTGTTTTGGAAAATGGAGTGAAATCCTTGGGTATTTCAGATGTTGATCACAAAGACCCTGATAATTAGATTACTTACAGTGTGGAAACAGGCCCTTCGGCCCAACAAGTCCACACCGACCCGCCGAAGCGCAACCCACCCATACCCCTACATATACCCCTTACCTAACACTAGGAGCAATTTAGCATGGCCCATTGACCTGACCCGCACATCTTTGGACTGTGGGAGGAAACCGGAGCACCCGGAGGAAACCCACGCAGACACGGGGAGAACGTGCAAACTCCACACAGTCAGTCGCCTGAGGCGGGAATTGAACCCAGGTCCCTGGCGCTGTGAGGCAGCAGTGCTAACCACTGTGCCACCGTGCCGCCCCTTTTCCAGATTGTTTTCCAGATTTTCGAAGACCAACTTAAAATTTGAGTCAACTTCAGGATTACATCAGGATACAGAGGTTCAAGTTCATGTCATACTAACAAGTGGGAGGTTAACTCATCGACCAATTCATCAACAGGTATTGGCATAAAGGTTTGGCATGTGGTTTCAATGAAGCTAACTGAGCTGAAAGGTTGGTCATTGCCTGGAAAGCTGTTATATCCTTCTGAAAATTTTAGACATCTCAAAGAATATACTGTCTGCTTGAAGGACACAGACTTGAAGCACTGGAGCCGATCAGATGCTTAACCCCAAAGCAGTTATTGTAACTGCTAATAGGTTCTATTGTAGACAGGCAGGAGGCTGGAAGAACACAGCAATCCAGGCAGCATCAGGAGGTGGAGAAATCAATGTTTCAAGTACAACCCTTCTTCAGGTTACACCCGAATCATTGACTTCGCCACCTCCTGATGCTGCCTGCCTTGCTGTGTTCTTCCAGCCTCCTGCCTGTCCCTCCTGATGCTGCCTGGCTTGCTGTGTTCCTCCAGCCTCCTGCCTGTCCCTCCTGATGCTGCCTGGCTTGCTGTGTTCCTCCAGCCTCCTGCCTGTCCCTCCTGATGCTGCCTGGCTTGCTGTGTTCTTCCAGCCTCCTGCCTGTCCCTCCTGATGCTGCCTGGCTTGCTGTGTTCCTCCAGCCAATGAGGGTTATGTTCTACAAAGGGGCATTGGGCTAAATTATACAATTGCCCGGGAAAGCCTAAAATGGAGCAGAAAGCTTCACAACAGCTTATAGAGAAGAGCTAACTAAGTAACAGTGTCAAAGATGTTTTCAAACATCCATTCATAGTGTGTAAGCAACTCAAGGAAAGTTAGGAGCTGTGTGCCACATCACAGCTTGCAGAGCTCAGTCATTAACACACACTTTCATCAGAGAACATGAGGATTTACCTCCAGCCCAATGATATATCTCAGTAAGAATGGACAACATGCCCCAAGCCCCAAGATGTGACATGGATGCAAGTATGAGAACTATCTCTTCACACCTCTTACAATAGATGTACTCAGGAAATGGGTGCAATGTGGTGTCGTGCACACATGGGTAACACTAGCACTGTTCATTGTCCATTATCCACCTTCAATGTCAACACAACCCCTCAGGATGAAGACCCAAAACCAATACCCTGTTGAATCAGCAGATCAAATTGTTATTGGTCCACTGGCTGTGAGAGTCTAAATGTTATCACAATCAGTGAGGTAACAATCATCAGGGCTATCCTTCCCAATTCAGAAAGTCTCTCCTTTGACAGGAGTTTCCTTCAGAATCATGCTGGGAGGAGAAAGTGAGGTCTGCAGATGCTGGAGATCAGAGCTGAAAATGTGCTGCTGGAAAAGCGCAGCAGGTCAGGCAGCATCCAAGGAGCAGGAAATTCGACGTTTCGGGCATAAGCCCTTCTTCAGGAAGCCCTTCGTCAGAATCATGCTGTAAGGTTGCCATTGATATGTCTCAGGTTCACATTCTGACGATGTCACCAAATTCCCTTTTGTGCTACAAATCGAATATGTCACCAGGGCAACAGCTGCTGACACACTGACTTCCATATTCAGGCAGGACAGGGTAGATAGAGATAAACTATTTCCACTGGCTGAGGATTCCAGAACTAGGGGCAATAGTCTGGCTCTGAAATGGCTGAGTTGGTGCAGAGATGAATGGGTTATTGGGGTCCTTTTTGTTTCCCCTAAACATGATACCTCAGGCCAAAGGCTTTCATGCTCTAGAAATATCTTGTCTAATGAAAGGGGAGTGCTCAGTCTGGGCAGCTGAGGTGTTTTGGTTCAGTTACAGGAGGGAATGTGTGAAAAGATGCTGGGCTTTTCTCTCTGCTTGCAAACTGTAAGTCTTTGTTTGAATTTACCTTTTGTGCTAAGTGATGTGTGTATTAGGACTGTTGCAAGTATTTTCAGAACAGTATCATTAAGTCGGGTTTGGATAAGTTATCAGGTATTCTATTTTCTGTTTTTTATGTTTCATTCTGTAATTTTATAAATAAATGTTGTTTGTTAGAAACTTGGCTGTCGACCCAGCTTATTTTCCGGGAATATCCACTACACACCAAGCTAAACAAATGGCAAAGCTATGGTCTGGGCTACCTGCTTAAGGAGGTTTTAGGGGGTCTGGCCTAGTCCATAACAGGAAGTACTTCTACACACACAGGGTGGAAGATGTTTGGAACTCTCTGCCACAAATGGCAGTTGTTGCTGAATCAATTGTTAATGTTAAATCTGAGATTGATACATTGCTGCTAAGGTCTTAAAGGATATGGGCCAACGACAGATCTATGCAGTTAGGCCACAGATCAGCCTGATCTCATTGAATGGTGGAACAGGCTCGAAGGGCTGAATGGCCTCTTTCCGTGTTCCTGTATATGTTAGTGTTCCTCAACAAATTGTGTTTGACAATGGTCTGTCATATATTAATCCCCCCTTCCAAGACATGTGCTGGAAATAGGGTGTTCAATATATTACCTCCTCGTCTCACTCCTGCTCCCTACCCCTTCATCAAATAGTTTTGTACAATCCACTGTTCATGAAGGAAAATCAGTGATAGTCAAATGTAAAGTAACTTGCCTTGATTTTTGGAAGCAATGCTATATCTATGTGCTAATCCTCAATGTCAGTCCTAATGTTTGGAAGGACAGATCCATACAGTTTGTCTCTCTCATACTCTCTCCACCCAATCACATCCGCATAATGCAGAGCTAGAATTATAGAATCCCTACAATACAGGAGGAGGCTATTCAGCCTGTCAAGTCTGCACCAACTCTCCAAACAGCGTCCCACCCAGCTCCAACTCCCCCATACCTACAAACCCACATTTCCCATAGCCAACTCACCTAGCCTACACATCCTTGGGACACTATGGGCAATTTAGCACTGCCAATTCACCTGACCTGCACATCTTTGTGACAGTGGGAGGGAATCAGAGCACCTGCAGGAAACCCACGCAGACACTGGGAGAATGTGCATTCTGCACAAAGACGGTTGCCTGAGGGTGGAATCGAACCCAGATCCCTGGCGCTAAGAGGCCTCACCACTCTGTGTTGGCAAGAAGGGAGACAGTGGCATGATCAACAAAGCAGGTAATTATTCCAACTTGAACCAGGACAAAGCGTCAGACTCTGAGATTTTCATGTGAATCTGTGGGTTTATGGCAAGTTACTGTGTCCATGTGTGTCACTTGACTTTACTGAGCGGTGGTCAAATTCTGTGAAGAAAGAGGTGACATCTCTGAAGATACTAGACAACAACCACACATCCACAGCAAATGATAGACGGGGAGGTGATGGCCTAGTGGTATTATCACTGGACTGTTAATCCAGAGACCCAGATAATGTCCTGGGGATACAGGTTCAAATCCTGCCATGGCAGATGCTGGAAATTGAATCCATTAAAAGAGTCTACTATGAGCTGACTGTCAGGGGAACAATCCATCTGGCTGACTAATGTCCTTTAGGGAAGGAAATCTGCCATCCTCACCTGGTCTGGCCTACATGGGACTCCACCCACAATGTTGTTGACACTTAACTGTCCCCTGGGCACTTAGGGATGCGTAATAACTGCTGGCCCAGCCAGTAACGCCCACGTTTTCATGAAGGAATTAAAAACCATCCCCATAAGCGGTGACACACAGTGGATCATAGGATGAAGCCAAGTCACAGGGACTGAAGAATCTGGAAGGTTATGCTGCAATGTCACAGAATGTAGGTCTCCCTGGCTAGACCAACATTTATTACCCAGAGGATGGCTGAGATTAAATCACATTGCTGTGGGTCTAGAGTCCCATGTAGGACAGACAAGCCATTAGTTTCCTCCATCATTAGTGAAGCAGATGGGTTTTTACAACAATTGGCAGTGGTGATCACTGCATTACACGTCACTTTGCTGTAACACGTGTTTCATTAATGCAAATTTGCTCTCACACAACTGACAAATTGGGGACACTGTTTCTAAAACATGTCTCTTTCTGGAGCCCAAGTCTTCAGTACTATTGACAGAATGCTGTCAGGACCCACGGCCTTTGCAGTATCCAGTGTCTCCAACCATTTATTGATATCACGTGGAGTGAATCGAATTGGCTGAAGACAGGCTCTGTGATGCTGGGGACCACTGCAAGAGGCCGAGATGGATCATCCACTCAGCACCTCTGGCTGAATATTGCTGGTAACAAAGGATTAGTGATCAAGGGAGGCTTTTCTTCAAAAATTGAAGCAATGACCAAAGACTAGTAATAATCCTTAGCTCTGAATGATGGAATCATTGCTTATATAAACATAGAGTAAGGGCAATATAAATATATTAGTTTTCCATGTTCTGCTGGGGGCTACCATCTGATGCACATCTGTAATTGTCTTTAATTCTTGGGCTATTAAAGTGGAGCAGAAATCAGACAACTGGGATTCATATTAAGAGACAAAAAAAAAACTGCAGAGACTGGAATCTAAGGTAGACAAGCAGGAGGCTGGATTTCTATAAAATTCCCTCAAGTAAGGCAGCAGCTAAATGCTTCAGGGCTTTACGCATTGAATATCGTGGGAGAGCTGGTAGTGTGCCCTTACTGACCTGTGCACTGGATTACAAAGTCCATCCGCTCTGAGTCACCACGGCAGAGGGTAGCCACTTCCTCAGTAGCCACGAGGTACCCTTACTCCTGAGTCAGGGGATTGCAAAGGTCCAGGCACAGACGCCTGAGCAGCGCTGTGGGAATGCTGCCCTGCCGAAGGCAACATATGATGTTTCGTCAGAGTTATTTTCGGGTGGAGCCCAAAGAATCCCTGTCTCTGGAACAGCCCTGATGCCCTAACATTTGCATCCTAGCATTTATCCTTCAGTCCACATCACAGTAATGAGATTACCTGGTTGTGATCACATTATTGTGATTTCGACAAATCCTTGGTCAGACCACATTTGGAATATTGTGTCCAGTTCTGGTCGCCCTACTATAGGAAAGATACAGAGGCTTTGGAGAGGGTGCAAAGACGGTCTGCCAGGTTGCTGCCTGGACTGGAGGGCTTGCCTTAAGAAGAAAGGTTGACTAAACTTAGACTTTTCTCTCTGGAAAGAAGGAAGAAGAAAGGAGACCTGATCGAGATACACAAGTAGATGAGAGGAATAGATAGAGTCAATAGCCAGAACTTTTCCCCAGGGCAGGATTGACTGGTGCGAGGGGTCATAGTTTTAAGGTATTAGGAAAAAGGTATAAAGGGGAAGTCAGAGGTAGGTTCTTTACACAGAGAGTTGTGAATGCATGGGATGCGTTGCCAGCTGTGGAAGCAGAGTCATTGGGGACATTTAGCGACTGCTAGACATGCACATTGATTGCAGTGAGTTGAGGGGTGTGTAGGTTAAATTAGTATATTTTACATTAGGATTAAACCTCAGCACAACATCGTGGGCCGAAGGGCCTGTTCTGTGCTGTACTTTTCCATGTTCTATAGCTTGGAGGGAACTTGCTGTATGCTGATTGGCTGCCCCTTTTGCTACATTTGAAAACTGTGGTGATGTTGCAAAGTGAGCGTGCTATGTTGTGGGCGAGCTGTGATGTCTGTCTGTCCATTCTAATTTGTAACATGTTCGAGGGCAATACACGAGAGAGAGGTGGTGGCTGGCATTGGCACACATCAGGCTGGGCACTCTGTTCCTGGAGCTGGCCAAACCGGGCAAGGATCCAAAGCCCTTTGTGGTGGAGCTGAGTGCCCTGTCAACACCAGGACTTTGTCTCTTTTCTCTCTTCCCAGAATTTAATTGGAAACTGAAAACATTTCATCTGTAAGTGATTAAGTCTGATAGGCGAGGTCCTAGGGGAACGCAGTCTAGAGTCGAGAGAGATAGATGCAGTATGTGGCTGTCTCCCAGTCAGGATCTAGGATCAGGTCAGGATCAAGTGATCCTACATCCTCCCTCTAACCTCCCAAGGACATAGCCACCTCTCAATTGTTCGATCCATATATTCTTGACCTTTCAAGCCAGGACAATGTTTCGAGCTGTGAATCATTATGCTCACACTGAAGAACTGGAGAAAAACAATTGGAAAAGTGTTTCCATATGTTTCTCCACTGGGAGCATTGAAGTGAACATATTTGAGCATCCGGCATGTGTAGTGAAGTATGAATTGTCTAACTATGACGATGTGACCCATAGTCCTGCAGAACTCTTAGACTGCCAATTCGGGAACTCTTCGCCAATGTCTTACAGTAACAAAGATGGAGACACTAGGTCATCCAAGAGAGTTAGTCAAAAAAAATTTTGTGTTTTTTTTGAAAGGGGCACAACTAACCAAGAACTTAACCATTTATTGTATAATAAGGCAGCCTATAGAGGTGAATGATACCATTATTTCCAGTTCACTGTTCAATCCAGGCAGATAATGGAAAGCCTCAAATACCCTCAGACACTGGGTTTCCATTCGTTAGGCTGTGGGGCAACACCATGGAAGGGAGTTGGGGCAACAGTATGGTGACCTTTGCCACTCTGAGCTGCACCCAATTAGGACCTGAGGATGCTCAACTTGGTCAGCACAGGGGCAAGGTTACCAGAACCTCTACTGGTACTCCCCCACCCCTTCCCATGTTCTGTACACAGCTCCTCAGTTACTGAAGCAGTCTATGACCAAATACATGAGCTGACAAATGGCAATTATTATTCGCGGCACACAAATGCCAGGCAATGACCATCTCCAACAAGAAAGAATCTAACTGTCACCCCTTGACATTCAATAGTGTTACCATCACTGAATGCCCCACTATCAATATTCTGAAGGTTACCATTGACCAGAAACTGAACTGGATTTGTCATATAGATACAATGACTACAAGAGATTAACAATTCTGCGGCAAATAACTCACCTCCTGACTCTTCAAAGCCTGTCCACCATCTACAAGGCCCAAGTCTTTAGTGTTTTGAAATACTCCCCACTTCCCTGGATGGGGGGGCGGGCAGCTCCAACAAACACTCAAGAAGCTCGACACCATCAAAGCAATCCACTTGACTGGTACCAGATTGACCTGCTCCAGCACCGACGCTCAGTAGCAGCAACGTGTACTATCTGCAAGACGGATCTCAGAAATTCAAAGATCTTCAGGCAGCATCTTCCAAACCCATGACCACTTCCATCGAGATGGACAAGGGCAGCAGATACATGGGAATGCCACCATTTGCAAGTTCCCTTCCAAGCCACTCACCATCCTGACTTGGAAATATATCAACGTTCCTTCAGCGTCGCTGGGTCAAAATCCTGGAATCCCCTCCCTGATGGCATTGAGGGTCAACCCACAGCACATGGACTGCAGCGGGTCAAGAGGGCAGCTCAACCCCACCTTCTTAAGGGGCAACTAGGGTCAGGCAATAAATGCCCACGTTTCCCAAGCAAGTAAATAAAGATGGTTGGGAATGGGATATTTCTGTGTTCAAAATGTTTCCTGAATGTAAATGTAAAGGGAGAGCAGCAGAGGTTTGATGTAAGAGGTTACAGGTCATTCCCTTTGAGAGGTGGATGTGGTGGCTGGGGGGTGTGTATGTGTGGAGCATGGGGAGGGGATGGAATCGGACAGGTCATGGTCAACGTCATGTGGGGTCTAGAAGTTAAATGAGTTTAAACAATGGTTTCCCACGTGCTCAGCATCACCTTCTGGGTCCTTGAAATGGAAACCCTTTGGGTGGCTTGGGAATTTTGAATGTGTAATCTGACTTTGAAATCTCCACAAATTGTTTGTGCAGGAAGCTTGTCGTACGTTTCCCAGCCAGGAATTTCCACACAAAGTATTCTGTATTCTCCAGGAAAGATCTCATTAATCACAGTGAGGTTATTTGATTTTACTGACCACAAGCTCTTAAATAAAAGCACATTTTGTTTTTACTTTATCTGTAACCCAGCTAGTACAAGAAGGATCTGCATTTGCATAGCACCTTTCATGATCCAAGAATGTCTTGCAAGTGATTTACAGCCAACCAGGCACTTTCTAAAGGACAGTCAATGTCGCTATGTGGGAAACACACATAACTCACCTCCTGACTCCCCAAAGCCTGTCCAACATCTACAAGGCATAAGTCAGGAGTGTGAGGGAATATTCCCCACTTCCCTGGATGGGTGCAACTCCAACAACACTCAAGAAGCTCGACACCATCCAGGACAAAACAGCCACTCAATTGACACCACAGCCAGACGCATCCCCTCCCTCCCCCACCGATGTTCAGTAGCAGCAGTGTGTACTATCTACAAGATGCACTGCAGAAGTTCACCAAAGATCCTCAGACAGCACCTTCCAAACCCACGACCACTTCCATCTAGTAGGATAGGGGCAGTAGATACATGGGTGCATGACCCCCTTCAAGTTCCCATCCAATCCCCTCACCATCCTGACTTTGTGGGTCGCTGGATCAGAATCCTGGAATTCCCTCCCTAAGGGCATTGTGAGTCAACCCATAGCACGTGGACTGCAGCAGTTCAAGAAGGCAGCTCACCCCCACCTTCTCAAGGGGCAACTAGGGACGGGCAATAAATTCTGCCGAGCTAGCAACGTTCACATCCCAGAAGTAAATTTTTAAAATCACATAAAAAACCCCTGATTCTGATAAGACAATACAGTTTGTTACAGTGTGGTGTGTGCTGATTGCTTACCATGTTTCCAACAATCAATACTTCGAAAGTATTTCGGGTCATCAAGTTGCACAGTACAAAAGAGAATCTTCAGTCTAACTCCTCCGTGCTGACCAGATATCCTACGTAAATCTAATACCCTCTGTCAGCATTTGGTCCATACCCCTCTATACTCTTCCTATTTATTAGATTAGATTACTTACAGTGTGGAAACAGGCCCTTTGAAGTCCACACCGACCCGCCACCCACCTATTCCCCTACATTTACCCCTTTACCTAACACTACGGGCAATTTAGCATGGCTAATTCACCTGACCCGCACATCTTTGGACTGTGGGAGGAAACCGGAGCACCCGGAGGAAAACCACGCAGACACGGGGAGAATGTGCAAACTCCACACAGTCAGTCCCCGAGGTGGGAATTGAACCCAGGTCTCTGGTGCTGTGAGGCAGCAGTGCTAACCACTGTGCCACTGTGCCACCCCTATATACCCATCCAGATGCCTTTTCAGTGTTGTACCAGCTTGACCACTTCCTAGTACATGATTTTTACCATGGAATGTTAGTCGGCAGGTACATTGAGCTATTAGGAAGACAGATGGCATAGTGGGCTTCAGTAAAAGGTGGTTGCAATATAAAAATAAGCAATTATCGAGGATGTGCTGAGACTGCCGCACTGCATATTATTTAGTTTCTGAAGCAGGGATGGGAAGGGTGTTATTAAGGTTCACTAAATGAGGGAGCGATTCACTCAGTACAGGTTGAGTAGGAAAAATCCATACTGAAGGGGTTTAAAAGGTTCAAAACTGATCTCATTGAAATGCGTAAGGCTCTTAGATATCTCGAGATATTATCTCCTCCGGCCAGACAATCGGGAACAGCAGTCGTACCCTCAAGGTCAGAGTCAGTTATTTAGTCCTGAGGAGAGAACGCGGTGTAACTGAGGAATTCTCTCCCACAGAGGGCTATGGAAGCACAGTCATTGAGGATTTTCGAGTCCCAGGTTGGTTTAATAAGAATAAAAAGGACAAAATGAAAGGTTGTGTATCTACCTGCACAGAGGCCAATACCCCATCACCAAGTCAGCCTTTACTTACTGGTGTGTACTGCTGTAACCAGCCAGCTCAGAGTCAATCCTCAACTGAGGAGATTCTAACCTCCTGGGCTATATATAATATTTTTTCTTTTCGCTTTTTCTTTTTTTTAAAACGCCCACACTCCCGCCAACCAGAGGCAGTGCTTATTTATTCCCCAGCACCCATGTCGCGCGTGTGTGTCGGTGTAGGACACAGTGAAGAACAACACGTGCAGAAAGCTTTATTCGTGTTCCACCACCAGGAAGGAAACACTCGAGTGGCCAGTGACAAACAGCGCCCTTCACAACAAAGGGCAATGCCTGAATAATCAAAAAGGTGAAGGGGAGGGAAGGGATCAAATCAAAATAGAACCAGAGGGGGGAAACAAAACACTCCACACCCCACAGTGCCCAGCTCTCCCTGAAAAATCTCGAGGGTGTTGGTAGAGATCACGTGCTCTTTCGTCAGGGACACCCGGGCCCGACCATAACCATGGAACAGGGGCAGGTAATCAGCCACCTCCTGGTTAGGGTACTGGTAGCTGCTTGTGCTGCTGGTCACAGCTCAAACCACAGTAAAAACAAACACAAAAAAAACAATAAAGAAAACCAAAAACAACAAATATCTTCCCTGGAAAAGGGGGAAAGATAAAGAAACTCTCTTTCTCGAAAACCAGAAAGTAACAGGAACACACTGACTGTGGCCCAGCCAGCATAGAGTCAGTGCCCTAAACTGACAGCATTCTCAACCTCCTGGCTATATATTTTTTTCTCTATTTTTTGGAAGGGATTCTGAATCTCCTGGTTACATATATTTTTTCTTATTTATTTTTTCTTTTTGTCTCCCCTAACACCCTAACTGCGGTAAGTGCTTATTTTTTCCCCAGTACCCATGTTGTGTGTGTGCAGGTGTGAGACACAGTGAAAGACACAAGGTGTACAAATCTTTATTCAATTCCCACCACCAGGAAGAAAGGCAACACCAGGGGGGCCAGTGACAAGCAGTGCCCTTCACATCAGAGGGCAATGCTGTGTGATCAAACAGTGAAGGGGAGGGCAGGGACTAAATCAAAATAGAATTGGAGGGGGAAATCATACACTCCATTCCCTGTGGTGCTCACCTTTCCCTGAACAGCTCGAGGGTGTTGGTAGGCATCGGGTGCTCCGTCTCCAGAGTCACCCTGGCTCGAACGTAACCACAGAAGAGGGGCAGACAATCAACCATCTCCTGGTTAGATTGGTCAGCCAGGGCTTTCCTGATTGGACCAAGTGAAAGATCTCATAGTTAAAGAGGTCAGCCTGGTCCCAGTCACGACACTGTCTACCTGCCTGGACACAGCATTCACAACAAAACAGATAAACCGACAGCACAAATAAAAATAAAGATGCCATTTTGTTATTAGTACGGAATTTGAATATTGTTGCCAAAGGAGACATATTTGTCAAAAGTTTTAGATTAGATTACTTACAGTGTGGAAACAGGCCCTTTGGCCCAACAAGTCCACACTGACACGCTGAAGCACAACCCATCCATACCCCTTACCTAACACTACGGGCAATTTAGCATGGCCAATTTACCTGACCTGCACATCTTTGGATTGTGGGAGGGAACCGGAGCACCCAGAGGAAACCCACGCAGACACGGGGAGAATGTGCAAACTCCACACAGTCAGTCGCCTGAGGTGGGAGTTGAACCCGGGTCTCTGGCGCTGTGAGGCTGCAGTGCTAACCACTGTGCCACTGTGCCACCCACCTTGCCTTCATCAGGACAATTCACAAAAATTGCCAAAGTAAAGAGATCAAAACATTTAGAACATTCAAGGCTGTGAGCCAGGTACGAGAAAGTGGGACTGGGGTCAATTTGGTGTTGTTTTGGTGGTACAGACTCAATCCTGTATGATCCCATGATTCTACAAAATGTTGTTTTCCCTTAACTTTGGTATTTCATGCAAAATATCCTGAGGACAACAGAGTGAAATGCTTTGACAATGTTGTGTCTTTCTCCAGAAATAGTAAAGTAAATAAGTATGATCTGATTATCATTACAGGGACACAGCTGTAGGATTCTGTAGATTGTAATCTAAAGTGTGCAGAATGTTCCGGAAAGACAGGAAGCAAGAAAAGGGGTAATGCGTCGGTTATAAAAGGCATTGGTGAGATCCCATCTGAAGCATTTGTCTTCTTAGTTAAGGAAGGAAGTCAAGGTTGTGTTCTGATGGTGGTTATCTTATGAAGGAAGATGGACAGGGGAGTTTCACTCAACTGGAAATGTTCACTCTGATTTCTCTCCACAGATGCTGCCAGACCTGCTGGGCTTTTCCAGCAACTTCAGTTTTCATTTGTGAGCAAGAAAGAGAGAGTGGGTCTGTTCATTGATGATGGCATGAGCGTAATAGGGAAGGCTAACCTAAGTTGAGGAAACCAGGATTTATCATCTGTTTGAGTAAAGTTGAGAAATGATGAAGTGAAGAAGTCACTTATGGGTGTGGTATACAGGACCCTTAACAACAACCCGGCAGAGTGGACATAGTTTCTGAAATGGAAACATGTTTGACTAACTTATTAGGTTCTTTGAGAAAGCAACATGCACCATACTTGGAGTTTCAAAGGTCATATGTAATGGGTAAGACATTGGCATGGAGAGAAGACTTGAGAGTGTGTTGCTAGAAAAGTACAGCAGGTCAGGCAGCATCTGAGGAGCAGGAGAGTCAACGTTTTGGGCTTGTGCTTTTCCAGCAACACACTCTCAACTCTGATCTCCAACATCTACGGACCTCACTGTCTCTGTGGATAGAAGACTGGCTGGCTAGCAGAAGCCAAAGTGTAGACATAAATTGACTACTTACCAACAGGAAAGGTGCGACGAATAATGTGTCAATGTGATCACTGCTGGAACCTCAACATGTCACACCTTTCTATAAATGTCTTAGAAGGAGAGACTGAAATAAGCTGCTAAATTTATTGATGACGCAACTATAATTAGGAAAGTAAGTTATCAAGTGGACGCCAGGAGCTAAAAAGGAGTATCGAAGAGTTAAGTGAGTGGGAAAATATTTGGCAAATGAGAAAATGTGGGATTATCTACTCTAACAGGAAGAGATTTCATGATGAATCTAAACAGCTACACAGTTGTTCACACATAGAATGGACAGCACTGACAAAACAAACTGTTCTGGAATACCATGGAGGAAAATATCAGGGAAAAGGTACAGTATCTGTGGGTCAGAGTCTGAATTACAGAGGGCCAATGAGATGACTTCCTCGCAGTTTGGTCTTTCTTGGTGATGACAGCATGTTGTTGTGGATTGTGGGGATCCTCAGCAGCTGGTCAGTTGGATCTGGGTCTAGGCTTGAGTTAGCAAGTCTCTCTTTCCAGTAGTCATTTGGATTACTTCTTTTCCACTCACAGAGAGACAGACAGAGAAAGGCAGAGAGAGAGAAAGAGAGACACACAGACAGACAGACAGAAAAAGGTGGAGAGAGACAGACAGACAGATGGAGAAAGGCAGAGAGAGAGAGAGAGACAGACAGACACACAGGCAGTGAAATGCAGATGGACAGAGAGAGAGACAGACAGATAGAGAAAGGCAGTGGGAGAGACAGACAGAGAAAAGCAGAGAAACAGACAGAGGGAGAGAGACAGAGACAGACAGACAGAAAAAGAGAGACAGACAGAGTAAGGCAGACTGAGAGAGAGAGAGAGACAGAGACACAGATGGAGAAAGGCAGAGAGAGACAGCGAAAGGCAGAGAGAGAGAGATAGAGAAAGGCAGAGAGAGAGATAAATAAAGAAAGAAAGAAAGAGGAAGGAAGGTAAAAGACAGTGATCCATTGTTGGCAGGCTTTTTGGAGGTCTGAATCTTACAGAACATAAAAACAGAATATGATCTAAATGGAGAGAGATTGTAGATCTCTGAGAGACAGAAGGATCTGTGCGGCCCAGTTTAATTGTCAAAGTCTTGTATGCAAGTATTGCAAGTAATTAGGAGAACTGATAGAATGCCATCATTTATTGTGAGGACAATTTGGACACAAAAAATATTGTGGTAATGTATCAGTTATAAAAGGCATTGGTGAGATCACATCTGAAGCACTTGTCATCTTAGTTAAGGAAGGAAGTCAAGGCTGTTGTCTGATGGTGGTTATCTTGTGAAGAAAGATGGACAGGGGAGTTTCATATCCATTGTTGCTTAGACAACAGGATTCCTGGACATTTTGAAAGGCAAAAACTGATTAGGAATAGTCAGAATGGTTTCGTGGCGGGGGGAAATCTGTGTCTCACAAACTTGAGTTTTTTGAGAAAGTTACCGAAAAGGTTCATGGTAGCAGAGCAGTAGACGCTTTTTATTTGGATTTAGTAAAATCTTTGACGAGGTTCCGCATGGTAAAGTTAGAACACATGGGATTCAGGGTGAGCTTGCCAATTGGATACACAATTGGCTTAACAGCAGGAGACCGAGTAATGGTGGAGGGTTGCTTTTCTGACTGGAGTCCTGTGACTGGCGGTGTTCCACAGGGATCGGTTCTGGGAAGTGTTTTGTCATTTAGATAAGTGGTTTGGATGAGAATATAGAAGGCATGGTGAGTAAGTTTACAGATGACACCAAACTTGATGGCATAGTATACAGTGACGAAGGTTTTCTAAGATTACAAAGGGATCTTGATCAAATGGGATCAATGTGCTTAAAAATAGCAGATGGAGTTCAATCTGGATCAATGTGGGGTATTGCATTTCAGTGCAACAAATTAGGGTTACACATATACTGTTAATGGCAGGGTCTTGGGTAGTGTTGTAGAACAGAGGGATTTAAGTTTGAAGGTATATAATTGTTTAAAGTTTTAAATTCTGTAAAGTGTCTTTTTGTTAATTTCAAAAATATACTTTATTCATAAAATAATTTGATGGTCTGTACAGTTGGTCATGCCAGACATATGTAAACATTTACATACAGAGATCAGAATTTATCATTTTTATATACAGGTCTGTACATTTTTCAATCATACGCCCATATATTGAGCTGAGGCGTCAGCAGAGCCCAAATGACTGCATGGGCCCCCTGATCTCCTTTAGGCAGGCAGATGTTACACGGTGGTCTTTCCCCACCGCGCCTTGGCGGCAGCTGCCCCAAGCTTCAGCGCGTCCCTCAACACGTAGTCCTGGACCTTGGAATGTGCCAGTCTGCAACACTCAGTCGGGGTCAACTCCTTCAGCTGGAAGATCAACAGATTTCGGACCACCCAGAGAGCGTCCTTCACCGAGTTGATGATCCTCCAGACGCAGTTGATGTTCGTCTCGGTGTGCGTCCCGGGGAACAGGCCGTAGAGCACAGAGTCCCGCGTCACGGCGCTGCTCTGGACGAAACTCGACAAACACCACTGCATTCCTCTCCTGACTTCCTCTGCATAGGCACATTCCAGAAGGAGGTGTGTGACAGTCTCGTCCCCCCCGCAGCCGCTTTGAGGGCAGCGTGCGGTGCGGCAGAGAGTCCGAGCGTGCATAAAGGATCTCACAGGCAGATCCCTTCTCACCACCAGCCAAGCCATGTCTTGGTGCTTGTTGGAAAGTTCTGGCGATGAGGCATTCTGCCAAATGACTTTGACAGTCTGCTCAGGGAACCGCTCGATAGGATCCGCCCTCGCCTTTTCCCGAAGGGTCTCGAGGACACTACATGCTGACCACTTCCTGATGGACTTGTGGTCAAAGGTGTTTTTCTTCATCAACTTCTCCACGAAGGACGGTGATATGGAACGGTCCAACTTCTCGGAGCGTTCCGCAGCAGCGAGGCCAGGCCCATCCTTCTCAACACCGGGGACAGGTAGAACCTCAGTACGCAGTGACACTTGGTGTTTGCGTACCGGGGATCCATGCACAGCTTGATGCAGCCACACACAAAGGTGGCCATCAGGGTGAGGGTGGCATTGGGTGTATTTTTTCCCCCGTTTGCCCAGATCTTTGTACAGTGAGTCCCTTCGGACCCGGTCCATCTTTGATCTCCATATAAACTGAAAGACGGCCCGGGTGACTGCAGCGGCACAGGTTCTGGGAATTCTGTAAAGTGTCACATATAGACAGGTGATTAAAAAGGTGTTTAGCACCCTTGCCTTCATTGCTCAGCCCTTTGAGTATAAGAGTTGGGACGTCACATTGAGGTTGTAAGGACATTGCTGAGGCCTCCTCTGGAATACTGTGTCCAGTTCAGGTCGCCCTGTTATAGGAAGGATTTTATTAAAGCTGGAGAGGATTCAGAAGAGATTTACCAGGCTGTTGGTGGGAATGGAAGGTTTGAGTTATAAGGAGAGGCTGGATAGGTTGGGACTTTGTTTATTGGAGTGTAGGAGATTGAGAAGTGACCTGATAGAAGTTTATAAAATACTGAGAGGTATGGATAGAGTTGATGGTAGTTGCCTTTTCCCCAAGATGAGGAATTTCAAGACTTGGGGGCACATTTATAAGGTGAGATGAGAGAGAGAAGAGGCAATTTTTTACACAGGGAATGGTTTGCATGTGGAATGAGTTTCCTGAGGAAGTGGTGGACGTGGATAGTTACAATGTTTAAAAGATATTTGGATAAGTCCATGACTAGGAAAAATTTGGAGAGATATGGGTAAGGAGCAGGCAGGAGGGACTAGTTTAGTTTGGGATTATGTTTGGCATGGACTGGTTGGACCCAAGGGTCTGTTTCCATGCTGTATGACTCTTAAGTGAAAGACAACTTAATTGAAACAAATACGATCCTGAGGGGTTCTTGATAGGGTAGATGTGGAAAAGATGTGTTGTCTTCTGGGAGAATTTAGAATAAAGGGTCACCATTGCAAAATAAGTCACACCTACTTAAAATTAGAGAGGAAGAGATTTTGTTTTCTCAGAGAATCGAGTCTTTGGAATTCTCTTCCACAAAACATGGGAAAAGTGGGATTTCTAGTATAAAGGTGGCTAGATTCCTGATAAACAAGAGGATGGAAGGTTATCAGGGATAGGTGGGAATGTGGACTAATCGGATCAGCCATGATCTTAATGAATGGTGAAGGAGACTGGAGAGACCAAATGGCGTCCTCCTGCCCCTTTGCATGATGCTCTTGTGTATGTCACTGGCTGTCAAGGCTTTCACAAGTCATAGAATCCCAATAGTGTGCAAACAGGACGTTCAGCCCATCAGGTCCACATAGTCCCTCCAAAGAGCATCCCATCCATACCCACACCACAAACCTGCATTTCCCCATGGCTAAAACACCCAGGCCTGCACACTATGGGCAATTTAGCGTGGCCAATCCACCCCAACCCACACATCTTTGGACTGTGGGAGGAAATTGGAGGAAACCCACACAGAGAATGTGCAAACTCCACACAGACAGTCACCCGAGCTAGAATCGAACCTGCGTCCCTGGCGCTGTGAGGGTAGCAGTACTAACCATTGACCCACCGTGCCACCCCAGTCACATAAATCATTACGTAAACACAAGCTCATTCTTTTATTTTCCATTTGGACAAGGCTAACAAACAAATGGGAAAACAATCACCAGAAATGCTCATAAAAGTACAAATTTTTTCGAGGCACATATCTGAGGAGGGAGGGTGATTGAGGGAAGGTGGGGTAGGCCAGTATAGATTCTTCTCAATGGGCAGGTTTGTCAATTTCTCTTCTCCTGAGAGTCTGTACAGTCTGTGTTGACAGGGAGCTGAGTGGAATCATCTTCCAGAAGGAACCAGACGTGAAATCTTCTGTTCCCCACCCCCAGTGTGACACTGATACTCAACGAATACAACCCCTAGTGTCAGCCTAAGGGACAACAGCTCTATCAGGTTGACCCAGGGATTGGGGCTCAGTGGCAGGTACAATAGGCAATGGGTGAGCTTACCAAGGAACACAAATGAGGCCATTCAGCCCCTGAAGCTTGCTGTAAAGTTTAGCCAGATCATGGCAGATCTGCAAATTAACTCCAGTTCCCCAATTTGGGTTCTGTAGCCCTCTTTATCAATTGTAGCTTTAAAATTTTCAACCACAGTGATTCCTGGGGTGGCAGGACTGATGTACAAAGACAGACTGGATTGGTCAGGACCATTTATAAGGATGTTGCCAGGGTTGGAGGATCTGAGCTATAGGGAGAGACTGAATAGACTGGGGCTGTTTTCCATGGAGCATCAGAGGCTGAGGGGGGATCTTTTAAACGTTTATAAAATCATGAAGGGTATAGATAGGATAAATAGACAAAGTCTTTTTCCTGGGGTGGGGCAGTCCATAACCAGAGGGTGTAGGTTTAGGGTGAGAGGGGAAAGATATAAAAGAGACCTAAGGGGCAGCTTTTTCACACAGAGGGTGGTACGTGTGTGGAATGAGCTGCCAGAGGAAGTGGTGGAGGCTGGTACAATTGCAACATTTAAAAGCCATCTGGATGGGTATATGAATAGGAAGGGTTTAGAGGGATATGGGTTGGGTGCTGGCAGGTGGGACTAGATTGGGTTGGGATATCTGGTCGGCATGGACGGGTTGGACCAAAGGGTCTGTTTCTGTGCTGTACGTCTCTCTGACTCTATGTTCACTGGAGTTTGGAAGACTGAGGAGGTTCTGTCAGCACAAGGAGACAGGCTGGTGAAGAAGGCTTGCTTTCATTAGCTTAAGATATAGGAGCAAGGTAGTCTGGTTACAACTGTATTAAACATTGGTTAGGCCACAGCTGGTGCACAGTGTACAGTTCTGGTCCCCGCACTATAGGAAGGATGTGATTGCACTGGAGAGGGTGCAGAGGAGATTCACCAGGATGCTGCCTGGGATAGAAAGTCTCAGTTATGAGTGGAAACTGGTCACAATGGGTTTGTTTTCCCTGGAGTACAGGAGGCTGAGGGGGGAGTCTGACTGAGGTGTACAATTTTATGACAGGCATTGGCAGAGTAGATTATAAGAATCTCTTCTCCATGGCAGATGCATCTAAGACCAGAGGGCCATAAGTTTAAGGTGAGGAGTAACAGGGTTATAGGAGACCTGAGAAGAATGTTTCTCCCCCCAGAGGGTGGTAGAAACAGCGAAGATGCTGCCTGAGAGGGTGGTACTCTCACAACAGTCAAGATGCATCTGCATGAGCACATACAATGTCAGAACATGGTTCTTTTTTCCTTTATTAATTAGTAAGATGAGGGCTTTTCTGGCTGGGCCAGCATTTATTGCTCATCCCTAATTACCCAGAGGGCAGTTAAGAGTCAACCACATTGCTGTGGGTCTGGAGTCACATGTAGGTCAGACAAGTAAGGAAGGCAGTTTCCTTCCCTAAAGGATGTTAATGAACTAGATGGGTCTTTTCTGACAATCGATCCAATGGTCATAATTAGATTCCTAATTCCAGATTTTTACTGAATTCAAATTTCAGCATCTGCTGTGATGGGATTTGAACTCAGGAGCCTGGAACATCTTCTGGGTCTCTGAATTGACAGTCCAGCGATAATACCACTAGCCCATACCCTCCGCACAAGGGTCCATTCATAGACTATGGACCAAGGATAAATGGGATTAGTGTACCATGGTGTTTGTTGGTCAGCATGGACATGGTGGGCTGAAGGGCCTGTTACTATGTTGTATGACTCTGACTCTACAATGTCATAGAAACCTCTAACAGAACTAGACAGAATAAACACAGGAAGGATGTTCCCGATGGCCTGGGGAATCCTGATCGGGGTGCGAGCTGAAGGGTACAGAATAGATCCTTTAGGATTGAGATGAGGAGAAAGCATGGAGAGTTCCACATTTCCACTAACCTTTGTGTTTTTAAATGCTTCCTAATCTTACTGAGGACTCTGCTCTGATTTTGTAGTGCCCCCCCCTCCCAACTCGTTCTGGGCTACTCCCCTCACTCCCACCAGAGAAAACAGTTACTGGTTGTAAGTTTGCTCACTGAGCTGGAAGGTTTGTTCTCAGATGTTTCGTCACCATGCTAGGTGACATAATCAGTGAGCCTCTGGTGAAGTGCTGGTGGTATGTCCCACTTTTTATTTAATGTGCCTTGGTCTGTTAAGGCAAGTGAACCCCATTTACCAACGTCTGAGGAAAAGAACCAGAATATTATCAGCCACCTCACTGATAGTATGGTGACGAAACATCTGAAAACAAACCTTCCAGCCCTGTGAACAAACTTACGTCTAGAACCTCAACCTGAACTACAAATCTTCTGAAAAAATCGCAAACCATTTACTCTCTCTCAATCTTATCCACACCTTTAATCATTTTAGACACATCAATTTGATCACTCCTTAACCTCCTAAACCTGAGGGAATACCTACCACAACCATAAGGATGTTAATGGTCTTTTTGCAGTCTCTACAAATATTTTTTAATTTTTAAAATGTTGCCCTTACTTTGTTGTCCCTGGAATTGTAAAAAGTTCAAATATTGAAAGTCAGTTGTCACGGGATCAATGATCTTGATCAAAAACAGAAACTGCTGAAAATCTCAGTAGGTCCAGCAGTGTCTGTGGAGAAAAATCAGAGTTAATGTTTCGGGTCCAGTGACCCTTCCTCAGAACTAACTGGATCCAAATGTTAACAGACCTGTTGAGATTTTTCAGCAATTTCTGTTTTTGATTTTGATCTCCAGCACCTGTAGTTCTTTCAGTTTTTTTTGTTTAATGATCTGGATGATCATGTGGATCACACACGAGGGTCTTAGTCTGAATCCTGTCTTTAGAAGACTTGTAGGGTCCCAGGCTCATATTTAAAGATTGATTAAGACAGCCGAGACCTCAGGATCAGGGAGTCATCAGTCTCGATTGTGAAACTACAGCTGTTAGCCCTGGAAAGAGAAGGTACTTGGCTCCTTTCACTGCAATCATGAGGAAACTAGTTGCCAAGAATGACCACACATGCACTCACAAAATCAATCTGGAAGACTGAGCAATTAATAGCATCACCCAGTTTGTAACTCAGCTGCGCAGTATCTCTCGTTCAGTTCACTGCTCTGTGTAGGTCTGACCCTCAGCTATAAGTATGTGCTGGGTATAACCAGGCTCAGGTTAGATTAGATTCCCTACAGTGTGGAAACAGGCCTTCAGCCCAACAAGTCCACACCGACCCTCCGAAGAGCAACCAATTCCCATACATTCACCCCTGACTAATGCATCTAACACTATGGGAAATTTAGCATGGCCAATTCACCCTGACCTGCACATCTATGTGTGCTGCGTGAGGCAACTGGAGCATCCAGAGGAAACCCACGCAGACACGGGGAGAATGTGCAAACTCCACACAGACAGTCACCCGAAGCGGGAATTGAACCCGGGTCCCTGGCGCTGTGAGGCAGCAGTGCTAACCACTGAGCCACTGTGGTTACACTCAGTCAGAGCTCTTATCTCCATGTGACGATTGAGGAAATCCATTCAGGAGGTGGACATGTTTCAGCCAGAGGAGAAGGAAATGAGACTCAGGTCTGCACCCGTCTCTGCATAACCGTGCCTGACCCTGCAACTCTCTCAGATCTCCACACTCCTCCAATGCTGGCTTCTTGCACATCTCCCACTTGGCTAAGCTCCATTGTTGGTAGGCATGCCTTCAACTCCTGTGACCCAGGCTCTGCAATTCCCTCAGTAAAGCTCCCCACCACTCCTTGCTTCTCTAAGATACTTCAGTCCACTTTGACTTTCTGGTCACCTGTCCTAATGTCTACTCAAGCGGTTGAGTTTCATATTACGCTTGATAATCAGTTCCATTGGGATTTTCACCACGTTATAGTTGGTGGACTGGGCTGATAGGTGGAAGGTAAGGTTCAATGCAAAGATAATGTAGTTTGGTCACAGGAATATTGAAAGACAATATAAAGGAGGGGGGGTTTAATTTTAAAGGAGGTGCAGGAGCAATGGAAGTTGGGCGTGCTGCTGTACTCAAATTCTCTCGCTGTAAAGGTGATCATTGAATGTGATCAGGATGGGTAGAGAGAGTAGTTAATAAAGCATACAGTGTTCTCAGCTTCATTCATAGGGGCATGGAGTATGAGAGCAGGGAGGTGATGTTGAACTTGTATGAGGGCCTTGGTAGACCATAGCTGGAGGATTGGGTAGAGTGTGGATGCCACAATATGGAGCAGATTCACCAGAATGACACTGAGCCTGATAGGTTGTGGGAATGCCAAGTTACATATACTGGCCTTGCATTCAGAGGAACAGAGAAAACTGGAGCAGGAGTAGGCCATTCGGCCCTCTGAGCCTGCTCCACTATTCAATATGATCCTGGCTGATCATCCAACTCAATCCCCTGTCCCCACTTTCTCCCCATACCCTTTAATCCCCTTGGTCCTAAGAACAATACCTAACTCCTTCTTATAAACATTCAATGCTTTGACTTCAATTGCTTTCTGTGGCAGTGAATTCCATAGGCTCCCCACTCTCTGGGTGAAGACATTTATCTTCATCTCAGTCCTAAGTAGCCTACCCCTGCATCATTGTGATTCTGGCCACTGGTTCTGGAATCCCTGGTCACTGGGAAACATCCTTCCTGGGTTTACCTTGTCCAGTCCTGGTAGAATTTTACAGGTTTTTATGAGCTCCTCCTTCTTTCTTCTAAACTCCAGTGAATACAATCCTAACGGATCCAGTCTCTCCACATGCGTCATTGCTGCCATCAGTCTGGTCACTGCACTCCCTCCATTGCCAGAACATCCTTTCTCAGGTAAGGAGATCAAAACTGTACACAGTACCCAGGTATGGTCCCACCAAGGCCCTGTACAACTGCAACAAGATATCCCCCCTCCTGTATTCAAATCCTCTCATAGGTACCATCTCCCTTCTTTCACCACCTACCTGTGTCTGTGTGCTTACTTCATCAAATGGTGCCCAGGGACACCCAGGTCTCATTGCACCTCTCCCTTTCCCAATGTCTCACCAATCATACCCACACAGCAGGTCGAGAGTGTGGTGCTGGAAAAGCACAGCAGGTCAGGCAGCATCTGACGAGGAGGAGAATCGACGCTTCGGGCATAAGCCCTTCATCAGGAATTCCTGATGCTGCCTGAGCAGCTGTGCTTTTCCACCGCCACACGTTACGACCCTTAATATCTCACCCAAAAGATGGTACCTCCAGCAGTGCTACATGCCCTCAGTAGTGGCACCTGATTACAATTCTATTCCCAAACATCTGAAGGTGGACTTGAACCAACAACCATCTTGGCTCAGAGCCAACATTGCTACCATCCACAGATGCTGCTAGACCTGCCGAGTCTCCTTTGCATTTTCTGGTTTTGTTCCTGATTTATAACCCTTTTGTTTTTTTTTGTTCAATATTGCTACCTATTGGGCTCCAACTGAAAATATAATATACTCACGATGAACTATGCTCATAAATCCAGGACGTGGGGGAGAGTGGAAAAAATAACTGGAAAATAATTCTCAAACCATTTCCTTTGAAGCATCATAAATATTTACAGCTCGAGGGGAGGTTTTACCTGGGGTCCAATGCGAATTGGCACTGGAGCTGAGGCTGGAATGATTTGTTGGAAATGATATCTGTCCAAGTTGGTGGGTTGTATAGAAAAGAGATGCTTGGTTGCAGCTAAGATGCTGCTACAGAACAACTTCCTTGCCCAGAGGTTGCGGCAATATTGATTCAGCCCCATGCTTCTTTTCAGGTTTCTATTTAAAGTAAATTTATTGAAGTAATCATATTTCCATTTTCCAACGTTAAGGGCAGCCAGTAAAACTGAATGTTTCCCATAAATCGAACTCTGCCCATTTGGGGGCAGGTGGAGGTTGACGTGATGGTAAAAGAACATGTTGACATTTGGCTGGTGGTTCAGATTCACTCAAAGTGTGTCTGACAAGGCGTGAGTCTCCGTGGACGAAGAAAACCACACGATTCAAACCCAAAAGATTCAATGTGGAAACCCTGCTCCATCAGTGAGGTTGCTGCTCTGAGGGGCTGCCTCATTAACTATGGAGCCATATCATTGCTGAAGGCCAGGTGAGTTGGCCAGGCTTTCTAAGGTCTTCTTTCTGTTGGAGTTTCAAAAAGGTCAGGAGCTGACTTGAGTGACATCACAGAGTCAGGGAGACGAACAGCAGGGAAACAGACCCTTCAGTCCAACTCGTTCATGCTGACCAGATATCCTAAATTAATCTAATCCCAACTGCCAGCACTTGGCCCATATCCCTCTAAACCCTACCTATTCATATACCCATCCAAATGCCTTTTCAATGTTGTAATTGTACCAGCCTCCACCACTTCCTCTGGCAGCTCATTCCATACACGCATCATCCACTGCGTAAAAAAGTTATTCCTCTCAAAGGGAGGCAATGGCCTAGTGGTATGAACACCAGGCTGTTAATCTAGAGACCCAGTTAATGCTCTGGGCACCTGGGTTTGAGTCCAGTCATGGCAGATAGTGCAGTTTAAACTCAGCAAAATCTGGAGCTACGAGTCTAATGATGACCATGAATCTATTGCCAATTGTTGGGCAAAACCTATCTAGTTCACTAACGTCCTTCAGGGGAGGAAATCTGCCATTCTTACATGGTCTGACCTACATGTGACTCCAGACCCACAGCATGTGGTTGACTCTTAACTGCCCTCTGGGCAATGAATGCTAGACTAGCCAGAGATGCCCTCATCTGTGACTGAATGAAAAAAAACTTAAACCTGTGCCCTCTAGCCTTGGACTCCCCCACCCTGGGGAAAAGACCTTGGCTATTTACCCTATCCATGCCTGTCATGGTTTTATAAACCTCTATAAGGCCATTCTTCAACCTCAGATGCTCCAGGGAAAACAGCCCCACCCTCTTCAGCTTCTCCCTCCAGCTCAAACCCTCCAAGCCTGGCAACATACTTGTAAATCTTTGCTGAATACTCTCCATGTACAAGATACTGAACAAAGTTAACATGGAAAGGATGTTTCCTCCTCTGGGTCAGCCCAGATCTCGGGATCACACTTTTCAGGACAGAGATGAGGAGAATTTCTTTCTCTGAGGTTGGGGTGACCATGGCAGAAGGCAGTGGATGAATATTTTTATGAGAAAGGTAGATAGTTTCTTAAACAAAAATAGAAATTGCTGGAGAAACTCAAGAGATCAGGCAGCAATTGTGAATAGAGAAACAGAGTTAATGTTTTGAGCCCAGTGACCTTTCTTCAGAACGGATAAATTCCTGTCAGGGAGAGAATCGGGGTTATTGGGGTGTAGATGGGAATTTGGATTTCAAAACACAAACAGCTGAGCCACGACCTTATTGATTGGGCCAATCTGCTTATTTCATATGTTCATATCCACATGCATGTTCCTGCTCCTGACTGTGGTACTGGGCGATATGTCAGAGGTTCTTGGGTTACCACACCTCAGCGACAGGAAGCGCTTGGAGAGATGCTAAATGCAGGAAGGAAGTGAATATATTCTCAGGAAATGGGCAAGACCAGCAGAGTGTCCATCTCTGGTAGCCTTGAGAAAGTGATAGTGGTTTTTTTCTGGTGTGGATATCTTTCTTGACTCTTAATTGTCCTCTGAAATGGCAAATCATGTTGGGCATGGGGCTAGACATAGGCACAGGGAGTAAGTCTTACCACCAAGAATGTTAATGGAAAGCTTTGTGTTTCTCGTACTGATCCCTATTTCTTTTTCTCAGTTTTTGAATAAGAACAACTATCACATTGACTCAGCTCTTTGAAATATTCCTTTAAATATCAGTGACTCAGTGGTTAGCACTGCTGCCTTACAGTGCCAGGGACCCAGGTTCCATTCCTGCCTCAGGCGACTGTGTGTGTGGAATTTGCACATTCTCCCCGTGTCTGTGTGGGTTTCCTCCGAGCACTCCGGTTTCCTCCCACCATCCAAAAATGTGCAGGTTAGGTGAATTGGCCAGGGTAAATTGCCCGTAGTGTTAGGTGAAGGGGTAAATATAGGGGAATGGGTCTGGGTGGGTTGTGCTTCAGCATGGATTGTTGGGCCGAAGGGCCTGTTTCCGCACTATAAGTAATCTAATCTAATTCTACACTCAGGTGACTATCTGTGTGGAGTTTTGCACATTTTCCCCATGTTTGCGTGGGTTTCCTCTGGGTGCTCCGGTTTCCTCCCACAGTCCAAAGATGTGCAGGTGAGGTAGATTGGCCTTGGGAAATTGCCCAGAATCTCCAGGTTAGATGGATTAAAGGGAAATGCAGGGTAACAGGAATAGTGTAGGGAGAGGTGAGTCTGGGTGGGATGTTATTTGGGAGGGGTGCAGTGCTGAATCGATGGGCTGAGCAGCCTGCTTCCATGTTGGAGGGATTCCATAACATGAAGGCCTAGAAAGGGTGCAATTCAAATTCCTTGCAAATATCTCAATCCAGAGAGGTGCAAATGTGTATTCAGCTGGGGTTGGGAATTGAGAGAGGAGAGAAACTCAAATGAAAACCTGCAAATGGGTTGGGGAACAGTTTATATCACCCCTCACGCTGAGGGAGGAAAAGCTGCTGCTGGGAAGCAGATGTAAAAGATTCAGCACTCGCGTGGGCGCAGATCTTCTCTGTTCTGGAGAAAATGATGGGAGTTGAACTGAAACTCCCGTGGAAAAAAAACTCTGGTTTTAAAACCACAGCCAACTAGACCACTAGAAGGAGTTGGTAAAGGAAGCTCTGGATCATCAGGATTATCCCAATCTAAGAGGGGAAAAGGGATTCCACACATTGCGCCTTGCTGCTGATGATGGGGTGGAGAAAATCCAGGTGGGCTGTAACGATTGTCAAAAGGGAACTAGAAAGTTCAACATAATATGGCAGGGATTGGAGAGCTGTACTCCAAAGTTAGGGGTGGCTTTGAGATTGTATCTTTGATATATCAAAGCATGGAATCCAGTTAAACATTTTGTATGGATTATTCAGGTGAGTTAATCAAGTAAAACCAACTTTTTATTGTGTGTTGCATCACTTGTCTGTTAATGAATGGTTGTTCTGTTTTAGATCTTAGTTTCCTTCTTAAAGTAAAAGTCTTTAACAATGAGATCTTCTCCATTGGTTATTTCGATTGTGGAGAGTTTCTACATTGACTGACACATAAGTGCTAACTGGCCTGGAATTTGAAGCCAATGGGAAATGTGCAAGAACTCTCTGATAATTACATTGGGAGCCACCCACAACGTTTCCATGCTTTTCAGTGTAGACTTGCTGTAATCTGCATCTGGTCCAGTATGATGCTGCTATTGGTAGCTTGAACACAAGATATAGAATCAAACAATACAGAAGAGGCCATTCAGCCCCCTGAATTGGCACTGACCTATCTACACCAATCCCACTTTCCTGCTTTTAGCCTGTGACATTTCAAGTGCTCACTCAAGTTCTTTTTTAAAGTTTGTTAGATTTATTGCCTTTATGACCCTCCCAGACAGTGCCTCCCAGATACCTACCTCCCTCTGGGTGAAAATGCTTTTCCTCAAATCCCCTCTGAATCTCAACCCCCCTCTGGAGTGGCACTGCTACCTCACAATTCAAAGGATCAGTGTTCGATCCTCACCTCGAGGAACCATGTGGAGGTTGCACATTCCCTAGTGTCTGGGTAGAATTTCTCCCACGGGCCAAAGATGTGCAGGTTAGCTGGATTGGCCATGGGAAATGCAGGGTTACAGGGATAGGGTAGGCAGGGTAGGATGATCTTTGAAAGGCTAATAGGGGCTTGACTGGCTGAATGGCCTGCACCCACACTGTAGGGATTCCATGATTCCCCCTCTTTTACAATCTTATCCTTCCTATAATGCAGGGCTAAGAACTGCACACAGTACTCCAGCTGTGGCCTCACCAAAGTCTTGTACAGCTCCAGCATAACCTTCCTGCTTCACAGGAGGGTCCCAAGCACTAAGGATGTCACCTAGACAGGGGACGAAACGTCTGCAACACAAATTCACAGCTCGGCGAATAGAGCCTTCTTCACTATCCTTCACTATCTACCTGCGACTCCACTTTCAAGGAGCTATGAACCTGCACTCCAAGGTCTCTTTGTTCAGCAACACTCCCTAAGACCTTACCATTAAGTGTATAAGTCCTGCTAAGATTTGCTTTCCCAAAATGCGGCACCTCGCATTTATCTGAATTAAACTCCATCTGCCACTTCTCAGCCCACTGGCCCATCTGGTCCAGATCCTGTTATAATCTGAGGTAACCCTCTTCGCTGTCCACTACACCTCCAATTTGGTGTCATCTGCAAACTTACTTACTGTACCTCTTATGCTCACATCCAAATCATTTATGTAAATGACAAAAAGTAGAGGGCCCAGCACTGATCCTTGTGGCACTCCACTGGTCACACTGTTTCCAGTCTGAAAAACAACCCTCCACCACCATCCTCTGTCTTCTACCTTTGAGCCAGTTCTGTATCTAAATGGCTAATTCTCCCTGTATCCCATGAGACCTAACCGTGCTAATCAGTCTCCCATGGGAAACCTTGTCAAACGCCTTACTGAAGTCCATATAGATGACATCTACTGCTCTGCCCTCATCAATCTTCGTTGTTACTTCATCAAAAAACTCAATCAAGTTTGTGAGACATGATTTCCCGCGCACAAAGCCGTGTTGACTATCCCGAATCAGTCCTTGCCTTTCCAAATACATGTACTTCCTGTCCCTCAGGATTCCCTCCAACAACTTGCCCACCACTGAGGTCAGGCTCACTGGTCTATAATTTCCTGGCTTGTCCTTACTACCCTTCTTAAACAGTGGCACCACGTTTGCCAACCTCCAGTCTTCTGACACCTCACCTGTGACTATCAATGATACAAATAATCTCAGCAAGAGGTCCAGCAATCACTTCTCTGGCTTCCCACAGAGTTCTTGGGTACACCTGATCAGGTCCTGGGGATTTATCCACCTTTAACCATTTCAAGACATCCAGCACTTCCTCTTCTGTGCCTGCAATGTCAGGTGAAGAAGTAAATGTAGGGGAATGGGTCTGGGTGGGTTGCCCTTCAGAGGGTTGGTGTGGACTTGTTGGGCCGAAGGGCCTGTCTCCACACTAAGTAATCTAAATTCCATCTGGCACTGATCTGCTCGTCTGACCAATGTGTTTATATTCTTCTGTAACCTCTGACCTTCCTCCTCACTATTAAACACCTTGGACAATCTTCACATCATCTGCAAACTTACCTATTCCCCCACATCCTCATCTTTCGTTTATATATATATTTCTTACCCCCCATCCTCATCTTTCTTTTATATACATATTTAACTATCCCCCACACCCTCATCTTTCATTTATATACACATTTGTGGGGGCACAGTGGCTAGCACTGCTGCCTCACAGCGCAAGAGACCTGGGTTCAACTTCCGCCTCAGGTGACTCTCTGTGTGGAGTTTGCACATTCCCCCCGTGTCTGTGTGGGTTTCCTCCGGGTGCTCCGGTTTCCTCCCACAGTTCAAAAAATGTGCAGGTTAGGTGAATTGGCCATGCTAAATTGCCCGTAGTGTTAGGAGAAAGGGTAATTGTAGGGGAATTGGTCTGGATGGGTTGCACTTTGGCGGGTCGGGTGTGGACTTGGGCCGAAGGGTCTGTTTCCACACTAAGTAATCTAGTCTAATTTACCTATCCCCCACATCTTCATCCTTTGTTTGTAATAATATATATACCAATAAAAGAGCAACTTTAACCTTGTGGCATGCCATCGGACTCTGGGTCTCCAGTCATACACGGCATCATTGACCCATCGCCCCCCAGCCCATTCTGGATCCACCTTTCCTGGATTGCTTGCTTTTACCTTCCTTAGAAGTCTCCCATGTAGGACCTTGTCAAAGACTTTGTGGAAATCCCTGTAAATAACTGCACTACCCTCATCTAAACACTTGATCACCTCCTTGAAAAATTCAATCAAGTTTGTTCAGCATGACTTGCCTCTGACAAATTGACGCTGGCCATCTGTGGTCAGAGCAAGTGGAGATTATTCCTTCAGAAAATCCTGAAGGAGGGAATTAGTGTGAGGTTCTTGAATCAATCAGATGAAGAATCCATAATGAAACACACAAAATCTAAACCAGTAAGTAAAGATTGGACTTTATTTAGCTTTCTGCACCAGAATTAAAATTCAGAAAGAAAGATGAGATTGAGAGAGATTAAAAACATGTAAATAAAATAACTCCACATTTGTAAAATTAACTTTTCAGAGGCTTGTTTGGCATTTATTACATGCTAAAATTCACTTGCTGCTGAACGTACCAGCTCTTGGCTAAAGACAAAAAAAAACTGCAGGCGCTGGAATGTGAGGCAGACAGGCAGCATCAGGGGGTAGAGAAGTCAATGTTTTGTGTGTAACCCTTCGTCAGGACTGGGGGTGGGTGGAAGGGGAAGGGTGGGAGGGTGCAGGGTGATGACAGGTGGAGACAGGGAGAGGGTATAACCTGGTTGGTCAATGGGAGGAATGGAAGCGTTGAGTTCTCCAATTTCAAATATCCTCCCTTTCCCCACTTCCCTTCCATTCCTTTCAGCCACCTACCAGATTCATTCCTTCCATTGACCAACCCGGTCGCACCCTCTACCTGTCTTTGCCTATCCCCACTTCGCCACCCAGTCCCTGCCACCCCCTTTAACTGCAGCTCCCCCTACACCCACTCCCAGTCCTGAAGAAGGGTTGCACCCAAAACGTTGACTTCTTCACCACCTGATGCTGCCTCGCTTGCTGTGTTCCTCCAGCCTCCTGCTTGTCTACAATGCATCAGCTCTAGTGCCTTGAAAAAGCACCAAGTGGGTAAGTACCATTACTTCACATTGCTACACTGAGTGTAATGCTGAGTCTAAAGGCAAAGGCTGTTATAGACTGTACTGTTTTGAAAAGCAGAGAATCATTAGCAGTAACTTCCCAAAATCTACACTGACCTGCACATGGTGAGAGAGACATGGTTTCTGTCCCATTTTACTCCATTATAATGGTGAACACTGACAGCTGCACCATTGTTCAGATGACCGAATTCAAGCCATTATATAATTATTTAATATTTGGTTCATTTATAATTCAAGCTGTTTGCCAGGCTGAGGTAGGGCAGCAATGATGATTAATATGATAATGACATGGCTCATTTGCCAAGAAATGTTATACTTGGATCAGGCTCTGTGCACTGCAGATAAGCATGATTACCTCTGTACCAATCCCCAGTTAATAAATCACTCTTTTAATTCAGAGCAATTTAAAGAAAACTCTCTGTGGAATTTGCTTTATTTTCTTCTGCAATAGATTTTGCTCCCACCATCCTACCATGCCCCATAATCTAGTCATCCAAGGCGTGCCTGTGTTCCCTCATCTACATTGGTCCTCAGGCAAACGTAGAAGTCAATCTTGCATTTATGTTGAGATGTGGTGCTGGAAAAGCACAGCAGGTCAGGCAGCATTCAATGAGCAGGAGAATCAACTTTTTTTAGCAAGTGCCCTTTATCAGGAAGGAGGAATCTTCCACTTATAGGCATCAGCAGCATCGCTCCTTTCTCTCCCACCTCCCCACCATCTCTGTAACCTTTCCCTCTATAACCTTCAAGATCTCAGCTTTCCTTGACAGTAGATCCTACTGTATCCTTGAGCCCAAAACTAGAGGGCATAGGTTGAAAATGAGACAGGAAAGAGGCAAACGGGTCCTAAGGGGCAATCTTTCTCCACACACAGGATGGTGCGTGCGTGGAATGTACTACCACATGCAGTGGTAGAGGCTGGTAAAATTACATTTAAAAGGCATTTGGATGGGAATATGAATAGGAAGGGTTTAGAGGGATACAGGTCAAATTGATTTAGGATATCTGGCCAGCATGGGTGAGTTAGACCAAAGGGATTGTTCCCAATCGACATGACTCTATAATTCTCTTTTAAAGTACCTTGACATGTTTTATCATGGTATAAAAAGCACTTAAACTGCAGAATGTTTCATTCCAAAAACTGCTTGCCAAATCATAAAAAAAATGCATGTTAAGTGTGTTAGAAGGGGTGCCAATAAAGCAGCCTGCCTTATCCCAGATGGTATTGAGCTTCGAGTGTTGCTGGAGTTACCCTCATCCAGGCAGGTGGATACTCCAATATACTGTGGACTTGGAGGAGATCAGATGTCCACTCATTGAGAGAAAATTGAAATTGAAATTCAAACTGCTGTGGCACAGAAACCTTGGAGATTTTAAACAAGAGTAAACAAACTTCTAGAACATGCGATAACCTTAAATACTTTGCAGCTACTTGAAATGCAGCTGGTGTTGTAATGTAGGAAAGGAGTCAGTTTATTTCTACATATTTATCCCTCAACCCTATCACCAAGAGGTATCAAGGTATAACCGCACTGCTGGCTGGGGGAGCCAGCTGTATACAACTTAGTCACTGCTGTACTGTAGTAAATGTTGCAGCTATGTGTGAAATGTACTTCATCAATTGAAAAAGTGTTTTGGGAGTAGGACATGGGTTTGAAGGGCTGTTTGGAAGAGTTACAGAGTACAGCCGAAAGACTGAGAGGGTAGTTAGCATCGCAACAGCTGAAGGAAAGGTCGGACTGGCAAATTTGTAAAATTAAAGAAAGTAGTCTTGAGGAGGAAATTCTATATGGACAAGGAACAGAAAGCGGTCACTTAATCCTTCAAACCTGCTCCACCACTCATTAAGATCATGGCTGATCTGATTTTAACCTCAAATTTAGATTCCTGAAAGCCCCCGATAATCCTGCAGCCTCTTGGTCATCAAGAATCTACCTCTGCCTTTAGAATATTAAAAGATTCTAAGCCACTGTCCTTTCAGGAAGAGAATCCCAAAGAGTGACAGCCCTTGAATTTTTTTGCTTTGTGTATGTCTTAAAAGGGGCTCGAGGTAAAACTAGTTACAGATTCTGCCATAGGGCAAGACGGTCTTCACACCAACCTGCTCCATCTGGAAACCCACTGTAATATAGAATTTTTTTATCATACCATAAATAATAATTGGCTTCTGGGAAGTTTAACATCACTCCGCTGTGCAATTAATATTATTTGGTTAACATATAAAGCCTTTACAATGGACCAAATAATCAAAATTGGCTGCTGAAAGGAATTTTGAATGAAACTGCTTTTCAAGATAATTAAACAGGTTAATAGAATGCTGGATTTTATATCTAGGGGAAACAGCAGGAATTGCCTGTGGTGGTATTATTATTGAATTATTAATCCAGAGATTCAGGTAACGTTCTGGCACCTGAGTTCAACTCCCACCACAGGAAGATGGTAAAATTAAGAGTCTAATGACATTCACAAAACCATTGTTGGTTGTCAGGAAAAACCCATTTGGTTCATCAATGCCCTTTAGGGAAGGAAACTGCCATCATGCCTGGCCTACATGCGACTCCAGACCCACAGCAATATGGTTGGCCCCTGGGCAATAAATACTGGCCTAGCCAGTGATGGCAACTTTGCCACACAAGGTGATGTGTATATGGAACGAGCTGCCACAGGAAGTGGTACAGACAAGTACAATTTCAACAGTGGAAACACATCTAACGGATAGGAAAGGTTTAGAGAGATAAGGATCAAATGGTCTGTTTCTATGTGACTCTTTAATGCCCATGTCCCATGACTGAGTAATGAGTTTGTTCCCATTATCAGAAGCTTAAAGACAAAGTGTTGGAGAAACTCATCAGGTCTGGCAGCACCTGTGGATAAAACTTTGAGTTCAATATAACTTTTCTTCAGAACTTATCAGGTCTCCAGCAGCATCACTGTTTTGCTTTGACCTACTCTTAAAGATTAATTTGAGCCCTCCATAGTCACATACTTGAAGTCTGTGCAACCTTGAACACTCAGCATTGAAGTTGATTGTGCCATTTAACACATTAGATGCAAGCTGAACTGCTGGGTGCAGTAAGTCTCTTGCCTTTGTTTTCAAATCTTATAACATCATTCCATCGCCCCAGTGATCTTCACTTTCTTCACGCTGATGCTGTATAAAATGACTAAATGTGGGGTAATATATATCAGTATGAAAAAAAAAGGAAGAGTACTCTTTAAATGATGTACAAAGGGATCAGGATGTTCTTGTTCACCAGACAAATACCCAGTAAACAATTGGGAGGGCAAATAGCCACAGAATCATAGCATTCCTACAGTGTGGCAAGAGGCCATTCATCCCATTAAATCCACACTGACCCTCTGTCAAGCATCCCATGCAAACCCATCCCTCTACTCTCTTCCTATAACACTACATTTCCCCTGGCTAATCCACCTAAGCTGCACATTTTGGACAGTGGGAGGAAACTGGAGGACCCGAAGGAAATCCAGGCAGACAAGAACGTGCAAACTCCACATGCAGTATAGTAGCCTTCATTCCGAGAAAGAGATGTCTCACAGCAGTTAGTGAGGGCTGTTGAGAGACCACACCTGGAGTACAGTGTGGAGTGTTGGTCTCCCTACATTATACTTGCAATGGAGAATGCAGCAAAGGTTCAACAGGCAGACACCAGGAGTGGCAGGACTGACCTATGAAAAGAGCTTGGTTCAACAAGTCCTGAAGAGTTATTCACCAGAGTTTTGGAGCAGAAGGGATCTGATTGACAGAAAAAAACTTTCACAGTGCTGCATAGAGGTGGTACAGGGTGCTTTCCCTGATTGGGGAGTCTAGAACCAGGGGCACGGTCACGATAGAGGGTTGACTATTTAGGATCGAGATGAGGAATCCTTTCTTCACTCAAAAGAGAATGAAATCCTCTATCACAGAAGGTAGTGGAGGACAAGTTGCTGAATATATTCAAGAATGAAACAGTATTTTTAAAGGGTGTGAAGAGAAAGGAAGAATATGGCAGTGAGTTAGAGAATCAATCATCATTATACTGAATGGCAGCACATACTTGAAGAATTAAATGGCATATCCCGCTCCAAGGTTTCTCTGTCTCTGCTGACTGTGCCACAGCTAGAGATGCCAACCTTTCCTCCTCATTGGGAGGTGCAGAGATATCTCCCTTCAGGTGAGCTGCACTAAAATAAAAGCTGTCAGAGGACTTGGCCTTAAACTTTGCCTTTATAGTTAGCTCATTGGAAATAGGTAGCACAGCATTTGAATGGACCTGACAGGGGTAGCATCTAATGAAGGGGTTCAAGGTGCAATTATATAAGTCATGAAAAGGCAGGAGCTCAAATGGAAAGGCCCAGAAAGATTCAAACTGGAGGCCTTTCTGCACAATGGCACCAAAAACAAATTGATTCTATGTTAAATGTAAAGAGATTGGCTGATTAGAAATGTGAATGATTTTATTGTCAGGTGTACAAAAAATAAATGCAAAAAGCTTTTATTTGTCACCACGATTTGACACCATTTTGAAAAACTTAAGGGAAAAAGGAAAAGATATAGCTGAGAGTGAGTCCATTAGCCCTGAGCCAGCTCATCAACAATGCCACCACCCCTCGATCGCCTTGTTGCCGTCTACACCAGCACAAATGTGCACACTATGGGCAGTAGCAGAGCCATTGCTGATGATACAAAACAGTTGTCAGAGCACGTTGTGCAAGAGGATCCAGATGAGCGAATGAGAAAAAACTTGGCAGATGGAGTTTAAAGCAGGGAAGAATGAGGTCATGCACTTCGGTGTAAAGATCAAAGGCAGGAGTTCCATAAACATGCAGCATAAAAAGATTTGGGTGTACTTCTGCATGAAACACAAAACATAAGCTGCAACAAGTCATTAAGGTGCCAAATGGAATTTTGGCCTTTATTGTTAAGGTTTGGAATTTAAAAACAGGGAAGCATAACAGGAAAGGACGTTGGTGAGGCAGCACTTGGAATACTGCGTAAAGTTTTGAACCCTGTCTTTAAAGAATATCATAGAATTTCTACAGCATAGAAACATACCACCCAGACTGACACCGTACCCTAGAAATGGGGAATGTAAGGTTCCAGGGATATTTCACCTGGCCTGCACATGTTGGACTGTGGGAGGAAACCCACATAGATTTGGGGAAAATGTGGAAACTCCAGTTGCCAGCGGGTGGAATTGAACCTGGGTCTGTGGCATTGTGAGGCAGCAGTGCTAACCACTGAGGCACCGTACTGGATATATTGGCAAGAGAAGCTGCTCAAGAGTCACTACACTGTTTCCGGGGACCAATGCTTTGACATATGAGCAGTAGCTAAACAGCTAGGGTCCTCAGAATTTAAAAGAATGAAGAGTGATCTTATGGAGGGCAGCAGACAAGGCGGGGTAGAAACTACAATCATTTAAAAGAGGGCAGATTAAGGAGAACAAACATAGAAAGGATGTGAACATAAGAGGTATAGTTAGTAAGTTTGCAGATGACACCAAAATTAAAAATCAAAACACCAGGTTATAGTCCAACAGGTGGAAGCACACTAGCTTGTGGAGTGCTTCCAATTAAACCTGATGGACTATAACCTGGTGTGGTGAGATTTTTAACTTTGTACACTCCAGTCCACTACCGGTATTTCCAAATCATGACACCAAAATTGGAGGTGTAGTGGACAGTGAAGGAGGTTACCTCAGATTACAAACAGGATCTTGATCACATGGGCTAATGGGCTGAGAAGTGGCAGATGGAGTTTAATTCAGATAAATGTGAGGTGCTGCATTTTGGGAAAGCAAGTCTTAGCAGGACTTATACACCTTTAATGGTAAGGTCCTGGGGAGTGTTGCTGAACAAAGGGACCTTGGGGTGCAGGTTCATGGCTCCTTGAAAATGGAGTCACCAGTAGATAGGATAGTGAAGGCGGCGTTTGGTATGCTTTCCTTTATTGGTCAGAGTATTGAGTATAGGGTCAGGAGGTCATGTTGCAGCTGTACAGGACATTGGTAAGGCCACTGTTGAAATATTGCATGCAATTCTGGCCTCCTTCCAATTGGAAAGATGTTGTGAAACTTGAAAGGATTCAGAAAAGATTTACAAGGATATTGCCAGGGTTGGAGAATTTGTGCTACAGGGAGAGGCTGAATAGGCTACGGCTATTTTCTCTGGAGCGTCAGAAGCTGAGGGGTGACCTTATAGAGGTTTATAAAATCTGAGGGGCATGGATAGAGTAAATGGACAAGGTCATTTCCCTGGGGTAGGGGGAGTGTATAGGTTTAGGGTAAGAGGGGAAAGATATGAGAGACCCCTAAGGGGCATCATCTTCATGTAGAAGGTGGTGCGTGTATGGGTATATGAATGGGAAGGGTTTAGAGGGATGTAGGCCTGGTGCTGGCAGGTGGGACTAGATTGGGTTGGGATATCTAGTCGGCATGGATGAGTTGGACCGAAGGGTCTGTTTTCGAGCTGTACATCTCTATGACTCTATAACTGTATGGAACAGGAATAGGTCCTCCGGCCCATGAAGTTGTGCCGAACATGACGCCCAATTAAACTAATCCGTTCTGTCTGCCCTTGGTCCATATCCCACCATTCCTTGCATATTCAATATAGAATATAAAAATTAATCAACAGCAAACGGTTTGAGTTGCCGAGCTAGAATCTGAAGTGATTTGTAATATTCTATGACAACAGACATCATGGGAATCCTACTTAAAATATACAACTCATTTAATCACCAGACCTCTATGTTGCCAAATCAGTGCAAATGTAAGAGTTATTAGCTCTTTTAGATTATAAAGAAATTCAGCTTGCATGTAGTAACTGATCACCAATGTGATAAACATCTTGGACATAATATTCACTGCAAGAGTGTTCAGAAATGCAGCTGGTTCATTATACAACATAAACCAAAGCTGAAAGTGCGTTGCTGGAAAAGTGCAGCAGGTCAGGCAACATCCAAGGAGGAGAATTGACGTTTCAGGCATGAGCCCTTCTTCAGGAATGCCTGAAACGTCGATTCTCCTGCTCCTTGGATGCTGCCTGACCTGCTGCCTTTTCCAGCAACACATTTTCAGCTCTAATCTCCAGCATCTGCAGTCCTCACTTTCTCCATAAAGAAACCAAACACAACATGGTGATTGTGGTGATGTAATTAGATGAGGAAACCAAAGGCTGGATAAATGATCTGGGTGACACATTCAAACCCCTTCATGCCAATTTAAGAGTTTGACAACAAAGCTGTTGACTTGAGGTTCAATGTTGCTGTTTGGGGAAGAAAATCTCTTGTCCTTTCCTGGTCTGACCTGTCTGCAACTCCAGCCCCTGAGCAATGTGGCTGACTCTGAAATGCCTTCTGAAATAGCCAGAGTCAATCCAGCCAATGATGAAGACAGCAGCTCATGAGCCAAAAAGGATAGACATAGATGCATGTGACACTCATTCTGTGAACAAAAACAAAACCTAAAACCAATACAGCTGACTGTTAATTGCCCTCTGTATCTAGGTAAAAACAATGACTGCAGATGCTGGAAACCAGATTCTGGATCAGTGGTGCTGGAAGAGCACAGCAGTTCAGGCAGCATCCGAGGAGCAGCGAAATTGACGTTTCGGGCAAAAGCCCTTCATCAGGAATAGAGGCAGAGAGCCTGAAGCGTGGAGAGATAAGCTTGGGGAGGGTGGGGGTGGGGAGACTTCCTCCCCACCCCCACCCCCACCCCCACCCTCCTCTAGCTTATGCCCTCTGTATAACCTGACAAACAATTCAGGAAGAGATAGGAAATGCCAGTGGTAACCACATCCTGACACAGAATTGTTAAAGATCGAGGAATCATACAAGTTATGGTAAAACAATATTTTATTCAACTTTGCTTACCAGAATCATTTTCATTGTCACTTGAATCATTAGCAAGTATGCAAATACGTTTTGCAAATGATTACAGCCATTTCCTTTTTGCATTTGGAGTAAGTAATTAAATAAACTGCTGTATTTTTTCTTTAATAAATATAAACAAGGAAAAGATACAAAGGAAATGTGTGGAAAGGGTGGGTGGGGGTGCCAGGATAAGGGAGCACATAGTACAAATGGTTCAGCCATGATCTTGGCGAATAATGCCCGTGCAATGAAATGGTACTTACTCCTGTACATCATTACGTTGTCTTTTCCTTCTGCTTCACCCAGGCACCAGATTCGCAGACAATTGCAATTTAATCATCATTACAAAGGGTGCATTTATCAGTTCATGACAGTGGGGCAACTCCATCCAGTGTTTCAAGATTCCCCCCCCAATGTCAAACAGTTGTGTCACACCATTTCAAAATAGGATCCCACACTGAGGGCTCAGCAATGCTTTTTCCTGCTCATCACAGAAACAAGCAAGTGATTTTGTGTTCTCTCCTGTGTGGATGACCCAAAACAATCAATCTTTGTGGTTCCCACCTCCCATTCTGTGTCCAGTTGAGTTGATGGTGTTCAGTTTCTTACCCCTTCCTTGTTCGGTCTGGTACAAAGTGACCTGGATGAAGTCTACCCCTAAACGAGCCTCAGTTTGAAGTTGAGATAATGGCTGCAGACATGACTTGAGCATATATTCATAAGCTTTTATGTTGTGCAGCAAGAGGAGGACAGCTTTGGTAGCATGGTTCCCAGATTAAGGGCAGGGAGGTCTGGAACTGGTTATGTTGCCTCAATGGCTGCTTGTAAGTGGGGTAGCAAGAACTTGGCCAAACCATTAGCTATCTGTTGTTGGGTTTGCTCATATGAGGGGACTGTGGCAAGACAACGGCAGAGAGAGAGAACATCAAGTCACTTTAAGTGAAATATGTGCATAAAGGAAACTCAATGATAATGGACTTGAAAGTTAACAATCAGTCTGTCAGAGTGAGACATCAAAACAGATGCATTCATTTTGTGCAAGACAAGGATGGCTGGTTGGAACTGAAGGCTAATTTTCAGGACAGTGCTGCAAGTTGACACAGATATATGAAATAAATTGTACATTTTAATCATTACTTTGAACATGTTTGCATTTTATACGTGAAAATACTCGAAATGGGACATGGGAAGAGGATCTTTATGAACTAGCGGTCTGTAAGTCCCAAAATTTTGCTTGCTTTTCATTAGTTGTGAAAAGGCAGTGTTTTGAGTGGTCTGATTCGTTGGGTGACAGCGGTGCGTGGGCTGTGCAGTTCGAGGGCATCTGATGAAATCTCTCCAAAGTACAACCAATCTGAGATGAAGATAGTGTGCAAAACCCAAGTTGGATCGGCTAGGGGAATCCAGAACAGGCTTTGTACAGGTCAGAAACCTTCAACTAGAATCACTGCAGCTGGAAGCCAATTAAGGAAAACATTTCATAGGTCAGATTTTGGAATCAGCACAGATTTGAAACCTTGCAACATTCAATGTTATATAAATCCAACAATTATGCAGCACACTCTTCATCACTAGCATATATAGCATGCCCTCAAATTTGAGAAGAATATGTACGCAATTCAAGTTGATTCACCAACACACCTTTTCCACAGTTACCTAACATTGCTCTTCTTGACCTCCTCCTGTCTTTGGTGGCAAGAAAGTTTATACTTTGAAAGACGTAGTACCATGAATAAGATGAAAGCTCAGGAGTGAAGGTGACTGTTGCTTGCTCTTCAATAGGTCATGGGTAGTTTAGATGTGCACTGGCATGAGCTGAAATAGATGCACCATGGAGCAGATTATATTGATAGGGATAAGACATGTCATATTTAGAGAGGAGAAGAGAAGATTAATGTAATTAATCTTCAGTGCCAAATTGAATCTTTCAGCCTAGTCTTTCTGCTATGTAAATTGGGAGGGTTAAGGCACCATTAAGTACAGAAAGACTTTAGGCCACTTGAAGTTCAGAACCAATCAAAAATAACACTTTCATATCAATGAAATCAGACCCTCATTATTTAATGATAGCTTCCTCATAGTTAAGATCCTAATGAATGGCACCTTTAACTGTTGGAATAGATATAAAGGGAAAAGATCTGCTGAAGTATACAGGTGACTCTCAGAAAACTACAGCAGTAATGAGAAGAACGCATAGGCAAAAGCAAGACACCAGCTGGTTCTAGATGTGACATTTCATATCCTCTTGTTATTTCAATACCGTTTGAGAAGCGATGGATGAAGAAAACACAGCTTAAGATCACAATCACTCACCTTTCATTTATTAATTTGATTGTAATCATAACTTCTATTGAAAACTCTCAGTCTCCATGTAGTCTACTGAAAGGAAGGAATGATGTTATAACTTCTAATTCTAATGCCAGTGAGGAGAAAGGGGTAAGTTACAGTGCTCTTTTTGGACTTGGGCAATTGGATATCAAGGGAACCACTGTTCTGGAGTAGGTTACAGGGGAGTATAGGATGCGACGTTGAATGAGGCAAAACACGGAACCTGAGAATGTTACCAAGGACATCAGAAATCCTCAACAAAATGCAAGTTTGTAATGCTTACAGTGCCATTAATGCTTACAGCATAAATAAATGCACCACTTTCCCTCTAATAAAGCCAACAATGGCAGCAAGCCCCTGTATTAGGGCCAACTACTGACAAAACTGAATGATACAGAGAATAGCAGAATCTAGATTACAGGCTTTAATTTCAATTGTTGAGAAAATGACTCCATCCTAACGATGTGCTTGCTGCTTAATTTATCCTACAGTTAAGACAGCCACCAAATGAATATGGTATGGGTTACATTCACTTTATATCCAAGTATTACTTTATGAGATGGAAGGGGTATCTTAATTTGGGGCAAAAAAGCTTCTGCAGGTAGGTTCTTGAATCTCAAGTATATGCAAAATAAATATGGATTGTATTCAGCTGGTTAAAGCATGGAGGGGTCTGTACACTTTTTTGCGAAGGTGTAAAGCCAAGCTCAAACATTGTCCCTGGTGCTGAAAGTCTGGACTGGGACTGAACACCAATTTGAGAACCAGCTTTCCCAAGGGATATTGTCAGCATAAGTTACCGGTTACTCTAGTCACCGATAGACAACTCAAAGTGTCAATGAATCAATCAGCATACATTAAAGTGACTGGTTTGGCTTTCGAGATATGAGAACAAAATGTGTTTACACAACAGCACTGGCATCTCACATGAGGCCAGTGAAGAGCTCACTCTGAGATCCAGCCTTGGTTAAAACAAAAACAATTTTGTAATGGTTGGCTATTAAGAAAACCATTTAGAATCATGAGACTGAATAAATGGCTCTGGTGATGGAAATGCAACTACCAAGATAAAGATTCAGTTTCTTATTGATATAAATTCTCTGAAAAATTACTGTGATCAGGAGACCTCATGTATCCAAGACCGAGGAATCAAGAGTCATGGTGTTTGCCAAGACAAGGGACACATCAGCACCATACTTCACTGCCTCATCAAGTTATAGAATGAAAACATTGAGACAGTTACAATTTTAACCTTTCCCAATTGATTTGCTCATGTTATCAGGTTGGAGCTGTGTGCATCATGCAGCATTTTATTATAAATTATTTCTAGGGAAACCCTGAGCTCCAATCTGCTCAGCCAACAACCAGACCAGAGTTATGCACATTTAAATTAGAACCGCACCACCACTGTGAAGCAATACAACATTAGTACTAATGAAACTGAAATAAACAAACTCAACATGGCAAAATTTTTAATGCAGTGTTTACCTGCCTTTCTGACAAATTTTCAATCAATGCTCTGCTGAATGGCCATTCTTTGCAATGCTGCACCTACGATCACAGGGTCCGTACGCAGCATTTCCCTTACTCGGCTATGGATCTTTGTCGAGAGGGGTTCGGGTAGAGGGGAGTAGAAAGAATGTTTTCACCCTCCAGGAGAATCAGGTCGTTTAAGTTTAACGTGGTCTTCTGACATTCTGCAAGGAGGCTAGACAACCCAGCTCCCTCAAGAACAAGAAACACAGATTCACAGTTCATTTCCCAACTCGTGCAAAGGGCAAGTTACCGCAAGAAGTAGACTCCCAAAGACAGTGGCTGGAGAGGGAAACTGCTGCATACGTTACAATCTGGGCAATAACATGAGCATTACCACTAAAAATAAATCAGTGGGAAATGAGCTAGGCAAAGAGATTCCAGTTCAAAGATTGCACAACGAGTTAATACTCAAATGTAATTATTTGTTTAATTCTCTGTAATGGGTCAATGCTTTGGTCGCCAAATGTTTTGTTCACTTATCCTCTGGGTTTTCAGTAACTTATATTTGAGCTTTGTTCTTCAAGCAAGGGGGAGGGAGGGAGAGAGAGAAAAAAACAACTCAGATTGATTGTATTCTTTGTATGAAGTAATGGGAGCTATTAATTTTAAATGAAAAATGTCTTTGCTATCTTAGCAAGCTTACTCCAGTGCAATTTAATCCCAGCTGCTACTGCATTCAGTGCAGATCAAATCCAACTGGGCTACATAAATATCTTTTATAATTAATTATAACTTCAATAATTTTAACAGTGCCAGAAAAATAGTAATTGCTTTTTTCATCTATACTGGTATTCTTTGACGAGGTCCAACACAGGTTGGAAGCAACGCTGAACTCAGGGCCATCTGGACAATAGGTAGAGACACAGGTAAGCTAGAAAAGCAGAGGAATAATTTCCTATAGCTGGTGCACCAGAATGTAAGTGCCCACACTATACAAATACTGGGTCTATTAAACAATATTCCAGAGATTCAATTCAGAGTAAATTGAAGCTTTTGTTTTGTAAGTGAAGAACTGAGGGAAATGGTGAAGAGCTCAAAGTTAGTGAATAACTAACCATCACTCACTTGTAGATTCTAAATGATCAGTTCAGAGTATTTTCCCTGATTTAATTTGTAGGCAGACAAGGCTGTAAAGGGTAGAAGTTCAGACTAAAACCGACAGCTAAACTGTACCTGAGCCTGCACAATGTATTATCAAAACAATTGCAAAAATAGGTAGTATATGGCAACTTAAATTCAACCATATGCACTTGATATTTTCAGATGCTCAGTGAGGACACTGTCACTCTCAGCAAAATGACTTCTGCCAAGTTGCAGATTTGCGGCACTTCCAGCATTTTTTACATCCCCTATTACATTGAACCAATTTTGGGAATGCAACTTGATCACACTTATCTAAAGCGTATGGTAAGTTCCCAATGTAAAGGAGAAAAGTGAAGGATTCGGAAATTTCACATCATTTCAAAACCACTCTGTCCTGTAATGTCATTGCACATATTCTGTTTGGCAAACATGGGAGGTGACAAACTCTCAGTCCCTGTTCTCCACCCCTCCAAGCAGAAATCAAGTTCTGCAGTTATCAGGAAAGAACAGATTCCATTTGGTTGGGAAGGGTGCTAGCTTGCAGGTCTGGAGGAGTATCATGAGAGGGTGATGCAAACATGCAGTCATGGATGGCATGAAGTCAATCCACTAAGCCATGATCTAGGTACATTTGCCCCACCTCATCTCTTACGTGAATGGATGTCTATCTGGGACCCCAACAGTTGCACTGCTTCAGATTTCGATCCTCATCTGCTTTCTCCCCATCTCACCATGAGAATAGCAACAATGCTGATAATTTCATTGTTACAAATCATCTCAAAAAGAAGTGCAATTTGCTCTTCCACTCCAGTTCATGTCTCTGTTCTGCCTCAGCATCCATGGACACTGTATCATTTCTCAGAGCCCTTACGATGCCGTCGGAAGCTTGAGACATTCTCGTTCAGTGCACAGATCCTTCTGGAGAACTCCTCGAATCCTTCAGCGTCGAGCTCAGCCAGAACTTGGTCATCACTCTCTACTGCCACGGCGTGATCCACAGGAATGCAGAATCCTTCCAGCTGCTCATCTGAACTGAAGCCAGTAGCTTCCATGCCGATGATCTCCTCAGCCCGCTCAACAGAGCAGAAGACGCTGCCACCCGTAGAATGGTTTAAGTCACCTGATGGCAGATTACTGGTGCTGTCTGCGTGCACACTGAGCAAAGTTGTTCCATTCACCTCAGATGATTGCTCAGTGATAACCTCTTGTGTCTGGGCCCTTTCATAAACCATGCCATTTTCATTGCTATGCATTCCATTCTTCAAGACATTATACACAGCCTGGTCTCCACCTTTGAAGGAATCATCTGAAACTTCCAATGCTGAAGAGGTATGCACTTTGCTATCATCTTGTGGTTGTGCCTCGAGGGTTACAGCATGAGTTATTGCTGTATTGTAGCTCGGGGGCTGATCTTGTTCAGAGTTCCCATGTGACTGCCTCCATGCCCTTTCTGGAGAAGCTGCCTCTCTATTGTGGAAAGCAGTATCTGATCCTGCAGATATGCTGGTCGTGTGTCTTCGAGGTACAGGAATGGCACTGGATAGAGGTCGATCACTTCAAAGAGGGGGAATAAAAGAACCAGTTAACTTGGAACACGTAAGACTTATTATGTAATTTCACTACCTTACCACAACAACTTGCATTTACAGAGCATTTTCAAAAGCATCTTAAAGCACTTCACAGGAACAAAGTTGAACCATATACTAGGAAATATTAAGCCACAGTTGGTCAGAGATAAGTTTTAAGAAGCACTTTAAAATGCAAGACAGAGCACTAGGCAGGAAAATCTATAAGAGAAAGCGAGGACTGCAAACGCTGGAGATCAGAGTTGGGACTGTGGTGCTAGAAAGGCAAGGCCAGTCAGGCAGCATCAAAGGAGCAGGAGCATTGATGTTTAAGGCATAAGCCCTTCAATCAGGGCTTAGGCCCTGAATATCTGAAGACATGGTGCTACATGATGATGCAATCAAATGTTTAACAAGGCACAATACATGGAGCCCAGAGGTCTTGGAAGATCTGGGGCTGGGGTGACAAGGTTATGAAGGGATTCCAAGGGAAGGATGCCAGTGTTAAAAATCACTGTGTCACTAGATGGGAGAGCACAAGACATCTGTGTAACTGGGATTTGTTTTGAATATCAACAGCTGAGCTTTGTATGCACACAGTCATTTCTATCCAGCATTTTGAAAACATCATTTCATACATTTGCATTGTTAAAACAAAAAGTTGCAATAGTTAAGAACAGCTCACCTTGCTGCACCATTGTAGGTATTTTCCTCGCCAAAACAAATAACATTATGTCAAGTATATGCTTTCTTCCATGCCAGCAAGAAAATTAAGTGCATGGCTATCCCAGATGGGCAGTGACAGGACTATGAAAATTTTAAAGTATTACAGAAGGACTTCCTCTATCTCATGAATTCCAGATGATTTCCACCTTCATGGTGGTGCTTTGGTCATCTCACTTGGACAAGTATTTGAGGGAGAGGGGAATACAGATTGAATTTTGTAACAATCCAGATGAGAAAAGACAAAGGAAGCTCAAGTGGAACATGACATCTTGGCTATTGAGTGCAGTTTTGGTCTCATCTGAGGAAGGGCATTGTTTCTATTAGTCTCCTAGTCTGAGGAAGGGCATTGTTTCTATTGGTCTCCTAGTCTGAGGAAGGGCATTGTTTCTATTGGTCTCCTAGTCTGAGGAAGGGCATTGTTTCTATTGGTCTCCTAGTCTGAGGAAGAGCATTGTTTCTATTGGTCTCTTAGTCAGGGGAAGGGTATTGTATCCAGTAAAGATTCATCTGACTGATTCCCGGGATGGGAATATGAAGACCGACTGGATCAACTGGGCTTGTACTCACTGGAGTTTAGAAGAATGAGGGGGAATCTCATTGAAACATGCAAAATCCTGATGGGATTGGATAGGCTAGATGCAGGAAGAATGTCCTTCATGTTGGGGAATTCCAGCACGAGGGGTAACTGTCTAAGAATATGGGGTAAGCCAGGAAGAATTCAGGATGAGAAAGAACTTCTTCATGCAGAGTTGCGAAGCTGTGGAATTGTCTTCTACAGGAAGCTGCTGGGGCAAGTTCATTAGATATATTCAAGTGTGAGCTGGATGTGGACCTTGCTGCTAAAGGAATATGGAGAGAAAATGGGAATGAGATACTGAAATTACATGATCAGCCATGATCATATTGAATGGTGCAGCAGGCTCAAATGGCCGAATGGCAGTTCAGGCAGCATCCAAGGAGCAGCGAAATCGACGTTTCGGGCAAAAGTCCTTCATCAGGAATAAAGGCAGAGAGCCTGAAGTGTGGAGAGATAGCTGCCTGAAGTGTGGAGAGCTAACCTGGAGTCCTCTAGCCTATCTCTCCACGCTCAAGGCTTTATTCCTGATGAAGGGCTTTTGCCCGAAACGTCGATTCCGCTGCTTCTTGGATGCTGCCTGAACTGCTGTGCCCTTCCAGCACCACTGATCCAGAATCTGGTTTCCAGCATCTGTAGTCATTGTTTTAACCTCAAATGGCCGAATGGCCTACTCCTGGACCTATTTTCTATGTTTCTAAACACTCCAATAAAGATTGAAGCCGTTTGTGCTCTATAATCCACACAGCCCTATGCAATAGCACAAGTAGACCATTTGGCCCTTTGAGCCTGCTCTGCTATTCAATATGAATATGAACAATATGATCATCTAATTCAATACCCTGGTCCCACTTTCTCCTCCATAACCTTTGAGCCCTTTATCCCCAAGAACTATATTAAACTCCTTCTTGAAACCAATGTTTTGGCCTCCATTCCTTTCTGTGCCAAAGGCTTATTGTTGTCTGGGTGAAGATATTTCTTACCTCAGTCCTAAATGTATATTTAAGACTGTGGCCACTGTTTCTAGACTCTGTAGTCAAAAGGAAATCAATCCTTCTTTTGCCTTGTCTAGTCCTGTTAGAATTTTAGAATTCTATGAGATTGTCCCTCATTTTTCTAACCCCCCACAGAATATAGTTCTAACCCACCTAGATCACTTCACATGTCAGCCTTGTAGTGACCTGTCTCAATTAAACATTTGGAAGCATGAGAAGGGGATTTCTCTCTGCTGTCACTACCCAACAAGAGGGAAAAACTCACATCCCACAGGCTGGGAAATTACAGAGAAAAACACAGATAAAGCCAAGTAGAAACAGTAAGTCAACATTAACGCCAGTTGGCTGCCCCTACAGCACGTGTAGAAACTCTAAACTCTATTCCTGGGCCATATTCATTATTGCTCCAAACAGGTTTAGCCAGTTTCATTTTTAATGCAGGTTTACCCTCTTCTTCCACTTTAACATTTCTCCTAACAACATGCTTACTTTCCTTGATTAAACCCTGCCCACGTGACAGAATATCTTGTCTGTCAGATTTAATTAAGTATTTTGTCAATCACTAAATCAGACTGATTGGCCTATGATTATGTGGCCTATCCCTCATAACTTTTTAAAACAATGGATGATGCTTGTGGACCACCGATCCTCTGGAATGTTTTCTTTATGTCATGAGGAATGCTCAAAGAATTCTAACAGATTTGTCAGGCATGCTGAAGCTGTGCTGACTCAGCGCTATTATCACATGAAGACTTCCAAGTACTCCACAACCTCATCCTCAATCATGGACTTGAACATCTTACCAAACACCATGGTCAAGCTAACCAGCCTATAGTTTCCGGTCTTCTGCCTCCCTCCCTTCTTTAACAGCAGTGTTACATTAGCCATTTTCCAGTCCGCTGGGACCCTTCCTCACTCCAGTAATTCCAGAAAGATCAGCACCAATACCCCTACAAACTCCTCAGCTTCTGGATCAGTGGTGCTGGAAAAGCACAGCAGTTCAGGCAGCATTCAAGGAGCAGTGAAACAGATGTTTCGTGGAAAAGCCCTTCAGGAATAAAGGCAGTGAGCCTGAAGTGTGGAGAGATAAGTTAGAGGAGGGTGGGGGTGGGGCGAAAGTAGCATAGAGTACAAATTCGCTGCTCCTTGGATGCTGCCTTAACTGCTGTGCTCTTCCAGCACCACTAATCCAGAATCTGGTTTCCAGCATCTGCACTCATTGTTTTTAATCTCCTCAGGTATCTACTTCAGACCACTTGGGTGTAGTCCATTTGGTCTGGGTGACTTATCTATCTTCCCCAGCAATTTCTCTTTAGTGATGATCACTACACTCACCTCTGCCCCCTGATCCTCAATATTCTGGTTTGCTGGCGTCTTCCACTGTGAAAACTGATGCAAAGTACCGACTCATTTCCTTTGTTATTTCTTTGGTCCCTATTAGGACTTCTCCAGCCTCAATTTCCATAGGTCTAACATTCACTTTTGTCTCTCTTACCTTACAGATATCTAAAATCTCATGTATTCTTCTTTCACATGACTAGTTAGCTTATACTCATATTTTATCTTCTCCCCCTTCATTGTTTTTTTAAAAAGTTTTCCTCTGCTGCTTTTTAAAAGCTTCCAATCTTCTGGCTTCTCACTAATCTTCACATCACCATATGCTGTCCTGACTTCCCTCACCAGCCACAGTTGCCTCATCCTCTGCATAGTATGTTTCTTCTTCCTTGGAATGAATTTCTGTTGTCCCTCCCAAACTGCCCCCAGAAACTCCCACCATTGCTGCTCCATTGTCTTCCCTGCTAGGCTCCCCTTCCAAGTAATTCTGGCCAGCTTCTCCCTCAAGTCTTTGTAGTTACCTTAATGTTACATCTGCTTCCAGCTCATGAGGACATTCAACCTGGACCCTTTTAGGTGCCTACAGTCCAGCTTGGATGCAGAAACCTTAGTCATTTTAAAAAAGTACTGTAAGCTGTATCCCAGTGCTGTAATCTGTAAGGTTGTGGACCAGCTGCAGCAAGTTGGGACTGGAATCAACAGCTACTCATTTCCTTTGAATGGTACAGACGTAACGAGCTGAATGGCTTCTTTCTGTGCTGTACGTTTTATTCAGTTCTAATATGTTGAGTGCATGCCTTGAGCTGCAGTAATTTCAAATCAAAATTTAACATACTTGGCAAATTCGCCTCCACCAAGAGCAACGTTTGATCCAAAACAAGGTCTCTCTAAGTACACATTTGAACTACATTTGCTCAGAAGATCATTACTCAAACTGAGCACTTGGTAGCACTTCTTGGCATAATCTTTGGTCAAGGGCTTTGACAGAAAGTGTGTTGCTTTAGTTTCTTGTTCAGTGGTCTATATAACTTCAAAATTATGAGACAGAAACTCAGTATTGTTTTTGTAAAATATGAACCTCGACGTCAGATTGGACACACTAAAATCAACACTTGCAAACTCCCACTAGGGTACAGCAGAAGATCATTTTTCTTTATTTTTTCCATAGCATCAGTAGCTGCCAAAAACATATTGCCCATCTTTAACTAACCTTGAGAGGGTGGTACCTTACTACCATCTTGAGCTACTGCAGACTGTGCAGCAAAGTATAACCACATTGCAGTTGGCAGTGGTGCCTGAGGATTTCATTCTGTGATAATGAAGGGACACCAGTATAATTACAAGACAGAATGGCATGCGGCTTAGGAGGGAACTTGAAGGTGGTGTTCTATTGGATCTACCATACTAGTCCTTCTAAAGTGCTGGAGATCAGAGAGAAGTTGCTTTGGAAGGAGCCTTGAGAAATGCAGCAGCACATTTGAGAATGTGGTAAAATGCAGCCACAATGGGATGGTGGCAGTGGCCCTAAAAGCAATGGTGGGATTCATGTTGACCAGGTTATCAGAATAGCCCAGTTCTTAAAAACAAAACACCATAGAATCTTGTTCCATGACCAGAGGGAACAGTTTGGGTTTTTTCATTCCATCCCCAAAACCCAGAATTTCTGAAGATATAGAATTCACTCAGTCCTACGCTTGGAGTGTTAGCCCAGGTTTTGTGCTGAAGTATCTGGCATAAGATTAGAACCTCCAACATTCTGATTGAGAGTGGAGAGTGCTTCCACTGAGCTAAGGCTAACACAATGAAAAGTACTATGCAAGCAGCCTTATTGAAGCAAATAATCAAACTTATCAGGTTTCGTGTTTTATAATTGCACATTATTGCATACTGGTACATAATACTACATAGCTTTAGTTACCGCACTAATGTCAACATTGTATTTTTATGTAATACAGCACAGGACCTGATTGAACAGACAAATTGAACAACATAAACCAACGCTTCAGTGAACCCCATTGTTATTTAAATACAGATGATGGCACTATATTATGTACGCAAATCTTGAAATTTTAATCAAATCATAAAAACAATACCATGATTTTCTGACAGCATTATTTTCATGGTAATTCAGGTGTTGATTTGAGAAACTTAAGGCAAAGTAACTTGTTAATGCAGCTACTGTCACTAAGTAATGCTGTAGGGTTGAAGCAATGTTCCCATTGAAATTCTCAACCTTGAAAATGATATCAGACAGCAACATACCAAGACTTGCCACCCTTTGGAGCAACTTGGGTGGTGATGGTGGTCCACAAAGCACGGGGAAAAATGAACTTACATTTAATTTTGAGCCACACTTTCAACTGAGTAGTATGAATTAATACCACTGCCAAAAAGCAGGTTTCAGGTTTCCTACTTAGTCATACATAAAAAAGATTTTTTTTGTAATGACGTTCACTCTAAAGAAAACCCAGGAAAAATGTCAAAAGCTCCTGCCTACTAAGACAATGTGCAAAAGGATAGGAGACTTTTAAGAGAATGGTATTTTTCAGGAAACCTTTCTCCTATAAAAATGAGCGGACAGCTTCTCCAATAACGTACTGTAGGATTGTACATTAATCTTTGATCTTAATGGGATCTTGCTCAGTGCAAACTAGCTATTGCACCTATCTACAGAACAGTCTGTGCATTTCAAAGTAAGTCATTGTCTCAAAGCACTTCACAAACATTGAGATGTGATAAAGTACTGTATCAATGCAAGGCTATCTGACATCCAGATACAAGTTTTTCAACCCTGCATCTGCCAGTTCCCTACCTATTTAAACAAATATTGGCAGAACACAGTTTGGGGAGCATTAAAAGAATGAGGTATTGTGCATTTAATAATGCTTACTATAAGAAAGCACAATTGGCAATAAGCTGTAATTTATTAGCTTTTCATTAAACTCTCAAAAGAGACTACAATAGTATGGAACAAGAGGAAATGAAGCACAAGGTCATTCAGTTCATTGCTCCACAACTGCAGACGTCACATAACTGAACTATGAATCCAGTAGAGATGCTTCAGAGTGAGTTGGACAAGTTGAATAAGTGGGCAAATGTGTAGCAGATGTAGTATAACATGGATAAATGTGAGGTTATCTACTTTGGTAGAAAAAACAGAAAGGCAGATTATTTGAATGATGATAGATTGGGATAGGGGTATGTGCAACGAGACCCTATTGTCCTTGTACACCAGTTGCTGAAAGAAAGCATGCAGGTGTAGCAGATGGGGAAGGTGGAAAATAGTATGTCGGCATTCACAGCGAGATGATTTGAGTACAAGAGCAAGGATGTCTTGCTGCAATTGCTCAGGCCTTGGGGAGCCTGTACCTGGAGTTACCACTCTTGGAGTATTGTGTCCAGTTTTGCTCTCCTTTGCTGAGGAAGGATGTTCTTGCTAGAGGGAGTGCAATCAAAGTTTATTGGACTGATTTCTGGGATGGCAGGACTTTTTTTATTCAATTGTGGGACATGTGTCACTGGCTGAGCCAGCATTTATTTGTTGTCTAGTGTAGCCCAAGGTGATGGTGGTAGTGAGCTGCCTTTTTGGACCGCTGCAGGCCATGAGCTGTAGGTAGACCCATAATGCCGTGAGGGAGGGAGTTCCAGTGACACTGAAGGAATGGTCATACATTTCCAAGTCAGACTGGTGGGTAGCTTGGAGGGGAACTTGTTGACGGTGGTTTTCCCATGTATCTGCTGCCCTTGTCCTTCAAGATGGAAGTGGTTTTGGGCTTGGAAATGACATATGAAGAGAGACTGGATCGGTTAGGACTATCTTCACTGGAGTTTAGAAGAATGAGGGGGAATCTCATAGAAACCTACAAAATTCCAACAGGACTGGACAGAGTAAATGCAGGATGTTCCTGATGACCAGAGGAGTTCAGAACCTGGGGGCCACAGTCAAAGAACATGGGGTAGGTCATCTAGGACTGAGATCAGTGTGGTGAGCCTGTGAAATTCTGTGCCACAGGAAGTGGTCAAGCCCAAAACATTGAATGTTTTCAAGGAGGAGAGAGATCTACTTCATAGAACTAAAGAATCAAAAGGTACTGGGAGAAAGCAGGAACAAGGGATTGAACGGGATGACCAGCCATAATCATACTGAGTGACGGAGCAGGCTCAATAAGATTAGCCTGCTCCTACTGTCCATGTTTCTAATGTTTTCATATTTCCAGTAGTAGACATGGCAGAGTAGAGGTAAATTGTGCGACTTACAAAGGAACAGTTGGAAAGTGAGAGTGTGAGTTAGGACAGATGGAAAACTGCAAGTCACTGGGAATGGACAGCAGATATACCCTAACATTGGCATCTACTTATGGACATGATACAGCAATGAGCATCAATGTACATATCAAGGCAGTCTTTGTGCACCTCCGAACTAACACAAAGGAAGTATCTGCTTTGTGTGACAGGAATATACAGCTGGACAAGCTGAAACATTAAACAATGCACAGTTAAAACTGCAGAGCTTTTACAACAGAGAGGAACCACCTTTGGCCCACATTATGCTAATTTCTGCTCCACAAGAGCCTCCCCTCTCACCTTACTTCACCTCACCCCATCGACATACCTCTAGACCTTTATCAAGTTTCCCCTCAAATACATCCATACTATCAGGAAAGAATTATAGCAAAGAGTTAGAGAGAGTTTTGCAATAAGTTATTAAGAGAGAAGTTGAATTTTAGGTTGCCAATGTCCTGGAGGACCATGGGGCTGCTCTCTTAGAGATGTAACTGGTGATGGTTTAACCTGAGTGTCACCACACCTTGGGCAAGGACGGAGGTTGAGAAAGCAGGACCTTTATGATGAACTCAGCTTGTATAGAAATGAAATTTGCTCTGTTGGTGTCATTCTGCATCGCAAACCAGTTGTCTAGCCAACTGAGCTAGCCAATCTCCTTAAGTTCGATGTAGACTTATCTCCAAAGGGCCAAATAGGTTACCAGGGACAGCAACTGATAGAGACAGTACAAATGATAAATTGCCATTTTTCTGAAAAAATGAAATTAAGGATAAACGGTGAGCTTGATCTGTTAAACTAGAAAGGAGGTGTTTTTGTTGGGCATATTAACCATTTCTTGCTTCTATAATTGTACTGTCCTTTTCACCAGATTTTAACTGGTAATAAATTCAGCTCATCACTTTACAATGTTTAAGCCCAATTTATCCTCAACAAGAATTAATTGCAATGCCTGGATACTTACCACCTCACCATTAGCCCTTGTTCCATGAAGTTTTTCAGGTTAGGTAACGTCTGTCGGAGATCTGGTGTGGATAGGCCATGCTGGTACCTTAGCTGTAAATGCAAAAAGAAGGCTTATTATTTTCTTACTGTTGTAGCCTTCAACAGTGCATTTTTCCAAATGCAATAAAACAAAGGCCAGGCATACAGTCATTGATAAGCTCCTTTTACCCCCTCCAAATGCAATAGAGTTAGGGTTAGGATTAATGTTAGGGCTTATAGAACGGTACTGGAAATACGAGAAGGTGGCAAAAAAAGTTTCATTTCATACCAATGGATCATATAATCAAAGTTTTGTTTCATTCCAGTGGGAATTAAGGAATTGATCATTGCTTTGGATGTCTTTTCAACCACAATATGAAACATCGTGCAGACTAATTTACAAATCAAAGGAAGCCATAAGGCAAACTCTCAGGGAATGCTAGTTAGACTGTACCTCAAGCATGGTATCTAGTCTGGTCACTGAAAGAGAAGGAAGATGCTCAAATACTGGAAGGTGCACCAATAAGATCCTTAATGTCAGAAGACTGAATTGGAGTAGAAAAAACTGTGAAACTGAGTTGAAAAAAGTGAACAACCCAAAATATTTTTGCAAAGTAAACGGAGATGAGATGATGACAAAATTTCAAGCAAGTTTTTATTTGCCAAGGGTAGCCAATGGATGGAACAGAATCCTGGATTGAAGTAGAAAACATAATTATTTAAAAGAGTACCCACTTCTGGTGTCTTTCATGATCTCAGATGACTCAATGCTTTATAGTTAAAGTTTCTTATTCGCTGTTGTCACGCAGGAAATGCTGCAGCTTATTTCAACACAGCAAGATCCCACAGTTTAGCTGTAACCTTACTGCCTCGTAGATAGATGAAATAAGGAGCAAATCATCTTCCTAACTTGTTCCTCTTTAAATGCATTTCATGGGATGTAGGCATTGCCAGCAGCTGGTATTTGTTGTTACATCCCAAACAGCTCTGAAAAAGACGGTGAGTGCTCCAAATAACAGAGGCTTGCTAGGCTATTTCAGAGACTAGTTAAGTCATTAGCCACACTGCTGTGGGTTAATCAAGACAACCAAAGTGGATTAGTGGTCTTGGCGTTAATAGTTGAAGGTGAGGGTTCTTGAGGTGCCGTGGCAAGGTTCCTAACTCTGAGCCAAGAGGGTTGGTTTAGGTCCCACCTGCTCCAGATGTGTAATAACATCTGTGAACAAGTTGACTAGAAAATATTCTAACCTTGATAGTTGAAGGTACATTGCACATTCACACTTGTATTTGAACTATGATCGATGCAACCATACCCTCCACCTGACTGTTTAGTTTGAAGCCCTATCTCCAGCTCCAACTCTGGTTCTAGCATGATTAAGGTGGAGCCCCTCACGTCAGACAGCTCTCTCTTTTTCCCAGTAAGTGTATCTCTGACCCATGAATGCCATAACCCTATAGTATGGTGCAGCAGGGTCAACTGACCTACTCCTGTTACTGTTACTTATGGTCTTTTGGAACTCAAATCCATTTCTCCCACACCAATCTTTGAGCCACACATTTATTGCTTGAATCGTATTGACCCTGTGCCTTGTGGCTCAGGTAATCTGGAGACCACCACCATTTTGGTGCAGCTTTTTAATTTAGCCCCCAGCTGCTCATATTCCCTCTGCAGGACATTTTATTTCTTTCTACACATATCGTTGTTACCTATGTGAACCAGATCTTTCCTCTCCCTTTCCAATTTCCTTTGCAGCCCAGATAAGATATCCTGAAGCCGAGCACCTGGCAGGTAACCCTGCCTTCAGGACTCTCGATCTTGGCTACAGAAAACAGTGTCTGCTACTTTAAAAATAAACCCGGAATAACTGCAGATTGTGGAAATCAAAACTTGCTGGAAAAGCTCAGTTCTGAGGAAGGGTCACTGGACCTGAAATGTGAACTGATTTTTCTCCACAGATGCTGCCAGACATGCTGAGCTTTTCTAGCAATTTGTCTTTGTGTCTATTACCTTAACTCTACTGTCACCAATTACAATGTTTCTCTTTATTCCCTTACTTGAATGGCTCCCTGTACCATAGTGCTATGGTCAGTTTGCTTATTCTCTCCATAGTTCCCACAGGGAACTATATCTGTGCAGAAGGTAGAGTGAAGAAACATCACTTTGGCAAGTCCAGATACTACTTGCAGGGTAGCATTACGTGAAGCCTGTGTTTGTTTTCAATTCTTCTGCTGCTGAACATACATCAAAATTGGCCATGAATTAAGAATGCTCCAAACATTTACATGACAGGTCCTCAAAATGCCCCAAAGGCAGTAAATTGCTGTAATTGTAGTCACTTGCTACACGGACAAATGCAGTAGCTAATTTCCGCACTGCAAGGTATCACAAACAGCACTGAGACAACTGAAACAGATTAATGCCTTCGTTGAGTGTTCAAGGTACCTAATACTTGTCCTGTATATACACTTAGGAACTCTCACCAATAAACAAAGTAGAATCAGCAACTTGTCCTCTGTGTAAACACAGACTCAGCAGGACTACCTTCCATTTATCACAGCGCTTAATATACCAATACATAGTTTATGACTCCCTTAATGATAGTTTAGAAAAATTGCCTCTTCTAGTAACTGGTCTCTCTTTGTGATGCATTTTCTTACAGCTCCCAAAGGCAATATAATTAAGAGCAGCTATTGTATTGGAGTTATTTTAAACTACAATAGTTCAAACTTTTGGCAAGAAGTAAAGATGCATAATTTCAGAGTCAAAGACTTTAAAACATCCTTTGAGTAGTAAAGGTTGGATAATAGATGTGTGTTACATCGCTGTTTTCTATATTTCAGAGCTAGAGTAACTAAAACATCTGCAGCTATGCTAAATAATTTTAAACAAAAGCTGTACTGTTGGCACAAACATAAGCTCAGCAGGTAGAGTACAGTTTACAAAAAAAACTTCAAATTGGAATAGGTGCACCAACATGTGTGGCCAACTAAGAAGACTGTGCTCTGGGCAGATGCGCTGCTAAAGGGTTTGGTTTGAAAACTTTTGGTGTTAAATTGTGATAAGAACGAAGATTTTAAAGGCACATGCAAGCGGTGGTCAGAGTAGAATTAAATAAACATCGTTGAGACTTCCAAATGAAAATGAAGGCATATTTTTGAAAATCTAACTTCTATTTCCAACTGCAAGCAAGGAACCCAATTTCCTTGACTTCAGTGTGGCACTGAGAGACTAGATAAAGGCAAAGCAATGTCTGAATTGCTACAAATAAAGTCGCAGGATTGACATGTACTTGTGTTAGATGTTACAGGAATTAGGTGTGCTAGCATTTTAAGTTTCTGAACCAATGGTTTCTAAAAAAAATACTTTGTCAAGGTCCCCTTCTCATTGACTCCACCTCTAAGTTAAGTTATTATACAACCATACTCATATACTGTTGCATATGAAGTGTTGTTTCAACACTGCTTTTAACGAGGTGGGTGTGCCTATGTCTCAGTGCAGAGGTAGGCTAAGAGGAGCACAGAAAAGTGTTTCAAGTTCATGCTGAAAGCACAGGGAAGTGTGGAAGAGCCCAAAGGAAAGAGAGACATCGGATGCTGCTCACTCACTTCCTCTTGACCATTTCACCCTGTGCGGTTAACCACATTGCTGACCTGCAATTATAACCCAGTGTTGAGAGCTTTCTGGAAGGTTTGAAAACCACTTACCCTAGTGCACAATTAGTGGAATTTGAGGTTATAAAGGGCTCTCACACCATATTACTGGTATCATTGTGTCCTGTAGCTTCCACAGCAACTTAAATTTACCAATTCAGAATAAATGAAGCTCAACATGCCACTGAATTGCATTTCTGTGCACAAAGTTTTCAACACATATTGCATCATGTAGTCACCATTATCAGTAATCCCTTGTGTCAAGGATTGTTTTTCTTGTGAATAGTTGCCAGTGCTGGCCGAAATTTCACAAATGGCTTATCAACCCCATCTTGCTCCAAGGACATCGGCTGTTATCCAGTAGCAAAGGTAGCAGAACATTGGCTCAAGCCTCTCTCCAAGACTGTTCTTGGCGACTGCAAGGTTTGGTACAATGTTTGATAATAGATTGCTATTTTGGTTGCGACTGGGCAACCAGGTTTTGATGTTGATAGAGAGCAGAACTTCATGAAGGCTTTGAGAATATCTGAAATAATTTGGACATGACAAAGGTTAACCCTGCAAGTTTTTCTCACTAACGCGAGGATTCATGCTCAGGTTGAAGAAGCTTTCCAACAGACTCTGGAATCAATTTTAAGTCATGATGCCTCATTGTTGAAAACAGCGCAGCACTCAGACTGTGGAAGATCCACTCTGTGGCACAGTTCTGAGGAGAAAGTTGCTCCAGCAATGTACAACTAATAACTGCAGCTTCTGGTTGGTGCAGGATGAGCCTGAAGATTGGATGAAGCCTCGAGAACAAATTTCTTTTTAAAAACAGAAACCTGATGTTCCATGGCTAAAGGTAAGAGAAAATACTGGCTGCTGTCTAAATCAATCCTAAGTGGTGACATTCTTGATGCCTCACAAATCTGATAGATACAAGACTGCCTGATTGAAAAGGCCATTTTGTTCCTCCGAACCTGTGCCTCAAAACAGGTGTACTTCAGAATAATTAATAAAATAAAGCTTTAACTACTTAAAATTTGATTTTATAATTCAAATAACATACCATGACAAAATCTACTTTACACGTGTACAAGAACAATGCCACCTTTCTTACAAGAGCTTGGATTATTTATTCAGTATAACATATGAATTATAATGAATTTAAATAAAAGCTGAGCCACCTTTTACAAACTTGTATTTATAACAGCCATTTTAATGTTAGAAGGCAGCACAGTTTCTTTTCTGCACGACCCGCATATACTTATTTTCACTCTATTATTCAACTCCAAATCACTGGCTCTCAGCTAAAAACAATACAATCACTGGTCATTCTGAACTTAAAGCAAACTCACCTTTTATACGTACCTCAGAAAGAGGAGGCCTTCAGAGATTTGTTACTACTCCTCCAGAAGTTTCTTAACTGTTTCTGGGGCTGTCAAATGTACTTGTTCAAAGCTCAAAGTGGTGAGATACTGGATTTTTTTTAGTGCAGATGTCTGACATTTCATGATGTGTGAGAGAAGGTAATAAGTAGAACAATTTACCCAACAAAAACACTGACATGATTAAAGTCTTGGGGCAAATTAAAAAAAAAATGGGAACAAATAGTTATGTTGCAAAATTGAGAGAATATTCTTTTACACTGAACTCTCATCATCCTCTTTAGCTGTTTCATTATAGGCAGAGTGAATTCTCTGATTTCAAAATTCTTCACCAGCCTACCACAAGTCTTTCTGTAGCCTTAACAGTATAGATTGCCATATCTTTAACCACTACACTTTTCCAAACTTCTTTTGTATTCCTGATTTTCACTGTCCATCATGAGGAGCTGTATCTTTGGTTTTCTAGGCCCTCAGCTCCAATTCCTGTTTTGGCATCTCTCTGAATATCACATGTGGCACAGTGCCAAATCTTATTCAATAATATCCACAAAGCGACTGAGCATTTTACTATGCTACATAAATGCATTTTGTTATTTTTGAAAACTCACGGTTTTTATTTGTGTACAGGATAGATGTGTCTCTGACTAGGCTAGCATTTATTGTCCATCCCCAACTGCACTTGAGAAGTTAGAGAGCTACCTTCTTAAACTGCTGCAGAGCTTACAGTGCAGCTACCTCCATAGCTATTAGTGAGGGTTTCCAAGTTTTGACTCAGTGACAGTGAAGAAATGATGATATATTTCCAAGTCAGGATGGTGAGTGGCTCCAAGAGAACCTTGCAGTTGATGGACCTGCTGCCCTTGTCCTTCTCAATGGAAGTGGTCGTGGAATTGAAAGGAATCTTTCTGCAACTTCTTCACTCAGAGTGGTGAGTGCGTGGAATGCTGTGGAGGCCAAGACTCTGGATACTTTCAAGAAAGAGTTAGATAGAGTTCTTAAGGCTAGTGGAATCTAGGGTTATGGGGATAAGGCAGGAACAAGATACTGATTGAGAATGATCAGCCATGATCATAATGAATGGTGGTGCTGGCTCGAAGGGCAGAATGGCCTACTCCAGCACCTATTGTGCTGGAGTAGGCCATTACTCCAGCATCTTGTAGACAATACACACTGTTGCTACTGAGCATTGGCAGGAGTGGATGCTTGTGGATGTGATGCCAATTAAGTGGGCTGCTTTGTTCTGAATGGTGCCAATATTCTTGAGTGTTATTGGAGGCACACCCATCCAGGCAAGTGGGGAGTATCGCATCACACCCCTGACTCATGCCTTGTAGATGTTGGACAGACTTTTGGAGAGTCAGATGGTGAGTTATTCACTACAGTATTCCAAGCCTCTAACCTGCTCTTGTGGCTATAATATTTATGTGATGAATCCAATTGAGTTTCTGGTCAATAGCAACCTTAAGGATGTTGCTAGTGGGGGAATTCAGTGATGGCAACAGCACTGAAGGTCAAGGGGTGTGATTAAGTTGTCACATATGTGAGATGGTGATTGCCCAGCATTTGTGTGGCACAAATGTTACTTGCCACTTAGCAGCCCAACCCTAGATATTGTCCTGATCTTGTTTCATTTGTACACGAACATGTAGTCCTCCAAGATTGTTTCAGAGCTCTCATGGAGTACTGGTTCACTAGTACAAGGAAAGCTTGATCTGTTTGACAGCTGCAATACAGTAGTAAATTGTGAGATTAACGAATGAATTGATAATATTACTACAATTAGCAAATGTGCTCTACTCACGCATACACAGATTGATGCTTTTAAACTAGACACTGAGGCCCATTTTCTTTAAATGAAGACATTTGATGATCAATTACACATTGAGGAAGGGCCAAAAAAAGCTGGAGCTTTAAAAAAAATGAAAAAGGTGAAAGTAAAAGCTTCCAACAATTGGAAGAGTAAAGGGCTTATGCTCGAAACGTCGAATTCTCTATTCCTGAGATGCTGCCTAACCTGCTGTGCTTTGACCAGCAACACATTTGCAGCAACAATTGGAAGACAAAAAGATTACGATAGATAAAACACAGCACTTTCTACATTTTAAATTCAAGAACTTTCCAGTCAACTGGCCATAAAATGTAGGAGAAAAAGGCCATTCAGCCGTCAAGTCTACTCTGCTATTCAATGAGATCATGCCTGATCTGATAATCTTCAACTCCATTTTCTTGCCTTATCCCCATAACCATTGATTCCTTTACTAATTAAGGATCTATGTCAGCCTTGAATATACTTAACAACCCAATATTGACAGTCCTCTTTAATAAATTATTCCACAGATTCACTATCCTGAAAGAAGAAATTCTTCATCATCCCTGTCTTAAATGTGTGACCCCGTATTCTGAGATTACGCCCTCTGGTGCGAGACTCTCCCACAAGGGGAAAAAACATTTCCCCTTCTACCCTGTCAAGTCTTCAAAGAATCTTATACTTTTCAATAAGGTCACCCTCTCATTTTTCTATCTTCCAGTGAATACAGGCTCAATCGACTAAATCTCTCCTCATAAGGCAGCCTCTCCTTACCTGGTATCAGCCAAGTGAACATTCTCTGGGCTGCTTTTAGTGCCAGTACATATTTCCTTACATAAGGGGCCCAAAACTGTTCACAGTATTCCAGCTGTAGTCTGACTACTGTAATGAAAAACTCTTATACTCTGTTTCTTTCAAATCATCTTAGTAAGATTTAAAAGGGATCTAAAGGGGCAACTTTTTCACACAGAGGCTGGTATGTGGATGAAATGAGCTGCCAGAGGAAGTGGAAGAGGCTGGTACAATTACAACATTTCAAAGGCATCAAGGAGGATATATAAACAGGAAGAGTTGAGGGAGAAATGGGTCAAGTGCTGGCAAATGGAACTAGATTAATTTAGGATATCTGGTCAGCAAGCACAGTTGGACCAAAGGGTCTGTGTTTCCATGCTGTACATCTAAGACTCTAATCCCTACAGTGGGGAAGCAGGCCATTAAAGCCTATCCTATCCCTGTAATCCTGCATTTCTCATGGCTAACCCACCTAGCCAGCACATCCTTGAACAGTATGGGCAATTTAGCATGGCAATCCACCTAACCTGCACATCGTTGGATCATAGGTGGCACACGTAGCACCCGGATGAAACCCATACAGACACAGGGAGAATGTGCAAACTCCACACAAACAGTCGCCATGAGGCAACAATGCTAACCACCGAGTCACCATGCCTTCGAAATGAAATCCATCATTCCAGTGCCTTCTCTATTACCCGCTGAATGTGGATGCCAGCTTTTTGTGATTCGTAGGCAGCCAATGGAAGTGCCTACCACAGGGCACCAGTGTCTACAGCACTTGGGCATGAACTGTTGCTTCTGGCAGTTTGCCAGCTAACCTAATGCCAGGATGATTGGTCTGACAACAAAAAGAATAGCAAGATAATGAAAAACAATGAATTGCACAGATTGTCTCTCCCAGGAGATTACATAGCTGCAGGCAGGTGAGTGAAGTGAAATCTCCAGTTATCACAGTGCGGAAATGAACTTCTTGACTTACTAGTTCATTTTCCACCTGTCAATTTTGACATGTTTGCAGCATGAATCCAAGATAGTTGGAGTGAAAATTGCTGGTGGAAAGAGGAACAACTTTCAACAAAACGCAAAGAATGATACAGATACTTAAAAAGCAAATTCAGAGTGCAAGGGAACACACCTTCAAATTAGAGATTCTTTAGCTGTGCTATGATGTGCCTCAATGAGCTGTTCCCTTCAGTTGAAATGCAAAAAGTTAGAGAGCATGCAACAGCTTATCACAGCTTGGTATGGCAACTGCTCTGCCCAGGACCATAAGAAACTAGAGTGTAGTGAACCCAACCCAGTCTATCACACAAGCCAGCCTTCCATCCATTGACTCCAACTATACTTCCCACTACCTTGGAAAGGCAGCCACCGTGGGTGGCACGGTGGCACAGTGGTTAGCACTGCTGCCTCCCGCCTATGACAACTGTCTGTGTGGAGTTTGCACATTCCCCGTGTCTGCGTGGGTTTCCTCCGGGTGCTCCGGTTTCCTCCCACACTCCAAAAATGTGCAGGTCAGGTGAATTGGCCATGCTAAATTGCCTGTAGTGTTAGGGGTAGGGGAATGGGTCTGGGTGGGTTGCGCTTCGGCGGTGTGGACTTGTTGGGCCGAAGGGCCTGTTTCCACACTGTAAGTAATCTAAAAATAATCAAAGACCTCCTCGCACCCTAGTTATAATTTCTTCCAACCTCTTCTGTCCGAGGATACAAAAGCTTAAACACATGAACCAACAGATTGAACATGAACCATAGATTTCTGAATGGAGCAATATTGTACTCCTAGCTCTGTTCTATTACCCCTATGCACACAAAACAAACGCCTCATTGTACCTAGGTACATGCGATAATAATAAATCAAATCAAAATACACTGCTTCTTGGAGTTGTAGGGCACAGGCTCAAACTCTCTGCACTGAATGATTTAACTTTTATTCAATTTCAAATGAATATTTCAGCACAAACTACCATGCAACCTCGAGGACTCTTTTGGTAAGAAGGCACACATGCAGAAAGATGCAAGTAACAGAAGGAAAGCAGCACCTTTCACGATCTCAGGATCTCCTGAACTTCTTTACAGCAAGAAAAAGATGGGTGGATATTTTGGGTAACGAAAATAACAGCCATTTTGAGAGTTTCAGTGTTATGTGGAAATTATGATCATCCTGAAATGGGCAAGGGAACAAGTTATAGCTTGTTCACTGATTTTGAATATTATTCCAACATGGGAAGAAATTTAAGCCATCGGTCTTTTCTGGAATGAACGTAATAATAGTTATACAGCATGTTATTGCACGGAATTATTCTTTGGAATGCATTGACTATTGGGCAGCAATGGCTTCAATATCAATGATGTTGCTCACATTGATTTCCTTGCAATGACTATTTAAACATGGAGAGAATTAAGGGAGAATTTTGACTTTGTCAACCAGAAGAACTCCATTCTCATTCAATTTCTGACAACCACCTGAACCGCTGAAATTAGCAGACTCGGTCTCTGGTTATCTCACCCAGGGTGAAACCTTCATGATGTACTCTTTCAGAATGGCACCTTCTTACCAGTTCAGGTTCTGCACACAACTCAGAACATCCAACTTTTGTCCAGAGAGGGTGAATGCACAGTTAAGAAACAAGCTGCCATACAGAATCTGAAATACAGATGGAATTTTGGAAGAAGAACCTCCACACATCATTTAACTTTGACCCTCCAAACATTAGATACAACTTGGTCTGAGCAACATGACTTTTATTTCACACACACTTTTAAATCTTCTTGAACGCTGAGAGTGAGCACCTAGATAGTGTATTTTACTTCAATGCTTATGATATGGCCATGCACAGTACCTTACCTGGAAAATTCATGACATGGTGTTGTTGGACTGGGTTGGACAAAGTCAGAAGTCACATGGCACCAGGTTATAGTTCAACAGATTTATTTGAAATCACAAACCTTCCGAGCGCTGCTATTTCATCAGCTGCCATTAGGGAGGGAACTTCAGGATTTTGACCCAAAAATGGGAAAGTGAGGGATAGTTAAGAATTATAATTATGCCCATCACTGGCTGCTTTGGAAAGGGAGCAGGACAAAACATCATGTCAAAGAAAGAAATTCAAATTGAGTAAGTGCCATTAAGAATGACAACATCACCACATTTAAAGTATGATATGGCTGCATCAAGATTGTTGACTGAAAGCACTCACCAAAAACTAAGAGCCTGCTTTACATTCAATGCAAAGTTAGACTCTTGAGGAATGATAAATAGGAAAGAACCAATCAAGAAAATAGCAAGGCCTTGAGGTAGCAAGCCCCAGGAAAGGTTTGGAGAAATATGGATAATTGTTAAATAAAGGTTGGAAAATGACTAAAGCAGCATGTAGAAGATAAAAATGTCACATGTTAACTAGTTTCTCTCTCTCTCTTTACATCTGCTGTCAGACCTGACAGGTATTTCCAGTGGTTTCTCTTTTTCATCTGCATAAAGGAAAGCTGTAATTGCATTGAAAAAAATTGTAGGAGACTGTTCCTTAATTACAGGCAACCGCAGCACAGAAAAAAGGTCTTCAGCACATCATTTCGGCACCAGAGAAAAACAGCCACCTAACTATTCTAATCTAATTTTCCAGAACTTAACTCAAAGCATTGTATGCCTTGGCATTGCAAATGTAATTTGAAGTTTTTTTTAAAAGCCTCTAACACCCTCCTGGGCAGCGAGTTCCAGATTCCCAACTTCCGGTGGGTGAAAAAGTTTTTCCTCACATCTCTTGTAAACCTTTTGTTCTTACCTCAAGTCATCTACTCCTCCTCCTCCTCTCTCTCCCCCTCTTCCCCCCCCCCCCCCACACACTAGCTGCTGCTCCCCCTCCCCCAAAGGGAAATGTTCCTGTCTGACTACCCTATCTATATAGCCCTCAATTTTAAACATCTCAATCCCCCTCAATCTCCTCTGCTCCAAAGAAAACAACCCCAGTCAGTCTAATCTCTCCTCATAACTGAGGGTCTCCAGCCCAGGCAACATCCTAATAAATCTCCTCTGCATCCTCTCTAGCTTTATCGCATCTACCCTGTAACTGCATTCCAGAATTGCACATATGACAACAGGTGCAAAATGAACTTGACAAGCAGGTTGGAAAAGTTAAAAATCACACACCAGGTTATAGTGCAACAAGTTTACTTGGAAGCACAAGCTTTCAGAGTGCTGATGGTGGTATAAACCTGTTGGACTATAACCTAGTGTTGTGTGATCTTTAACTTTGTACACCTCAGCCCAATACCAGCATCTCCAAATCAGATTGGAAAAAGGTGGAGTACTGACATAATTTTAAAAAAAAGCACCGAGCTACTCCACAACTTAGTTACATACTTTGCATTGAGATTAGCGAACAATATATCCAGTGCCCAGTCATATACTAATATTAATTCAAAGTTTAAAAATTATTCTGTGTTACAAATATCAGCAATTAGTTATTTAATTACTTGAATAATAGGCCATAAGTATTCTATTTAAACAAAACACATGAAACTATTCAAAGCTGTAGTGAGATCTCCTTTTGTCCTTTGGGTGAACTTTTCTTCACTGTTTAAGTCCTCCCGAGGTAGAACTGTGAAAAGTTTGCTTTCAGATAAGAGTATAGCGGGGTGAGGTCATTTTGTAGCTGAGATCTTAGCTTTACATAAGGGGTTTGCAATGGGAACACAGATCTCTGTTCATCAACATAAGCACCTCCAATGACAGTAATGAGACAGGAAACAAAAGCCTGTGAAAAATAATATTTCCACTGGACAACGATGATACAGTTCATTCAATACTATGGTTTTGTCTACATGAATACCATCAAGGCTTTCATTCTGCATTTGAAAAAAATCATAACTTGAAACCTCGACGGATTATGATAGTATTTCACACTATTTCAAAGACTAGCTTAAGGTTTTCAAGATTTACTTTAGGGCTGGTGGGAAGGAAGTTGGAGCTTGGTGCTCAGTGGTAGGAGAGACTGGTTTCTTAAAAGGAATATACTGTTGTTGACACTATTTTAGATTTCTAAGTAGCACTTTGTTTTACAGAACCTCATGTGCACTTAACCAGAAAAAGTACTGGGCAAGGTGAAAAAGACATTGAGCAGTAAACAGTACAGTTTGCAGTGATCACATTCCCTCACAACAAACAGATGAGAAGTGAGCAATGGTTAGAAAAATCCTCCCACACAAGTAGAGGGGTGGAGTACTGGATGCCATTCAAAACAAGACAGAACAAACAATTGTGTGGATTAAAGGCTTTATTCAGAACCAGGGATTGAATACTGACATCTGTGGTATATAGAAAGCAATATGCATGCCACACTTGAACAAAGAATTTACAATTAGATAACATACATTAAAAAAAATACTATTTTTACACATCCATCCAAATTTGGTAGGGTCCAAATCTCAACAATGCTTTCTAAATTCAGGCTTTTAAAGCATCACCTACTCATCATTTTAAAGTTATTTCATTGCCTTTCAGTCTTTTACTCTTGTCCACAGTAAAGAACAAAAGGAAAGTTGCAACAAGCTGAAAGTGCTTCCTCCACAGGCAGGGAGGAGAGAAAATGTTAAAGCAGGTTACTCCAAGATTGAAGTAACACCGAGAATTGCTCTAAATAGTGATGAACTGAGGATTTCTCCTGTCCTTCCCCTCAGCTACGCAAGGGGTACAGTGGGGTAACTGAGGAAAGGAAGCTGAAGACTGCAAATATAGCTTAATAGGCTGGATGCTGACAAGCAATTACTGAAGGGTTGAAAATATGCTTTCATAATTAGATCATTTAGGACTGAGGAGAGAATATATTTCTTCAGAGCTCTGCTGCAGTTTGGAAATGAGAGTCTTTTTCCTCTGCAAAAAGCCACCGTGAGCATCTTCAACATTTGCTGCTTTTTTTTGGTAGATTATTATTATTTTGGTCTATTATTTGTAATAGTTTGCTGTTGGAATTCTCCTTAGTTCACCCCCAGAGGACTATGGAAGCTCAGAATATAGGAAAGACCGAGACCGATAGATTCTTAGACATCGAGGGAATCGAGGTAAAGAGGGCAAAGCTATGGAGTTGATCATCACTTGTGGTGTGGTGCAAATTTACTTACCACTCATCGGTCTAAGCAGGTGCTGCATTTAGACATTGACTGTTTCAGTATCTGAAGGGTCATGAATGGTGCTCAACATTGTGCAATCTTCAGCTAATATCTCCAATTGTGAGCTTACACTGGAGGGAATATCATTAATGCAGCTGAAACGTTTGGGCCTGGGTCACCACACTGAATAAATCCTGAGATTATGCGCCAACTGAGATAAGAACAAAAGAAGGAATAGGCCATTCTGTCTGTCGTGCCAGCGCACCATTCAATTAGATCCTAGCTCATCATCAGCCTAAACGGCAGTTTCTCTCAGTTTTTCGCTCTATAGCCCAAGTGGTCATTAATCTTCAGAAATCTATTGAGTTCTGCATTGAATTTTCAAATATCAAGCTTCTCATAGTCTCATTCTCTATAATATTTGATGTGAAATCATGCAGATTACCAAATGATTTCAGGACTTGAAAAGGTTGAAATGCGAGGGCTCGCATTTGTATATCTGCAATTCTTGGCCCCAAAAGGCTGTGGATGGTGGAACAATTGAAATTTTACACACTACATTCGATGTATTTTGATGGATGAAGGTACCAAAGGATCAAACGCAGGTAAATAGAGGCAAAGTGCAGATTATCCATGATCTGCTTGAATGGGGCTCAAGCCTGTTCCTAGTGTGATAATTGTTAGTGAAAGTGACAGTGGAAAGACTGGTGCTGTCTAGTTTACTAATTGGTACCCTGAAGGTAACTACTGAAAGTCAAATACACTTTGATCTCGGAAAACTGCTCGAGACAGCAACATTTCCCTTATTGTGCAACACATAAGAAGTTATAGATTATAAAGTGCAATCTTGTATATTTTTGCAATTTTGTAATTCAGTGGTATTTACATCTTTTTGAAATAGCACATGTATGGATGGCAGGTAACAGAGTAGTGGAACCAGAATCAAAATTAAAAAGAGGTAACTTGACCAGTTCAAGGAATGGGATTATAAGATGAACGTGGGAAGCAAAGTCTCGGTGGAGAACAAACAGTGAAAAAGAACTCAAAACAGGCAGCCTTCAAAAACTGCTTTGAAGTTTCTTTAAAAAAAATGTTTGACTACTACAAAGAACGTCTTTAAGGACCAATACAATAGACAAGGTCCAACTTTCAAAAATCTGCCATCATGTGTGAACAAGTTGACGCGATTGAAGCTTAATTTAACTTTGACGTACATAATGATGAATCTTCAACTCTCTAGCAGCTTTGTAATTCAATGGCATTTAAATCGCTTTGTATTCAAATGTTTGTCCAAGGCTACATTAAGATGTTGTCAATCTGGCATTCTAATTCATTCTTGCTTAGAACACTCAAACCTCAATACTCTCCATGTTCTTAGTAAATTAAATACTTAAAGTAAATTAGTTTTAAGTCATACATTTATGTAGTAAAAGACCACCTCACTTAAATTTTCCATAGCCTTCATGAACTGATTTATTTTTAAAACTGCAGTTACAGACTTAGAGATAAATACAGATCCTATTTTGCTTATGTATAGTTTAAAAATAGCAATGAGATGAATGACAAGCCAATTTACCTGAGGCATCGGATTGAGAGACAGAGAGAAATGTTAACCAGAATATCAATGCAATTCCAAGCCCTTCTCAATAGGATAATGGGACTTCCCTGTTTAAACAAGTTGTCAGGATAATTGAAGAAAACTCAAGTATGGGTGATACCATTTCAAACAAATAAAACTTGGAAACTTGTAGCATTTTGATCAAACAGCATTCAAACTCTAGAAATGAGGAATAACTATTCAGTACATCATTGTGCTATGTGCACATGGCATCATAACCAATAAGCAGCTCAGGAGAAACTACTTTACTCAGAGTGGTGACAATGTGAAACTCAGTGACACGAGGAGCAGGTCAGATGAAAAGCAAAGGTTCTTTAGGGAAAACGAGATAAAACCCATTAGGGAGGAAGGAATAGAAGAATATTTTGATAGAGTTGATAGGCAAAAGCAGTAATGAGGTGGCTCATATGGAGCATGAACACCAGTACGGACCAGTTGGGCTGAATGGTGTATTTGCACTCCATATTCCATATAATCTTACAGCAGTGCACCAAAGCACAGCTCACTTGTCAAATATGCAAAAGGCTATTTTTTGAACTTGAAATGAAATGGAGATTATCTTGTGTCTCTCCAAAGCACAATTCATTGTAAATAGAACAGCAAAGTCCCTTTATAGTTGACTGAATGACTATTTGGTTGAAGATAAAAGAGCAGCAGGATTTTAAACTCTTGATTATAATGACAGAGCTTATCAAAATGGCAAACACCAGCTGGCAGGTGCTACAAAGAGGTCCTGTACAATTGCAGGCTATGGCAACAGGCTGGTTTATAAATTCATTTCCTTTACAGAAAGCTTGCATTACACTAATGACATATTCAAAATTGCATCAAGAATTTACACTTGCAGAGAACTAAACTGACAATCATCTTCAAAAATGGTTCCAGCAATGTGCAAGAATCAACAATTTTATTTATAACCTGGTCTCACCTTCCTAACCAGCAAGAGAAAGGTAACAAAGAGTTTTGAATAATTAATGAAGTTATGGATTAAGAAGCAGATTACCGACATTCATGACTTATTCCCTTCGCAATCGGAGCTGGGAATAAAAGCAGACTGAACACTGCACTTAATCAAATGCAAGTTTTTGTAATTGAACTCGTTTAAGACTGGTTTGAAAAAAAGTTACCCATTTGATGATTGCGTAAAAGGTTACCCAGCCCAACACAAACCAGACTCCATTTCAGCTGTTCCTTAAACTTAAGTTCTCATGCTTGAATGTAAAAGTTTTTAAGGATCAACAATCGAGCTTGCATGTAGATAACTGCTTTGATGTCACTGCAGTGCTCTGGGACAGTTGTTTAATTTGGTGGCACAGGTGAGCATTTGGGTGAACTTGGAAAGTTTCACAGAGCGTGCACTTTCAGCAAAACATTTGGCAGCATCATTGGTTCTTCTCATACACCCATTCCAAGGTCAAAGCATCGCTGCAACATTTTGCTCCCATTCTTGAATGGATAGCACTTTTGTCTCGGTCAGAAAATAATCTGAGACTTTGACTCAAAGACGGAGATTGACATTCCCCAGTGCACTAAGGGAGTGCACTGTAACAGATGTTATCTTTTGGATAAGTTGTTAATTTGTGGCTGTCTACCCTCTTCATGTCATTATTTTCAAGATGAGCAGTTTTACTCATGTCCTGGCTAATATTTAGAACTCTATTATCGAATCCCATCAAATTGCTGTTTATGAAAGCTTGCTGTGCAAAACTGGCTTCTGACTTACCTACATTACAGAAATAATTTCTTTTCAGGAATTATTTCATTGCCTGCAAAGTGCTTTGGCATGTCCTAAGCTTGCTGTAATGCAGTGCCTCCACATTTTCTCCTTATATAACCAATCTTAATGCCTCAGACTTTGTAAGACCTCAGTGAACGTCTTTGGGGTGTGGGATGGGCATTGCTGGGCTGCAGTTATTGAAGGAGCATTTGATGGGGGTGAAGGTGGGAGAGTTCAATTGCTGGGTGTAAATTGCAGCGTGTAGACTTCAGTTGCTAAAGTGAGGGTTGGGAGGCTTCAGTTGCTGTGGGTGCAGGGGTACATGCATCAGTTGCTGAGGGAGAGGGGATGGAAATCTCAATTGGGAGGGTACGAAGGGGCACAAGGAGATGGAGAGAAAGCTTCAGTAACAATGCCCTGCTCCCTGCTGTCACCCCCACATCCTGAATCTTCCTAATATTCTGTCAAATGGTTAAGTTTTGCTCCTGTATCATACGGTTGAATGGGTTGGATGACTCTCTGTAGATCCATGTGCTGCTGTTGCGATATTTAATGTTAGCTGAATGGCCATGTGATGAGAAGGAAAACGTGTGAAATGATGTGTCGCCAAGACTCTGACAAACAGAAATGTACAATTTCTTTAAGAGGAGGGAGCTTAAAAAAAATGTATAAAAGGATACAATTTTTCGATGTGTTGGGGGTAGGGAAGGGAAGGAGTCCTTTTCATTGAAATATTCCTTCCCTCTCTAAACCACAAACAGGTTATTATTACCATTAGTCACTAGTTGGCAGCTCCTAGATGGCAGAAAATGATTTCACATTATAATACTGTCTGCCACACATCTCCATGTTATTTACCGTTTTTGTTCCTCATATTGGGGAATTTATGAGGATAATAAATACGTTAGGACATTTCACAGTCTTTTGTGTTGCCGATCCTTTTGACTTGAAATTATTTGACATCTTGCTGATAATATGCAGACCCCAAAGCTTACAGCCCAAAAGGATGGAAACTGTATTATGTGACAGAAGGCATTACGTAAAGCGACAGGTGGGTTTACAGAGGAATGCTCTTAAAAAGTGATCACTGCTTGCAGGCGGACACACGCAGCTTTAATCACAAATTACATTTCCCAAGGACATCCCAAGAACACTTGTGGGTCACGAAACTTCACTAATAATTCGCTCCTTTCAAAACCTTTGCTGTTCCTCACTCTAATAAAAGAAACTTTATCATTTATCACTCTGTCAACAATGGAGAGTCCCTGACATTAACATGGAATAAAAAGCAAAGCTTAAACTTGAAGAGCTTACAAGTTATTTCTGACCCAAAAACACTGAGTTTACATTGCACTTTCACAACTTGTTGAATTCGGCTGGTTTGAGAGCTATTAACAAAACACAGATTTTTGTTAACCTTAAACCATTTATTTTGGGTTTTACAGCAATTAGCACTCAGCTGTAAAGAGACAGCTTTGGAAGAGAATGCTGTGGATTACTTTATCAAATGTCAAAAGTTGAAGAGGATATGGGGAGAGAAGAGAACCAGTGAGTCTTCTGGCCCCATATAGTGTCTCAGACAGCTTGAAGTGAGAAAATCCAAAAATCTAAAGTTGACAGTTTCTTTAACCTTTCATTTTAGAAGTAAATTCATTACTACAATTGTTCTCTGGCTAATATTTCCAGTCAGGTGGGTTTTGTGGTCTATTAAGTTTGGGCAAAGCAGAGGGTTCAGAATTGAGAGCAAATCAAATCAATGAGCTTTAATGGTACCAATACCAAGGGGACTAGAAAGGGATGAATCTACAAGCAATCACATCATTAGTGCTTCACCGTTGCTCACTGATGTTACCTAGCATGGTGACAAAACATCTGAGAACAAATCCAATAGCTCAGTGAGCAAACTTACAACCTGAGCTACAAATCTTCTCCAAAATCTCAAACATCATTACTTCTCAGGAGTACATAACTTTAAAAGTTAAGAAAAACTCTTGTACAGAAGCTATCTCACAGTTGTTTTTTTAATATTAAAAACTTTGGGGAAGGGCAATGTACACAGAACAGAGTGACATCCAAGACCGTTGGGGTGGGGGGGAGAAAAGGAGAGAGACACAGTGGAAGGGGGGGATGTGAAGAAACTCAAATGGTAGGTGATACTAAATGTGAGGCCTACGCTTCACTTAACCAGACATCATAGTTTTAGCATTAGGTGAGTTTGTGCATTCTGACAATGAAGTGCTAAATGTAACATCTGAGCCAGGACATTGCTCTAAACGAGGGACGCTTTATTCCTCCAAATCTGGAATCTGTCTAGAATTGCATTGGACGTTTAATGTCAGTCTCATTCTTTGCACAGATGTTAGTAAAGACAGCCAAGTTAGATTGTAGAAAAAAAGGATAAGCCTAGGAAGTTAAATAGAGTGCAACAGTTTTTGGGTCACACCAAACAAAGTTCAGAACAGGAGAAGGGAACACGACACTATGATACTCAGGAAAATAAATGCATGCTCAAAGTAATCAGCAAAAAACAGCATTAATCAGTCAAGAGAAGTGTGAGATAAAGCTAAGGTGAATGGCAGTGACTGCCTATCAGACAAATGTGAGGGTGAGACAGCTGATTGAGTGCATTCCAGGAATTGGAGCACTGACATTTTGGTTGGATTTGGCGCAGCTGAGTTATTTCTTAAAAACCAAAGAAACTGCAGATGCTGTAAATCAGAAACATCAGAAGCCGCTGGCAAAGCTCAGCAGGTCTGACAGCATCTGTGAAGAAAAACCAAAGTTAATGTTTCAAGTGTGGTGATCCTTTCACCAGACCCAAAACATTAATTTTGATTTCTCTACACAGATGCTGCCTTACCTGCTGAGCTTTTCCAGCAAGTTTGGATTTTGTTTGAGTTATTTCTTGCTTATGTTGATAATTAGTTAATTTTCTCCTCTGGCATCTGAATTAATGAGGATAGCAAGTACCTGGAGCTGCAAAGAACAGCAATCTTTCAAGTTCAACCCTTGCTTTCTAAAGCTGGTTTTACAGCATGTAAAGAGGTCCTTCAGCCCATCTTTCCTGTGCTGATCATTACATACCTATCTACTCTGACACCATTTTTCAGTTTTTGGACTGTAGCCTTGTCTACATAGCTTTCTAAATATTTATTTAAATATTTCTTAAATATTCTAACAATTCCTGACTCTTCCACCCATTCAGGGAGCGAGTTTCAGAATCCTATCCCCTCAAATCTCCTCTAAACCTCCAAGCTCTTATCTTAAATCTATGCTCCTGGTTATTGATGCACCATGAAGAGTACAAGTTCCTTCCTATTTATGTTTTCATAATTCTGCACATCTCAAACATCTGTCTGACGGCTTTCAAGGATTTATAGACAAGCACAGTAATGAGCCTTAGATGTGCTGTACTCCTCAGGGTCTTATCATCCATTGTGTCATCCTTTGTCTGATTCATCATCTCAAAATGCAGCACCTCTCCCTTTTCAGGATTAAGCTCATCTGCCACTGTCCACTCAACTGAATAGCCAGTCTATATTGTTCGGTAGACTAAGGCTTGCCACCTCACTATTTATCATACCAATCTGTGTGCCATCTATAAACTTTCTGATCAAAATCTCCTACATTTACATTTAGATCATGAACATACTCTACAAGCAGTGTACCTGCACCAGGGCCTGCAGTATGCTATTGAATACAGCCTTCCAGTCACAATAACAACATTCAACAGTACTTTCTGCCTCGTACCACTAAAATAATTTTAGGGTCCAATTTTCCCAATTGCCCTGGATCCCCTAGACTCTTACCTACTTGACCAGTCTCCTATTGAGACCTTAGAGTCCCACGTAGTCAACATCAACTACACAACCCTCATCAACATACTTAGTCATGACATTCAAAACTTCAGTCAAGCTTGACAGGATCACTCTGATCAAAGCCACATTGTGCTGAAACAAAAATTATTGGAGAAACTCAGTAGGTCTAGCACCTTCTTTGGTAAGAATGCAGAATTAAAGTTCTGAATCTGGCTGGTGGTAGATGCAGACAAAGCCCAGGGAGAGAAATATGAATTGGGTAGATTGTGAAGGAGATAATAGATGGTAGATAGCAGGCCAGGAAACATGAGTAGCTGAAGGGGAAATAATAAGAGCTAAGTGTGAGAAAGTGGGCTAGCTGTGCTGAATATAACCCAATAATGCAAGAATGGACCTAGGAGTATGTGGAAATGTAAAAGCCGACCAGGTCATAACAGGACCATTTGTGGGGTGGCCAAAAAGCACAGGAGAATGGAATCAGGTGCTAAAGTTATTGAATTTAATGCTGAGTTTTAGAGGCTGCAGGGTTGCCAAGTGGAAAATGTGCTGAGGTAGGCAGGAATTAGAGGGTTACAACTGGCCTCAGCATCACCAGGTTAGGCAAAGCATAAGAAATACACAAAGAGCTCCACATGCAGATATCAGATAGAGATAGGATTGGGTTAGTTCAAATCATCGTAATTAAATCTATGCTTGGCCTTCCCCAAAGAATCACTTTGGACCATGCAACATTAACCCTGTTTCTCCCTCCACAGATGTTGTCAGACCAGCTGAACTTCTCCAGTACTTCTCGCTTGTGCTTCTGGCCTTTCCCTTAATGCCCATATGCACTTCAGGGTAGACCACCAATAAGTTATCGGCTGTAGACACACTGGCTTACTTCTCCTCCTCAGAGTACTAAAGTCAACAGCGGCATTAGAGTCAGAGTAAAGCCCATTGTGCATTATAAGAGGGGAAATTGGCCCAGTTCAAATAATTGAATACTTCACATTAAGCTCTATGTGCTGCAAACACTTTCTCCCCCACCCTGTGGGAAAAGCAGGTCCTCTGATGTGCAACCTCAACGAAAGGAGATTTAAAATTGAAATGCTTGATGCCTGAAGTGAAGCAGACTGCATAGATTACTCTTTTGCAGCTTAGCCAATAGGCAAAATGGGAATCTCAGCATAGTGACAGCACCTGCTACAACTTTCAGCTCTGTGTCAGGTTACCTCAAACACAACTTATAAATAAAAATTCATCTCCAGGTGGATAGCACTTCAAAGAGTACATGCTGTTACTGGCCTTGAGCCAGCTGTCTGGGATCAATTTTAAACACTGTGGAAGAAGCCTCTCATTGAAATGCACTTTAAAACAAAACTTACCAGAAGTAAACCATCAAAATTATTTGCTATAATTTAAAAATATAAAGGAGGACCATCCTGTACAAACTAGCTGCAATTACAGCTAGCAGTTGAAGTCAACAAGTAAGAAACAGCTGTCTTTACTATCAATAGGATGCTAGCTTCTTTCCTGTTAATGCCTAAAAAGACTGAAAAGATTACCACATACATGGGAACTTCAGCCTTTGAAATCACCAGTAAGCTACATTCCAGGTCGGATGTACTGAAAGAAACAACAGGAGCTAGTGTGTTTTGACAAGAACATCATCAGGGAACCTGTCACCTGACCCCACTTATCCAAGTCTTTGAGTGCAAATCTCATCAGGTTATCCCTACCCAACAAGCTCAATGCATTCTAAGCTCACTTTGAACACAAGGTCAGTGCAATGATACCACCCAACCCAACAGCCTTAGATGCACCTGTACCCAGCATCATTCCACAGATGTCAGATTGGCTTTCGAGAGTGAACCCATGGAAAGTGCCTGGCTTGGATGGTGCCTCAGCTGTGCACTCAGATCCTGCGTGGACCATCTGGTGGGAGTATCTCCAGACATTTTTAACCTCCCCTTACTACGATCTGAAGTCCCCACTATCTGCAAGACCACCATTATTCCTGCACCCAAGAAAAGTCATGCAGCATGCTTCATGACTGATGCCTGGTGGCTCTGACCTCCAGAATTATGGAAGTGCTTTGAGGCGTTAGTCATGGCTCACAACAACTCCAGCCTTCCAAACTGCCTTAATCCTTTGCAATTCTCCTAGCAGCAAAATAGGTCCACAGGTCTCCCTGGCTGGAATCTCATCCATAGAACATATGGAAACTAGGATGCCTACAATTTGTCCTGGACCACCCATATCAAAGCGACAGTCAAGAGAGCACAATTATGTCTCTATTTTCTCAGTAAACTAAGGAAATTTGGCAAGTCCACAAGCACTCTTATTTATTAGAAAGCATCCTTTCTGGAGGCATCACAATGTGGTATGGCAATTTTCTTCCGGAGACCGCAACAAATTACAGAGCCATGAACTCAGCCCAGTCAGCATGCAAACCGGCCTTCCATCCATTCACCCCACTTATACTTTCCACTGCCTCAGGAAAGCAACTGACATAATCAAAGACCATTCCCCTGCCTCGTCCCACAATTGGGCAGAAGATACAAAAGTTTGAATACACGTATGAACAGATTCAAGAACAGCTTCTTCCTCACTTTTCATATAATCCTTACAATATGGAAACACGCCATTTGGCCCAAATAGTCCACATCGACTCTCCAAAGAGCATCTCACCTACACCCATCCTCCCACCCTATCCCTGCAACTCTGCATTTCCCATGACTAATGCACCTACACATCCCTGAACACGATGGATAATTTAACATGGCCAATCCACCCAACTTGCACATCTTTGGACTGTGGGAGGAAATTGGAACACCCACCAGAAATCAATACAGACACAGGGAGAACATGCAAACTCCACACAGCTGCCTGAGGGTGGAATCAAACCAGATCCCTGGCATGGTAAGGAAGCAATAACCACCGTGCTGCCCTTGTTATGACTTTTGAACAGATTTCTTAAATGTTAATTCTAATCTCTCTCTGTAATTGCAACATTCTGTACTTGTTCTATGACCTGATGCACTTCGTATAGCACTGTCTGGCTGTATAGCATGCAAAACAACACCTTTCACGGTCTCTTGGCACATGGGACAACAATAAAATCAACCATTTTTGACAAAAGAAAAGAAGGGGATAATTAGAAGTCGCTCTGGAAATGTGAACTTTTTAATGGCTAGCATTAGCCTAACAGAATTGTTCAGTGTATTAGCAGAGGTTACAATAGAAGGACTGTATTTATTGAAATAGAAGGTGTCGCACCATTCAAGGAGAGAAAGAAATAATCTCCATTTAGAGGTGGTTTTACAGATCCTCAAGATGTCTCATTAAATTAATTCATGCAAAATCATGAGTAGTTACAGCCTTGGGCCATGCAAATACTGCAATAAATATGAGCACAGCAAGGTCTCACAAATAGTAATGGAGATGGAGAGCAGCTAGTAATAGTCTTGAGGGTACGGTTGGCATGAACACCAGAGAAATACCCAGCACCTCTTCATACAGTGGCAGCTGATCTATATTCATCAGATAGAGACAGATGCAGAGTTCTGTTTAATGCCACATCCAAAAACTGACATCTTCTATTAGTGTAACATTCCCTCAGGACTGCACTGTTACACCTGCCTGGAACTATTATTTGCATTGTGACTTCAATGCTCATCACAAAAAATTCATTTGGGATACACTAAGAAGTGCAATAATGGAATGGAGATAACTTTTCTCATAACATGACTGAGATCAGTTTTTGATTGGAGTCCGAAAATATTAATTCACATAGGCCAAACGTTGACAGACATCTCAATCAAGAGTAGAGTGGTGCTGGAAATGCACAGCAGGTCAGGCAGCACCAGAGGAGCAGGAAAATCAACATTTCGGCAAAAGCCCTTCATCAGGACAGACATCTACCCAGTTCCAATGCTTAGCTTTAGGGAGGTCCAGCACTAAGGAAGCCACACAATGTTTGAAAGAAAAAGCTTGCCCAAAGCCAAACTCTTTGGTTCTGCATCACAGCTTTTCTTTTTCCCCCTTTATTCTTTCATGGGATGTGGGCACTTCTGGTAAGTGTTTTTCTTAAAGTTCCAAAATTGCTGAAAAATTTCAGCAGGTCTAACAGATTCTGTATTGGCCCATTGATCATTCTTCACAGCTAATTTTTATTTTAAATCAAGGTGTTCAGAGATGTTACCATACACTCTGGAGCAGGTGGGATGTGAACCTGGGCCTCCAGGCCCACTGTGGTACAAGAGTCCCCACGGACATTGCTATTAAAACCAGCATTTGTTGCTGATCCCCAATGGTCCTTGAACTGGCTGCTCTGCTTGGCTGTTTCACAGGGCAACTACGAATCATTAAGAGTCATTGCTGTGGGTCCACAGCCACCTGCAGACCAGATTGGGTCAGGATGGCAGATTTTTCATGAACCGGATGGGTTTTTACAACAGTTGGTGATAGTTGTCATGATTATTATCACAGTGTGACTTTCAATTCCAGATATTTTAATTGAATTTAAAATTCTGCCAGGTAATGAGGTGAAATTTGACCCTCATGCTCCCCAGAGTAAAAGGATCCTCTGGTTCACTGGTCCAGTGATATTATATACTCGCCACCTTAAAACCATGGTTTACTTTATGCTTGCTGCTCAGAACTTGCACTTGCAAACATTATTCCTGATGAAGGGCTTACGCCCAAAACGTTGATTCTCCTGCTCGACTGCTGCCTGATCGGCTGTGCTTTTCCAGCACACACACTTTGACTTGCAAACATATGTTTGCTTTCTGGAACATTATCACTTCTAGAAAGGAGATGGAAATAAGTCAGAAAGGATTCTGTATAATTTTATATAACACTGGTGAGATACATCAATAGTACAACTTTTTTTTCTCCTCATCTAATAAAGACTGGATATGCTGACAGAAAAGGAAATATTTTGGAGAAGATCCCAGAAATGCATTTCTGGGATGAGCAGATATCTTACTTAGAAAGCTTGAACTGGTTAGACCTATATCCATTGCAGTTTAGAATGAGTGATAATCTTATTGAAACATCTGAAATCATGAGGGGTCTTGGTGGGGGGTATGCTCTCCTTTGTGGGGGACTCTCGTAATGGAAAACTAGCTTAAAAATAATAGGCTTCCAATTTAAAACTGAGATGAGGAGAAATTCTCTCCGAGGATTGACCGTCTGTGGATTTTTGATTTCAACAGCAATGAAGGCAGTGTCATTGATTATTTTCAAGGCGGAATTAGATAAATTCTTGACTAGCAAGGGGGTCAAAAAGTATCAAGCCGGAGCAGAAAAAGAAGTTTGAACCTAGACTCTGATTAGCTATGATCTATCAAGGCCATAAGAGATAGTAAGAAGCCTACCTTCTGCTCCTAAAAGATCCTGACTGATCGCAGAATTGTCAACTCCATTTTCCTGCTTTTTCTCCATCTCTCTACTAAGTAAAATAATCCCTATCAACCACAAATACTTATTGGTATTAAGAATACTTAATGACCCAGCTAATAGCTGTCTGCAGCAAAGAATTCCACAGATTCACTCTCAGAAGAAATTCTTCCTCATCTGCCTTAAATGGACAACTCCTTATCCTGAGTCAGAGTTACATGGCATAGAAACAGACCCTTTGGTCCAACCAGTTCATGCTGATCAAAACCCTAAACTAAACAAGTTCCATTTGCCTACACTTGGCCCATATTGCTATTATTTCTCATTTATGTAATTAGTTAAATGTCTTTTAAACATTGTAACATCCACCACTTCCTCTGGAGGTTCATTCCACACACGAACCACACTATTTAAAAAAAAGGTGCCCCCTCATGTCTTTTTCACATCTTTCTCCTCTTATCTTAAAAAGTATGCCCCCAGCCTTGAAATCCTCAGCCCTAGTGGAAAAGGCACCCACCATTCACTCTACTTAATACCCCTTAGTATTTGATAAATCTCTGTAATTTGATAACCGTCTTACACACTCAGTGAAAAAGTTCCCAGTCTATCCAGCCTCTCCCGATTACTCATACCAGCCATTCCTGGCAACACCCTGGTAAATCTCTTCTGAACCCTCTCCAGCTTAATAATATCCTTCCTATAATGGAGACCAGAACTAGACACCGTTACGCCCTCCCTTTGGCCCTATACTCTCCCACAATCTGAAAGAATCTTTGAACCCAGGACATCCTCTAAGACTCTTATGTTTCAATAAGGTCATCTCTCATTCTTCTAAATTCCAATGTGTATGGGCTGTACCTACTCTACCAGTTCCATGGAAACAATGACAAAAATGTTTCTTTGCTTCTGCAAGTACCAGGATTCACCTACAGACCTGGGTTTCACCAAAGCTATCTTCACTCAAGGCAGCAAGATTATCACTGTGGGCAGAACATAACTCATGGATGCATTAGTTTGGGATTTCTGTTCAAGTTAGAGTTATTGACGTTAATTGCAAAGAAAACCTCAGAACTAAAATAAGTATAGTTTGTGTTTATTTGGTGTCTTTTACAAACATTAGTACCGAACACACGAGAGTAAAGGGAAGTCGCACGTAAAAGTTGACCCCCTAATTTTGGCCAAAGGTCTGGAATCTTCCATACATTTCATGTAAAAGTTGACCCTAGTTCTTCATAAATTACAGACCAATATTTGAATTTCAAGGTATTAACCTATACATAAATGTTATGATGAAATGAATTTTTTTGTGTTGTTTTGCTGTAGAATTCACACCAATTTGATGTGACAGTTTTAAGATGCATCCCGTTAGAGTCAGGTGACAACTTCCCTTTGTGTGCAGCTCAGCTTACCATAATGTATTGTGTTTATTTTCTTGATTAGTTTAGAGATCAATTGGGTTTCTGCTAAAGATATAGTATTTTGAACTATAGCAGGAATTTCAGCCCCTCAAAAGTAGTATCCATATAATAGTTGACCCCATAAATTTAACCAGAAAAATAAGGTTAAAAAAAAAAATCGACATCTACATGAGTATACACAGTACATGTCCCCAAGCTGTATACAAATAATATAACATTTGAGATGGTCACTTGTAATTTACAAAACACAGTAACCAATTTATACACAGTGCCATCTCATGATTGAGCCAGCAAAACAAAATTATTTATTTGGGAAATGTCTGTAGAAAACATTAGCATCGACCAATACACTAAGGAAATCTCCCCTTTGCTTCTTTGAAGCAGAGCATAGAGATCAGTTATGTTTATTTTACTACTCTTCCTAAAGATGGTACATCCAACTGTCTAACACTCCCTAACTATTGCACTGGAGTGTCAGGCTACATTTTTGTGCTCGATTCTCTGGGGTGGGATTTCCTTTGAGCCATGGCTGACACGTACAATGCATTTTTTTTGAAGTTTTGAATTTATAGCCTCAATTCTTTCAGAAGCAAGACCTGGTATTTCCATTAGTGCATATCTAGATTTATTATCAACACTTCCTTCTAAACCTCAATATATACGTCCATTTGAATCCTAGTGAGTGGAATCCTAGCAAGTGGGCTTCCTGCATCTTTAAGCTATTCTTGATATATACATATTTATTTCTGTAAAAACGGTCTTGTCTTGTATAGCTTAATTAGTAATTAGCATCTTGACAATGTAAAGACTGTCAACGCTCAAAACAGTTTAAGCACAGGTTGAAAATGCAGTTCTTAGTAATTATTCAGTGGTCCTTGCTCCTGGCCATTCCCCTAAATGTACCTTTACCCCATTAATCAAAACCTGCCATAAATAGATGACCAGTTAACCCTGGCATTCTGGAGTTCCCTTCCTACACTCATTTTCCTCTTCTCATTTGTGACCCCCCTTACAGCCCTCCTCTTTGACCAAGCTTTTGGTCACCACCTAAAGTTTCTTCCTGTAACCTTATTGTTTTCTCGCGTTTCTTAGATCCATTTCTTTAATGAGTCTACCTATTATTAGGACTTCCCAAGAGCCCAAGTATGGAATGTCAACTCAAACTCAAAGGCATCATTAGTTACCAACTGTAACTGCCATTATTATCCTATTCGAGTCATCCCAGGAACTCTGAGTAAACTTTCTCTAAAACCCTTCTGTCACCATTTCCCCAGTTTTGCCTGTCCTTAGGAGCGCAAATCTGGATTGCAAATACAGTCTCACCAGTGCTGTATACAATTGTAGCAAAGCTTCCTTAACATTTTATTTCATTCTCTTTCCTATCAATGAACAAAGTTCCAGAAATCAAATACATGTTTGTCTGGGGCTTGTGAACAATTTGGTTGCTGACCTTGCCTACATTACAATACTGGCTTCAATTCAAAACAACTTCATTCAAGTTAGTGTTTTGGGATGTTTGTGAGGTGCTGTAGAAATGCAAATATTTCTCTCTCTTTTTGGGTTCAGATAAAAGCAATGCTCAAGGTTTGTGCCACATTGAATGTAAACAAGGAGAATGGTTTACAAGTAACATTAGATAAAACCTTCGAGTAAAAAATGAGGTCTGCAGATGCTGGAGATCACAGCTGCAAATGTGTTGCTGGTCAAAGCACAGCAGGTTAGGCAGCATCTCAGGAATAGAGAATTCAACGTTTCGAGCATAAGCCCTTCATCAGGAATAAGAGAGAGAGAGCCAAACCACCTACCACCCCACCAACCTGCGCACTCACCTACCACCCCACCAACCTGCGCACTCACCTACCACCCCACCAACCTGCGCACTCACCTACCACCCCACCAACCTGCGCACTCACCTACCACCCCACCAACCTGCGCATACAACGTATTATCCGCCGCCATTTCCGCCACCTCCAAACGGACCCCACCACCAAGGATATATTTCCCTCCCCTCCCCTATCAGCGTTCCGCAAGGACCACTCCCTTCGTGACTCCCTTGTCAGATCCACACCCCCCACCAACCCAACCTCCACCCCCGGCACCTTCCCCTGCAACCACAGGAAATGTAAAACTTGCGCCCACACCTCCACACTCACTTCCCTCCAAGGCCCCAAGGGATCCTTCCATATCCGCCACAAGTTCACCTGTACCTCCACACACATCATCTATTGCATCCGCTGCACCCGATGTGGCCTCCTCTATATTGGTGAGACAGGCCGCTTACTTGCGGAACGCTTCAGAGAACACCTCTGGGCCGCCCGAACCAACCAACCCAATCACCCCGTGGCTCAACACTTTAACTCCCCCTCCCACTCCACCGAGGACATGCAGGTCCTTGGACTCCTCCACCGGCAGAACACAACTACACGACGGCTGGAGGAGGAGCGCCTCATCTTCCGCCTGGGAACCCTCCAACCACAAGGTATGAATTCAGATTTCTCCAGCTTCCTCATTTCCCCTCCCCCCACCTTGTCTCAGTCGGTTCCCTCAACTCAGCACCGCCCTCCTAACCTGCAATCCTCTTCCTGACCTCTCCGCCCCCACCCCACTCCGGCCTATCACCCTCACCTTGACCTCCTTCCACCTATCCCACCTCCATCGCCCCTCCCCCTAGTCCCTCCTCCCTACCTTTTATCTCAGCCGGCTTGGCTCTCTCTCTCTTATTCCTGATGAAGGGCTTATGCTCGAAACGTTGAATTCTCTATTCCTGAGATGCTGCCTGGCCTGCTGTGCTTTGACCAGCAACACATTTGCAGCACATTAGATAAAACAGAAAGATACTTAAAAGCAACTTATTTTTAGATGAAGTAGATAGCACCATTTTCACATGTATTTTTGACATTTAATTATAATTCTCAATGAAACAACACTTGGTTCATTTTGTTTTAATTCAATTTGGATGGAGAAGGGAAGGAGAGAAAGAGGTATGGACTGTGTATATAATTGCTTGTGGTAGAAAGTTCTGTGTTTTTTTTAAAATTCTGTGACATTTAAAGAAAACTAAGGTAAATAACAGCAGACAGATCAACAACAAAATTAATAACACCTTTTTAATCAGGTCTAGACTGCGCCATTTGGGAAATTAACACCAAACTTGAAATGTATACAATACTATCATATTAGATGCAGCATGCAGGCGGGTGTTTTCAACTATAACAGCAATATGAAGTGCAGGCAAAAGTGAGGACTGCTGGAAATCGAAGTTTAGATTAGAGTGGTGCTGGAAAAGCACAGCCAGTCAGGCAGCATCCGAGGAACAGGAAAATCAACGTTTTGGGCAAAAGCCCTCCATCACAACAGTAGCAGAGACACACTTAAGGGGAAGCTAGATAAACACATAATGGAGAAAGGCACGGAAGGTTAAGCCAGTAGCATTAGACAAAAGGAGGGCTGGAGAAGGTTCAAGTGTAGGATAAACACCATCACAAAACAAGAGAGCCAAAAGACCTGTTTCAGTATTGTAAATTCTACGTAAAATGTATAGGGACATTGTTTTGTGTCACACAAATTCTCAGATTGATTATAGTGCACCAAATGTGCACAATAATCTTTCACAAAGCTACATCCCTCATCCCTCCTGCAGTTAATAATATAGCAGGCTCACAATGCTAAACAAAAATAAAGTATTCATTTTCATAACTAACACCAGGATGAAAGCAATATTCAAATATTTTGGAACCACTTAAAAGATGACTGCTCCACTCTGTTATGGGATAAGAATTCCATTATTGACCAGAGAGATTATGGTGGAATGTTGCCACATGTGAACTTGGTCTAATTAGTCATCAGATTTCCTTCCAGGCCAGAAAATAACTCGTACCTCACTTGTGCAAAATGCACAGGAAATCTCCCGTTTGAGTCATGTATGGGGTGCTAAATGGCCTCACAGCTGCACCTCACTGCAATATATTGCTTACTTTAAAGTAACGCTTTTTTCCACAGTGATCAGAAAACTTGGACACAGGAGTAAGTGTAAATCCAAAGGTCCAACAATTCCCTTCTGTTCATACATACAAAATTTGTTTTCAGTGCTTCACATTCTTTCTGCTTCTGTAACTGTTTCACAGGACAGAAATAAAAAAAATCCCAAGTAAAAGAGGTGAAGTATGAAGGAAAAATACTATGCAACAAGAGCTTACGTAGTAAAAGGAATAGATAAGCAAACTATTTCTTAAATGTTAGTTGAGAAAGAAAGTAAGTTTGAAATAATACGACAGGTTGATAACAGAGTTAAACAGTTTGCAGCTAACCTGATGCTAATACATAATCAATGTTGAAGCCTGATGATATTTTATATGATTTAAAAAAATGATGATTTTAATACTCCAAAATCTTTTCAGAAAATGGAAATTGCCAAGTCTTTATGTGACAGGTGAACTTTTAAATTACAATTTGCTCTGTGGACAATGTTTCTGGGAGTATAACAGTGGATTGGCAAGGGGGAAAATACATCTGCATTTATAGCATGTCTAGATTTTATTGTCAGTCACACACACAAACAGATGCTTATGTTGGTTGCAATGTGCAGAAGCGTGCTTGATGTATAATCACCCGCAGGCAAGCATGAGCAATTCATCAACACATTGATATACTCAACAAATATTTGCTAGCATATATTCAGCTGTGCATATTCTTCTCTCAAAATAACCCCAAGAGGATACAGAGGATCACTTTTATCTATCAAAGTGGTGAAATCTTTCACATATTGTAATTAAACATTAACTTTATTTAATTTCTACAAGAAAATCAAGATCCATAATGACTGCTGCGAGAGACAATGCCACCTGGTGCAGTTCTCAGCATTAAAGGTTTAGAAGGTGCAAGATTCAATCCTCACTCTATGCAGAATTTTCTGATGGGCATCAAGTCAGCCTTTCTGGGGAAAGCTTTTGAAGTTCCTCACGAAGGTACAGAGAGGACGCGAGAAGCTATCTTTGGTGTTGTTGAGGATTTTGAGACTTGGGGAGAGTTCAAACTCAAATTGGAGGTTTTGGATAGTTAGGAAACTTTTATATCTATTTTGTGTGCAGAAGTCTGGAAGTCTCTTCTGCAACCATGCGAATTATGAACAAGGCCCTTGGCACCAACTCCACAATTCAGTAAGAATACGGCTGATTGGATTACTCCACATTCTCACCTCCCCAACGCTAACCTCTTGCCCCTTGGCTCATCAAGAATCCATCAACCTTCGCCTCAAAAAACTGAAGGACTCTGCTTTCACCATCTTATGAGGAAGTGTGTTCTAAAGGCATTCTGCCTCAAAAGAAATCACTCCTCCCCCCTTATTTTCAAAACAGTGACTTCTGAATTCTAAATTATCCCGTGGGAGGATATATACTGCAAGGTTTGTAGCGCAGGTTGAGGTTTAGGGTGTAGGTTTGCTCGCTGAGCTGTAGGTTTGATATCCAGACGTTTCATTACCTGGCTAGGTAACATCATCAGTGGCGACCTCCAAGTGAAACAAAGCTGTTGTCTCCTGCTTTCTATTTAAATGTTTGTCCTGGATGGGGTTCCTGGGGTTTGTGGTGATGTCATTTCCTGTTCGTTTTCTGAGGGGTTGATAGATGGTATCTAGATCGGTGTGTTTGTTTATGGCATTGTGGTTGGAGTGTCAAGCCTCTAGGAATTCTTTGGCATGTCTTTGCTTAGCCTGTCCCAGGATAGAGGTGTTGCCCCAGTTGAAATGGCAGTTTTTTCCCTCAGTGTGTAGGGCTTCGTGGGAGTGAGAGTCGTGTCTTTTTGTGGATAAGACCATAAGACATAGGAGTGGAAGTAAGGCCATTTGGCCCATCGAGTCCACTCCGCCATTCAATCATGGCTGATTGGCATTTCAACTCCACTTACCAGCGTTCTCCCCGTAGCCCTTAATTCCTCGAGACAACAAGAATCTATCAATCTCGGCCTTGAAGACATTTAGCGTCCCGGCCTCCACTGCACTCCGTGGCAATGAATTCCACAGGCCCACCACCCTCTGGCTGAAGAAATGTCTCCGCATTTCTGTTCTGAATTGACCCCCTCTAATTCTAAGGCTGTGTCCACGGGTCCTAGTCTCCTCATCTAACGAAAACAATTTCCTAGCGTCCACCTTTTCCAAGCCATGTATTATCTTGTACGTCTCTATTAAGTCTCCCCTCAATCTTCTAAACTCCAACGAACACAATCCCAGTATCCTCAGCCGTTCCTCATATGTTAGACCTGCCATTCCAGGGATAGCTGGTGTTCGTGTATCCTGGTGGCTAACTTTCTTCCTGTTCGTCCTACGTTGTGTATGTGGCAGTCCTTGCATGGAATTTTGTAGATGACTTTGGTTTTGTCCATGGGTTGTACTGGGTCTTTTAAGTTTGTTAGTTTTTGTTTGAGTGCTACTAGGATTCTGAGGGGTCTTAGTAGTCTGGCTGTCATTTCTGAAACTTCTTTGATATATGGTAAGGTGGTTAGGGTTTCTGGCTGTGTTTGGTCTGCTTGTAATGGTTTGTTCTTGAGGAATCTGCGGACTGTATTTTTTGAGTATCCGTTCTTCTTGAATATATTGTATAGGTGTCTCTCCTCTGTTTTCAGAAACAAAAACTAAAACTTAAAGACCCAGTACAGTGCACGGACAAAACCAACGTCGTCTACAAAATTCCATGCAAGGACTACCACAAACACTACGTAGGACAAACAGGAAGTTAGCTAGCCACCAGGATACACGAACACCAGCTAGCCACAAAAAGACACGACCCCCTCTCCCTTGTAGCCCTACACACGGAGGAAAAAATATGCCATTTCGACTGGGACAACACATCTATCCTGGGACAGGCTAAGCAAAGACATGCCAGAGAATTCCTAGAGGCCTGGCACTCTAACCACAACGCCATAAACAAAAACACAGATCTAGATACCATCCATCAACCCCTCAGAAAATGAACAGGAAATGACATCACCACAAACCCCAGGAACTATCCAGGACAAACATAAATAGAAAGGAGGAGACAACAGCTTCGCTTCACTTGGAGGTCGCCACTGATGATGTTACCTAGCCAGGTAATGAAACATCTGGATGTCAAACCTACAGCTCAGTGAGCAAACCTACACCCTAAGGATATATACTTTTGCATATACCCCGTCAAGACCCTCAAGATCTTACATGCTTCAATCAATTGTGGTTTTACTTTTCTAAATTTCAAGGTATATAAATTCTACCGTACCCAGTCTCTTCTTGCAAGGAACCCCCCCCACCCCTCCCATCATTCCACATGGTCTCTTTGCTAGATCTTTGCCCACTAATTTAACTTATCTATACTCCCTTGTAGTCTCCATTGCCTCTTCTCAGTTACTTTCACAACTTGGTGTTATGAACAAACTTAGCAACGATACCTTTACTTCCTACATCCAAATAGTTAATATAAATTATATAAAGCGGAGGAGACAGCACAGGTCCTTGTGGCACACCCCTCTTAACATCTTGCCAAACAGAAAATTATACTGCCAATAATCTTCGCTAACATAGTTAGGATATGGTAGCACATCATTGAGGTTATATAGCTAATTGCCTCAAACTCTGGGCTACTGAATCAGAAAGGAGAGCTCAAATAGCACGAAAATCAATAACAGCAACTGAGTGATTTAAATTCAATTAAATATAGAAGAAATTCAAAAGCTAGTATTAATAGTGGTGGGAATAAAACAACTGGTTCAATAATGTCCGATAGAAAATTAAACTCTTCGGTGCTTACCCAGGACTTCAAACTCTCAGCAATCTCCATGACTCAATCACCCACTGAAATGGCCAACCAAGTTACTCAGTTATATCATACGCCATATGACAGACTGCAACACTCAAGGGCAATTAGCAATAAATAGAGCAAAGAGTGTGGATAGCTGAGTAAACTGAAGTATCACAGAACCCAGAGTAGGCCTTTCAGCCCTTTGATCCTGCTGCACAAGTCATTAAGACCATGAATGATCAGGTTGTCCTCTCAGCTGCCCTTTTCTGTCAGCACTCTATAATCCTTGACTCCCTTGTCTATCAATAATCTAAGTTGGTCCATTTAAAGATTAAAACTTCACTGCTTTCTGTGGAAACAAATAACCCACAGAGGAAATGAAACCTCATTTCTTAAAAGGGAAACTTCTTAATCTTAAGATATGCTCCTTAGCGTTAGCTTACCCAAAAGGTAGCATACTCTTGGCCCACCTTATCCACCTTTCTCATTATTCTAAACTCTAATGAGTAAAATCCCAAACTAACAGTTCAACTTTCATAACAAACTCTTTACCCAAGAATGAGTCGAATGAATCTTCTGTGAACTGCTTCTACAACTTTTGTTAAAAACAACAAATTGCACAAAGATTTCAGATGTGTTCTCACCAACACCTTGTGACATTGCAGGAAGTTTCTCTACTGTTATATTCCATTCTCCTTGCAATAAAAGGTAACATGCCATTTGCTTCGCTTCTTGTGTCCTCATAATGCTTATATTCAAAGACTGTGCTGAACAATTTTGTTAATTTCATGTTGAACTTTGGTGCTTAAACTACACTAAAGTTTTAAACCTAGAATGTGGGTTTGTAAGTATTTCCTCAAAGTTGTGGATGAGTAGACCCCACAGCATGAGATCTTAAAAGTTTAATCTTAAAACGAGAGCTAGGACATTCAGGGGTGATGTCAGCAAGCACTCCTTCACAAGAGGGTGTAAGGAATCAAGAACATTCTTCCCCAAAAAGCTATCAAGGCTCCAGATCAACTGAAGATGCTAAAGCATAGGTTGAGTGTTTTGTCGAGTGACAGCGTTATGAGTGAAGGTGCATCCTTGGTTTTAAGATGGAGATAAGTCATTACAGATTGGTCTATGCTTTTCTTACAATTCAACTCCATTAAAGTGGCTCGCTTCAGCTTAAATAACTGCTTAGCTTAACATAAAGACATTTTCACTTTAACATTGAGTATGCATTGCAAACATATTTGATTAAAAAATGTTAACCAAAACCAGCAACAATACATGGTAATTAGCAAATGACTTCAGATCAAAAGGTATGACAGAAACACATCAACAGATGCAACGTGCAGATCTCACGTGTTGATTTTGATACAATGATTTTAGGCCCAACTGGACGTAATAAATCTTGCAGATGGTGTACTGCCTTTAGATTTGAAATTACCAACACACTGTCCCATATGCTGTTCTTTAGCAGGCCAAGGTCGCAGCAAAATCCCTCACTGCTGCTTTTACTTTCAAGTACATACGGAATGGGATTAGGGAGAAATTAAAATCTGACAAACCACCACACAGACACCAAGTCAAAGTTTAGAAAGTTAAGAAGCATGACCACTACTAATCAGAGTTCCTTGAGCTTTAAGGGCTGTTCCTCGGAGGAGGGGGTCGAGCATCCTGCTCCAACTCAGAATACCACCAAAACTCCATATCTCATTCACATCCTTATTTCGAAAACTTTGGGATCAACTCATTTGGATCCACTTAAATCCGTTCAGGCTCTTGGCTAATAAACTTCGTTTAAACAAAAATAGACCTTAAAGCACAGCGCCAAATGGATCTGTTGACATGCTGAGTTTGACACTTAGTGGTGAAAAAAAAAATTACTTTTCAGTCCATTCAGGCTAAGCAAAGTTTTTTTTTAATCTAAAGAGCCAAATAGAAGACATTTCAGTTTTAGGTCTTTTCTGCTTTTAAACATATGTTTAACAGGCACTCAATCTACATTCTGTTACATACAATCTAAGAAGTCACAATTGGTCAAATAACCAGTCCTATTGCAGCAGGGTCATTGATGAAAATCAGCTTTCCCGAGATGAAGAAAATCAGAAAAAAAAATTAAATTTCTCTATGTACGTACAATGCACGCAACAATACAGAGACATATGAAATAAATTTTTAGATGGGGTAACAGAGTCAAATACTCAAACAATTTGATACTTAGGTGAAATGATTGTGAGGGTGCAGCGCTGGTAAGCAATATGGAGGATTTTGGTGTTAGAACGAGCACAGCAGTTAGATTGACATTCAAATATATTTATCTTCTGATCAGGGTCAACTCAAGTGGGCAGGACGGAGGATCAATGGTTAACACTGATGCCTCGCACCCTCAAAGACCCGGGTTCAATTCCAGCCCTGGTTGAGTGCCTGGATGGAGTTTGCACATTTGCCTCACGTCTTTGTGGTTTTCCTCCAGGTGCTGTGACGTGCTTTCATGATACAAAGATTAGGTGGATTGGCCATGCTAAAGTTGTCTATAGTATTCAGGGATTTGTATGCTAGGTGGATTAGTTATGGTAAATGTGGGGGTATGGGGATACAGTATGGCTCTGGGTGGGATGCTCTTCGGAGCATCAGTACAGACTATGGGCTGAATGGCCTCCTTCTGCACTGTAGGAGTTCGGAGTCTAAGTTAGCAGCCAATTCTAAACATGATCAGAGTCAGAGTCATTTAAGGAACCAACAATCACTTGTGTAGGATGTGCTTCAAGTCCACCCTTAGAACAGGCTATGGCTATTTTTAAAAGGAGGTTCACCATCTCTCTTGGAGTCAATTTGTGGGTGGCACAGTGGTTAGCACTACTGCCTCACAGCGCCAGAGACCTGGGTTCAATTCCCGCCTCAGGCGACAACTCTGTGTGGAGTTTGCACATTCTCCCAGTGTCTGCATGGGTTTCCTCCAGGTGCTCCGGTTTCCTCCCACAATCCAAAAATGTGCAGGTTAGGTGAATTGGCCTGGCTAAATTGCCCGTAGTGTTAGGTGTAGGGGTAAATGTAGGGGAACGGGTCTGGGTGGGTTGCGCTTCGCCGGGTCGGTGTGGACTTGTTGGACCGAAGGGTATGTTTCCACACTGTAAGTAATCTAATCTAATCTAATCTCAATTAGCTCAGGTTTGCTAGGTAGCTGGTTTGCGATGCACAGTGATGTCAACAGTGTGGGTTCAACTCTAACACCATGAAGGATTCCCCTTCTCAACCCTTCCCCTCATTGAGTGATAGTGATCCTCAGGTTAAACTACATCAGTTGCCTCTCTTGAAGGGAGTGGCGTTACAATCCAGTAGGACGTCAATGACTTGACCTCTCCGAACTGGCCAATCAACTTATGGAGGAATCAAGTTTTGACCGTTCGAAAGCGAAGGAACATGGTCAAATGCTGGTGGTTCCTAACTTTCCAGCTACCAAATAGCAAACAATATCTCAGAGAGACTGAAAATTGGATACATGGCATCATTTTGTTACAAAGGCACAAACTCCACGTATGTTTATTTATGTCACAAAACTGCAAATCAAATTTTAAGTGAGGGTATAAACCACTTGATGCAAAAAAACAAAACAGAAGTGGGTCAAAATGGCAACAGGAAACAAAAGGCTCATAACTGCTATTAGTATATTCCTGCCAAGGCATTAAAACTGTAAGCTAATACAGCTTGAATAAACAGTAAGGCATCCAAGCCTACATCAAATAATCGAAATGCGTAAAGTAACTAAGCGATTAAGTTGCTGTCTGTGCCTGAGTGGAGGTATAAAGTATAACATCAAGGTACAAAAGTACGTGACTGACTTTCAGATATTAAATACTGTTTTGTTCTACTATGCAATCTGAAGATGGAAGGAAAGATAGATTTCACAACTCCCACAAATCCCACCCCACCAACAGTCACCTACCTGTGCAATGTTTTTGTTCAGTAAATAAACTCCATATTCAAACTGAAACCTTTCTCCTCCTCTTGGATACAGAGGGAACCTGTGAACACAAACACAGGAGAACCTAGTTAATAAAGCTATCTGGGGGAACAAGGACTACAAATTATAGGTTTACATTGCATTTGGTTTTACCTTTCTGTATCAGTGACACAAGTTATAATTCAGCTTTGCACATAAGATTATCCTGAGTTCTTGCATCACATCAAATGAGACACAAATATTAATGCAGTAAATGCAGCAAAGGTATTGGCATCAACAATACCCTGGCTCTTACACTATAGCTCCAGACTAGGTATGAATTGAGCCAAACTGTTCTAGTACAGCTACAACTTTGGTATGCATCAGTCATTGCAGAAAATTGCCAAGGGTATGTTCTGTTACAAAAAGCAAAACAAATTCAGTGTGGCCATTTGCTGTCCCATCACGCTTATCAACCTTCAACAAAACAATAAAGTGGTTTTGGGAATTGGTGTCGAGAACTTACAAATAATAAAAGGTCACGGATGGTGCAGTTTGGGTTCCAACAGGTCATTTGACTCCAGACTTCATTGCAGTCTTGGTCCAGACATGAAATGAAACACTAATGTTTGGATGCGATGCCAGGACAGCTGCCTTTGACGCTGAGACAGTATCTGACAGCAAGGAGTCAGGGCAAAATTTAAGGCTAGAAAACGCTCCACTGCTGAGAGTAATACCTGGCTTAAAAGGAATATATCTATTGTTGTTAGCAGTCAGTCATCTCAGTTTGTGGACATCTCTGCAGGTACTCCTCCAAGTAACTGACCTTGGGCCAACCACATTCAGCTGCTTCATCATTGGCCTCCCTCCATCAAAGTCAGACACAGATATTCATCAAGGATCAGCTCAGGTGCAGACAGCAATTTAAATCACTGAGCTGCTTTATACATGTTCTATGTTCAGTATTGTTCGCAATTTTTCTGAAACTGAAGCAATCCATGCCCAGAAGTCCTGGATAATATTCAGTTATCATTCAGCATTCTATCATGTACAGGCCACACAACTGCCACTGACCATCTTCAATAAGACAGAATCTAAATCAGCCATTCAGGATTTCAACGACTTCACCATTGCTGAAATCCTCACTTTCAACATCCTGGTGTCACCAGTGACCAGAAAATTAAGCCAACGTCAATGTTATTGTCACAGGAGCAGGGAATCCTAATCAGCGAGCTCCCCAAAAATCAGTATAATATTCAAATATAGTTCAAAGTGTGAGATAGAGCTGCACTCATCCAGTTAAGGGGAGAACACCAAGTTAAAGACCACCCAGTACAAAGTAGGCCACTTGATCAATACCCCATGTTTTTAATAGCACCTTTAATGTGATCCAAGGCTCTTGGCAAGTGTATTACAACATAAAACATGATACTAATCCATATGGGGAGCTATTTGTGCACATGACTAAAACCTTGATCATAAAAGCAGATGTTAAAATGTCTTAAATGAGCAAAGTGAGGAAATTCATGGAGAGGCAATTCATGGAGAGGCATAGGGAGGAAATTCTGGAACTATATCAGAGTAATTCAAATTGGGGAATGCATATGTGGCCAGAGTGAGGCACACACATACTGCAAAGAATTGTGGGTGGCAGGAAGCATTGGAAAGTAAAATTGATGTAGAATATTAGTCATACTCTGGTTAAACGGCTCATCTTCAGGCTGAATGGCCAAATCCTGCTTCTAATTTCTATGTTTCAATATTCTGAGGAAATTATAGGGAGGGGAAGAACTGAAAACATGGGCACAAGTTTTAAAATCAATATTAATTGACTGGGAACCAATGAGGGTAAGCAAGCACAGGGATCATAAAGTAACAGAATATGCCACAAATTGGGATATAGGCAGTTTTAGATGACCTGAATTTTATGGAGGGTCAACACTGAACAAACCAGCCAGGGGTTCACTGAAATAGTCATATCCAAAGACAAAGTCTTGGTTGAGGGTTTCAGCAGCAGATGAGCTGAGAGAGCAGCAAAACTAAACCACGGTACAATTACAACATTTAAAAGACATCTGGATGAGTATATGAGTAGGAAGAGTTGAGGGATTTTAGCCAAATGCTGGCAAATGGGACGAGATTAATTTAGGATACCTGGTTGGCATAGTCAAGTTGAATTGAAGGGTCTGTTTCCATGCTGTACATCTCTCTGACAAAACAGCAGCTTTTTTGATCAAATACAAGCACAGTATAACTCAGCAGGGAAAAAAGTTGAAACAATAGAAGCAACATGAACAGGTAGAGTCAGGCTACCACAGAACCACGGTTTTAGTTTAACTTTCAGTAGTTGTTGGAGTTTTGATGTTTGTTGTGGATGCTACTATACATCCCTCTTGGCTAGAGCAAAAGGATCAAGTTCCCTCTCTCTGACAGTTCTTTTCTCCTGGACTTGAGAAACATTGCACGCGAGACGATCTAAGTTACTCAATTTACCTTTGCCAAGGGTGCATTTACAGGGTGTTACTATATTGGTAGTTAAATAATCTATTATTTCTGTTAAATTCTGTTAAATTTCCCAATTGAATTAAGTTGTTACAATTCTTCTTTCTTTTGTTTGTATTTTAATCACAGGGCAGGAATAAAAGTTTGGCTTGCTTAAAGCTGTGAAATGTGACCAATTGAATTCCATTTCGAACATAGCACCTTACACACGCCTTCAAATAAGATAAAAAATAGGGTCTAGGCTCTCTCCTTGATATATTTGAAGGGGGTTTTAGTCTGGTCCATAACACTGTATACGGTTAGATAATGCAGCAGAATCTTGTTAGCACAGATTTGAATGCACTGCTATATTACAGCTTTACCAGTTTCTGTCTTATTTGAACCGGGGTGGGGTGGGGGGGAAGGGGAGTCTGGACAGAAGCGATGGTGCCAACTAGGTGAGCAGCTTTTGCTGATCGACTGAAGCTGGAAGGAACTGCACACACTTTACTACAGCAGCAGTTTATTCCGATCTCAATCCTGCATAGCAAACAGTCATCTGGTATGATACATGTTTAATGAACACAATCCACCCCTACTCGCCAAAAAAATTAATTTTGTGTCGGCTCCTATAACAAAAGGAACTCATTAAAAATTTCGCTTTCTCATTCCACACCAAAATAGAATAAACTTTCCCATGTCGAGCTACTCGAGGCTTGCCCTTTCAGGAGACTGAATGTTTGCTTTAGGATGGCCTCAATGCTAAAGGGCCATTGTGTACAAAACCTGCCCTTGGGCTGAACCTGGCTAATTCATCACCTGGCATGTTTAATTGGTAGCATACACTGTAGTCAGTCAGTCAGTCAGTTTTATACTGTAAAGGGAGGTTTGCTACAACAATTCAAGTTTTAAATTGAGGAATACAGGAAAACATGCATTTTTGAAAAAAAACAAACCCAACAGGGAAAGGATGTTAGACTCAACAATCCAACCATTTAAGGAAGCAGAATCTGGAAAATTTTGATTTATTTTGGATTCTTCCACTTAAGTTATAAAGGGTTTGTTTTTAAAGGTAAAAACAATGACTGCAGATGCTGGAAACCAGATTCTGGATCAGTGGTGCTGGAAGAGCACAGCAGTTCAGGCAGCATCCAAGGAGCAGCGAAATCGACGTTTCGGGCAAAAGCCCTTCATCAGGAATAAAGGCAGAGAGCCTGAGAAATAAGCTAGAGGAGGGTGGGGGTGGGGAGAAATTAGCATAGACTACAATAGGTGAGTGGGGGAGGGGATGAAGGTGATAGGTCAGGAAGGAGAGGGTGGAGTGGATAGGTGGAAAAGGAGATAGGCAGGTAGGACAAGTCCGGACAAGTCATGGGAACAGTGCTGAGCTGGAAGTTTGAAACTCGGGTGAGGTGGGGGAAAGGGAAATGAGGAAACTGTTGAAGTCCACATTGATGCCCTGGGGTTGAAGTGTTCCGAGGCGGAAGATGAGGCATTCTTCCTCCAGGCGTCTGGTGGTGAGGGAGCGGCGGTGGAGGCTGCCCAGGACCTCCATGTCCTCGGCAGAGTGGGAGGGGGAATTGAAATATTGGGCCACGGGGCGGTGTGGTTGATTGGTGCGGGTGTCCCAGAGATGTTCCCTAAAGCGCTCTGCTAGGAGGCGTCCAGTCTCCCCAATGTAGAGGAGACCGCATCGGGAGCTACGGATACAATAAATGATATTAGTGGATGTGCAGGTAAAACTTTGATGGATGTGGAAGGCTCCTTTAGGGCCTTGGATAGAGGTGAGGGAGGTGGTGTGGGCGCAGGTTTTACAGTTCCTGCGGTGGCAGGGGAAAGTGCCAGGATGGGAGGGTGGGTTGTAGGGGTGCATGGACCTGGCCAGGTAGTCACAGAGGGAACGTTCTTTGCAGAAGGCAGAGAGGGGTGGGGAGGGAAATATATCCCTGATAGTGGGATCTTTTTGGAGGTGGCAGAAATGCCGGCGGATGATTTGGTTAATGCGAAGGTTGTTATGGTGGAAGGTGAGCACCAGGGACATTCTGGCCTTGTTACAGTTAGAGGAGTGGGGTCTGAGGGCGGAGGTGCGGGATGTGGACGAGATGCGTTGGAGGGCATCTTTAACCACGTGGGAAGGGAAATTGCGGCCTCTAAAGGAGGCAGCCATCTGGTGTGTTCTGTGGTGGAACTGGTCCTCCTGGGAACAGATACGGCGGAGGCGGAGCAATTGGGAATATGGGATGGCATTTTTGCAAGAGATAGGGTGGGAAGAGGTGTAATCCAGGTAGTTGTGGGAGTCAGTGGGTTTGTAAAAAATGTCAGTGTCAAGTCGGTCGTCATTAATGGAGATGGAGAGGTCCAGGAAGGGGAGGGAGTTGTCAAAGATGGTCCAGGTAAATTTAAGGTCAGGGTGGAATGTGTTGGTGAAGTTGATGAATTGCTCAACCTCCTTGCGGGAGCACGAGGTGATGCCAATGCAGTCATCAATGTAGCGGGGGGAAGAGGTGGGGAGTGGTGCCGGTGTAATTACGAAGATCAACTGTCCTACATAGCTAACAAAGAGACAGGCATAGCTGGGGCCCATGTGTGCGCCCATGGCTACCCCTTTGGTCTGGAGGAAGTGGGAGGATTCAAAGGAGAAATTGTTAAGGATGAGAACCAGTTCGGCCAAACGAATAAGAGTGTCAGTGGAAGGGTACTCCGTGTGGAATGAGTTGGTTAGAGGCAGGCACTGGGGAAGCAAATGTTGGCTACGTAGAACAGTAGTTCTTCCATAATTAAGACCATAAGACATAGGAGTGGAAGGAAGGCCATTCGGCCCATTGAGTCCACTCCGCCATTCAATCATGGCTGATGGGTATTTCAACTCCACTTACCCGCATTCTCCCCGTAGCCCTCAATTCCTCGATACATCAAGAATCTATCAATCTCTGCCTTGAATACATTTAGCGTCCCGGCCTCCACTACACTCTGCGGCAATGAATTCCACAGGCCCACTACTCTCTGGCTGAAGAAATGTCTCCGCATTCCTGTCCTGAATTGACCCCCTCTAATTCTAAGGCTGTGTCCACGGGTCCTAGTCTCCTCACCTAATGGAAACAATTTCCTAGTGTCCACCCTTTCCAAGCCATGTATTATCTTGTAAGTTTCTATTAAGTCTCCCCTTAATCTTCTAAACTCCAATGAATACAATCCCAGGATCCTCAGCCGTTCCTCGTATGTTAGACCAACCATTCCAGGGATCATCCGTGTGAATCTCCGCTGGACACGTTCCAGTGCCAGTATGTCCTTCCTGAGGTGTGAGGACCAAAACTGGACATGGTACTCCAAATGGGGCCTAACCAGAGTTTTATAAAGTCTCAGTAGCACAACGGTGCTTTTATATTCCAACCCTCTTGAGATAAATGACAACATTGCATTCGCTTTCTTAATCACGGATTCAACCTGCATGTTTACCTTTAGAGAATCCTCGACTAGCACTCCCAGATCCCTTTGTACTTTGGCTTTACGAATTTTCTCACCGTTTAGAAAGTAGTCTATACTTTTATTCTTTTTGCCAAAGTGCAAGACCTCGCATTTGCTCACGTTGAATTCCATCAGCCATTTCCTGGACCACTTTCCAAACTGTCTAGATCCATCTGCAGCCTCCCCACTTTCTCAGTACTACCTGCCTGTCCACCTAACTTTGTATCATCGGCAAACTTCGCTAGAATGCCCCCAGTCCCTTTATCCAGATCATTAATATGTAATGTGAACAGCTGCGGGCCCAACACTGAACCCTGCGGGACATCGCTTGTCACCGGCTGCCATTCCGAAAAAGAACCTTTTATCCCAACTCTCTGCCTTCTGTCAGACAGCCAATTCTCAATCCATACCAGTAGCTCACCTCGAACACCATGGGCCCTCATCTTGCTCAGCAGCCTCCCGTGTAGCACCTTATCAAAGGCCTTTTGGAAGTCTAGATAGACCACATCCATTGGGTTTCCCTGGTCGAACCTACTTGTCACCTCTTCAAAGAATTCCAACAAGTTTGTCAGGCACAACCTCCCCTTACTAAATCCATGTTGACTTGTTCTAATCAGACTCTGCTCTTCCAAGAATTTAGAAACCTCATCCTTAATGATGGATTCTAGAATTTTACCAACAACCGAGGTTGGACTAATTGGCCTATAATTTTCCATCTTTAGTCTTGATTCTTTCTTGAACAAGGGGGTTACAACAGCGATCTTCCAATCATCTGGACTTTCCCTGACTCCAGTGACTTTGGAAAGATCTCGACCAATTCCTCCGCAATTTCCTCAGCCACCTCCCTCAGAACTCTAGGATGTATCCCATTGGGGCCAGGAGATTTATCAATTTTAAGACCTTTTAGCTTTTCTAGCGCTTTCTCTTTTGTAACGGCAACCATACTCAACTCAGCCCCCTGACTCCCTTTAATTGTTGGGATATTACTCCTGTCTTCCACTGTGAAGACTGACGCAAAGTACTTGTTAAGTTCTCCTGCTATTTCTTTATCTCCCATCACTCGGCTTCCAGCATCAGTTTGAAGTGGCCCAATGTCTACTTTTGCCTGTCGTTTATTTCATACGAATTGAAAGAAACTTTTACTATCATTTCTAATATTACTGACTAGCCTACCTTCATATTTGATCCTCTCCTTCCTTATTTCTCTCTTTGTTATCCTCAGTTTTTGTAGCCTTCCCAATCTTCTGATTTCCCACTGCTCTTGCCCACTTTATAGGATCTTTCTTTTTCTTTAATACATTTCCTGACTTCCTTTGTCAGCCATGGCTGTCTAATCCCTCCCTGGATAATCTTTCTTTTCTTGGGGATGAATCTCTGTACAGTGTCCTCAATTATCCCCATAAACTCCTGCCATTGTTGCTCTATCTTCCCACTAGGCTCTGCTTCTAGTCTATTTTTGTCAGTTCCTCTCTCATGCCCTCACAATTACCTTTATTTAACTGTAACACCATTACATTCAATTTTGCCTTCTCTCTTTCAAACTGCAGACTGAACTCTACCATATTATGATCGCTGCTTCCTAAGGAGGTTCCCTTACTTTAAGATCTTTTATAAAGTCTGGTTCATTACAAAGCACTAGGTCCAGAATAGCCTGCTCCCTTGTGGGCTCCATGACAAGCTGTTCCAAAAAGCCATCCTGTAAGCATTTCATGAATTCCCTTTCTTCGGATCCACTGGCAACATTATTTACCCAGTCCACCTGCATATTGAAGTCTCCCATGATCACCGTGACCTTGCCTTTCTGACATGCCTTCTCTATTTCCCGGTACATGTTGCGCGCCTGGTCCTGACCATTGTTAGGAGGTCTGTACACAACTCCAATTATGGTTTTTTTAGCTTTTGTGGTTCCTCAATTCCACCCACAGACTCCACATCATCTGATTCTATTACACCGGCTTTTGCCTGAAAAGTCGATTTCGCTGCTCCTTGGATGCTGCCTGAACTGCTGTCCTTTTATAACTTAAGACAGCTTCAATATTCTGCACCATGAGTCTAAATTAGCAACTGTTTAAACTACTACATTGCGCAGCATACTGTACTGAAACAGTAAGTGCATTGCAGAACACAATGACCGAGCCCCCATAGAATTTGTACCATTGACCAGACCATTATGAAATGGTCTAGCTTTTGACCCCTTTGTTTCAAGCCAATTAAGGTCAGGAATGAAATTCCTACTTTTCAGACGCTCACTGCTGTCTGAAGGGGATAACTATGAATGTATAATATGCTAATATGATTGTATACAGACTTTAGAAAGGCTACGTTGGCATTGGAGGCTGTTCAAAATAGATTCACTTGGGCTCAACTTATCAAGAACACCTACACAGGTTAGGCCTTTATTCATTCAAGTTTAGAAAAATGAGAATGAAGCATACAAGATTCTGATGGGGCTTGCCATGATAGATGTTGAGATGATATTTCATCAGTAGGAGAATCAGCCAGCCGGGGTGTTGATCAGCATTGAAATCATGATACTAGTTTCATAAAATACTGCCATATTTATAAAGGTCTTGAAGCCATTTCCATAGTCACTGAGCAAAGGCAAGTGAGTGAGTGGCTGGATGTCTGGTGAGTGAAATGTTGGCAAAATGTCACTAAAGGAATGCCACAGGGTTTGGTCCTCAGACCTCAACTACATTAATAGACTTGGAAGCAGGGATACAAGTTACTGCAACCAAATTTGCATATAACACTAAATAGGTGGTAAAGAAAGACGAGATTTCCTGGGGTAGGGATATAGGTCCTTCAGCCCAATAAGTCCACATCGACCCTCCGAAAGATTCCCCATCCAGACTCATTCCCCTACCTTATATTTACCCCAGACAAATGCTCCTGACACTATGGGCAATTTAGCATGGCCAATTCACCTGACCTGCACTTCTTTGCATTGTGGGAGGAAACCAGAGCACCTGGAGGAAACCCATGCAGATACGGGGAGAACGTGCAAACTCCAAACAGACACAGTCACCTGAAGTTGCAATCAAACCTAGGTCCCTGGAACAGAGAGGCCAAGTTGCAAAAAGGAAATCAGAAATTTACTAGTAGATACGATAGGTTAGGTTTCTGGGCAAAAACATGGCAGATAGATTTAATCAGTGATAAGCGAGAGGTTATCCCTTCAGGTCAGAAGAATAGAAAGGCAACTTTTTATCTGGAGTGGTGTAGAGGGTTCTGCATACCTTCATGTATGAATCGCACAATTTACAGCCATAATCAGAACTGGTCTTCCTGTTATTGCTACCAAAACTGGATAACCTCAACTATCCAAATTATACTGCATCTGCCATGTATTTGCCCATTTATACAACTTGCCCAAATCAGACTGAAGTATCTCTGCATTCTCTTCACAGCTTATCCTCCCATCCAGTTTTGTCTCATCTGCAAACGTGGAGACATTACGTTTTGTTCCCTCATCTAATTCATTAATATGTATGATGAATAGCTGGGGTCCATGCACTGATCCCTATGCCACTCCACCAGCCATTTCAAAAAACGTCATTTATTCCAACTGTTTATTACCTGTCTGCCAATCAGTTTTCTATTCACTACCCCAATCCCACACACTACAAATTTATATATTCATCTCTTGTGGGACTCTGTCACAAGCCTTCTGAAATTCCAAATAAATCAGATCCACTCGCTCCCATTCTTCAACTCGACTAGTTACGCCCTCAAAGAGTTCCAACAGATTTGCCAAGCAGGATTTGCCTTTTTAGGTCCATGCTGTCTCTGTCCAAACCTGCCACTGTTTTACAAATGCTCAGCTATTAATTCTTTTATCATGGACTCCAGTATTTACCTCACTACCAACATCAGGCTGACTGGCCTACAGTTCCTCCTGGTTTTTCTGTCAATCTCCCCTTTTAAGTCAAAGGGTGACATTAGCTTCCACCCAGTATGAACAGACTGTGTCAGAGGCTACAGAATCTTGCAAGATGACCGTTAATTTCTATTATTTCCACGGCCACTATCGTAAGTAATCTGAGATGTAGATTATCAGGGCCTACGGATTTAATCGGCCTTCTCTCCCACCAATTTCAATAACACCGCTGCCTTTCTAAAACGGTTTTCCTTTAGTACCTTCCTCTCTTTCCCAACATTTCTGGTATCCAATTGATGTCCTTCTTTTTGAACACCGAACCAAAATACATCTTCATTTGGTCACCCATTTCTTTGTTCATTATAGACACTGCTGTTTCTGACATTTTTCTTCAACAATCTTCCTCTCTTCATATACTTTTTAGAAACTTTTACTGTCAGTTTTTTATGTTCCTAGCAAGTTTATCTTGGACTCTATCTTCCCTTCCTTAATCAATCCCTTTGTCTTCCTTAGATTAATCCTAAACTGTTCCCACTCCCGAGGTTAGTTGGGCTTTTTTAGTGACCAATTTGTATGTCTTTTCCTTAGATCTACTACTATCTCAAATTTCCTTTATTAGGCAGGGTTTGGCCACCTTTCCCATTTTACTTTTGCGCCAGGCAGGAATGAATTGTTGCAGTCCATTACCTTTCCACCACCAACCCTTTAAAAAACATCCCCCAACTTTCCAAAGTTTTGGAAAGAATTCTGAGCGATAGGATTTATGACTATTTGGCAAAGCATAGCCTGATTAAAGGCAGTCAGCATGGCTTTGAGAGAGGCAGGTCATGCCTCACAAATCTTATTGAGTTCTTTGAGGAGGTGTCAAGACTAGTTAACGACGGTCAAGCAGTGGATGTGGTGTGTATGGACTTGTGCAAGGCATTTGATAGGGTTCCCCATGGTAGGCTCATTCATAAAGTCAGGAAGTGAGATACAGGGAGATTTGGCTATCTGGATTCAGAATTGGCTGGCTGACAGAAAGCAGAGTGTGGTTGTAGATGGAAAGTATTCTATTGGAGGCCAGTGTTGAGTGGGGTCCCGCAGGACTCTGTTCTTGGGCCTCTGTGCTTTGTAGTTTTTATAAATGACTTGGATGAGGTGGTTGAGGGGTGGGTTAGTAAATTTGCAGATGACACAAAGGTTGGAGGTGTCGTTGATAGTATAGAGGGCTGCTGCAGGATGCAGCTCGCCATAGACAGGATGCAGAGCTGGGCTGAGAAATGGCAGATGGAGTTCAACCTGGATAAATGCGAAGTGATACATTTTGGAAGGTCAAACTTGAATGCTGAATATAGGATTAAAGACAGGGTTCTTGGCAGTGTGGAGGAACAGAGGGATCTAGGTGTGCAAGTACGTAGATCCCTCAAAGTTGCCATCCAAGGGGATAGGGTTGTTAAGAAATCATATGGTGTTTTGGCTCTCATTAACAGGGGAACCGAGTTGAAGAGCCGTGAGGTTTTGCTGCATCTCTACAAGTCCCTGGTGAGACCACACTTGGAATATTGTGTCCAGTTCTGGTTGCCCTACTATAATAAAGATACAGAGGCTTTGGAGAGGGTGCAAAGAAGGTTTATCAGGATGCTGCCAGGACTGGAGGGCTTGCCTTGTGAAGGAAGGTTGAATAAGCTCAGACCTCTTTCTCTGGGGAGGAGGAGGGAGAGAGGAGACCTGATCGAGGTGTACAAAATAATGAGTGGAATAGGTAGAGTCAATAGCCAGAGACTTTTCCCCAGGGCAGGGGTGACTGGAGTCATAGTTTGAAGATATTAGGAGGAAGGTATAAAGGAGATGTCAGAGGTAGGTTCTTTACACAGAGAGTTGTGAATGCATGGGATGCGTCGCCAGCAGCGGTGATGGAAGCACAGACATTAGGGACATTTAAGCGACTGCTGGACATGCACATGGATAGCAGTGAGATGAAGGGTGCATAGGTTAAGTTACTATACTTTACATTAGGATTAAACCTCAGCACAACATCGTGGGCCAAAGGGCCGGTTCTGTGCAATACTTTTCTATGTTCTAATTATCACACCTCATATCTTTGCAGTTTCCTCTACTGAGATTCAGGATACTCATCTCAGGATCAACAACGTCAATCTTCATCTTGAGGAATTATATCACATTTTGGTTCCTCATTCCCAAGGGATGTTTCACAGCCACCTATTAATCCTCTCTCATCAATTAATACCCAGTCACCTGGTTCATTTCTTAATGTTTTCATCCAAAAAGCCTATCTCCTATACAGTCCTAGAATTCACACACTATTGCATGGTTTATAATTGGACTTGCCCAATTAAAGGTTAATGTGAGCCATAAGGACAGGTGTTCCTTTATTGCATGTGCCTCAAATTTGCTGTTTAATGCCATTCCCAAAAGTTACTTCCAGAGCTTTGGTGTATATAAATAATCCCCACTTGTGATTTTTGCCTCTTGATTTTTTTTGCATGTATACCCATTCACAGATTTCATATTGTTGGAGCTAATCTCCTTTCTCACTATCACATAATTTTCGCTTTAACCAGTATTGCAACTTCACTACTTTTTAGCCAAAACAAAAAAACAAAAGGAGACATCGAACAAAGATCACGCTGCAGATCAGTCATCTTCCATCTTTTAGCATTCAAGACCTGAATCCATTGTTCTACTCCTTGCCCATAGCTTTAGATTGGGTAATTTTTGGAAACAGCAGTTTTCCCCTTGGATAATGGAATCATCCAACTCTGCCTCAATCAACAGCTGCTCCAAGGTTCTGCACAACCAAGCTGCAATGGAATCCTTTCCTCACTGAGGATTTCTCCCATCACCAATTATGTAGGGGAAAAAAAACAACCCTGTTCACTTTGTCAAAACCCATTGCAAACACTGCAAGTCTGCCAGTTTTCTCCAGTGGAAATTGCCTCCAAAAACACCAAGTCTTTCCTCATAACTAAACCTTCCCATCCAGGCATCAATTTTGTGAATGAAAGCTCTTTATACTGTGATTCAGTATGCTCCAGGCTCATAGTCAGAACAGAATCCCATATTGCACCAGTATGTATTTCATATTGGTGCAACTCATCTCAATTGCTATCACAGCCCTCTTCTTCAGTTCTCTTTGCAAGATAACCTAACGATAGAAACATTCAAATTCCTGGAATGGAGGGATTACCTTACACTGAAAGACTGAAGCAACTGGGCTTGTATACCCTTGAGTTTAGAAGACTGAGGGGGGATCTGATTGAGACATTTAAGATTATGAAAGGATTGGACACTCTGGAGACAGGAAACATGTTTCCGCTGATGGGGAGTGCCGAACCAGAGGACACAGCTTAAAAATACGGGGTAGACCATTTAGGACAGAGATGAGGAAAAACTTCTTCACCCAGAGAGTGGTGGCTGTGTGGAATGCTCTGCCCCAGAGGGCAGTGGAGGCCCAGTCTCTGGATTCATTTAAGAGTGGGCGGCACGGTGGCACAGTGGTTAGCACTTCTGCCTCACAGCGCCTGAGACCCGGGTTCAATTCCCGACTCAGGCGACTGACTGTGTGGAGTTTGCACGTTCTCCCCGTGTCTGCGTGGGTTTCCTCCGGGTGCTCCGGTTTCCTCCCACAGTCCAAAGATGTGCGGGTCAGGTGAATTGGCCATGCTAAATTGCCCGTAGTGTTAGGTAAGGGGTAAATGTAAGGGTATGGGTGGGTTTCGCTTCGGCGGGTCGGTGTGGACTTGTTGGGCCGAAGGGCCTGTTTCCACACTAAGTCTAATCTAAAAAAAAAGTTGGATAGAGCTCTCAAACATAGTGGAATCAAGCATTATGGAGATAAGGCAGGAAGTGGACACTGATTAGGAATGATCAGCCGTGATCATATTGATTGGCGGTGCAGGCTTGAAGGGCTGAATGGCCTACTCCTGCACCTATTGTTTATTGTCTAAAGAGTTGTGAGGTGTTAGAAAGTATCTAATATTAAACTGGTTTGAGAAATGGCTCAAAGTCATTGCACAGAACACTTGCAGCAAGGCAATAATTGACTTTTATCCCAATGTGAGCTGTAAAGACCAATGATGAAACCTCTGTGCTGAAGGTTGCCTGGAACCAAAATGTTAAATTCTGCTTCCTTTCCACAAAATGATGAAAGACCTGCTGAGCTTCTTCAGCAATATCTGCTTTTGTTTTAAAAATGTGATACGTTGTGCATTCTTACATTTGCTCCTCAGCTCTGCTGCTTTCTAGTAGTTCAACTTAGATGAACAGAAACAAGTTGCAGCTTGGCAGTGGCAAAACTAAACCGGTCTATTTTTGTTCCTGTTAGAAACTGCATGCCCCAAGTTCCAGATTTCACCATCCAACTTGGGTCTTTGATCACTGTGAACCTGACACATGTAATCTCTGTTGTGTTTGGCCCAGACATGAGCACTGAGTACAATTCTCATCAACCATTAAAACTCCTGTTTCCACCTTTCCGATATCGCTCAATTTTACTCTGATTTCTCCCTTGCTACAGGCGTAATTCATATCTTAAGCAGAACCCTGCCTGGCTCTTGAATATCTCAAAAGCTTGTGACTTCTATACATGCCAAAAACTCGTACTCATAAGTGTTCTCACATTATGCAACTCATCCATCTTTACCCTTCCAGACACTCACCTCTTTTTAGCAGTGCACAAATTATAAAATGCGGCTTCATGTTTACACATTACTTCATGCTTTCAGGATCATAGAACTGTAAGGTTATCGTACAGAAGGCAGCCATTTAGCCCATTGTGTTTCTGTGGTTAAATGATCCACCTTACTTTACATTACTTCCAATCTCCACAAATTCTACTTTTAATCTCACTTTCGTTTTAAGTTGCTGATTATTTTTGATGTTCCATTTCACATATATTTCTACCCCCATAAATTGCGTTGGAATCTTGAATCATAAACACTCCACAACCTATATTTGTCTTTGCAAATAAAGTCTATTGATCTTTAAAGGTCTCTTTAAACTTTAGCAAACTCTATCACCTCAGGAACTATCACCAATTCCTGCTCAATGTCTGACTCTCCTCAGAATGGTTCCCAACAATTAAAAAGCAAGTTGCCACAATGATTTCAATCCACTTTTATGGATGCCATTAATCAATTAAGTCACTGCCTTAAAGTATACTTCCATCCACGACTATAAGTTACTGTTCTTGAGTAGTCCAGCAGACAATGAAGGAACTTATTGTCAGTATTAGCTGAAATCAATACATTATGTATATGTAATTGTCAGTGGTTCATTGGCACGACAACTACACGATGTAAGATAATCCTTGAGGTTGCAATAAAAATGTCTCGAGGACTATAAACACCAGCAAGTTACAACTTGGGAGTTTCTTTACTACACTTTCCTTAAAATTAAAAAAGTTAAGTGAAAATGGGTAAAACCTTTTGGCCTTTAATGAAAAGCAAATGCTTTTGTGGCAACGAAGTGTTTACAAAAATTATGGCATGACATTTTATGAATCCTTAGCCACATCACCTTGCTCCTCCATTATATTGCTCTGACACCTGTAACTTATTACAGGAAAGTAACAAAGAATCCTTTTGAGTGGGAAAAATGAATTATTGAGATATTTTAAACTGATTATTGAACCAGTCTTCATTTTGATGATTGCCAGGTCATTCTGCTTCCTCCACACAAAATGCAACTCAGAACCATGTTTAGGAATAAACTTGATAGAATGTAAAATACGGCCTCCTAAATTTCAATTGATCTCCTCTTCTGCCACACTAAACCCTCTCCACAGGCAGACACGTTTTACCAGTTACATTGGATTAACTTTGTAAAACAATGGTGCAGCCTCAACTGGAACAGCATCAAAGTTTGAGGAAACTTTAGGCAGGTTGTGAGAGATTGAGAGGATACAGAGAAGATTCTTCAGAATTATCTCAGGGCAGATGGACTACAGTGACGTGGAGAGATCGGAGGAGAAGAATTGAAAAGAGAAGAGAAGATTCCAAACAGATTGAATAGAAGCTTTCAAAAACCATGAGAGATCCATACACAGTAGTTAGAGAGGAGAAAGAAGGGCTTATGCCTGAAACATCGATTCTCCTGTTCCTTGGATGCTGCCTGACCTGCTGCACTTTTCCAGCAACACATTTTCAGCACAGTAGTTAGAGAACCTATTTTCATTGGTGGAATGTTGAAAAGTAGAGGGACAGGTGAATGGAACCAACTGAGTTGCTCTTGCTGAGTTCTCAAAGACAAAAGGCTAATTTGACCCTTTTTCAGCTGTAACCATTTAAAGATTCTAGATCTACAAAATGGCAACAATTCAAGAAAGAATGAGCTTTACATCAGACAGGGAGAAAGTGAGGACTGCAGATGCTGGAGTTCACAGCATTTCCTAGGTACTGAAGGTCAGATGCAGAATGACTGTTCCATTCCCCAACAGTGATTGATTTAATAAGAGACGTACATAGAAACCATTCTGAGTGAACAATGGTTTGGTACGGCTACTGCTCTGCCCAGGACCGTAAGAAACTACAGAAAGCTGTGCACGCAGCCTAGACCACCATGGAAGCCATCCTCTCATCCATGGACTCCCTTTACAATTCTTGTTGCCATAGAGGTGCTGCCAACAGCAAAGACACCTCTCATCTCAGTAATACTCTCTTCCAACTTCTTCCATCAAGCAGAAGATTCAGAAGTTTAAATAGGTCCAAGAACAGCTTCTTTCCTGATGTTATTAGGCTGAAGAATGGACCTTGCTAATTTCAAGTCTAATGTTAACCTTGCTTTTGTGCACTTCCTTGTATGCCTCACTGTCTAAACACCCTGTGATCTGCATGTCCTTATGTTATGATCTGCTCGTACTGCTCACAAAACAAAGCTTTTCACTGTACTTAGGTTCATGTCACAATCACAAATCAAATTAAAAAGGATTGCCAATGACTTACTAAGCAGAAAATAAGTAGTTGTTGATTACAGAGGAATTGGTTTGGAGGAGTTACTGAGCTACTAAAATAACCATGAAGCTGAAAGATCAAACATCCTTTAAGGGAGGAAACCTGCATTCCTTACCTTGGACGTGCAGATTTAGTCCCCACGTGAAACACGAGACCCTTAACCACCCTCTAAAGAGGCCCAACAAGTTGCTATGCTTCACTTCTATCTTCTCATGGTAACTGGGCAAGTGCCAGAAGCACAGACCTAAATAATCAGACCTCACATCCGATGATCAAATAAAACTTAGTTCAACTACCATTCATATCATTTGTTAGTGAATTTGCACCTAGATAAATTAATGTGCAACAAAATATTAAGATTTCCTTCATAATCACAGATTCATAATTCCTATTAATTAATGAGCGTACAATTTGTTACTAGTTCGAAAAGCTTGCCCTCCTCCACAAGGCTAACAGTTTATTTGCCTTCCTTATGAACTGAATTTGGACACCAGCTTTTTGCGATTCATGCAAAAGGACCCCACATCTTCTGTGCTGCAGCTTTCTATGGTTTTTTCCTCCATTTAAATAATACTCAGGTAATAAGCTATACTCTCCTGCTTCAATATCTGTGGCAGAGCATTTTAAGCTCTAACTCCCTGTAGAAAGGCATTTAACATGACCTCTTACCAAAAGGATATGGACGCTTTGGAGAGGGTGCAGAGAAGGTTTACAAGGATGTTGCTTGGTATGGAAGGTGCTAGCTATGAAGAGCAGTTGAGTAGGTTAGGTTTATTTTCACTAGAAAAAATGAGATTGAGGGGGGACCTGATTGAGGTTTACAAAATCATGAAGGGTATAGACAGGGTGGATAGAGACCAGCTTTTTCCCAGGGTGAAGGATTGAATAATAAGAAGTCACGTTTTCAAGGTGAGAGGTGGAGAGTTTAAGGGGGATACACGGTAAGTACTTCACAGAGGGTGGTGGACATTTGGAAAGCGTTGCCAGCAGAGGTGGTAGAGGCAGGCATGGTAGATTCATTTAAGATGCGTCTGGACAGATGCATGAATAGGTGGGGAGCAAAGGGATACAGATGCTTAGGAATTGACCGACAGGTTTAGACCGTACATTTGCATCGCCCGAAGGGCCTGTTCCTGCGCTGTAAATTTTCTTTGTTCTCTAATCTGGACACAGTGGTAGTATCCCTACCTCTAAGCCACAAGCTCCCACATCAGTTCAGGTCCCAGCTCATGATGTGATGGCCATAAAACAGGTGCCATAATATTAAACAAGTTCAGTAACATTCAGTAAACCCTCCAATACAACTCTGGACAGTAGCAAGAGCGGGAGAGTTACCTGATCAGTTGGAATCATGTGGCACTTGTACCACAAGCTTCCCACATTTTAAGTGTTCATGTACAGGTCCTGACCATAAGCAATCTTGACCTTGATTCTGAGTCAAAATCTAGCCTCGTATGCTACACTGCTTATTTGTTTCCAAAGGGGAATTTTTTATGGAGTAAAAGCACAAATGATAATGGACAGGGAGGCAGTATACTTTGTAGAAATTGTAGATTTCATGACTGATCAGAGGTATATTCCTGCTTCTCGGATGTTGCCTGACCTGCTGAGCTTTTCCAGCACCACTCTAATTAGAGGTATATAGCCTGGTGTTAGCCATGACAGTTATCTGGTTGAGTAAATTTGGAGAATAAGGATTTGCTTCTCAATCCCAAGTTCCCAGAGCCCTTTTTGCACCAAACTTTTGCAATCACCATGCAGGTTTAAATTTTGAACAAGGCATTCCATCCGTGAGAGAGACTTAGAAACATTTCAAGTACTACTTGAAACCAACATCATTGGTGGAAAATACTTCAACTTTATAAAGAAAAGCAATTTTACTAAGATGAAATAGAACCAGCTTATTGAAGAATAAACAGATTAGCAGAAATGAATTCTGTGGCTTTGAGAAGAGAGAGAGAAAATGTTCAATATTGGGAAGAAAAACTATTTTCACATTTCACAATACTGTAACTGTCATTTCAAACTTCATCCAACATTACAGCATGTGGTAGAATCTGCCACCAAAAAACACCGTTATGTACAGGACGGATATCTGGGAGTCATTAGTTGTCAAACAATTGACGGCAAGGTCAAGCAGTTTATAGCCATCTTAGCCTAAAGATCAGGTTGCAACCTTGAGGTCACTCCCTAGTATGGACTATTGATAATTATTAGTGTATGGCTTTAATATTCTGTTTTAAATTATTTCTGCTTTTCTACTGCCTGTTACCCTTGATATGAGAATACTTGCACATTCATAATGAGCTACTTTGGCTACATTTTTCAGTAAGGGCAGTGTGAAAGTATTTATCTTGAAAGGTAATGCCTCTTACAAAGATTAGATCATTTTAGACCCATTGATAATGCTAAGATAGATTGACACATCCACTAAGGTTACACAAGAGAAAACAACTTTGCTCTTAATTTTGGATAAGATGTTAAACCAATGCCCTGTCTGTTCTGTCGTTTGGATATAATATGCCATGGCACTTCATTGTAAAAGAAGAGGAGTGATTTCCCCCATTTCCAGGTCAATATTAATTCCTCAATCAACATTGCAAAAATCTCATCATTAGTATATTTTCACATGCAGGATTTTGGCTGTGTGCAAATTTGATGGCACACTTCTTCCATCACAACAGTACACCAATGGCTTGGAGAACTTCGGGACGCCCTGTGATCATGAGTGTCCTATATAAACGCAACTCTTCACCAAAAAATCCAATTTGTGTATTTAACTGAAAGAGAAGGAATTTAATTGGGAAAGTGTTAATGTTTTAGATACTGGAAGGTGAACAACAATTTCCTGACATTTTCCCAACCAAGTCAAAATTCAATTGCTAACATTAAAATGAAAAGACTGACCTTAAATCAAATTATTTATGCTTGGTGCAGCAACTTGCTTCTTAATACTACAAAATTTTATAACTCTGTAAAATAAATGACTGTGTTGTGAATTTGGCCACACGTGCCAAACATGTATAATATTAGGCATCTTGCTTTTGGGGCTATAAAAACATTTATCTTCAATACAAAAGTCTAATAAAATCTTTTATAATCCAGAACACAATATTAACTGGCATCAGCTGTTCTCAATCTTGTAGGAAACATGTGTTTTGCATCCTCATTGCTGACTTGGGCTGATCTCATAAATATGGCAGCAATGTGCAGAATACACGACCCTGTTGGTTTCTAAAACAAAGTAGCTTTCTTTTCCAGCGATCAGTTTTTACAGGTGTGCACATATCTTGAGCCCAACACAGGAGTATAAAGACATGAAGAAGGAATCATGATAAAAACAACAGAGACTTAAGATTGATCACAATGAGTTTAATCCATGTGGAATTAAGGATAGATATTTGTATGTTTACAAGCTGTAGTCTAAGAGGCCCACATAAGTTGAATAATGGATGCCACAAAGTGTTGTGCAGTAAGCTCATTGAGAAGCTCATATGATTTCTTTATAGAATTTTGGGTAACTAGCTGAGATTAATTTAAGGAAGAAAAAAGCACCATGAGCAAAAAGCCATTTTATTTCTATTACCACCTGTTTATTGTTTATAACATCCTAGACTCTAATGAACACATTTAATACTCTGATCAAAAGTTCTGCAAGACTTAGAAAGGCAGTCAAACTAACTCCAGGACAGTCAGTACACCAAGGTAAATGCTGCAAAAGCTGGAAGTTGGAAATAAAAAATGGAAAATACAAGAAATGCAGCATTTGCAGAGAGATATTTTAACATTCAGGGACGATGTGGAGATGGTGGTGTTAGACTGGGATGGACCAAGTCAGACATCACACAGCATCACATTGTAGTCAAACAGGTTTATTTGAAATCACAAGCTTTCGGAGCGCTGCTCCCTTGTCAGGTGAAGAGATGCCAGGTCATCTGATGAAGGAGCAACACTCCTAAAGTTTGCGATTTCAAATAAACCTGGCGGACAATAACCTGGTGTCATATGACTTCTGACTTCAGGAATGATGAAACAGCACAGACAATGTCAGGCTTGTCCAGAATCTGCAAGTTTCACAGCAAAGGCAGGGAATGCAAGAAAGAAAACTGCTCACCTTAAATTAATTCTTCTTCAAGGACAGACTAAGTCAATTCCTAAGTCTTACAGAACTTTTGATCAGAGTATTAAATGTATTCATTAGAGTCCTGATGAAGGGCTTTTGCCTGAAACGTCGATTTTACTCATCCTTGGATGCTGCCTGAACTGCTGTGCTTTTCCAGCACCACTCAATCAAGAAATAAGTCAATTTTCATTGCACATGGCAAAATAGAAAAGTCTCAAGCTCTTTAATGCAGGCAATCAAATATTTTGCCAAAGAAAAGGATTATTCTCAGAACAGGACGAGTTCATTTCTATTGACTTTCTACCACGAGGCTGTGGACCTTTGCTCTCCTGCTTCTGCTGTTCTGCAACAGCTGCAGCAGCGACAATGGCCACTACCTGCCTTTGAAGATTGCACTCGAGAGATAGTTCCATCTTCCGACAGTGCCTGAAGCCTAACTGGGGACCAAGCAGGCCTCCTTAAGAAACCGCACGTCTAAAGCATATTGAACTTAGAAAAAAATACCAGATGCAATTAGACAGAGCTGGAGGAAATATTGAGGGAGATGGCCAAATATTTGTGAAGTGGAGTCTTGCAACGAGGCAGAGGTATATAGACATGGAATTCTAGAATGCAAGATCCAAGCAACTTAAGGCAAAACTATTCAAAGGGGTGAACGGAGGAAAAAAAATGGAACATCAAAAAGCTATATATCGGGGAGTGTTATTCTGGGGAAAGGATGGGGAGGGTCAGAGAAACAGAAACAGAAACTAGGAGCAGGAATAGGATAAATGGCCCTTTGAATCTGCTTTGCAGTTCAATAGGATCATTGCTGATGTCTTTCTCGATACAATATTCCTGACTTTGCTGCATGCCCCTTGATACATTTCAAATATAAAAATGTACCTCTTCCTTTCTTATAATTATTAAGTGGCTTGGCCCCCACAATCTTCTATTGTCAAGAATTCCAGAAGCTCTCTGCCTTTTGAGTGAAGAAATATTTCTTTACCTCAGTCTGACATAGCCTACCCAATATACTGAGACTGTGGTCCCTGGTGCTGTATATAAAAAGGCTGTGTCTTAAATGTGGAGCATTTGCGATACAGTGGAGAAGTTTGTGAATGGTTATCATATAATTGCAATTATGGAGACATCGCTGTAGGGTAAGCAAAGATATGAAGTGAGTATTCATGCACATTCATTAAAGGAAGAACAAATAAAAAGTGATTGATTGGATAATGGAGTAAATCATGACAATATTGGGAAGAATATTGATTTAGAAAATCATGATGTGAATCTGTAAGTGAATCAAAGGTCAGAAAATCTTGGTGGAGATTGTCTTAGGCTCCCAAACAGCAACCTTGGCAGCTATTTCAGCCCCAAGCTGAGCATCTGACTTTGTTCTTTACAGCAGAAAGACCAACTACTTCCACCTTTGCAAGAAAACATTTTCCACAGAGTGAAATAAACAAGCAGTGGTTTAAGAATCCTTCATTCAGTTCAGGTCATTCAAAACTCTGTTCTCTGATGCCATCCTGCACCATGTTGTGTTCTTCCACTGCTGCTTTGTTGACCAAATCCTGCTTCTGCATGTCTTTATTTTCATAATCTCTCTATCATGTTCAAACATGTAGACATGTAAGGAACTGAGAATTATGGAGATAATGGGGTACCAAACAGCATTTGAACATGATAGAGAGACTATGAAAATAAAGACATGCAGAAGCAGGATTTGGTCAACAAAGCAGTAGTGGATGAACACAACATGGTGCAGGATGGCATCAGAGAACAGAGTTTTGAATGACCTGAACTGAATGAAGGATTCTTAAACTACTGCTTGTTTATTTCACTCTGTGGAAAAGAATGTTTTCTTGCAAAGGTGGCAGTAGTTAGTCTTTCTGCTGTAAAGAACAAAGTCAGATGCTCAGCTTGGGGCTGAAAGAGCTGCCAAGGTTGTTAATTGTCCATGCCTCCAAGTCCCAGGACATTCTGGCTGCTGTTTTTTTAAGCCTCCCTGACACAATGGGCTATGAGGCATGGAGACCAAATCGCAAACAGTGCTCCCAGTGTAAATTCAATAGTCATCGGTACAAAGTAAGGATATTTTGTTTCCGGCCCGCAGTGAAAACGTTCTTTGTTAGCTGAGAATTGTCAGGGCGGTTGTCTCATTAAGCATTAAGGCATTCAACCCAAGACCAATTTAAATCCAACTCTTAGCTGAAGTTAATACCCTTGAAATGATTTCTTTTTTGAATTGAATCACTGAAAACAAAACATGTGACTTGAGGTCAAAATAAAACTGTGTATACAATGCATGCTTATGATTACCCAACTACGCTATATTCATTTAATATAACCTGATTTTATATACATATTATATATGTATATTTTATGTAGGAAGCTGTTAAGCTGGCTTTGGGCAAGCTTATTCTGTTCTGTTGGTTCTTCTAGCTACAGGCGTCGCTGGTAGACAAAAGCAGCCGGAACACCGCTCAATGTGCGATGACAGCCACACTGAAAGACCAATTGTAACATGATCATTCCATTCCAGTTTCCTGAGATAATCAATTGATTACCAAGAAAACAAGTCAGTATGCATTTTAAATAAATGGAAAACTAGTACTTACATAGTACCTCAGTTATCACAAATGTCCCAAAACCCTTCAGGCACAATGAACAGTAACAGTGCAGTGCTTGTGCACAGAAGTGGGGCAGAAATTCGGCACAGTGCTGAACCACTTGAGTACCAATAACAAGTTAATTAATTTTTGGAACAAGAACAGAAATTGTTGGAAAAACTCAGGTGTGGCAGCATCTGTGGAGAGAAATCAGAGTTAACGTTTTGGGACCAGGGACTCTTCATCAGATTCTTGATTTCTGTTCAGTTAAATCTCAATAGGTCCAAACAGATCTTCTCGATATCTATTGCTTTTATATTGATGCCAGAGGAAAAAAAAACGACCACGAGTTTCCTCTAGCTGGAGAGTTTAAACAAGGTGACAGGTTCAAGGTTAAGCAGGATGGGGATGACTATAAATGTCTTCATTAACGATACAAATTGTTAAGATTTTCTAACCTCAAAACCTCTGGCTACTTGTTGAATGAATATATTTAAGAGTGACAAAGAATAATTTTTGGGCACAGAGTTAAATCAAGGAGTGTAATGATAAAGCTGAAACAGTACTTGGGGAAAATGTAGTTTATGGCAGAAGATCAGTCACAATGCTGATTGCATAAGTTTGAGGGCCCTTACACATTACTCCAGGATACTAAAGCAAAATACTACAGATGCTGAAGATCTTAAATAATATTCATGTACTAAAGAAACTCAGCAATTCTGACAGTACTTGTGGAGAGAGAAACTGTTAATGTTTAGAGTCCAGTGATTCTTCAGCAGCAGACTACTTCTGCTCCTATTAATGCTCTAATGTGACCTCACTGTTCTCCACACCACTATGGTCCACACAAAAATGGATTTGCTTTCTCTACAGCTTCAGTAGCTGCATTCAGGATCCATGAAAAGATTAGCTTGGTTGTGAAGTCATGCGGCAATATACATTTACATTGAACATATCCTTTCAGTAGAGATCATTATGCACCCCTACTGTCCACTAAAATGACGTAGCTCTCAGAAACAGACTTTTACTTCCTCTTTGGTGTGATGGAGGCCGAGTGCCAGAAAAGCAAATAATATGTCTAAGTGTCATTACAAAACCAGCATGTGTGCAATGTTTGTACAAGGGTCAAGACAAAATAGGGGTTCAAAGAAAAAGGGCTACGAACATAGTACTGAGCCACTCAAGAGTTAGTTATTTTGACAAACTTGTGACATCTCATAACACAGTAAGTGGGACTTGAACCTGGACTTCCTGGGCCACATAATAGGTGTACCACAAAAGCCCCACTTTGGAGTTAAGATTTCTGAAGAAAGATTTCCTCAATTACAATCTCACTCAGGAGGGTGACATGCAAATAGTAAAAGATAATGCAGATAGGGCAGTCATTCTAACTCTCAGTTTGGAGAAGTTAGACTGCAAATCACAACTAATGGTGTGTATTGCATGAATTTCGACCATGTAATAGGCTAAAGGATCCTTTTGGAGAAAGTGAGGACTGTAGATGCTGGAGATCAGAGTTGAGAGTGTGTTGCTGGAAAAGCACAGCAGGTCAGGCAGCATCCAAGGAGCAGGAGAACTGATGTTTCGGGCATAAATCCTTCATCAGGAATGAGGAGCCTCATTCCTGATAAAGGGTTTATGCCCGAAACATCAATTCTCCAGCTGAAGGATCCTTTTGCCTATTTGCATCTTTTTACAAGTGAGCGCCCAGGGAAGTGTACACTACAGATACATTTGGCTTGGGAATACTCAATGCCAACATGGAGGTAATTCAGTTTGACAGTACGAAGAACTCCCTCATTGAACAGGACAAAACTACATCATATTGTAATAAACATAAGGCATGTTGCACTTAAATTGTAAAGTTAATCCAACACTCAAAATCAAAGGCGGCAATTCTCAATCAGTATCCTTACTGTGTATCTTTTAAAGCACAACGTTTGCCATTGGGTGACTACAAACCAGATGCAAATTCACATCTGTAATTTCCAACATGGCGAGTTCTCAATCAGTATTACTAGGGAGAAATTTGAAACATAGTCCAGCAGTTCTTCACATGAATAAAACAAAATACATGTAGTGCGAGATGATGAGAGATTTAACTTATATTAACATTGACAGAAGTAGATATATTGAGGGACAGAGGGTTCAATTCCTTTGCAACGTCAGCAACTGGAACAGTGTACATAAACATTGGATCACAACAGAAACTTTTCGAGTGAGTGACAAAAATACTAAACTCACTACCATGAGTATCAATTTAGATCAATAAAAAAGTCTTGCATTGGCATAGCAACTTTCATAAGCCCAGGACATCTTGGAACATTTTATAGTGAATTATGTATATTCACTGTATTTTTTTTTAATGCACTCATGGGAGGTGAGAGCCACTGGCTGAGCCAACAGTTCTACACTGTTCCGAGTTACCCTCGAGAAGGTAGTAGTGAGCTGCTCTCTTGAATAGCTGCAGCCAATGGAGGGAAGCTCACAATGCCTTTCAAGGATTTTGATCCAGTGACACTGAAGGAATGGTCATACTGCTAAATCAGAATAGCAAGTGGCTCGGAGGGGAATGTGCAGATGGTGGTGTTCCATGTATCTGCTGCCCTTGTCCTTCTAGGTAGAAGTGGGCAAAACCATTGAAGGTGCTGACTAAGAAGTGTTAGCAAATTTCTGCAGTGCACATTCTAGATGGTACATAATGTTGTTACTCAGTGAGTGGTGGAGGGAGTGAATATTTGTGGAAGTGGTACCAATCAAATGGACTGCTTCGGTGTTGAGCAGAGCGTTGTTGGATCTGTATCCACCTAGACAAGTGGAAAGTAGTCTGACTTGCACCTTGTAGATGGTGGATAGGCTTTATGGAGTCAGGAAGTGAGTTACTTGCTGCAGGATTCTTAGCCTCTGAACAGCTCTTCCTATCACAGTATTAGTATGACTAGACCAGTTCAGTTTCAGATTAATGGTAATTCCCAGAATGGACATCCAGCAGATTTAGTGAAGAAGGTGATACCAGTGAATATCAAGTAGTGATGGTTAAATTAGCTCTTGTTGGAAATGGCTATTGCCTGGCACTTGTGTAGTGCAAGTGTTAGTTGTCACTTTTCAGCCTAGGCGTGGATATTGTCCCAGTCTTGCTGCAAATGGGCATACTGCTTCCAAACCTGAGGAGTTGCAAATCATTCTAAATGTTGCACAGTGAACATAACCAATTATAGAGTCATACAACACGGAAATAAGACTCTTCTGTCCAACTCATCCACAACCTTCTGAATGTTATTCATGAAGCAAGTGAAGATGGTTGGGCCCAGAACATTACCCAAGGAACCGCTGCAGAGAAGTCCTGGAGCTGCAATGACTGACCTCCAAACACCACAACCATCTCCCTTGGTGCCAAGTATGACTCCTACAGTAGGTAGCTTTCTGATTCCCATAGACTCCAGTTTTGCTAGGTCGCCTCAATGCCACTCTCAGTCAAATGCATTCTTGATGTGAAGCACAGTCATGATTGTTCTGTGTAAGCCCCAGGAGCCAGACTGAAAATATCAAGTTCCCACTAGCAATAACGTGATGATCACCAAATAATGGCCCAGATATTCTGATGGCCAGATAGCCACTGTAGCAATGCAGTCTCGACTGATTCTGATGGAATTACTTGAGAAATTGAAGATTCTGATGGCAAATTCTCCTGTGCCTGGAATTTCCAAGAAAGCCCCTTAAAATTGAAGATTTTGGAGGACTTTAACTTATCACTTTTTTTGTTGCCTTGGAAAAGTCAAAGGATTCCTAATCTAATTCCTTGGTAATTATTAAACAGAACACCCAACTTACTACCGGATCCCCCACCAACCCAATGCCACTGTATCTTGAACCCGATTGCACCATAGTTCCTGTCTCCAGATCCAACATCAAGACAACTGATGCTTAGTCCTACCCGAAGCATTAATCTACTCAGCTGTCCTCCTAATTCCCACTCATCTCTTATGTTATCCCTACACTTAGCTTTCAAAAGTATCTGCTGCACATTCAACTTCATAAAAAGATGGTCAGTGTTATAAAAATCAGTGAGGTTCCAGCCAAAATCTCCTCCATTGCTGGATTCCAACAAACGTTATCAAAAGCCTTTTTTGTATTTGTCCAGGGTCAAAAATGGAGCTCCAACCAAAAAAGGCAGATAAAGAAAAACTATTGCTTAAGCCAGCAATGTTCCTTGCACTTCTCTAAAAAAATCTCCTGACATTATTTTCGGAGATTAAACAACTCATCCACAACACTGCACCCCAGAAAGCACAGCACTGCTTCAACGCTAATGAATGTCAGCCTACATTTGTGTGTTCAAGTCTCTAATGTAGATACTTTGACAGGGAAAACAAGATAAATTCGAGGGAAGTGGTAATAAGGTTATGCTGCAAGGGATAGATTCGGAGCAGTAGAATGAATTTCAGGTGGAGCAGAAACACAAATACACTGTTGGGTCAAATGGCCCAGTTCCACAATGCGATGGGAAATTAGCCAAACAAAATTACCATTAGAGCTAAACTCCTCTAAGCCAGTCAATTCACCCATCCAACAAGATATAATACTCATACATGAAAACATAAAAGGAAGGCAATTTCAAATAGCTGTATCTAATTATATATAGCCCTAGCATGTGTACAGCATGTCATGCAAAGAGGATATGACAAACTATTTACAAGCATAACCAGCCACACCACTTCAGCAAAAGGAGAAAAATATGAAATGTTATACTGGGACAGTTCCAGATCTGGCAGAAAATTTACACTACTGTTAAATTCTCTAGAACTGCACATATCTACCTGTAATCTCATTCCAACTTTCAATAAGTTACATCATCAAACAATAGTGAACCGGAACGTTTTTTTTCCATTCCTTCATGGGATGTGGACATTACTGGTGTTATGGACCAGAGCAAACCCCCTCAAAATATATGAAGAGGATAGCCTAGACTGTAACATTTTCTTATTTTAAAGGTTAGCTGAGGTGTTTTTCTAGATGGAATTTGATTGGTGAAACTACTGTACTTTAAGCAAAAGATTCTATTTTTACACTATAGTTAAATACAAAATAAAAATTGGCTTAACTGTAATTCTAACTCCATTAACTACTACTAATTCACTGTTCCAATATAGTAACATCCCATGAACAAACCCTTGGCAAAGGCCAATTCAGTAAAATAGATTATCTCACACGTAATTCTAACAGCAGGAACAGAACCCCAACTTTTAGCTGTAACAGAAAGAATAAAAGCTTCCACGCCCAGCTTCAAAACTCTAGCAACGCCTGAAAGCCCAAACTAAAATCCTGGTTCTGGGGGAGCTTGACCCCACCCATTCAGACTGCTTCTATTGCTGCAACTTATGACAAAAAAAGGCCTCACAAGCTGTTTACTTTATCAGAGTTGAGCAGACTGCTTTTCACCACTGTTGTAATACTTCTTAATTAATAAAAGCCTAAAAATACACCTCTTAAAGCCATATTGTCACATTAGCAAGACCAGCATGTGTTATCTATCCTTTCAGTTTCCAGTCAATATTAACTGCCAGCTTGTTGGTGGAGGATTCAACTGTAGCAGTGTCATAGAGCAATGCTTAGATCCCTTCTTATTGAAGAGGTTATTGCCTGACACAAATGTTACTTCACATGAGGAATAGAAGCAGTAATCACATGGATAACAAGCAACAACGGTGTCATTTGAACTTGTCCTTTAAGCTATCAGTACTGGAAAGTGTTAGTCATGGTTCATTCGGTAGCATTCTCAGCTGTTCAAAGATTGTGGTCCCATCTTTGACCACAAAACTGAAGTGGACATCCCAGTGCAGTGTCACTATTGGAAGTGCTGTTATGAAATGTAAATCTCTATCTGCCCTCTTTATGGAGAAAGAAAATTCTAGCTCCCTTTAACTCCAGGGTCAATAACAACAAGAGGACGTAATTACAAAAGGTGAAAAGCACGAGGTTTAAAGCAGACTGGAGGAAAAGATTTTCTGCTCAGCAGGTTGACCAGGTCTGGAATGCAAGCCTGGAAGGGTAGTTTAGCCAGGAAGTCTCAACCTTTGAAATGGTACTCGGATGAGCACTTGAAATGTTCTAGGGCGAAAGGGAGGACTGCAGATGCTGGAGATCAGAGTCTAGGTATTAGAGTGGTGCTGGAAAAGCACAGGTCAGGCACCGTTTGAGAAGCAGGAAAATCGACGTTTAGGGCAAAAGTCCTTCATCAGGAAACACAGATTTTCCTGCCCCTCAGATGCTGCCTGACATGCTGTTCTTTTCCAGCAACGCTCTAATCTAGACTTGAATTGTTATAACATTCAAGGTAATGGAACTAATGCTGGAGAGTGGGGCTTGTGTAGATTTAGTGTATTTTTGCATAGAGTTACAGTTTAGAAATTTTTAAAATTTTTATTTTCACTGTATTTTAACTGTAGTATAAAAATAAAAGGCCTTTTGCCTAGTGTACAATGCAACTGGCTAGAAGACCTCTTCCGGACTTTATGATTCTCAAATAGTTTGAAGAGGAGCAGGGGGAGCTTTCTTAAATGTTCAGCCAATAGTTGTCTCTCAATGCCTTGATTATTTATTTTAATGTTCATTACCGCAGTGCTGTTTGTCGGAATGTGCAGTGCATAAATTGGCTGTTGTGATTCCTACAACAATGACTACATGCCACAATTGGCATTGGAGGTAGAGTATTTTTAGGATGTCCTAAAATCAGGAAATCACTGTATACAAATGACAACCTCCCTTTTACAGCAATTTGTAACATTAATACGATGCTAATGAAATGATCCTAATGGGGTGGAGATTTGTGATTTTTAGTATCTGCTTTCCTTAGTGCTCATGCTCACCAGCTGCAAGTAGGTTTTGAGGCGGCTAAAAAGATAGATTAGTGAAATTCACTAACTTTGCAGTGGTCACACTATAGTAACTATTGGAGTACTGTGCTGTTTATGCTTCTTTAGCACATTTCTATTTGAAAATTGCTGAAGCAGTTTTACAAGCCTTTGCAGAAGGTAATAGCAGCAAAAAAGAAGCATTGGACTGAGTTCATAGGCGACACTTCGTAAAATGTAGTCTCTTGGTATTTAGAAGTGTATCCTCTGAGGAATACATTGGCAGCCTCAAGCTGAATTTCAGCAACTTGCATCAAAAGCTTGACACAGACTAAGTAATCAGGGTAAAAACGTGTAATATGTTACAATCGTGTAGTAATAAAAATAACTATTGGGATATTAAGGAAGGATACACTGAAAAAACATGATAAGTCAACACGCCATTCCATATTTATAGGTGAAATACACAAATTTTTCAATTTCACTACTTGGTTGAGGAACCAAACCAGGTTTGAATAGTGTTTACTCTTTACATTTTAAAGGATTAAGTTAAAAATCACACGGCATAACTATGCCCCATCACAGTCCAACACTGGCACCTCCACATTATTTTACAGGATTGAATTTAGTCAAACTCCTGAGTTGCCTTAATTGCTCTGCGAATGACTGGGGCAAACAGACTGCACAAAGGACTCTCCAAACTTAGTCTAAGTATCAATGTTTTTCTTGTTTGCATGGTTTCAAGTTTTGTGATACAGATAGAACTTTCATAAGAATGGTAGAGGCCCTGGATCAATTTCTATTCTTGCAGTCAGGGCAGTTTGCATCTGGGTAGTTTGTCTACACATTTCTCCACGGCCATCTATAATACATTAGAAGAGCAAGGGAACAGATTAAAAAGAGTATGCAAGCTTGAGAATTTAAGGAAGCATTAAGTTAACCTGGTACTGATAAGTGCAAGCAGACTAATTTATCATTGTTACAAAACAACAAAACCTCCTTAAAAGGTTGTAGCTTATATTCAACTTTTAGACATAGCCTCCTTGGACCAAGCCTTCAAAATACAAGATAAATTACTGCTCTTTGAAGAGCTGTGGGCACTGCTCAGTTCATAATGTTTAATTTATTTACATACCAGGGAAGTCACTGCAGCTGGTTTGGTTTTAACAAGCCCCGACATTATAGAGAATTCTTCACACGAGAAGGGACATTAAGAAGAATTTTTTCTTATAATTAAAAAAGAAACAGCCTGTCACAATGAGTAGCCCTGCCGACAAAAATCAAACAGTTATAAAATGAATCACTGTTGGGAAAGTGCAGGTTATCCTTCTGCAGTCGACCTAACTAATCATGCTTTAGAGAACTGCAGACATAGAATAGATTCTGTATTTCCTAACGTGTGAATGAATCGCAGAAAGAGTAGCTGAAAAATCATCCTGCTCAGCATTGCTGAGACTTAATCCTCCTGTTCAGCTCACTATAAACTCTCTCCAGAGTTCTTGTTTCCATCTCTTCCAATTCAGAAGGAACCAAAGCCCATCCTTGATCTCCTATTTAATCCTGAGCTGAACAGACTATGCAGCCTAAGACAGAATCAGACCAGAGATCAGCCTCCACAAAAAAAATCATTCATTACCTTGATCCCACACTGACCAACACAAACACTGCCCACATGTCTGACCAGTCAATACTTCATCATTTCAACGTTTCCACCAGCCCCCATGAACTATATTTCAAAATTCTGACTCCTCCATCCAATTCCACGCGAATGCTTCCTCCCACAGTCAGCCCTAAACACATTAAACTCAGGGTCTCTCAGACTTACATGCATCAAATTCAAACCCTTTGTCTCAATTTATCATCATATCCTCCAAACCTTCTGCTTCTGTACTCAGGAAATTTCTTGGAAACCTTTGTGCTGGAATGTGGCACATTTTCCCCCCTAATCCTGGCCTCTTTCACATCCCTAATCTTTGTATTCCCGCTTGGGTCACATAGCCACCTTGGTCTCATGCTTTCATATAAACAAGCCCTTGCTTTTGTTGCTTCTTTTCCTTTTATAGTGTTTATCAAAATGTATAAAATACATTTCATTCAAGGATGTGGGAATAGAGGATTGTATGTGTGCAGGCATGACAGGGAATTAAGACTACAGTCAAACAGCGATGTCGTACAGAATGGCTCAGCATGTCCAAGGAGCCAATATTCAATTTACTCCTGTACTATGGTCAATTTAAATAAGCAATCAAAATATCAAGTGCAACAGTGGAACATTTTAGCGATGTATTGGAGAAATAAATACTTGCCAGGATATTAAGGTTAACTCCCTCCTTCTTTAATATCCAACTGAAGTCTTCCTGGTATATGTTTTAGATATTTCTTGGTAGAATCAGGTATATGCTACAAATGTCTACTTATAATCGGTACAACTGAGTTCACCAGCTCACTTCATACTTTGATGTACTGGCTGGAAGTAGCAATTTGCAAATCCTCTCCATATAACAATTTTTTCATGTTGGGGACAGGGTGAGTGGTGGACTCAAATCTATGGCCTGTTTAAAGCATCTATGTTCTGCACTTAGCTCCTATTACCTCACTCTTCCATTCCCACTTTTACATTTGAGCTATGCTGAATGAATCACCAACAGCACACAAAAACACATTACGCCGGTGTCTTCGAACACAGTATCAAAGTATAGCTTTAATGACCTTCAGCTTTACTTTTTGTTGACATTTGAGGATTATATGATAGCATCTTCTCAACCACAAGTCTAGTAATCACATCTACTTAAAAGTAAATAACCTTTCTCGCACATTCCAGAAGAATGGAACGATATGACACTCTTGCACACACCTCTCAAAAGCAGCCCTTATTTTCTTGGGGTACTCAGGTTACAGAGGAACCCACAGATTAGTCATGCTCCAGAACTTTTCCAACAAAGAGCAGCAGCACAGGCTCACGTACACCAGGGCAGATCAGTTACAAGAAACAAAAAAACAAACTAAAGGCAATGTGTGAGATGATCTATCTCATCTGTCCAGCAAGGATTGTTACATTATAAGGGCTGTGCTCATTTAATTACCATGGAAACATGTAAGCACAGCAGGTTGAGTTCAAGGTTGGAAAATTTGTACTGTTTTCCATTTCTTCCCTTCCATCACAATCAGGTTCTTAGCTTACCATTTAGAAAATGACCCCCCCAGTAAGGAGTTGATCAACCTTAAAAATTCCATTTCATTTTGACTGAGAACAAACAGGCACCAATACACCAGGTATAGATAAGAGACATTCAGATCCACAGATCTAAAATCTATGGACTAAAGAGGAACTGCATGTTGACAAAATAGGAAGAGTAGGAAAGACAAGAACTGTGTTGCATGATTTAAGATTGAGAGGTGACCTTTGAGGTTTAAAAGTCAAGATTGTGGTGCTGGAAAAGCACAGCAGGTCAGACAGCATCCGAGGAGCAAGAAAATCAACGTTTTGGACAAAAGCTCTTCATCAGAAGGGCTTTTGTCCAAAACGTCGATTTACCTGCTCCTGTGATGCTGCCTGACCTGCTGTGCTTTTCCAGCACCACACTCTTGACTCCAATCTCCAGCAACTGCAGTCCTCACTTTCGCCTCAGAGGTTTAAAAGGTCAGGAGGGATATAGATAAGCTGAATGGCAGGTGTCTTTTCCCTAGGGTGGGGTATTTCAAGACTAGGGGCATATTAAGTGAGATCTCCGCTCTGTAATTCCTTCTTTAACTGTCTTCATTACTACTCTGTTAAGATACTCAAAATTTCTTTGACCGAACATTGATTGTCTGTCTAACAGCTCCTTATGCATCTCAGGAGAAAATTTTGTTCAGTAACACTACTGAGAAGTGCCTTGTGGGCACATGGTAAGCATGCTTTAAAAATGTTTGTTCTTTTTCCTTACTCATTTCCACTGGTTCAGGAAGCATATTAAATTTTCCACTGTAAAAGCAAGGGCTGTGCTTGTTAATTGGAATAGATGAGGTGAAGTTTGTTTCAAAAGTGAACCAACACTTAAAGTAAAGGAAGAGGACTATGCACAGCACAGGATTATCTACATTGCGCTATCAAGATTCAGTAGATACTGTAGGCCGAATGGCTTGCTCCTGAGGGTCACTACCTTTCTCAGTCAAGATTAGATTAGATTAGATTCCCTACATTGTGGAAACAGACCCTTCGGTCCAACAAGTCCACACCAACCCATTTCCCTCTGACTTATGGGGCTAACACTATGGGCATTGTACAATGGTCAATTCACCTAACCTGCACATCTTTGGAATATGGGAGGAAACCGGAGCACCTGGAGGAAACCCACGCAGATACGGGGAGAATGTCCAAACTCCACACAGACAGTCGCCCAACGCTGGAATTGAACCTGGGCCCCTGGTGCTGTGAGGCAGCAGTGCTAACCACTGACCCACTGTGCCACCCCAAAAGGTATTTAATATTTTGAGTAGCTCAGAGTATCAATTTTAGGTTGCAAAAATAGTGGTTATTGGATCAAATTGGAAAATTTTACAAATAATTATTGTGGAAGAGGCTTATATATTTGAAGACACTACTTTAGACCGTAAGGAGCAAAAGCAGTCCATTTAGCCCATTTTGTATTAACAAAGAGGATTGATAAGCGCAGAGCAGTAAATGCGACCTATATGGACTTCAGTAAGGTGTTCGACAAGGTGCCCCATGGGAGACTGATTAGCAAAGGTTAGATCTCACGGAATACAGGGAGAACTAGTCAACTGGATACAGAACTGGCTCAAAAGGTAGAAGACAGAGGGTGGGAGTGGAGGGTTGTTTTTCAGACTGGAGGCCTGTGACCAGTGGAGTGCCACAAGGATTGGTGCTGGGTCCTCTACTTTGTTATTTACATAAATGATTTGGATGCGAGCATAAGAGGTACACAGTTAGTAAGTTTGCAGATGACACCAAAATTGGAGGTGTAGTGGATAGCGAAGAGGGTTACCCTCAAATTACAATAGGATCTGGTCCAGATGGGCCAATGGGCTGAGAAGTAGCAGATAGAGTTTAATTCAGATAAATGAAAAGTGCTGCATTTTGGGAAAGCAAATCTTAGCAAGACACATACACTTAATGGTAAGGTCCTAGGGAGTGTTGCTGAACGAAGAAACCTTGGAGTGCAGGTTCATAGCTCCTTGAAAATGGAGTCGCAGGTAGATAGGATAGTGAAGAAGGTGTTTGTTATGCTTTCCTTTATTGGGCAGAGTATTGAGTACAGGGGTTGGGAGGTCATGTTGCGGCGTGCAGGACATTGGTTAGGACACTGTTAGAATATTGCGTGCAATTCTGCTCTCCTTCCTGAAACTTGAAAGGGCTCAGAAAAGATTTACAAGGATGTTGCCAGGGTTGGAGGGTTTGAGCTATAGGGAGAGGCTGAACAGGCTGGGACTGGTTTCCCTGGAGCGTGGGAGGCTGAGGGATGACCTGATAGAGGTTTACAAAATTACGAGGGGCATGGATAGGGTAAATAGGCAAAGTCTTTTCCCTGGGGTCAGGGAGTCCAGAACTAGACGGCATTGGTTTAGGGTGAGAGGGGAAAGAAATAAAAGATACCTAAGGGTCAACTTTTTCACACAGAGGGTGGTACTTGTATGGAGTGAGTTGCCAGAGGAAGTAGTGGAGGCTGGTATAATTGCAACATTTAAGAGGCATTTGGATGGGTATATGAATAGGAAGAGTTTGGGGGGATATGGGCCGGGTGCTGGCAGGTGGGATTAGATTGGGTTGGGTTATCTGTTCAGCATGGACAGGTTGGACCGAAAAGCCTGTTTCCTTGCTGTACATCTCTATGACTCTGCTCTGCCATTTAAGAAATCACAACTGATCTGATAATTCTCCACTCCATTATCCTGTCTTTTCTCACAAAACTCTCAATTCCCTTACTGATTAAAAACCTCTCTTCAACACAGGCACCACTCATTGTTCTGAATTCCAATGCATACAAGTCCAATCTACTCACTCTCCCCATATAAGAAAATGCCTCTATTTAGAATCAACTCAGGGAATCCTCTTCAGATTGCCTCTGATGCTAGTGTTTTTTTTCCCTTAGATAAACTGCTCACTGTATTCCAGCTGTGATTTGCCTAGTGCTTTGTATAGTTGTAGCAAGATGTCACTACTTTAAAACTCCACTGCCTTTGAAATGAAGCTAACATTCCATCTGCCTTCCCCAAAACCCACTGAATGTGGGTGCTAGATTTTGGTGACTTACACCAAAGAACTCCTAAGTCCCCTGTGGAAAATCCCATCTGCTTAAATATTCAATTCTTTGATCCTTCCTCCCCAATTGCATAACTTCCCAATTTTCCAAACTATATTCCATCAGTCAAGTGTTTGGCCACGTAGACCCCTCTGTTGACTCTTGGCATCATCCTCACTATTTGCTTGCCCGTCGGTTTGCCTGTTATCTGCAAATCTGGCTATAGTACTTTCACTTTGCTCATCCAAATCAAAATATATGGCAAATAATTGAGCCCCAGCACTGAATCCTAAGGCACTCCTCGAATTCCACCCTGATCCTTTCTCTGTCTCCTGTTAGCCAGCCAATCGTTGATCCACGCTAATATGCTAGCAGTAGAGTATTGGGCTAATAAGATTCTTGGTAGTGTGAATGAGCAGAGAGATCCCCGAAAGCTGCCACCCAGGTTGATAGGGTTGTTGAGAAGGTATACAGTGTATTAGCTTTTACTGGTAGACAGATTGAGTTTCGGAGCCACGAGATCATGTTGCAGGTGTACACAAATCTGGTGCGGCCGCATTTGGAGTATTACGTAAAGTTCTGTTTGTCGCATTATAGGAAGGATGGAGAAGCATTGGAAAGGGTGCAGAGGAGATCTACCAGATGTTGCCATGTATGGGAGGTCTTGAGGAAAGGCTCGAGGGACTGGAAATTGTTTTTGTTAGAGAGAAGGTTGAGAGGCAACTTCATTGAAGCATACAAGATAGTGTGAAGAGTGAGAGCCTTCTTCCTTGGATGGTGATGGCTAGCATGAGGGGACATAGCTTTAAACTGAGGGGTGATAGATATCAGACAGATGTCAAAGGTTGGTTCTTTACTCAGTAAAAAGTACACAATGGCCTGTAGTGAACAATATTCCACTTGCTAATATTAAGGACATTTAAATGTCCATTAGATTAACATATGGATGATAATAGAACAGGTTAGGTGGGTTTTAGATTGTTGTGCCGACCTGTGAAACCATCGAGGGCTGAAGGGCCTGTATTGTGCTGTAATGTTCTATGTTCTATTCTACTTTCCACACCACGGGCTCTGAAGTAATGCAGCTTTTGAATGCTTTGTGGAAATCCAATACACAAATCATTTTATCTATCTTCCTTGCCTTCCAAAGATGTTATGGTAACTGGCATACAATTCACTGTCTTTAAGCCTCCCTCCCTTTTTGAATAAGGGTGTAACATTGGCAGTTTTCCAATCCTCTGAGACTGTTGCACAGTCTATGAATTCTTGGAAAGTTGCCAGTGCTTCCACTATCTCTGTAGCTACACCCTTTAAAATTCTAGGATGCAGCCCATCAGGTCCAAGGGGCATCTCAACCTTTAAACCGTTTATTTTCTCTCATACTTTGTCTCTAGTGACAGTTGCTCTATTGATTTCCTTCCCCCTCTTTCTTCTCCTTGATTATTTGGTATTTTTGATATATTGTTTGTGTCTTCTACTGTGAAGAAGAGGAAAGTGTTCATTCCTCTGCCTTTGCTGATTTCCTATTATCTCTCAGTCTTTGTTCAAGAGGCCTTTTTCACTTTTGTCCTCTCTCTCCCTTTGTACTTACTGAAAGAAGTCTTATCTGTTGTGTTTTTAAAAACGGTGCCAGTTAGTTTGCTCTGTTTTAACACTGTTGGCTAGTTTGCTCTGTTTATTTCCTCCCTTGTTTGCATCTTTTGTTAGCTTCATATTAAAAAACTTACTCAACCCTCTGGTTTACCATTAACCATAATGATTGTTCTTTCTTTCAAGTTGATACTTACATCCTTGTAACTATGGTCATTTTATCCCCTTCCTCAGTGGTACATAGATGTTTGATATGAGTCATGAACTTTGTGTTATGCACATGAAATGAAGACAGCATAGTCTTGTTCTAAACGTAAACATATTTGTATTAAGAAATGAGGCATGTGATAGAATAAAAGCAGCAAAAATATAAAAGACTTTTGAAATTCATGACCAAACATGCAATGCTACTACAGCAACACTTGCGATCATAGACCATAAAAAATCTGATGTACAGATTGGACCTTTAATGCATTATAGAGGATGACATTGAGTAACATGCAAAGGCTAAAAAAAAAGTTGTTTATCTTCGAAATCTTAGTTACATTCACTAATACTGGGAAACTCAGTTACACACCTGAAAGCTACGTTGGGACACAAGAGATAGCTCACAATTTGCTTCTTTAACTGAATCAACTGTTGACTCATCCTGAAAATCTCCAGAAATGGAACATTTTAAAACTTGCTGTAATTCTCACATCATCAAATCTACTGCAGTATTTATTGGTGGCAGATTTGTGCAGATGTTTGGAGTCTGCAGCATGTGGGAAAGATGCAACGGATATTTCTAAACTTGAGATTATTAAAATTCAGCTGCAATTCCTACGACAGATGCGTGTTTACTGATACAGTGCACTATGTAAAACTGCTACAGAAAATCGCTCTGTAGAAGATCACTATAGAAAATTGCTTTACCCATTCAGTAGAAAGTTTGCATTATCCAAATAGCATCTACAATTTGTCAATAGTGTCATAACTCATTTGCATTGACAAAATGCATTATACCAGAATGGCTTGTATCATAATTCCCTTTGTAATTTAGTAATTTAATTAACTACAGTAAAGCTTGATTTTTGCTGGCTGCATTCAATGAACTTTTATTATTTTATGAGTCTATCTCATGCTTGATTTTTTTTGTCCATTTATAGGAGAGTTATTTTGGCAAAGATGGAAATGGAAATGATAACACATGATGCAGTAATGCATCAACATCACAGCAGCACTACACAAGTAAATTAGATCCATAAACTAAAACTACTTGATCTATTTTGCTCTCTGCAAATTTTCAGATAATTATTGTCGATCCCAAATAAATGATTGGATAACTAATTGTAAAATATTATAGATAGATTTAGAAACATGACCTCTGGCTTTTGCAAAGAAAATGATGGTAAACTTAGTAAACAATTCAAGCCACATTAAAAAAAAACAGACTTCCTTTTCTTTATCTGTCCTTTTAACAAGCAGTTGTACACAACAAATCCGTCATACTAAGGGCATGGTGAAGCATCACTGTGTTTGTTTATCAGAATAATGCTTAGCTCAGCTCCAAAGGATGTGCTTTATATTTGATCAGTGCTTGAGTAAATGGTTCATTTACAAGACATTGAACAATACCTACAACTTGAATTTAAAATTTATTTTAGGACATTCCATGTCCTGAGTCCCATTTCAGTCCAGGTTATTGCCAGGCTCAAAAATTGTTTTTTTTTAAAAACACATTCTCAATTCCAGGGTATTCAGTTCACATAGGGATGAAAACCAAGGTAGTCGAAATTTCAGAAAAATAAATGTGAACAATCCGTGTACCACATCAACTAACAATTTCATTCATATGCAGTGTAGTTCCTCATTGCAACCGAATGTTGCAAAATTTGGATTATGAGCAAGTTGGAGACTTACTTTTGAAGATGAGGAGACAAATAAACTGGAGAAATCTGTACCAAAAACACCATATAGCCCATCATGTCTATGCAGGGCAAAAAGTGTTTATTACAGCAACAATTACTCTAAGCTGTCTGAAAAAAGCTATTGCATCACTAAATCATCCTTTACTTGCAAGACCACATTTTATTGTACTGATGCTGCATTCCACTGTCAATATCTGAACTCTTAGTCTCATTCAATCAGCACACAATCCAACATCAGCTGGCAGGCAAGCAGCAGCTCACTGTTAAAATGCTCAGCATTGTTGTCAAACAGTTCCTTGCACAACTCTGACCTCCACCATCCCCATAATTTAGGACCTGGTGTTGCTTCAATCCAGAAGGTTTACTTGTGCAAGTTCATTTTTCACTCTCAAAAACATGAAGCTCTTCAATTGCCTCCGGAAACCTCTCCAAACTCCGTCGCTTCTTGTTAACATCTACCTCTTGAATTAAGAATTTTCGCCACATGTTCGAACACCTCATGAGATCCAATGCTGAACTTGGCTTGATAATGCTCATGTGAAAGGTTGGCAAGCATCTACAATCTATTTGACTGAGGAGCATTGTTGGCATTCACAATCCTGTCATGATCTGACAATAACAAAAAACTAAGTTCCACGTAGAGCGGCCTGTGTGGAGTGAACAGGGAAGGACAGTCAGTGGATAGGCATCCTTTTGACATGATTGCAATCTTGGCTGTTTGATATTTTCTCACCAGCTAAAAGAGCTTTCATGTGGACCACTTGATCTAGATTACTGCTTATATCTAGTCTAGATCCATAGAGTCAGTAGGGTTCGGAGGGAACCGCTCACCCAGTGGTGACTAGGGGTGACTAGGGGTGTACAGGAACCACACACAGCAGGGGTGAGATGAATGAGAGACACGACAAAGACAGCAAGGATCAAAAACTCTAAATTTGTTAGACTGGTTTTCTATTAGTTCCTTTTTTTTTTAGGATTTATCTCTACTTGACACTGCTATACTTCACCTCCATTACAGCACAATACTTAAGTAGTCATTCCTGGCATTAGAATTTTTAACATATGCACCCTGGGAATAATAGAAAAGGCGCTGAAAGCTGGTAATGGAATTATCAAAGAGAAGGACTTGGCTCATATTATCAACACAATATACAAAGTTGATGACATCTGTCAGCAAAGTACTTGAACCATCTAGGAGGTTGCACCCTTCAGTCAACATTACTTCAACTAACACCAAACATAAAATCCACCATTAAAGGAAATATTCCTCATTTACATAGATAAAGGTTACACACTATTCACTTCAAGGGATAGAAGAACAAAATTTCCCACTTCCCCTTGAAAATTATAGACATGTTCTCCCCTACCTATAAAGGCAAATGTTTAATTTATACAAAACAAATGCATTCAATGGGACTTGACTGTCCAGCTCAGTAATACTATTTATAGAGTCAGATGTACAGCATGGAAACAGACCCTTTGGTCCAACCCATCCATGCTGATCAGAAATCCCAACCCAATCTAGTCCCACCTGCCAGCACCCGGTCCATAGCCCTCCAAATCCTTCCTATTCACATAGCCATCTTAAAATGTTGCAATTGTACCAGCCTCCACCACTTCCTCTGGCAGCTCATTCCATACACGTACCACACTCTGTGTGAAAACATTGCCCCTTCGGTCTCTTTTATATCTTTCCCCTCTCACCCTAAACCTATGCCCTCTAGTTCTGGACACCCTGACCCCAGGGAAAAAACTTTGCCTATTTACTTTATCCATGCCCCTCAAATTCTGTAAACCTCTATAAGGTCACGCCTCAGCCTCCGACACTCCACGGAATACAGACCCAGCCTGTTCAGTCACTCCCTGTAGCTCAGATCCTCCAACCCTGGCAACATCCTTTTAAATCTTTTCTGAACCCTTTCAAGTTTCACAATATCTTTCCGATAGTGGCCTAACCAATGTCCTGTACAGCCGCAACATTACCTCCCAACTCCGGCACTCAATACTCTGACCAATAAAGGAAAGCATACCAAACGCCTTATTCACTACCTGAAGCTTGTGTTCTGTACCACGTGGTTGTAACAAAGCTTAGGAGCCACAAATTGACAAAGTCATCTCCCATCACCACCAAAAAGTGTTACATTTATACATAATGAGATGTGTAATTTCACAACTGTTAGAGCAGAAGGACGTGGCCTTTTGGCACATTGCTTTTGTATTAAGTCTCCAAATAAGAATCTCACTTAGCATCAATCACCTGCCTTTTTCTCTGTCACAGTATGCATTGTTTCATTCTAAATAACCCATCTGCAAAACCCCAGTACTGAAGTAACAGAGATGATCCATGACACAACATGGCCTCCACACATGCACAGATACAGCCAGTCACACAATATAATCATAACAGGACAGGCTTCAAGTAGTATCAGTGCATTTCATACACCAGGAACCAGTCTTGCTTTTCCTGTGGGAGTGAGAGGAAGGCAAGGGTGATTGGAAGACCATGCGAGCTTGAGTTTCTTGTCCCATGTACCGAGAAAGTGAAAAGAGTGGTTTTGAATGCTGTTCAGACAGATCACAGCATACAAAGTGCATCAGGGTAGCAAAATAGAATGCAGCTGCAGGGAAAATGCAGAGATCAACATGAACGTTTGAGAGCTCCATTTGAAAGTCGGATAACAGAGGGGAAGAAGCTGTTCATGAATTTGTTCGAATGTGTTTTCAAACTTTTACATGTTGTGTCTGATGGAAGGCGGAAGAAGGCAGTATTACTGGGATAGGAGGGATCTTTGTGGGAGTCAGCGAAGGAGGGAAAATGCTAGCAGAAATTACAAAAAACTCTTATTCTGTCATGTAGCCAACTTCATATTACATCAGCTGTGTCAGACTTAATTGGATAGCTGTTTCCCAACGCTTGAGAAGTGCTGGTTTTGTTTCAGTTTGTTGTGCAGCCGAGGAGAGATTGATTCATAACTCAGCCTCAAAATAAAGAGACCATTGCTTAACGACCATTTCTTGATCACTAGGACTGGGATTAACCATTTATTCCAGATATTTCACCAACTGAATTTAAATTTCACCAGCCGCTGTGATAGAAAAGGAACCTATAGATGGTCAATGGTCGAGATGTCGCTGAATAGTTAGGTGGTCCAAAAATATACTGTTAGCAGTACAATGTTCGTAGATCACCATAATCTCTATGTGAACTTTCCCGTGTTGTCCACGTTCAATTCATTAAAACTTTCCATGTTCTGCATGTCATGAAGAGGTGAGATCTACATTGCCCAAATGTTCTTTTATGATTGCTAATGCTGGGGTTGTTGGTACAGACAGAAAAAAATATCCAAAGCTTTGTTTTAATCAGGACGGTAACATCACTGTATCCTGAAGCTAGTTGCTGCAGCTACAAGCATGATCCATTTACAGTGCAAAAATGCCAAAACTCTGGTATCTCACATCTATAACAGTTATAGAGTACATATAATACCTCAGCATTAAAAAGGTCAATGCCCAATCACACTTGAGCTGCAAATACTCTCCTCACTTTGGTCACCTTACATGAGAGCAGCACATCGGAGATACCATTTCAAGTCCAGAAGTTGCATTAAGGAATTTATTTTGTAACTTTATAGTCTATTGAAATAAACAGGAGTTGCATTAATCTGGATGGACATGAGATGAAAGATCACATAACAGATACTTGCACCCTGACATCTCCTTGTTCTACTTATCAGATGTAGCCTGGGAATGTGCATTTTTCTAGCATTCCCCTGTAACAGTATCATAAATGCCAGCTGAGTGATCATTTGAATGGAGATATTTGGCTGCAGAACAAGAAAAAGGGGCATGTTATATTGTAATGACTTTCAGTCCCAGCCAACTTTTAGGAGCCAGATATATCATTAAAATTCAAAAACAAAGATCAAAGAAAATTTACAGCCCAGGAACAGGCCATTCAACTCTCCAAGCCTGAGCCGATCAAAATCTCCTGTCTAAACCTGTCGCCCAATTCCAAAGCATCTGTATCCCTCTGCTCCCCATCGACTCATGCATCTGTCCAGACGCATCTTAAATCAATCTACTGTGCCTGTCACGATCACTCTGCTGGCAATGCATTCCAGGCACCTATCACCCTTTGTATGAAGTACTTGACACATGTATCCCCCTTAAACTTTCCACCTCTCACCTTGAAAGCGTGACCTCTCATTATTGAATCCTTCACCCTGGGAAAAAGCTGGTCTCTATCCACCTTGTCTATACCCTTCAAGATTTTGTAAACCTCAGTCAGGTACCCCCTCAATCTCTTTTTTTTTCTAATGTAAACAATCCTAACCTACTCAACCTCTCTTCATAGCTAGCACGTTCCATTCCAGGCAACATCCTCGTAAACCTTCACTGCACCCTCTCCAAAGCGTCCTCAACCTTTTGGTAATGTGGCGACCAGAACTGTACACAGTATTCTAAATGCGGCCGAACCAATGTCTTGTACAATTTTAACATGACTTGCCAGCTCTTATACTCAATACCCTGTCCAATGAAGGCAAGCATACTACATGCCTTCTTGACCACTCTATCCACCTGTGCAGCAACCTTCAGGGTACAATGGACCTGCACTCCCAGATCTCTCTGTCCATCAACTTTCCCAAGGCTCTTCCATTCATTGTATAATTTGCTCTAGAATTAGTCTTGCCTAAATGCATCAAATCTTTGTCTGGATTGAAATCCATCTGCCACTTTTCCACCGAACTCTCCAGTCTATCTATATCCTCCTGTATTCTTTGACAGCCCCCTATGCTTTCTGCTACTCCACCAATCTTTGTGTCATCTGCAAACTTGCTAATCATACCAACAGTGCCCTATTCGAGATCAATTATGTATATTACAAACAACAGTGGCCCCAACACTGACCCCTGTGGAACACCACTGGTCACCCTTCTCCATTTCGAGATACTCCCTTCAACTACTTCTGTCTCTTGTTACTCAACCAGTTCTTTATCCACCTAGCTAGAACACCCTGCACACCATGTGACTTCATTTTCTCCATTAGTCTACCATGGGGAACCGAATCAAATGCCTTATCAAAGTCTATGTATATGACATCAACAACCCTTCCTTCATCGATCTACTTGGTCACTTCCTCAAAGAACTCTAAGTTGGTAAGGCACGATCTCCCCCGCACAAAACCATGTTTTCATCACTGAGAAGCCCATTCTTTGCTAAATATAAATCAACCTTTTCTCATAGTACCCTCTCCAACAACTTCCCCACCACCGACGTCAGGCTCACAGGTCTGTAGTTACCCTGAATATCCCTATTACCCTTCGTGTACAGGGGTACAACATGAGCAACCTTCCAGTCCTCCCGCATCTCACCTGTATTTAAGGATGCCACAAAGATATCTGTCAGGGCCCCAGCTATTTCCTCTCTCGCCTCCCTCAACAACCTGGGATAGATCCTATCCGGTCCTGGGGATTTGTCTTCCTTAATAACCTCTAGCCTACCCAACTTACGTCAACGTGATCCAGACTAATCAAACTTCTACCTCTAATCTCAACATTCATCATGTTCCTCTCCTCAGTGAGCACTAATGCAAAGTAATCATTCAGAATCTCACCCATTCTCTCAGGTTCGACACACAGTCTTCCTTCATTATCCTTTAGTGGACCAATCCTTTCTCTAGTTACCCGCCTGCTTCATATAAGAATAAAACGCTTTGGGATTCTCCTTAATTTGGCTCACTAAAACTATTTCATGACCCCTTTTAGCCCACTTGATTCCTTGTTTAAGACTTGTCCTACTCTTCCTATATTCCTCCAGGGCCCGTTCTGTTCTTAGCTGCCGAGACCTTGCATACGCTTCCCTTTTCCTCTTGGCTAGTCGCACAATTTCTCCTGTCAGCCACGGTTCGCAAATCTTGCCCTTCCTATCCTTTGCCTTCAATGGGACATGTCTATCCTGCACTATCTTTGAAAGCCTCCCACATATCAAATGTGGACTTCCCTTTAAATAGCTATGTTCAATCCACATTTTTGAACTCCTGCGTAATTTTGATATAATTGGCCTTGGCCCAGTTTCACACTCTTCCCTCACGATCACTCATCTTTATCTACAAGTATTCTAAAACTTACAGAATTGTGGTCACTGTTCTCAAAGAAGTCACCCACCGCAACTTCTACCTGTCCTGGCTCGTTCCCAACACCAGGTCTAATATGGTCCCTTCCCTTGTCGGGCTATTGACATACTGCTCCATAAAACTCTCCTGGACGCTTCTTACAAATTCTACCCCATGCAGACCTCTGACGCTAAGTGTATCCCAATCAATGTTGGGAAAATTAAATCTCCCTTCATCACCACCTTGTTGCCTCTACATCTTTCCATAATCTGTTTACCTATGTGTTCGTCTAACCCTCGCTCACTGTTGGAAGGCCTGTAATTCAGCCCCAACAATGTAATTCCACCCTTCTTATTTCTCAGCTCCACCCATAACGCCTCACTACCCAAGATCTCCATAGTGCCCTCCTTTAGCACAGCCATGACATCATCCCTGACCAGCAATGCAACTCCACCCCCACCACCCCTTTTTACTTCCCTGTGTCTTGTCTGAAGCGTCTATACCCTGGAACATTTAGTTGCCAATCATGCTTTTCCTTCAACCAAGTCTCTGTGATTGCAATAACGTCATACATCCAGGTACCAATCCAAGCCCTAAGTTCATCTGCCTTACCCACTATACTCCTTGCATTAAACTAATATATTTAATACTAGTTTACTTTATTTAGGAGTCAATTGTTTCAATGCACATCACTAATATGGACCGTTCTGGCTGTACTATGAGTTTGCCATGAAGGTCCCACTGTCTCAACTTTGATTAAAAGTATGAAGTGTATAAAATTGTAACGGCTGGACAGACTAGGTGAAGGGAAGATGTTTCCCCCAGCTGGGGAGTCTCGAACCAGGGGACACAGTCTCAGGATACTGGCTAGGCCATTTAAGACAGATGAGGATTCACCCAAAGTGAAATGAACTTACAGAATTCTCTGCCACCTGTGCAGGCCAGGTCACTGACAACATTCACAAAATACTTGTTTTAAAAAGGGATTTTAAAGGCATCAAGGAAGATAGAGATAAAGCCTCAATAAAGCACTGAAACAAAGGATCAGCTATTAGCATGCCAAATGATAGAACACCATCTTCTATATCATTAATATATATTGTAAAAAGCTGCAGTCCCAGCACTGATCCCTGCGGTACCCCACTAGTCACCTCCTGCCATTCCGAAAGGGAACAGTTTATCACTACTCTTTGTTTCCTGTCAGCCAAACAATTTTCAATCCAATACCATGCGCCCTAATTTTGCTCACTAACCTCCTCTGTGGGACTTCATCAAGGGCTTTCTGAAAGTCCAGGTACACTATATCCACTGGATCTCCCTTGTCCATCTTCAGAGTTACATCCTCAAAAAATTCCAGAAGATTAGTCAAGCATGATTTCCCCTTCATGAATCCATGCTAACTCTGACCTATCCTGTTGCTGCTATCCAGATGTGTTGTAATGTCATTCTTTATAATAGACTCCAGCATCTTTCCCACCACTGAGGTCAGACTAACTGGTCTATAATTTCCTGCTTTCTCTCTCACTCCTTTCTTAAAAAGTGGGACAACATTAGCCACCCTCCAATCCGCAGGAACTGATCCCGAATCTATCGAACTCTGGAAAATAATCACCAACGTATCCATGATTTCTCGAGCCACCTCCTTCAGTATCCTGGGATGTAGACCATCAGGCCCCATGGACTTATCAACATTCAGACCTAACAGTGTCTCCAACACCAATTCCTGGCAAATATAAATTCCCTTCAGTTCAGGTCCTTCAGCCACTGTTACCTCAGGAAGATTGCTTGTGTCTTCCCCAGTGAACACAGATCTGAAGTACCAATTCAATTCTTCTGCCATTTATTTGTTCCCCGTAATATATTCCCCTGTTTCTGTCTTCAAGGGCCCAATTTTAGTCTGAACCATTTTTTTGCCTTTCACATACCTAAAAAAGCTTTTACTATCCTCCTTGATATTTTTGGCCAGTTTACCTTCGTACGTCATTTTTTCTCTGCGTGTTTCCTTCTTAGTAATCCTCTGCTGTTCTTTAAAAGCTTCCCAGTCCTCCATTTTCCCACTCATCTTTGCTGTGTTATACTTTTTCTCTTTTGACTTGATATGTTTATAACTTCCCTCGTCAGTCACGGCCATCCCTGCCTCCCCATAGGATCTTTCTTCCTTTTCGGAATGAACTGATCCTGCATCTTCTGCATTATACCCAGAAATATCTGCCATTGTTCCTCCACTGTCATCCCTGCTAAGGTATTGCACCATTGAACTTTGGCCAGCTCCTCCCTCATAGCTCCATAGTTCCCTTTATTCAACAGGAATATTGTCACTTCTGATTGTACCGTCTCCCTTACAAATTGCAGATTGAAGCTTATTGTATTATGGTCACTACTTCCCAATGGCTCCTTCACTTCAAGGTCCCTGATCAATTCTGGTTCATTGCACAATACCAGATCCAGAATTGCTTTCTCCCTGGTAGGCTGCAGCACCAGCTGTTCTAAGAATCCATCTCTGAGGCACTGCACAAAATCTTTTTCTTGAGGTCCAGTACCATCCTGATTCTCCCAGTCTACCTGCAAGTTGAAATCCCCCATAACAATTGTAGTAACATCTTTGCGACAGGCCAATTTCAGCTCCTGATTCAACTTACACCCTACATCCATACTACTGTTTGGGGGCCTGTAGATAACTCCCAAGAGGGTCTTTCTACCCTTCGAATTTCTCAGCTCTATCTATACTGACTCTACATCCCCTGATTCTAGGTCCCCTCGCGCAAGGGGCTGAATATCATCCCTTATTAACATGGCCACCCCACCCCCTCTGCCCGTCGGTCTGTCCTTACGATAGCACGTGTAGCCTTGAATTTTCATTTCCCAGGCCCTGACCACTTGAAGCCATGTCTCAGTTATCCCCACAATATCGTAGCTGCCAATTTCCAAAAGAGCCTCAAGCTCATCCATCTTATTTCTAATGCTTTATGCATTCATGTATAGTATTTTTAATTTGTTACTGCCCTCACCCTTCCCATCAACCCCTATTTCACCTAACCTTACAGCATGATCCCTTTCTGAGTTTTCTGCTTCATTGATACGGTTGTCTTTCTTGACTTCCCTTGTTCTAACTTTCCCTTCAATTTCCTTCTTAAAATTCCAGTTTATCCCCTCCCCTCCCAATATTTAGTTTAAACACAGCTTTGTTGCAGTAGCAAACCTGCCTACCAGAATGCTGGTGCCCAACCTATTAAGGTGCAAACCGTCTCTTTTGTATAATTTATACGTATCACAAAACATACCCCCAGTGATCCAAGAATTTAAATTCTTGCTTCCTGCACCAGTTCCCCCCCACCCCCAACACATTCAAGTCCATTACCTCCCTGTTTCTGGCCTCACCAGCCCAAGGAACTGGAAGCAAACCAGAGATAACCACCCTGGACGCCCTGCTTTTCAGCCTTCTTTCTAATTTCCCGAAGTCCCGCTGTAGTATCTTCCTCTTCTTCCCGACATCATTTGTGCCGACATGTACCACCACCTCTGGCTCTTCACCTTCGCCCTTGAGGATTTCCTGCACTCTGTCTGCGATGTCCTTAATCCTGGCACCAGGAAGGCAACACACCATCCTTAAATCCCGCCTGTTGCCACAGAAACCCCGTTCAGCTCCTCTCACTATGGAGTCCCCTATTACCACGGCTCTGTGCGATGTCTGACTCCTCGGCTCTGCCTCCATGCCAACTTTTGATTGACGGACCTGACCACCTTGCGGACTGGCAGTGACATCTGTCTCTACTGTTTCTAAAAGATTCAACTTGTTCCTGACAGGCACTTCCCCCACAGTCTCTTGCACCTGTCTCCTCTCTGCTTTCCTCATGGTCTTCTCTCTTCTGGTATGGTCAGTGTAATAACCTCGCTGAAGGTCCTGTCCAGAAAGATCTCATTCTCTTGGATGAGCCTAAGGTCCTCGAATTCTTTCTTCAGTGCTGCGATATGCTCTGTCAGTAGGTGAACTTGCACACCCTTCCAGGGTGAAAGGAAAGGCTGGTAGGTAATGGAATGCTGGATGACTAAAGAAATTGAGGGTTTGGCTAAGAGAAAGAAGGAAGCATATGTCAGGTATGGACAGGGTAGATCAAGTGAATCCTCAGAAGAGTATAAACGAAGTAGGAGTATACTTAAGAGGGAAATCAGGAGGGCAAAAAGGAGACATGAGATAGCTTTGGCAAATAGAATTAAGGAGAATCCAAAGGGTTTTTACAAATATATGAAGGACAAAAGGGTAACCAGGGAGAGAATAGGGCCCCTCAAAGATCAGCAAGGTGGCCTTTTTGTGGAGCCACAGAAAATGGGGGAGATACTAAATGAGTATTTTGCATCAGTATTTACTATGGAAAAGGATATGAAAGATATAGACTGTAGGGAAATAGATGGTGACATCTTGCAAAATGTCCAGATTACAGAGGAGGAAGTGCTGGATGTCTTGAAACAGTTAAAGGTGGATAAATCCCCAGGACCTGATCAGGTGTTCCAGAGAACTCTGTGGAAAGCTAGAGAAGTGATTGATGGGCCTCTTGCTGAGATATTTGTATCATCGATAGTCACAGGTGAGGTGCCGGAAGACTGAAGGTTGGCAAACGTGGTGCCACTGTTTAAGAAGGGTGGTAAAGACAAGCCAGGGAACTATAGACCAGTGAGCATGATCTCAGTGGTGGGCAAGTTGTTGGAGGGAATCCTGAGGGACAGAATGTACATGTACTTAGAAAGGCAAGGACTGATTAGGGATAGTCAACATGGCATTGTGCGTGGGAAATCATGTTTCACAAACTTGATTGTGTTTTTTGAAGAAGTAACAAAGAAAATTGATGAGGGCAGAGCAGTAGATGTGATCTATATGGACTTCAGTAAGACGTTTGACAAGGTTCCCCATGGGAGACTGATTAGCAAGGTTAGATCTCATGGAATACAGGGAGAACTAGCCATTTGAACACAGAACTGGCTCAAAGGTAGAAGACAGAGGGTGGTGGTGGAGGGCTGTTTTTCAGACTGGAGGCCTGTGACCAGTGGAGTGCCACAAGGATCGGTGCTGGGTCCTCTACTTTTTGTCATTTACGTAAATGATTTGGATGCGAGCATAAGAAGTACAATTAGTAAGTTTGCAGATGACACCAAAATTGGAGGTGTAGTGGACAGCGAAGAAGGTTACTTCAGATTACAACAGGATCTGGACCAGATGGGCCAATGGGCTGAGAAGTGGCAGATGGAGTTAAATTCAGATAAATGGAAGGTGCTGCATTTTGGGAAAGCAAATCTTAGCAGGACTTGTACACTTAATGGTAAGGTCCTGGGGAGTGTTGCTGAACAAAGAGACCTTGGAGTGCAGGTTCATAGCTCCTTGAAAGTGGAGTCACAGGTAGATAGGATAGTGAAGGCGTTTGGTACTCTTTCCTTTATTGGTCAGAGTATTGAGTACAGGAGTTGGGAGGTCATGTTGCGGCTGTACAGGACATTGGTTAGGCCATTGTTGGAATATTGCGTGCAAGTCTGGTCTCCTTCCTATTGGAAAGATGTTGTGAAACTTGAAAGGGTTCAGAAAAGATTTACAAGGATGTTGCCAGGGCTGGACGATTTGCGCTACAGGGAGAGGCTGAACAGGCTGGGGCTGTTTTCCCTGCAGCGGAGACGGAGGGGTGACCTTATAGAGGTTTACAAAATTATGAGGGGCATAAATAGACTTTTCCTTGGGGTGGGGGAGTCCAGAACTAGAGGGCATAGGTTTAGGGTGAGAGGGGAAAAGATAAAAAGAGAGACCTAAGGGGCAACTTTTTCATGCAGAGGGCAGTACATGTATGGAATGAGCTGCCAGAGGAAGTGGCGGAGGATGGTACTATTGTAACATTTAAGAGGCATCTGGATGGGTATATGAATAGGAAGGGTTTGGGAGGGATACGGGCCAGATGCTGGCAGGTGGGACTAGATTGGGTTGGAATATCTGGTCGGCGTGGACAGGTTGGACCGAAGGGTCTGTTTCCATGCTGTACATCGCGATGACTCTATGACTGGAATTAAAATTAAAGTTGTGGAAAGGATGTATTTATAATTCCTAAATCTTTTACTTTAAAACTTGAACATTTGTTCTCATATAATGCACCATAAATTAAAACATTCAATGGCCTTGTATTTTGCTTTCAGATTTTTCCCACAACACGATTAGCACTGTTTAACTTCACTCGGTTTTGCCATTTCTATCCAGCCCGCTGCTTCCAAGGTAATTCAAGAAACAGCGACAGTAGCATTGGTTGGTAGAGCAATAATCAATGCACTATCAGCAACGTTTTTTTTTAAAACATCTTGGAATTTTGTTTTTCCCCGTTTTCATATACAAACTAGCAGTTGTGCTCAACGTACAGAACCAAAGCAGAGCAGTATTTTTCTGTCTTATTTTACATGTTCCACAAGATCCAATTTCTGAAAATGGAAGAAAAAGGGAGATTCTGGTATATAGAAGAACAGGAATGACAAGGCCACTCAGCCCACTGGGTTTGCTCCAATCTAGATCGTGGCTGATCAGCTACTTCACATCCTTTTCCCATGCTATCTTCACCTCAACATCAATATCTAGAAACCTACTGGCCTCAGTTTTCAACATACTCAATGACTAAAGTTCCATAGCCCTCACCAGGGAGGTGATGGCCTAGATAATTAATTCAGAAATTCAGATAATGTTCTGATGAGACAGAACTGAATCCCACTATGCCACATGATCAAATTTGCTATTTGATAAAAATCTGGAATAGAGGCTAATGACGGCCATGCAACCATTGTCGATTGTTAAAATAACCCATCTGGTTCACGGATGTCTTTTAAGGAAGCAAACTACTGTCCTTATCCTGTCTGGTCTACATGAGACTCACAACAATGTGGTTGACTCTGAAGTGCACTGTGGTAGGGATGGGCAATATCACCCACTTCCTATGAAGGAAAAAAAATTCCTTTGATTCAGTAGCCTCAGTGTAGAAATGTTGCTTCCTTGTCCTAAATTACTCATCTTGTATTGAGACTGGCTCCTGGTTCTAGATTCCTCCTAATCAGGGGAAACATCTCTTCTGCACCCATCTTCTCTAACAATTTTCAAAGTTTCAATGAAATCATCTCAATATAACATACATCTTGCTAACTGCCTGCTGCACCTACATATCAGATTTCATTGTGCTGTTGGACTTCAATTCCCAATATCTCACCATTTAAGAAATACTCTGCACTTCCAGTTCTCCTAAAAAGTGGATACCTCAAACTAATGTACATTATATTCTGCCATGTTCTTGCTCACTTACTAAGGCGGCCCCCATTTCTTTATAACTGACAATATACATCCTCACCTAGTTATGCCATCCATGAACTGAGTAAATGTGAATAGCTGGGGTCTAAGCAGTGATCCTTGTGGTACCACACCAGCCACAACTAGGGAATGACTGTTTTCTTTAAGTTAAGAAATCCTTAACCCATTGCAGTATATTTTACTGTAGCATCTTGTTTACAAACCTTCTGTGTGGGACCTCACAAAAAACTTGGAGCGCCCAAATGCAACACATCCACTGGATGACCACTTATCTACTCTTGGTTAGTCACACCTTTAAAAAGCTATCAAGTTCGTCAAAGAGGATTTCCCCTTCGGAAATCCACGTTTACTCTGCTCAATCAGATTGCTATTTGCTACATGCCCAGTTAACACACATTGACAATATGGTCGAGTATTATCTTCACTATTGACCTAAGGTTAATGGGTCTTGTGTACCTTATTTCTCCCTGCCTTCTTTCTTAAATAGTGGATTTAATTTTGCTACCTGCAAGCACCATTCCAGAATCTACACAACTTCGAAATACCATCACAACTGCATCCTCCATCTTCTTAGGCACCTTTTTCAACATGGAGATCTGGATGATCACGTACAGGGGAGGCAGTGGTAATGTCACTGGACTAGAAACCCAGACAAATGACCTAGGGGAACGGGTTTGAATCCCTCCACAGCATATGACGAAAGTTGAATTCAATACAGATCTGGAATAAAACATTGCTCTAACAGTGGCGATGAAGCATACTTGTCAAATACTACAGAAAATTATTTGGTCTGGGGGAAGTCTACCATTCCAACCTGCTTTGGATTACATGTGATTCCAAATGCACACGGTAATATAGCTGACTCTTAATTTGTCATGGGCAGCAAATGCTCACCTAGCCAGCAATACCCACATCCTGTGAACTAGAAATAAAAATAGAAGTCAGAGGGTATTTTGACTTCCAGTCCAAGAAATACCTCCTGCACCTTTTCCACAACTAATTTCCATCAGTTCCTCATTCTCACTACTGTCTTGAATAATTAATTATTTTCGATATTTTCCTTCATCTGATTAGAAATTCTCCCGTCTGACTGCAATGCTAATGCTAATCATTTCCTATTGAATGTCTGCAGTCTGTTTTTATGACCCTTGCTGGTTTACATTCATTCAATTCCCTCTTTCAGTTTCTTGATCCTTTGTTGAATTCCAAAACGTTTCTCATCCTCTGACTAAAGACTTCACTGGGCAACTGTAGAAACTTCTTCCTTTGATCAAATAGAAACTTAAACTTCTTTTGTAGGTCACAGTTGACACAACCTTCTTGTTCACCATTTATGCCTTCAATGTTGTTCTAAACCATATCTTAATGCTTCAAATATTAGGTATTGCCTGCTTAGTCATATTTTCAATCTATTTTCAAAATCCATGCCCCTTATATCTTCATAGCTCTCAGTTTGGATTCAAGACATGCAGTTCTATCCAAAACAAATCATTTTTCAAGCTTAATTGAAAATATCATTTGCTGGTCACTTTCCTTAAAAATGATTCTTTTCAAACATGACTAATTAGCCTTTACGTGCTGCATAATTCTAAATTTGACACAGCCCGTTCCTGAGTTGGTTCAATATTCTGCCCTAGAAAATTATACTGTGCACATTTCAGGAATTCTTCCTTTATGCATTTGCACTCATTTGATGTACACAATCTGTACGTAGACTGAACTCACTCATGATTACTGCATTCCCCCTTCTACATCTCTACTTGTCTAATTTATGTCATACACAACATTACCACCACTGTATTGTGGACTACAAAAACTTATTGATGTTTATTGCCTTTCACTTTTTTTTCAAAAAAGTTCCACCCAACAGATTCTCTCGAGTAAGATCCTCTCACTCATGTACAGATTCCATCCCTTATTGACAGTCCTACTAAAACTTTTCCTTTTTGCCTGCTCTTGCTAAATATGGAGAATGATTCAACATCCAGGCCTCAGCTTGTCAGTCATACACATTTAGCTTCTAATTCACATAGTTTCTTGTAAATGCTGCATGCATTCAGGTAGTGTTTTTATTCCTGCTTTTTGATGTTGCCTGTTTTTGCTGTCTTCGGGTAAAAAAATGAGGCCTGCAGATGCAGGAATCTGATGAAGGGCTTATGCCCGAAACGTCGAATTTCCTATTCCTTGGATGCTGCCTAACCTGCTGTGCTTTAACCAGCAACACATTTTCAACTGTTTTTGCTGTCTCCTATTTATCACATCTGTAATGCCTAAGGCCAGCTTTGTTCATCTAAATTTGTTCTCAGATTCCTATTGCCTTGATAAGTTAATTTAGAACAAAAAGAACAAAGAAAATTTACAGCCCAGGAACAGGCCCCTCAGCCCTCCAGACCTGAGCCAATCCAAATCCACTGTCTAAACCTATTGCCCAATTCCTAAGCATCGGTATTCCTCTGCTCTCCACCTACCCATGCATCTATCCAGACACATCTTAAATGAATCTAATATCTCTGCTGGCAATGCGTTCCAAGTACCACCTTCTGTGTAAAGAACTTGCCACTTATATCCCCATTAAACTTTTCACCCCTCACCTTGAATACGTGACCTCTCGTTATCGAATCCCTCACCCTGGGAAAAAGTTTATCTCTATCTACCCTCTCTACACACCTATGAATTTGTAGACCTCAATCAGGTCCCCCCTCAATCTCCTTTTTCCTATTGAAAACAATCCTAACCTACTCAACCTCTCTTCACAGCCAGCACCTTCCATACTACACAACATCCTCGTAAGCCTTCTCTGCACCATCTCCAAAGCATCCACATCTTTTTGGTAATATAGTGACCAGAACTGTATGCAGTATTCTAAATGCTGCCAAGACATTGTCTTGTACAATTTTAACATGACCTGCCACCTCTTATGCTCAATACCCTGTCTGAAGACGACAAACACACCATATGCCTTCTTGACCACTCTATCCATCTGTGCAGCAACCTTCAGGGTACAATGGACTTGAATTCCCAGATTTCTCTGCACATCAACTTTTCCCAAGGCTCTTCCATATACAGTATAATTTGCTCTAGAATTACACTCCCCCAAAATGCATGAACTCACATTTGCCTGGTAAGAGTTCTGTTTGCCACTTCGCCATCCAACTCTCCAGTCTATCTATATCCTCCTGTATTCTTGGACAGTCCCCTATGCTTTCCGCTACTCCAATCTTCGTGTTATCTACAAACTTGCTATTCATACCAACAATGCCGTCTTCCGAATCATTTATGTATATTACAAACAACAGTGGTCGCAGCACTAAACCTTGTGGAACACCACTGGTCGCCTTTCCCCATTTCGTGAAACTCCCTTCAACTACTACTCTCCATCTCCTGTTGCTCAACCAGTTCTTCATCCACCTAGCTGGTATACCCTGCACAGCATGTGACAATTTAAAGCTTCCTGAAGAGCATGAGTGAAAATTTCCCAAGGAGGTATAAAGTTCAGCAACATGCCCACCATTATTGTGCATCGTTTTCATAGGGCAGTAAGTAATGTTCATGGCTGAAAATTACCTTTGAAACCTGAATTCCCAACTTACTTCTCTCGACTGAAATGCAGCTCTCTACCAAACTTCAGGCAAATGCCTTTAGTTTCTTAAGTTCATAGGAATTTGTGGTCAGCCATTTGAGTCAAGGGAGAAACTTCTTCACACAGACATGGTGAATGAATGGAATTCTCTAACAGATGGAGTCTAAAAGATTGAATACTTTCAGGAACAAAGATGATTTAATTCAGATAAATGCGAGGTGCTGCATTTTGGGAAAGCAAATCTTAGCAGGACTTATACACTTAATGGTAAGGTCTTAGGGAGTGATGCTGAACAAAGACACCTTGGAGTGCAGGTTCATAGCTCCTTGAAAGTGGAGTTACAGGTAGATAGGATAGTGAAGGCAGCGTTTGATATGGTTTCCTATATTGGTCAGGATATGGAGAACATGAGTTGGGAGATCATGCTGCAGCTGCACAGGACATCTGTTTGGCCACTGTTGGAATATTGTGTGCAATTCTAATATCCTTCCTATCGGAAAGATGTTGTGAAACTTGAAAGGGTTCAGAAAAGATTTACAAGGATGTTGCCAGGGTTGGAGGATTGGAGCTATAGGAAGAGGTTGAATAGGCTGGGGCTGTTTTCGCTGGAGCGTCTGAGGCTGAGGGATAACCTTTTAGATGTTTACAAAATCATGAGGGGCACAGATAGGATAAATAGACAAAGCCTCTTCCCTGGGTCGGGGAATTCAGAATGGGTGGGCATAGGTTTAGGGTGAGGGGGGAAAAGACATAAAAGAGACCCAAGGGGCAACCTTTTCCACAGAGGGTGGTGTCATGTATGGAATGAGCTGCCAGAGGATGTGGTGGAGGCTGGTACAATTGCAACATTTAAAAGGCATTTGAATGGGCGTATGAACAGGAAGGGTTTGGAGGGATATGGGCCGGGTGCTGGCAGGTGGGACTAGATTGGGTTGGGATATCTGGTCAGTATGGACGAGTTGGACTGAAGGATGTGTTGCCATGCTGTACATCTCTATGACTACCTAATTCAGAGGGCTAAAGGGATTATTGTCACCTTTCAAATGCATGTTTTTTTTCCCCCACAATCCTGTACCTGAATCTTATACACTGTTCCAACTGCCTGACCCAAAAGAGGATGCTTCATTTTCATTACCACCTTGTCAAGACCATTCAGGATCTTACAACATTTCAATTAAGACACTTCTTAATTTTCTAAAATCCACTCGGAACAAGTCCAATCAGTCCAAACCATCCTTTACACTACCAATCAAATAAAACTCATGCTTTTGCATCCTTCCTCTAAATTAGTGATCAAAGCTTCAGAGTATACCAAATGTAGTTTCAACAATGCCCTGTGTAACCAAAAAACAACATCCTTACTTTTATATTCATTTCCTCTCAATATCGTTAACATTTCATTATGCTAACTATTTGCTGTACTTTTAAAAAAAAATTCATTTATGGGATGTTGGCTTTGCTGACTGGACCAGCATTTAGTCTCCATCCTGTATGCCCTTAAGACGATGTAGTGAACTGCCATCTTGAACCACTGCAGTCCAACTGGTGCAGAATACCTGTATAGATCTGCACTTAATTTGAGAATATCAGCAAAATATTAAGTGACACTCTGCTTTCATATTCTTCCCAGCAAAATGAAGAACTTGACATTTTGACATTATATCCCATCTGCCAAATCTTTATCCATTCAAATTACCCATCTGCAGTCTCTTGCTACCTTCTTCATAAACATTTCTAACTCCCTTCATGCCATCTGCGAATGGAGTCCACTCATCCCTTCCTGGTAATCAGAAAAATACTTTCTTTGAAGGTCATTATTTGGAAGTTGCCTGTTGGCATGTACTTGATCAAAAAAATAGACAGGACAGAAGCTTACCGGATGGTGGTGACGGAGAGCCCACTCAGGGTCTACTCTTCTTACTGGTCTAGAGAAAAGTAGTTTCTTAAAACACCCAGGTTTTACATGTTAACACAATCTCTAAAACTGACTAATCATGTGAACATGGCCTTGGCAAGTTGTCTACAGGTCAAGATGGAAAAGCTATTTCCTTAAACTGGACGCACTGTCCAAAGTAATTGCAGGATCTGTATATCCAGTAGAATACACAGAAACACTTCAGCATGAGTAGGTCATTCAGCCCCTTGAGTCTGCTTTCCCATTCTAGATTACAGCTGACTGAATTTTAAGAAAAGTCTTTCATGGGATATGGCTGTCATTGGCTAAGCCAGCATTTATTGCTTATCCTTAATTGCTCAGAAACCAAATCAAGTCACCCAATGAGCTGTGGGTTCAGGAGTTGCATACTGTTTTGGATTAGTAGTGCTGGAAAAGTACAGCAGTTCAGGCACCACCCGAGGAGCAGTAAAATGGACGTTTCGGGCAAAAGCCCTTCTTCTTTGGAGACCGCAGTTTCCCTTCCCACGTGGTTAAAGATGGCCTCCAACGCATTCCGCCCACATCCTGTACCTCCGCCCTCAGACCCCATCCCTCCAGCCGTAACAAGGACAGAACGCCCCTGGTGCTCACCTTCCACCCTACCAACCTTCGCATAAACCAAATCATCCGCCGACATTTCCACCATCTCCAAAAAGACCCCACCACCAGGGATATATTTCCCTCCCCACTCCTTCCCATCTTGTGCAAAGACCATTCCCTCAGTGACTACCTGGTCGGGTCCATGCCCCCCTACAACCCACCCTCCCATCCTGGCACCTTCCCCTGCCACTGCAGGAATTGCAAAACCTGCACCCACACCTCCTCCCTCACCTCCATCCAAGGCCCTAAAGGAGCCTTCCACATCCAAAGTTTTACCTGCACATCCACCAATATAATTTATTGTATCCGTTGCTCCCGATGCGGTCTCCTCTACATTGGGGAGACTGGATGCCTCCTAGCAGAGCGCTTTAGGGAACATCTCCGGGACACCCGCACCAATCAACCACACCACCCCATGGCCCAACATTTCAACTTCCCCGCCCACTCTGCCTAGGACATGGAAGTCCTGGACCTCCTTTGCCGCAGCACCCTCACCACCCGATGCCTGGAGGAAGAACGTCTCATCTTCCACCTCAAAAGACTTCAACCCCAGGGCATCAATGTGGACTTCAACAGTTTTCTTGTATCCCCTTCCCCCACCTCACCCCAGTTCCAAACTTCCAGCTCAACAATGTCCCCATTACTTGTCCTACCTTCCTATCTTCTTTTCCATCTATCCACTCCACCCTCCTCCCTGACCTACCACCTTCACCCCCTCCCCCACTCACCTATTGTACCCTATGCTGCTTTCTCCCCACCTCCACCCTCCCCTCATTTATCTCTCCACCCTTCAGGCTCTCTGCCTTTATTCCTGATGAAGGGCTTTTGCCCGAAATGTCGGATTTTCCTGCTCCTCAGATGCTGCCTGAACTGCTGTGCTTTTCCAGCACCACTAATCCAGAATCTGCTGTCATGGTTTTTACCTGGTTGAATATTGTTGGCCATACCAGGTTGCAATGGCAGCTAATGACATTAGTGAACCACATGATTTTTCTAACAATCAACAATGGTTTCAAGGTTATCATTAAATTCTTAATTCCAGATTTCATGGAATTCAAAATCTACCATTGACCATGGCAGATTTGAACTCCAATCCCCAGAATATGACCTGGATGCCTGGATTACTCGCTCAGTGACAAGACCACTGGGGGCGGCACGGTGGCACAGTGGTTAGCACTGCTGCCTCACAGCGCCAGGGACCTGGGTTCAATTCCCACCTCAGGCGACTGACTGTGTGGAGTTTGCACGTTCTCCCCGTGTCTGCGTGGGTTTCCTCCGGGTGCTCCAGTTTCCTCCCACAGTCCAAAGATGTGCGGGTCAGGTGAATTGGCCATGCTAAATTGCCCGTAGTGTTAGGTAAGGGGTATATGTAGGGGTATGGGTGGGTTGCGCTTCGGCGGGTCGGTGTGGACTTGTTGGGCCGAAGGGCCTGTTTCCACACTGTAAGTAATCTAATCTAAAAAAAAAACCACTGGGCTAGTGCGTTCCTGCTAATTATATCAGTGAGCTCTGAATGTTCAGAGTGTGGTTCAGGAGATGGCCTATTCAGTTGCTGAAATTGACTGTCTCTAGTCAGCCACTTCTAGAAAGGCTGATTCTGTTCTGATGGCAGTTGGCAAGGTGCAGCCATGCAAATAGTCTGCCAATATAGGAACTCCTATTTCAGTTTTTCAAATGCTGTTCAGTCTTTTTACTTATTCTGTGATTGTAGCCAACTCAATAAAAAAGTTATTTGCAACATAAAACATGCTGCATAAGTACAGGAAAATGAGGCAAAGGTTACGTTGAACCATCCTTCAAGATATGAAAAGCAAAGAACTTTATAGCTATGATTTATTTGTGAAGTGGAAGAACTATTGATTTGCTTGCAAACATATATCAGTAACTAATTCAACAATTATTATTTTGGCAAATAAATCTTATCCAAGTTAAAATATATGTTGTAATTTCCTGCTTTTGAAGTTGTATCGTGCACTTAAAATTTACACCAAGTAATAATTATATTCCTGAAGATTTACACTCCCATTAGTTTCCTTCTTTCTAGAGTTCTACTCTTGGAATCGGTCCCATTGTACTCTTACTAATGCGTGCTCTTTTCATGATGCAGTGACCAGAATCAAACATACTGTTCCAACTACCTCCTCATCACCACCTTGTAGGTTTTTTCCAAGTCACACTAAATGCTCTTGGAGCCATTTACATAAACTTCAAACAAAAATTAAGTTGGGAAACCCCAATGAAATTCACAGGAATTCACAACTAAACTTAAAGAAAGACCTGACATATATCATCAGCTTTGATCAGCTCAAGGGTTAGCCTAAATACATCTGCACAAATCATGATAGTGCAGATACTTGGATAAGTAAATTAAAAATCGCCCAATATGCAGCTGCATTTATGCAAAACATACCAAGCAGTTTTAAATTATTCAACATCCGATTACAATCACAAAGGGGCCATCACAGCAATAATGCTCCAGTATTCTTGACACATTCACCTGGCTTAACCATATGTAAAACATAACATGTAGCTTGACTCAACATTCAATACAATGAACATCATGTCCCTCGCAGATCCTGCTATAAGTATCACTGCATATGATGGGCAAGGATACTTCTTTCCACGTAACCATTCCACCTTACAATCAGCTGATCAGTTCTCCACATTGACAATCTACTCTGGGTGGGGGGCTTCAATATTCATGAAGAGTGTCTCAGTAGCACCACCACTGGGAAAGATTGTTATGTCCTAAAGGACCTCACCCTCACCAAACAGGCTACTGAAAGTACAATGGCAGGATAATTAGCAGAAGAGGAGAGACCACCACTCTCACCTGTAAGAACCTCTGAAGTTACCTTTTTGTCAAGGGGTGTGTTATAGGATGTTGCAGAAAATTTGAACAGCTCCTTGCTAAGTTGTGCTTTTGTGACAATTGGGTTTTCAAATAGTTATGTTATTCTAAATTTGGTTTTCTTTTGTTCATATGTAAATAAATTTCCTTTTGTTAAAAACAGTGGTTTGACCAGCCTCATCGCTCCTGGAATATTCACTTTACATCTGCTTAAGACAATTAGAAAAGTTAGGGTCTGGGCTGCCTTAAAATGTTTTGAGGTCTGGCCTGCTCCCTAAGAGTATTCACATTTAGGAAAGCACTCATCATGTTGTTTGGCTGTACCACTGTGCTAAATGGGATATATTTAAGATTTCAAATAGATCCAGCAAATCCAAACCGGGCATCCGTCAGGCAGTGTGATCGATTAGCAGCAGATCTGTACTCAAACATGATCTGAAACTTCCTGGCTTTTGGCATATCCCCCACACAAAGATTACTTTCATGCTATGGGATTAATGAAGCGTTGAATGAAGGGTGTGGGAGGGCAGACGAGGAGCAGCACCAGGAATACCTGAAAATGAGGCTCCAACCTTGCGAAGTTAAACAGGAAATAATGGAAACAGCAAGTAATAGACAAAGCTAGGCAATCCCACAGCCAACAGGTCAGACCTCAGCTCTGGGCCCTTGCCAATTCTGTCTAGCATCATGTCCAGGAGAAAGCGAGGATTGCAGATGCTGGAAATCAGAATTAAAATGTGTGGGGTTGAAAGAGCACAGCAGGTCAGGCAGCATCAGATGAGCAGGAGTCAGCGTTTAATGTCCCAACAGACAGCAAAAAAGCAATTGCAGAAGTATCCACATTTTTGCAATATGGAGAGATCAACAGATCAAAAGCCCCAAATCAAGAACTTCTTTAACTGTGTCGTGGGATCTTTCATATCGACCTGAGGCATATGATATATCAGTTTAATGTCGCATGTGATAGTGCCTATATTCTCTCAGCGCCATATTGGAGAATCTCTCTAAATATTATACTTCAATTTCTAGAGGGGAAAACAGATTGTTGTACCACTTAAGCAGCACTGTGATCCACCGAGAAACCCTGAACAAATTTAAACAGGTTATGCCTCTGTCCAAAATGAAATTTCAACCAAGAACCTTTTGATTTGCATCAGCGAACTGTTCCACTTAGCCAAGCTTACAAATCTCAGCTTTCATAGTTCAATTTAATATACAGGAAGGACATCTAATACAAATATTTTTCTCTTAACGAAGGAAATTTATGGATTTTCATATACTATTTTAAATCTGACAGTAACAGATTTTACTTCAAATTAACACTAAAGTGGCAGCACAGTGGCTCAGTGGTTAGCACTGCAGCCTCATAGCACCAGGGACCCAGGTTCGATTCCAGCCTCGGGCAACTGTCTGTATGGAGTTTGCACCTTCTCCCAGCGTCTGCGGGGGATTCCCCCCATAGTCCAAAGACGTGCAGGTCCGGTGATTTGACCATGCTAAATTGCCCATAGTGTTAGGTGCATTAGTCAGAGGGAAATGGGTCTGGGTGGGTTATTCTTCAGAGGGTCGGTGTGGACTTGTTAGGCTGAAGGGCCTGTTTCCACAATGTAGGGAATCTAATCTAACCAGTGTCTGAAGTGAATTGTGCCTATTTGGCAGCCAGTAGACTTAAACCAACAAGTAGTACTTTAGTTTATAAACATTAGGGTAGTTGTATCTTCTCTGATTTGCAACTCATTAGATCTGCATTGTGGGCTGTTATGACCAGTTGGTGGTTTATTTAGTGTTCTCAAAAGACAATCGTTGGTTGATCGGTTAAAACTGGTTCAGCTATCTGCACATGAAGCAACAATGCAACGATACTGAGTGAAAATGCCACAGGTTCTGGCCCAAAAAATAATATTGCAAAAAGGAGCCATCTCTTCTGAAGGGTATTGCCACTTATTGTAGTGAACATGCAGGTTTATAGACCAGACTGAATAAATCCCTGCTCTTTCAAGCTATACATATCCACAGTGATCTATCATAAAAGCGAGACAGCATAGTACTGCACTTGAAGTTGTTAACTTCTTGCAACCTACTCCAAGCTTCAACATGTTCCCAAATACAGCTTTTGATTTAGATTTTCTGCCTTATTTTTGAAATATTGTGGCATCCAAGCAGAAAATATTGCTCGAAAGGGCAAACATTTAATTTTCTCAGAAAACCATGACATGCAAAATAGCCCAAAAAGGCCCTCAAAATATTACAAAATACTGATTTTATTTTCAACCCGTTCTTTAGCATTACAGTTCATGACTAACTTCAGCCACCCATTTCATTACTGGCAGTGACTAACTTGTTGCTTGTATCTTTGTTTAGCCTGGCATGTACATCACCATGGAACTTCTCTCACAAAGAAAACAGCAATTGCCCTAAACAGCAACAGGTTTGCACTGGTATCTTGGCTCCATTCACTTGTTACAGGTGACCACAAGGGTCACTTCACTATTGAAGTAAATTTCACAAGAAATGTTACACTGTCATTGCAAATGCTTCCTAATAAAAACATTCTTTATTAAAAGATAAAAACATGCAACATTACAATTCCCACCAAACGCATTGAAAATGTTTTCGATCAATAGAAAACATTTTCAATCCGAATATTTGATCCCCTATCATTACTGATTAAAGTGCCTGCTGTTGATCGATTAGGTGTCTATGTTAGAGTCATAGAGATGTACAGCACGGAAACAGACCCTTCGGTCCAACCCGTCCATGCCGACCAGATATCCCAACCCAATCTAGTCCCGCATGCCAGTACCCGGTCCATATCCCTCCAAACCCTTCCTATTCATATACCCATCCAAATGCCTCTTAAATGTTGCAATTGTACCAGCCTCCACCACATCCTCTGGTAGCTCATTCCATACATGTACCACCCTCTGCATGAAAACGTTGCCCCTTAGGTCTCTCATATCTTTCCCCTCTCACCCGAAACCTATGCCCTCTAGTTCTGGACTCCCCGATCACAGGGGGAAAAAAAAACTTTGCCTATTAATCCTATCCATGCCCCTCAATTTTGTAAACCTCCAAGGTCACCCTTCAGCCTCCGACGCTCCAGGGAAAACAGCCCCAGCCTGTCCAGCCTCTCCCTATAGCTCAAATCCTCCAAGCCTGGCAACATCCTTTTAAATCTTTTCTGAATCCTTCCAAGTTTCACAACATCTTTCCGATAGGAAGGAGACCAGAATTGCACACAATATTCCAACAGTGGCCTAACTAATGCCCCGTACAGCCGCAACATGACCTCCCAACTCCTGTACTCAATACTCTGGTATGCTTCCCTTTATTGGTCAAACACCACCTTCACTATCCTATCTATCTGCGACTCCACTTTCAAGGAGCTATGAACCTGCACTCCAAGGTCTCTTTGTTCAGCAACACTCCCTAGGACCTTACCATTAAGTGTACAAGTCCTGCTAAGATTTGCTTTCCCAAAATGCAGCACCCGGCATTTACCTGAATTAAACTCCATCTGCCAGTTCTCAGCCCATTGACCCATCTAGTCCAGATCCTGTTGTAATCTGAGGTAACCCTCTTTGCTGTCCACTACACCTCCAATTTTGGTGTCATCTGCAAACTTATTAACTGTACCTCTTATGCACGCATCCAAATCATTTGGCCACTGTTGAAACATTGCGTGCAGTCCTGGTCTCCTTCCTATCGGAAAGATGTTGCGAAACTTGAAAGGGTTCAGAAAAGATTTACAAGAACATTGACAGGGGTGGAGGATTTGAGCTACAGGGGGAGGCTGAACAGGCTGGGGCTGTTTTCCCTGGAGTGTCGGAGGCTGAGGGGTGACCTTATGGAGGTTTACAAAATTATGAGGGGCATGGATAAGGTAAATAGACAAAGTCTTTTCCCTGTGATCGGGGAGTCCAGAACTTGAGGGCATAGGTTTAGGGTGAGAGGGGAAAGATATAAAAGACCTAAGGGGCAACTTTTTCACGCAGAGGGTGGTAGGTGCATGGAATGAGCTGCCACAGGCTGTGGAGGAGACTGGTACAATTGCAACATTTAAGAGGCATTTGGGTGGGTATATGAATAGGAAGGGTTTGGAGGGATATGGGCCGGATGCTGACAGGTAGAACTAGATTGGGTTGGGATATCTGGTCGGTGTGAACTGGTTGGACAGAAGGGTCTGTTTCCATGTTGTACATCTCTATGACTCTACGTAACTGACAAAAAGTAGAGGACCCAGCACTGGATCCACATGCTACACTTCCCACTTCTATAAACAAGAACTATAGAAAGTAGCATTAATTAGTTAAAAATTCCCCATGAACTTTTCAGTCTGAATATTAGTATAAATAATCAGGAGGAGAGAAAGTTGGCTAAGGGGCAACATTGTCATTTTAACTGCCAGTCAATGCTTAGGATCTCTCATTTATAATGGCAAATTTTTACATTTCACTTGATGCTGTATATTTTCAGATGCAATATCAACAACTGGTCTAAAATATTTACATAAGACACATTGCTACTCTCCACAGAACAAATGGAAATATGGACTGCTGTATCATAACAAGCGGAACACCACTTACAATGGTCATGCATACAGCTCTTATGTAAATCTGCTCTTGTTGCTCATGGCCACACGAACACACACACACACACACACACACACAACTAAATGATAGCTCATGTACTCAGTGCCACTTATCCAGTACCCTGGTTTAAACATGTCTCAGTTTTAAATGGGTTCCAGTTTTCAGACTAGCAAAAGCACTTCACATTTGGATGATCTTAATTAGTCATGCATTTAGGATTAAACTTATAAACACAATGAATACAGTTAAGCAAACAAAAGGAGAGATCAATTCTTTGCTAAAACATTTGAAAAGTTTTCTGCCTTTTCACTTAATTCTGACAATTACAAGCAACATCTACTTACTCTCTCTCCTTCTCAGAAAGCTTGTCGGTGATGTTGTCCCTAATTGTGGACCGGGATCCCTTCTGGATGATAGGATACCTGAGTGGCACTTGCAGGAAACAGGAAATCATGAGCACCAGATGGGCTGTGTAACCCAAGGCAACAGCAATGCTTCCTTCATCCTTAGCTTCAAGAAGAGAGAACGAGAAAAAAAATAATCAATAGTCAAGTGAGCAGTGAAAAACCACACACATTTTCAAAAATATAGATTTACTCCTTTGTTAGAGAAAACACCTTTCAAACGTTAATTATATTTAAATGGTGCTTCATTGCATCTAAGTGGTGGGCTTTAAGGGCGTGCAGAGGATGGGGAAAATTAAGGGGTTGTGCAAGGGTCGTGTCCCTACCTCTAAACCAGGAGTCCTAGGTTCAAGTCCCACTTGCTCCAGAAGTGTGTAATGACATCTCTGCACAGGTTGATCAGAGAATATCTGAATTGGGGGCGGCGGGGGGGGACACTTCTCCCAGGTCCCTTAGACTTTTATGGCACATTGGTAGTGTTCCTATCTCTGAGCCAGAATACCCAGGTATGTCATATCATCCCTGAACTGGTTGATTAAAAATATCTGCAAGTTTGAAATGAACAGATTATATACTGTGCATTCCTGCCCTTTAGGGGCTCAAGGAATGGAATGGTAGCATCTCTACCTCGAGACCGGGAAGCTCAGATTCAAGTCCCATCTGTTCCAGAGGTATGCAATAACATGTTCAGACAGGTTGATGAGAAACATCGTGCTATTCAGTCCTGACAAAAATAATCAGAGATTCTAACTTGCAATTATTAGGACAGGATGCTTGTTGTACGTTGTGTGCAAAGACTGGCTCGAGTTGAGTCATTTATCAACTGGCTTTCTTTAATAGAACATCAAAAGCAAGAATACTTCAGATTGCATCTCTATTTTGTTCGCTTTTGCACCATAGCCTAAACCAAAAGGAAAACAAAGAACAAGGAAAATTTACAGCCCACCTGATGAAGGAGCGGCACTCTGAATTAAACCTGTTGGACTATGACATGGTGTTGTGAGATTTTTAACTGAAAACACCTTGACTGAGTTCTACCAGGTGTACCTGGCTGGAAGGAGGCTGGTGCACCAGAGAAATGCCTAGCTTGCAAAGTGTCTGTGTCTCTCTCTCTCTCTTTTCCCCACCCCCGTTAGCAACACTGCCTCATTGCGCCAGACAAATTGATTTGATTCCAGCCTTGGGCTACTGTCAGATATTTGCACATTCTCTGTGGCTGGGTGGGTTTCCTCCAGGTGCTCCGATTTCTTCCGATAGTCCAAAGATGTGCATGTTAGGTGAACTGGCCATGCTAAACTGCCTAGTGTTCAGGGATGTGTAGGTTAGGTGCATTAGTCAAGGGATTAAAAAAAACGTAGAGTCATAGGGTAGGGGAATAGATCTGATTGGAATACTCTTTGGAGGGTCAGTGTGGACTTGTTGGGAAATGGCCTGTTTCCACACTGTTGGGGTTCTATGACCAGCTAGCTGGTTCCCATTCACATTTCTCTGCAAAATTCCCTTGTTGAATGGAAAAAGGCAAGCTATTACTATTGAACAGCAAGTTGCCAATACTTTTTTGCAACAGATGCTAACTTGAAACATCAGGTACAAGCAGAAATATAATAGATAAAGATTGTAATTTGGAGGAGTTGGCATGGCAGGAGTGATGGGGCAAGAAAGAGTTCAATGATAGCAGTAATGTTTACTAAAGGATATTTTCTCCCACTGTGAGATGGTTTCTTACTGTCTCTAGATTTTAAGCTAAAACTTCAAAGTGTTTTTGGATACTCTATTCTTATATTATTAGATATTCCTAAATTCCTTGATGTTCTTGGATAGCTGCAAGTATCATCATATTGGGTACTACTAGATTTAGTAGTACATCTTTTGTTAGCTTATGGCACAGGAGTACAGTTATTCACTTAAACAGTGTATTGTAAAATCATGTTATCAGTTAACGGTCTGATTTAAGTTTTACTGTCACAATTGAAAGGAACCCCCTCTCTCAAGCAGGGAAGCCGAAGTCCTGGAGAAAGAATTCATAGATCCTGAAATGATTTGGGATATTTCCATCATAGCCAAAGCTTACTGAAACTAAGCAGACTATTCTTGGGAATGGTCTTTGTGGACTGGTTATTTGAACCTTTCAGAATAAACAGTTCTAGGATTGACTGGTTTGAACTCAGTGGACAGAAATTATCAGGGAAATATTACTGATCTAAATAGCTCTAAATGAGAGTTAAATACAATAAATCACTCCAGAAAGGGAGAACAGAGTGATGATTCCATCTCTCCCAAACTAACTGTCATACAAGACAGCTGTGAAATACCACTTTCACTGGCCTTTCTGGAATCAGAAACACTGTCCCGACGATTGCCAACATTCATCCAGATTTCAAAACGGTGAGTTAAGCTTTCCATTCAATACATTATCTTTTACACCATCGCTTACTGATAACCATGAACTATGGATTATTAAAAAGCTATGACATAGCATCGTATCTGATGAAAAGTAACAATAGGATCAGTTAATGCGGTTACATGATTGGATAAGGAAGAATGCTGGGCAGGACACCAAGAGACACCAACCTCCAACTGTATGATGGAAATTTCAATGTCTGTTTAACTTTCTGGATTTGAAATAAAAATCTCAGTTTAATGCAACAAAAGCAGCAAATTCAACAATGTCGTATTCACATCTTGAGATGCCAATTTTGGAGCCTTACGGTTCAAGTATTGAACTGTAACTTGAATACTTAAACAACTAACCTATAGGAAGTGCTGACCTCTAAACTAATATGAGCATTAAGTGGGAAAATGCAGCCCTTTTTGGAAATAATTTAATCCACAAAAGGACAAGATGTGTTGCTCTAAAATTATGATTTAGGAACCAAGCTATAATTTTATTATAATAATTAAACACAACGTAGCTCTGCAGAAAGCAAGTTCCACAAAATCAATAATAAAGCACACCAACATGTATACGAAAAATGATGCTGTAAAACAAACACACCAATGCCAGAAATAACCTACACATGGAACAGCGTCTTTAGAAATTGCTTCACCAAAATAAAGCATAATTCCATCTCTCGGCCTATTCGGTCTGAGTATTTGCAGCATTTTCTGCTTTTATCTTAAAAATGTTTTGCATAAGATGATCTGTTTGGTGGAATAATTCTTGTTCAATTTTCTACAACATTCTCATTAAATGTTAGAGTTGTTTTAAACAATTGAAAAGAAATTGACATCACTATGCAGTTTTGAAACAGGGCTTGATAAATATTACAAATCATTTATGGAGTTAATTGAGTAACAATACTATAGTCAGTCAATTTAAAAAAAACAACACTAAGGATAAAGGAAATTGGAAAGAAACACTAACTCTTGAGAAACTCAGCAGGTAACAGGTTATACTTGGATTACAATAATTAACTACAATTTAGTTTGGCAGAATGAAAGCAGCTCTATCGAGCCCTGGATAGACCGCACTGAGAATATTATGTTCAGTTCTGGTTGCCTCATTATAGAAAGAATGTGTAAGCTTTAGAGAGGGCGTAGAGGAGATTTACCAGGATGCTGCCTCAACTGGGAGAGCATTTCTAATGAAGAAAGGTTTAGGGGGTTAAGGCTTTTCTCACTGGAACAAAGAAGGAGGAGAGGTGATTTGACAGAAGTATACGAGGTGAGAGGCATAGATAGAGTGGATAGCTAGAGACCTTTTCCCAGGGCAGAAATGGCCATCAGGAGGGGACATAATTTTAAGGTGACCGGAGGAGGGTTCACGGAAAATGTAGGTTCTTTACACAGTAGTGGGTGCACAGAATGCACTGCCAGCATTGGTAGTAGAATTGGATACATTAGGGACATTTAAGTGACTCTTGGATAGGCACGTTGAAGATAGGTTAGCCTGATCTTAGAGTCGGATAGTCAAGGACCAAACACTGTTCTATGTTCTAAAACATCAATATTGAAGTTAATTTCATAACACAAGCAATATTTTGCAGACGCTGAAAACCTTAAATTTAGAAACTTATGAAATGGCCTGCAGATTTGTGTTAGTTTTGAGTCTGGTACAACTCTTCAGAATTTAAGTCCAATTGCAAGACAGATTTATGGTCAATTTTAAACTGCTGCTGGATACCTCAAGATTGGTATAAATCAGTTATATAGGAGCAATGGTCTCAGAGTAGGTAGTTCTCATTGCCACAGCTATCATTTTCCAAATGACCAAGACAACAGTCCTGCCAACTGTTACAATCACACCAACTGTTAGAATCACAACATCTTGAAATTACCAAGCATCTTTTATGGGCAGTGCAATGAGTCAGGGGTTAGCACTGCTGCCTTACAGCACCATGGACCCAGGTACAATTCCACCCTCAGGCTCCTGTCTGTGTGGAGTTTGCACATTCTCCCTGTCTGCATCTCTGTTTCCTCCAGGTGCTCAGATTTCCTCCCACAGCCCAAAATGTGCAGGTTAGGTGGATTGGCTATGCTACATTGCCCATAGCCTCCAGGGATGTTGAGGAGAGGTGGCTTAGCCATGGAACATGCAGGGTTACAGACACATGGTAGGAGGGTAGGATGCGCTCTCCAAAGGTTATAGTGCAGACCCAAAGGGACAAATGGCCTGCTTCCACACTATAGGGAGTCTATGAAATACCATTACTGCTGTCTTGTTGGCAAGTGATATTCAAGAACCACCTTCCTGTCATGTTTATCCCCATGACTCTACTATTACCACCTCTGAAATTGAAGTCGACATCTGAATTTTTTGGTCATCGTGTTTATTATTAAAAGATTCGCCTGGAAGTACACATGCTTTCCTGGTTTAACCTTCCTGCCCTTTTTATTTAATCAATCATTTTTGTAATGGGACAACAGATAATTGGAATGCCGTACTCCCCTTGGTGAAATCAACCTTAAATTATTTGCCAATTTTCAGGTGCTTCCTTCTATACACATGACCATTTCATTTTGACACGCATTCTTTTGAGTCCATTGAGACAGAAAAAAAAAGTGCCGTAAAGCTCTTCTCTTTCCGGTTACACAAATCTCTCTCATCTGACATTTCCGGGATTGCCTCCGAATTTTCCCAGTTGACCTACAACTCAGACTGGCCTAGTTTAGTTCTGGATGCAAAACCAAGTGTGAGCAGTCAAGAAACTCCACAGAGGCCAGTATCCTGTCACCAAGTCACTGTTGGTTTACATGGAGTCTTGACTCTGATCCATTCCCCTGCTCTCATTGAGCAGAACCTCTGACCCTCCTATTTGCCTCTGTCGGCCAGAGTTCCCTAAATTAGACCAAATTAACAACCCCAATGAGGGAACTCATTCTATGAGATCTAGCTGGCTGACCTTGTTACAATGTCTAGATTCACAGCACAAATGCACCCCCTCTCCCCACAACTGAGTCTGAGGACAGAAGGCAGTTTTTTTTTGTAGCTTCTCCTGGGATGTTTTAGCAACCGGTCAGATTCCTACAACTCCACCTCTGATCCGGGTGGCATATAATGCACTCTCTTCAGCGGGAGGGTGTCGGATGAAATTTATTCTCCTTTTCAGGCTGTCAAGGTATTGTGGCAGCAACATCCACTGAGTCCGTTGCAGATTCCAGGAAAGGTAGTCAAGGGAATTGGCACATTGCGAGGATGCAGCTTTCACTTTGGACCCCATGCTTATTCAGGACTGTTGCATCTACCCTAGCTTTGTAGGTCATTGGACCTAACCCCCAGTGACCATGCCTTTGAACCATGCAGGGCCAGCCCTGTCGTTCCTACACCTATCTTGTGAACAGTCTCCCTCGCTTAGCTGCAAATGTGTTACTGGTCAAAGCACAACAGGCCAGGCAGCATCTCAGGAATAGAGAATTCGACGTTTCGAGCATAAGCCCTTCATCAGGAATAAGAGGCTGCCATGTCCAGCATTGACATTCCTGATGCTGTTTCAATTTGGTTCTTTCTGCCAGACCATTGAATGGGATGGATGGATGGATGGATGGATGGTGTGAAGTTTTTCTAATATAACAAATATCATTCGACTTTAGGAAAAACTCAAATTCCCTGCTGGTAAACAATGGCCTGTTATCTGTGACCAACACTTCCACCAGTCCACGTATTGGTAAAAATGCATGCAGTTTTCCTACCATTGCCCATGACTGAGTACATTAAGCCCATGAAAGGGCTTGCATAACTGACCTGTAACCAAAGTCCAAGGTTGACTAGACCATTTGCACAAATGTGGGTGAGCTGCTGGTGGTAATGTTTGTCCTTTTTGGCACTGATCACTGCCCCACTAACCTGGCTATGTCTGCATCCAATCCTGGCCACAAGACAGACCTTCATTCGGGAAACTGGTGGATGGCACTTGCGGAATTCAGTCAATATCTTTGCTTGGGACAATCACTCTTGCTCCCCATAGCAATCTGCTGTCCATGTTGTGATCTGGTCTCCTGGGTTCAAAAAGGTTTCAATTCTGGTTGAGACATAGCTCCTTGAAGGTGGAGTCGCAGGTAGATAGGATAGTGAAGGTGGCGTTTGGTATGCTTTCCTTTATTGGTCAGAGCATTGAGTACAGGAATGGGGAGGTCATGTTGCGGCTGTACAGGACATTGGTTAGGCCACCATATTGTGTGCAATTCTGGTCTCCTTCCTATTGGAAAGATGTTGTGAAACTTGAAAGGGTTCAGAAAAGATTTACAAGAATGTTGCCAGGGTTGGAGAGTTTGAGCTATAGAGAGAGGCTGAACAGGCTGGGGCTGTTTTCCCTGGAGCATTGGAGGCTGAGGGGTGACCTTAGAGGTTTACAAAAATTATGAGGGACATAGATAGGATAAATAGACAAAGTCTTTTCCCTGGGGTCGCAAAGTCCAGAACTAGAGGGCACAGGTTTAGGGTGAGAGGGAAAGATATAAAAGAGACCCAAGGGGCAACTTTTTCACGCAGAGGGTGGTACGTGTATGGAATGAGCTGCCAGAGGAAGTGGTGGAGACTGGTACAATTGCAACATTTAGAGGCATTTGGATGGGTACACGAATAGGAAGGGTTTGGAGGGATATGGGCTGGGTGCTGGCAGGTGGGACTAGATTGGGTTAGGCTATCTGGTCGGGTTGGACCGAAGGGTCTGTTTCCATGCTGTACATCTCTATGACTCTACGGCCCTTTGGGTTTCTCTCATTGCCACCAGGTGTTTCAGTTTTGCCTGGACCTTCCTATGTCCAAAACCTAATATTGTCAGCTGTGACTGGAAATGTGCCCAGAAAATTTAAAACCATTACGGATTCTTCCAGTGATGGTACCAACGGTGGCTTACATGCTAGTGGGAGATGACTCCATTGCATCCACATTTGCTACTCGGCTTTCCAGGTGGTGTTCTAACTTGTAATAACATGCACTTAATATCAGACCCCATTGCTGAATTCAGCTTGAAGCTGTGAGACAACTGGCCTTGTCCTCGAAGTCAACCTCCCTGGGTTTGTAGTCAGGCTTTATTACAAATTTACTTCTGTAAAGGTATAGGTGGAACTTCCTCACTTTAAATATGACCACTAAACTTGGCTTTTGATTAGGGCATATTTGCTATATTAGTCAGTCGTTTTTGCATACACTATTGGGTGCTCCTCTCCATTTGACCACCTATGAACTAATACTACCTAATGCCAATGTGGAGGACATCATATCAGTACCAGTTCTCACTTGGAATTACAGTGTGCCAATACCTTAGAGAATGATAATTTTCACTTCACATCCCTGAAAATTATGGACCTATTGACTATGTAACCACTTCCAAGGTGGACCTCTTTTTAAGAGTTGATCTGAAGGTGCCAGGATGAAGGGTACGTTGAGTTTTCCCTCAATAATTCAATAGCCTAAGGATACAGATATGGGAGCCAGGGCATCTTTGACTACCATCACATTATCTTCCAATGTGTGTAATGCAATCTGGTCAATTCTGTAGCTCACTTAGGGTGCCTGAAAACCTTTTTCCTTAAGGCACACACACCCGCCTGAGAAAAATGTCTAAAGACCACGTCCAAGTTCTTTAAGTGCTCCTTATTGGACTACTTGGTTATTAACACACCCAGGTAAATGGCAAGCTGGGGTAGACCTTGCAAAATGTTTTCCAGCATCCACTGAAAAACTGCACATACCGACAATACCCCAAATGGCAGTCTTGTATATTGGCACAAACTTTTCTGGGCATTAATTGCAGCATACATCTGAGAATCCTCATCTAAACGAAAAAGCAAGAATGCGTGGCTCATGCCCAGCTTCATGAGGATAGTTCCTCCCCTCCAGCTTTGCGTATAAATTCTCCATGCGAGGGACTGAGTATTTATGCAGCTGCAAAATGCTGTTCACCATTTACTTAAAATCCCACAAAGGCAAACTCGTCACATCTGGTGCTGCCCATTCTGCAAACTGGACTGGTTTGATGATTCCTTCACATCCCAGCCTCCTGATTCTTGCCTCTACATTTGTCTGCAAGGCAAATGGCACTGGGTGAGCCTTGCAGAACCATACAATTGTTTCCTGGTCAACATGAAAGGGGGCTTTGGCACCTTTGATCGTCCCTAGACATTGCCGAAAAACCTCGGGGCGTTTAACTCGGACTTCACTCAGGCAGCCATTTTCTGAACAAAAAATGTTGAGCCAATCAAGGTGAATCTTCCTCAAACAATGCCACCCCAACAATCTTGGGCTCAAGCCTTTTATTACATATCAGTCGTGATTGAACCAGCTGCTTCCTATAGAGACCAAATTGAAGTTGTATCCTTAATCTGTGAAAGCTCCCCACAATAGGTTCTTAGTCTAGCTGAAGTTCCATTCCTGATGAAAAATTTATGCCCAAAACGTAAACTCTCCTGCTCCTCAGATGCTGTCTGACCCGCTGTGCTTTTCCAACACCACACTCTTCGACTCTAATCTTCAGTTGTCACTTTCTCCCGCTGAGGTCTTATGCAAACTTGAGGGTTGGAGTCCAGACTGAATTCTGCTGAAGATTGAAATGGCTGCACTGGTATCAACCTTCATTAGAATAGTGACCATTTAACCAGACATTTATTTTTGATTGTTTAGAAACATTTAAAACAGAATTAATTTAACTGTGCTAAACGAGATGTAGGTGGACTCTCCTGGGTTTGCACCCTCCTGGATACTGGCCTTAGAGTTCTTTTGCACAATTTAGGTCTAGTGGGACTCTTTTGCTGTCCTAAGCCTGCATTTCAACAGCGACTACAATGGCTTGCCAGCCTGGATAATGAAGAAAATTTTAATCATTCAGCTGAGACTTGGCTTTGTTTTGGGGTTTTGCTGTGGGCTGACCATGAGTCCCTCTGTTTAGGATATGTCCTGACTAAGCCTATACAATTGCTTTACTCAAGTTTCCTAAGCTCGGTCACATTGGCAAGGATGTCCACTTCCATCAGAACATCCTGCGATTCATATGCTCCACTTGCCACATTTTCCAATGATAAAGCCAGTTCCAGTGCCAGTTTGAAGATCAGTTGGGCTTCAGATATTAGACACTTCTACATAGTTACATCATTAATCCATCCCACATAACAGTCTCTCAGTATCTCTAAGGGTTAAACCAAAGTCACATGCCTCTGCCAGTCATCTTAACCTCGTCAAAAATCCTGATATATATTCCCCATGTTCTCAAGTTGCCAAGTAAAACAGATAGTATGTTAGAATTAGATGGGGTTTGGGGTAGTAATATTCCTTAACTAAATCCATCAATTCTTGAAAGCTGTTAGCAGATGGTGCCTCAAGGAAAGTTAACAACCAAAAAGCACTATGGGTCCACGAGCTGTCAGGAAAAATACTTGTTGCTTCTCATCTGCCCCAGTGCCATGTGCTGGAAAAAAAATTAACATTCTTTCCCCATACTGGGCCAAGTCTTCAGCAAAATTGAAGAGTCAAGCTTCCCAAATAATAGCATGATGCCAGAAATGTTTACCCCAACTCAAACAACTGTATTGAGTGACTTTCTTCAAGAGCATACTTTCTCATCGCCACAGAAGTAACTCTTCATAGACAGATATCACAACATCAAGTCACTCTATTTACATGTGGAGAGTCCTTGACACTGATGCAGATCCTTAGAGACAGCTCTCAGTGAACAGAACTTCTAATACTTCTGTTGACATCCATCAGCCAGGGCTGCCTGGTCAGGACTGTTAATCTGGTATAATCAGGGAACTCTCATTCTCTGACGACTACATGGCTGACCTTGTTACAAGCAGAATACTTTCCTTCAGATAAAGGGAAGTAAACTCCCTTCTGAGTCGCTTTGTACACAATAAATGCCATGTTTGGAATGAACTACCCTATAGGTTGGTGGATGTGGCTTCAGTAGTAGCTTTCAAAGAGTTATTGGATAAATACTTGAAGAAGGAGAAATAACACTGCAGGTGGAAGGGGAACATCAGGGGACTACCACTAACCATACTATGAAAGACCATACTCCAAAGAGCTTTCCTGGTGCTGTACATTTCTATAATTCTAGCTTAAGCACATAACACTCTCTTGCCGTATGGTGTGGATCTCCAAGCAAGCCATTGATGAACTCAACTATTAATCTTTTTAAAAGATTATTATTCTGGAATCCAGCAATATCTATCCACACTAGAATCCCTAAAACTGATCGAAAAGATCACAGTTCCACAATGCTTATGGTGTGTTGAAAAATACCAATGATGGGAAGAGGATGCATTCTCAGGTTTCAAGTGGCAAACTGTTTAAATCTCCATGTAACCCAAACCACCACAGTTAAGATTGGAGTCATATAATCTTTTCCAGGTACTCTTTATTCTTTTTTTCAATTACCACTATATTTCTACTAAGAACTATTGAATGTGTGAGCATTTCTAGACCAGTAATTTTATCAGTGAGTTCTGAGAGAAATTATTTCATCGAGAACTGTCATGGCTCACATGGCAAATTCTCTCCTTCTGACCATTATCTGCGCTCTGCCCAAGCAAATGCTTTCACCTCAAACTCTATGTTGCACTCTGAACTGATTAAGAAAACTAGCATATACTATATCCTTTAAAAAGCAACTACTGTTTCTATTTACAGACTTGCTAAACTGAAACAGAGGGTCTTTTGAAAGAAAACACACCTGCCAGAATATTTGCAACTCAAACAGAAATAAAAGCACTGATTCTACTCAAAAACAACACAACTGAATGAGTAAGTTGCTTGGAGTCAAGATTCCAAAATGATAGCTCTACCCATGTCCTGATCAATAAAAATGACATCCAAGATGATCACCAGTATTCATTAATTTACAAATATTGGGAAAAAAGTAATAGATAAGTGACAACACTGACCATATCTATTCTATTCATGCATCTTTTAATTTAATTGGCATTTGTATCCTGGAGTCTTAATTTGAGAAAACATGCATAGCATTAACAGCAGCAAATGCACAGAATAAGGTTGTCAAAATTGCATGGCACAGTGGCTCAGTGGTTAGCACTGCTGCCTTATAGCACCAGGGTCTCAGGTTCAATTCCAGCCTTGGGTGACTGTGTGTGGAGTTTGCACATTCTCCCAGTGTCTGCATGGGTTTCCTCCGGGTGCTCCGGTTTCCTCCCACAGTCCAAAGATGCGCAGGTCAGGTCAATTGGCTAAGCTAAATTACCCACAGTGTTAGGTGCATTAGTCAGAGGGAAATGGGACTGGGTGCATTACTCTGAGGGTCGGTGTAGACTGATTGGGTCAAAGGACCTGTTTCCACACTGTAGGGAATCTAATCATTTCACAGTTACATAAATTATAATCTTCAAAAACTGTGCAATAGAAACAAAATTCTCAATCAAATTCTATTTATTTTTGGTCAAATTCACATGATCTATGGAATGAAAATGTTTGATGTTCTTTTTAGAGTGGTATGAGTATGAATGAGAGTTCATACTGATGTCTGGTTAGTTAATGTCCTTGACAATTGCTCTTCAGTTTCTTTTTTTTTGTAAGAAGCAGATCAATGCAGTCTTCTGAGTTAGACTTGGTAACCTGGGTGGGATGGAAACGTTATTTTGAAGTACAGCATAAGATCTTGTAGTGAAGTTTTCCAGGAGCAGCTTTGGAAATCATGCAACAGTAAGTGGAAGTATGAGAGCTTACAAGAACATGCAATAATCATTTCAAAAGTACTCTTCAATTTAAGCCCAAATGAACACCAAATTCCAAATGAGAATTGGCAAGGAAATGAAAGTGTAGAGTCCAATTTTTTCCATTTTCCCAAGTGGTATTAACAATACATTTGCAGCAATGCAAAGACTACAGCTTACACTGTACTCTACTTCTGTCATCCCCCTACTTAGGGGACCAATTCAAACAGCTTTCTCTGCTCTAGTTGTTACACAACTTAATTTTTGAAATAAGAAGGATGAGAGAAAGTCACAACATTTAAATTAAAATCATAAGACCCGCATAACTCCATGACTTTAACACCCCATCAGGACCAAAACTAGCAAAGCTACTTTAATGAATAATTAAGCAAACAGAAAAACATTAATATCGCTTCTAGTAAAAATTAGAAATTCACTTTAATCACTGAATAATTAAGTATAACTTAGAATTAGTTTGCCACGTAATAGCATTATGGATTTCTGGGTTTATTTTGTCCTGTCTTTATGAAGGCCAGAGAATTGTCACAAAACACGAGAAGGCCTGATATGGTCAGTTGTGGGAAAGAGATGACTATCAATATTTAAAAAGTCTCAGCTGAGTAAGTTATTACCCCCTCTGTAGTCACATCTTCTGGGAAAAACAAAGGCAAAAAAGCAACATGCATGGATCTTTAAAGTGCATAGTGTGTTTGGAACAAAATAAATGAATTAACTGCACAAATCTTGGTTAACAGGTAGGACCTTATAGCCATTACAGAGACATGGCTACAAGGTTATTGATGCTGGGAAGTAAATGTTCTGACTTATGTATCAAAAGGATAGGCAGAAAGGGTGGTGGAGTAGCTTTGTTAGTATGACATGAATTAAGTACAAAAGCGAGAAAATTATAGAATCAGATGATGTCCAATACATATGTATGGAGATAACGAGCAAAGACGACAACACTGCTGGAAGTAGTCCATTGGCCCCCTGACAGCCACTACACTGTACAACAGAATAAATCAGGAGATAACATGGGCATACAAAAATGGCGGTGCATTAATTATGAATGACTTTTATATTAATGTAGATTGGGAAAGTGATTTTGGTTGAGTTAGCAACAAGGAAGAATTGTGTTTTTGTCAGAGTTTCCTGGAACAATACATTGTGCATCCATCCAAGGATCAGGCTATATTGGATCTGATAAGGTGCAATGAGACAGGTCTAATAAGTGATTAGAAAGTAAAAAAGTCCCCTCAAGAATAGTGCCCATAACCAAGCAGAATTTAATGTTCAGTTTGAGAGTGAGTTGGAAACAACTGCACTGAACTTAAGCAAGGGTAATTACTCAAGGATGAAAGCAGAGTTGGCTAGAGTGGACTGAAAAAGGAGTTGAGCAGAACAGACAGTTGATGAACATTAGAGAAAATGGTTCATGACTCATAGCAAAGATACATCCCAGTGAGGAAGTAGTATGCTAAGAAAAGACTAACAGTTACTCAACAAAGTTAATGACAGTATCAATTTTTTTTAAAATACATGCAATCTGGAAAAGATTATGAGTAAGCCAGAGGATTGCAAAGTTTTAAAAGCCAAGAAAATCATAATCGACGTGGTGCAAAAAATCCTGAGTTAGAGACAAAAAAAACTGCAGATGCTGGAATCCAAGGTAGACAAGCAGGAGACTGGAAACACAAGAAGCCAGGCAGCCGGAGGTGGAGAGGTCAACGATTCAGGTGTGACCTTTCTTCAGGGTTCACTAAGCTGATAACAGGTATGGAGGGACTGTCTTACGGAGGACAGCTTGAGTAGGTTGGAATTAGAACCACGAGAACAATTTAGAATAGTAACCTTATCGAAGCATACCAGATTGTTAGGGTGAATACAGAGGTGGTTTCCCTTTCAGAGTATGTCTAGGATCAGACAGTGTAATCACAGTAAAGTGTTACGCAGCAATGAGAAGGAATTAACGTTTAGTCATTCCATAATATGCTGCATGTCGTATCAACACCCATTTGAAGAGGAGCCATTCACCAGGTACAAGTATTCATTATTGTTGCTCCATCCTAAAACTATGCACCATAAGTCTCAATCTTACTCTGCAAATAACCCAATAGAATACATTAAAATACCATGTATCATCTGGATCAAATACTTTTCACATGTATAATGACATCAGCATGTAAAGACGAGAAGCAAATGTCAATACTAAATAAATCAGAGTCTACTGTTGCCTACGAACCATCAGGAGTAATCTATGGGAGGCATTAATGCTTAATGCTAGTGATGCCTCAACATCCTTACTTTCAATTCCATCTCAAATTTACTGCAAAATAAATTCCTAACAAAATTTCACACAACTTAGGGTATTGGTAGAAGTTTTACTTAGAATCATTTGCAACTTTTTGTGCACATTCTATGATCCATAGTTATCTCACTCAGATAAATAGGTTACAAACTTCACTTTGGATTTTAATTGCACTATCAATTAGCATTTGATGGAGGAGTCTCACTAATTGTCAGGGGCTGAGGCCCACTGCCAGTGATGGAGCAGCAGCTTACTGAAGGAAAACTAAGCCAGACATGCAAAGCTTTGCCAGAGTAGCAAGGCCAAGCTCAGACTGATGACTCAACCAAGGGAATATTTGGAGGTGACAGATCTTGAGTTCTGCTTGTATTGCATGCAAAACAGAATTTTTCACTGTACTTAGGTACATGTGACAACAATAAATCAAAATAAAAATCAGCAAATTATGGTGGAATAAATAAATTAGCAACTCTCTAGCCAGTTAGTTTACATTATCCCTATAATACCAAGACAAAGACTGCAGAGTTTGGAATTTAATCATCGGAAATGCAGATTATAACCACAAGCAAGATAACTCTGGGTCACAGTGGGAAAAGTTTGGAAAGCATTGTTCCATTTATCTATGCCAATTTTTTATGTCATCTTAAATGCCTTGATCTTTTTGAATTGTTACACTGGGCAGAACAAGGTGGCTCAGCACTGCTGCCTCTCAGCGCCAGGGACCTAGGTTTAATTCCACTCTCAGGCAACTGTGTGGAATTTTGTGTCTGTGTGTGTGTGTGTCTGTGTGTGTGTGTGTCTGTGTGTGTGTGTGTCTGTGTGTGTGTGTGTCTGTGTGTGTGTGTGTCTGTCTGTGTGTGTGTCTGTCTGTGTGTGTGTCTGTCTGTGTGTGTGTCTGTCTGTGTGTGTGTCTGTCTGTGTGTGTGTCTGTCTGTGTGTGTCTTTCCTTCAGGTGCTCTACTTTCCCCCCACATTCCAAAGATGTGCAGGCTGGATGGATTGGCCATGGGAAATGAAGGGTTACAGGGATAGGTTAGGGGGTGGGTCTAGCTGGGATGCTCTTTGAAGGTCAGTATGGACTTGAATGGCCAAATGGACTTGTTGCACACTAAGAGTTGTATGATTTTATGATTCTATGAATACACGGACCGGATAACCTGATAGCACATCCAAGCAGCAAGAAATGGACATATTTAGTTGGCACCTTAAATAATCAAATTGTATCCATCCACATTTTCAAAAAGTGCAAGATATTCAGCAGTCAAATAGTAAGCAATCAGTTTTAGTGAAAAGAAATATTTTCATGTTAGCACGCCAATAACTGTCAAAAAGTTATCCATCACATCTTCACTGTTTCTGGCAGCAAGAACAGCTTGTAAAACATCACAGTGCCAATAAACTGGTAGTCAGTTTACTAAACAATTTGATAGATGAGTGCAGAATTTTCTTTTATAACAAAAAACGTATAGAAAATTTGCCCATAATCAATGTTGCACTCAGAGTGTGTGAGATTATTTCAGAATTATCAAACACCATGTACCTGCATCAGCCCTTTCATACAGCAAGCCGATTCACATTGCTAACCTGTTCCTCATCTCAGCAAGCTTTTTTCCCCCGCAAACTATTTGTTCAAGTCTTTTTTGAAAGCAAATAAAAAATCTCTCTCTGCCTTGGTGGAAGGCAAGTGTTCTAAAACTGAACCACACATCCTATAAAAATGCTTTACATCTTGCTGCCTCTCTTCTTAAACAACACAGATCACTGAAGTATAGTTACCAACCCTTTACAATTGTTGGAAACAGGTCTCTTTCTTCATAAAGACTTTCAACAAATCCACTAAATCTGCACTTGGCAACCAACGTTTTCTACCATTGTTAGCGCTCAAAAGTCCCCAACAAATCAGAACTCATTATTGCAAGCCTTACAACTTTTGGACAAGACAGACAGAATATAATGACAAGTAATTTCTTTTTCAAAATGCATACAAAAAGAAGAAACCCTTTTAATCCTTGCAGTTAAGAAATAATGAAGGGCAAGCGTTCTCTGTACCAGACTGCAAGGAGTCTTGGCCTCCAGGACGAACAAATGTCTCAAGGTTATGGCAAGAGTAGGGGTCAAGTAATCTGGACCAGGACATGCTTGGCCTACATTTAAAGCCCAGCCTAAGTCAGTAGGACAGGAATATATATTTAAGAAAAAGACAAAAGTGTTAGAGTTATCTGGGCAGGTCAAGAAGCAACTGTGGAAAAAGAAAGTGCATTAGCCTTTCACAGGATTGAAGAGGAAAAGTAAGCGATTTGGTTAATCAAGCCGGCCTCTCCAGTTATTAAGATTGTGGCTGATCTGTCTGGAGTCTCAATGCCACTTCCCATCTGCAACTAACAATGTACAACTCCTTTACCAAAAGCATAACTAACACAGCCTTAAATAAATCCAGGGCTTCAGCCTCCACTGTTTGAGAATTCCACAATACAATAACTCAAATAAATTCATTGTCCCCAATAGCTCCCCAAGAGGGGCATCCTTCATGTATGGGCTCTATCCAGTCCTATCAGGAATTTACACGTTTCATTAAGGTCATCTTTTACTCGAACTATCAACTCATATTGGGCCAACCTCTTCAGCCTTCATTTTCAAGACCAACCTTTCAGTCCACAAAAGAACGGAGTACCACAGAACCCTAGAACCTAAGAAATGGTACAGCACAGATTGAGGCCATTCAGCCCATCTTGTCCATGTTGACCAAAACACTCCCAGATGCCCTTTTGAATCCCATCTTCCTGCACACACCCCATGGGCTTGCAGCTCACAGCACTAAAAGTGCAGATCCAGGTACTTCACCAACAACTCTGGCAAATTTCAGACACCAACCACCCTCTGCATTAAAACAAGTTTTTCAATTCCCTTGTAATCTATCTGCCACTCAGATTCAGTCTATGACCCTTGGTTTTTGAACTCTCTGCCAAGGGGAAAAGATTCCTTCCTTAAACCTTAACCTTCAGGACAATGAACTGATGCATGAGCTTTGCTTCTCTCTCTACAGATGCTGCCCAACTTGCAGAGCATTTGCCCCAATTTATTTCTTTTTTATTTCAAATGAGAATTGTTGATAGCAATTCAAGGCTTTGATCAGAAAAGGAAGGAGTAGATCAGAGGAAGGAAGGAAAAAAAAAAGCCCTTTGTGATCACGAGGAACAAAATTATGACCTGTTCAACTCCACTCTCTAACCTTAAATAAAATGAGAAAATTCTGGTGAAACTCAGCAGGTCTGGCAGCATGTGAAGAGAGAAACAACAGCACCATTGTTAGAAATTTGGTTCTGAACAATCATATTAGATTCAAAACATTTATCCTGTTCTCTCACCTCCCATACAGATACTGCCAGCCTTGCTACATTCCTCCAGCATTTTCTTTTTATTTCAGACTTCCAGCATTTGCAGTCTTTTACTTCTATTCTCTATTCTTCCTAAGCCTCAAATATTCTTTTACCAGAAGCAAAATAAGAGATGCCATTGTCATGAACACAACTGATGGCACTACTGGGCAATCCTAGATGGAAACCTGGCTCGATAGCTTGCAAGTTTCTGTTTCTTTAGTTAGCTTAAATGGATAGTCAGACTCACTTGAAAAGCGGTTTGTTATATTAATGAAATTAGCAACAGGCTAAACAAATAGAATGATATCACAATACAGTTTCAGTCTGTTTTCTAACAACGTTATAGAGACTCAAGTCTCAACAGGGTTCTGCTCAACTTCCTGTCTGTTTCCTTGCTACAGATCATGCAAACAATCCACGACGTCCTTTCCAAATCTGATGTCAACTTTTTGCAAATTCAAGGACATAAACACTCAGTTCTAATAATCAGCTTTCTAAACCTTCCTGGCTTGAAAGACTGACAAACTAAACTCTTCAGCTGAGGCTATGTCTTACCTGAAATTCCCAGAACCCCCCCCTTTCTGGGGAGAAATCTAAACCTACTTTTAAACATAACCGATGAGTCTTCAGAGCTGATTCCCCACACCCCCACCCAAGAAAAAAATCTGCTCATCCTCGATGCTTCTCAATTGAAAATAAACTTAACTTTTACTGTACCTATCATAAACCCGATGGTGCAAATATTTTCTATAATTACCACAAAGGTCTGCATTCACCAGCTCACAAAATGGTGACAATGACTGGTCTGGAAGGTCATGCTGACCTTAACTTTAAAATAGTCCTTTACCAAAGTAGCCAAACACTACCTACCTCCATTTTGAAGCTCATACTCCAAACATTATACCATTATTTACAGAACTCTTCTTCACATGTCTGGAACCATATACAATATGCTTTATGGTGCAGTTCTTCACTAGTCGCGATAGCTTCTTTCAAAGAGAAATTATTGAAGCATTAAGAGCTACAGACAAGGTAATTGAAATTTCATAATCTCCAACCTGACTGCATATACAACTTAAACATCAAGTGACATATGGCCACAGAGCCATGGAACGCCCAATTATATCTGCTCAACTTATACCAAATGGGAATAATTATGGCAGCTGAAATTCCAGGGACAAGTTTATCAAATCCAAGGATGTATTTTTGGAACATTTCTTGTTGCAAAGTTTAATAAAAGCAAGGCCACCCACAAACATATTTGTATAATACATCAGTATCAAAGAGAATGTACATCTGAGAACCAAGTACAGTGAAGTTCATTCTCAAGCATGAAACTATAAACATCAAGCCAAAAGCTAGTTATAAGCCCCTTCGAACCCTAACAACAGTGATTTTTAAAATCTGACAGACACTCAAAATTGATTCATGTGGCTAAGTTTCTTTTTTAAAAACGTATAAATATCTGGTCAAGAATGAGATAAGTACAGACTGAGAAGATAGTTTACATTTCAATAAACTTGGCCAGAGCAAACACACATAACCATTTATTCTAGTAAACTGAATATATAAAACAACTTAATTAAAAATACATAAAATGAACAGCTGACAGCCAGGAAAAATTGTTAAGTTATATTTAATCAAAGCTTTCAAGATGATGTGAAGAACATGAAAGTAAAGCTTGAAACCAAAACTGTTCTACATGCAGTGCTTTTCAGGGCCTTAAGGCATTCTAATTTTTTTTAAGATACAGGTGATGAATTTTAGACATTGGTGTCTGAAGTGCAGCCACCAATTTGCAGAGAGTGGTATGTGTATGGAATGAGCTGCCAGAGGAAGTGGTGGAGGTTGGTACAATACATCATTTTAAAGGCATCTGGATAGGTATATGAATAGGAAGGGTTTAGAGGGATATGGGTCGGGTGCTGGCAGGTAGGACTAGATTGGTTGGGATATCTGGTAGGCATGGACGGGTTGGGCTGAAGGGTCTGTTTCCGTGCTGTACACCTCTATGACTCTGACTATAATTGGAAATTAAATATTATTGAATATAAAATGAAGTCAGCAAAGAACAAAAAGGGGAGGGTTGGCAGTGTTGAATGAAGATATAATTACAGTCTGCAAAAAGAAAATACCATAGGAGGGGTTAAGGACAGAATAGATTAAGCTAGAGCTCAAGGAACAATCATGTCCATCTTCCATGCAGCAGGTGTGCGTTTGGTAGCTGGGCCACAATTTATTGCCCACCACAAGGTCCCCTTGAGAATGTGGTGATGAGTTGCCTTCTTGAACCACCATAGTCAATTAAGTGCAAGAGCACTTAATGTGGTTAGGGAGTTTGCAAGGCTTTGATCTGGCAACAGTGAAAAACGATCATATATTCCCAAGTCAGGATGGTGAGTGGCTTGGAGGGTACCCTGCAGGTGTTGGCATGCCCATGTATCTGCTGTCCTTATCCTTCTAGGTAGTAGTGGTCATTGTTTGATAGGTATGTCTAAGGAAACTTGGTGAATTTCTGCAGCCCATCTTGTACATGGTACATACCATAACTAAGCATTGGAGGAAGGGGGAGCAGAGGTTTATACCAATGGTGCCAAACCAACGGACAGCGTTGTCCTGGATGGTGTCAAGTTTCTTGATTGTTGTTGCAGATGGACTCATCCAGGCCTTGTGGATGGTAGACAGACATTGGTGAAGTGGTGGTGAGCTACTTGTTGGAGAATTGACAGTGGGACATTCTGTTATGGTGATGCCATTGAAAGTCAAGGGACAAAGGGTAGGTTCATGAAGATGAACGTAGTGCGAATTTGTGTTAGTTGCCATTTGTCAGCCTATCCAGGTCTTGGATAAAACCCAAAGGCAGACGCTCTTGGCCCTGACAAGTGCTCATTCTACCTCAGATTACTGTGAGAGTCAGGTATCTCAAATGCTTGAGCAACAGGTGAAATCAGCTGTTTCACAATGCTATTAAACAGTATCATCATGCTGTCTGCCAGTATCCGGTTGGTGGCAGCAAACCAAAAGCACATTGTGCCCATCATAATCTTGTGGTATGTGAACTTCAGTGCCACTGTGATGCCAGGCATGTAGGCCAAATGCCCCCAAAGACTGGCAGATCATACCAAACCACATGATGTCAACTGTTCACAACAAGCAAGGTACTAACTGCAAAGCTCACAAAAGGCACCCAACACGAGAGGAGATTCTACAATTTGACAACATTACCAACTCAGTTATCCAGCCAAAGAATTACACTGACAACCAAGTTAGGATGGTCAGTAAGGCACGCAATGTGGTGCTCATATGTACTAAAAAGTGACACATACCGATATATTTTGCAGTGAAAAGAATGTGCACGCGGTCTATGTTTCAACTTGAGAGGGGACCGTCATTCGTTGGTCAATTTCTCAGGGGAAATAAGATGACCACAGTCAGAGTGAACCTGCTCAGTTTAAAATTTAAACAAGCCTGGCAGTTAACTGTCAGTCAGCATTAACAAGTGCATTCTGCATGGCAACACCACAAGAGTAAATTTGCCAACCAATTGACATTGTCTCACTTGGTTGTTTTTCCTTTAAATTAAAGTTCTTGCATAATGGCCCGATGAATTCAAGATGCAAAGCTTCAATAAAGTATATCCTTTTTAAAGGAATACTAAAATCTTGCACTACCAAATCCACTCTCACTACTGCATTGATTTCATCTTTGACCAACAAGCCACACTATCTTTTTGTTTTGTCTGTGTTTCGTAAAGATTAATTACTCTGGAATGTTCAGTTCTTAGCCTTTGTCACCATGCATCCATATTTTTAAGAGTTAAAAATCACAGCACCAGGTTATAGTCCAACAGGTTTATTTGGAAGCACTAGCTTTCGGAGCACTGCTCCTTCATCAGGTGTTGTGGAGAATAAGATTGTAAGATAAAATTTTGCTATAAATTCTACATTGTGAAGTAATTGAAATTACATATTGAAAAAGACCTGGATTGTTTGTTCAGTCTCTCATCTTTAAGAATGACCATATTGGTTTCAGTTCTTTCATATGTAAATCGCAGAACGTTTACAATGTCAGCCCAGATAATGCACTTCAGGTGTGAACTGCCACATGAGATTGTGGTCCAATGGTCAGACTGATTTGAATCTAAAAAATGGATTTACACAATCTTCCATGGATTCATGCAGTTTTGAGCATCGCAAAATGTAATCCTGCAGTACAAGTTCGTGCGTGTGTGCATACACGTGCATGTGTATGCGTGGGGGGTTGGAAGACAGGACTTAGGAGTGTTTCAGAGTGTGCATGCGCACCTGTCAGTGCACACACGTCCGTCCGTGTGTATACTGCAATGGGGTCATCCGTGGTATTTTATGAACCCAAGGTCCCAGGACCTTGGATTCAAATCACACTACAGGTGACCCCCATTGACAGATTCAGACACTCCTATTCTCTCTCTCTCTTACACCTTTACACTCTCACAAATACTCATAACCCCCACTCCCACCTTATACTCAGGGGAGCATGAAGCCCAAGAATGTCCCTTCCCCCTCAGGCAGCTGACAAAATTTGGCATGACAGCAAATACCCTTGCCAACTTTTATAAGTGCGCCATCGAGAGCATTCTGTCTGGATGTATCGCTACCTGGTATGGCAACTGTACCATTCAAGATCGGAGACTGTTAGTGAGAGTGGTGAACTCGGCCCAGACGATCACAAAGACCAATGTCCCATTTATAGAATCCATCTTCCAGGCCCGCTGTCAAGGAAAGGCCGCCAGCATTCTCAAAGATCCATCCCACCCTGGCAATGTTTTTCTACAACCTCTACCATCAGGGAAAAAGTACAGAAGCCTGAACACATGCACCAGCCGGTTTCGTAACAGTTTCTACCCTACCGTTGTTAGAATACTGAATGGACTCTCCAACTCACCATTCGCCTATACCTGTTTTTGCCGCTATTTCCTATTTTTTACTTATCTACGCTACTTAACTATGCGTTCTGCCTGTCTTGCTTTTCACCTTGCCTCGGTACATGTGACAATTCAATTCAAGTTTGCGGTGTGAATTTGTACTTGCAGAATTACAGTTTACTTTATTCAAAAACTGCATGAATCCATGTAAGATTCCAATCAGTCTGACCATTGTGGCAGAGACAATCTCACACAGGACAGTTCACACCTTAAATGCTTTTAAGCATAAATCTAGGCCGACATGACACCAATTGTTAAATTCTGTATTAGTGGTGCTGGAAGAGCACAGCAGTTCAGGCAGCATCCAAGGAGCAGCTGCCTGAACTGCTGTGATCTTCCAGCACCACTAATCCAGAATCTGGTTTCCAGCATCTGCAGTCACTGTTTTTACCAACTGTTAAAGTTGACTTGAGAATGTAACTTTTAAATGTTCTACAATTTACATATGAAAGAAATGAAGCCACTATATTATTCAAAAGATGAGACACTTAAACAATCCAGGTCTTTTTCAATGTATAATTTCAGTTACATCACACTGTAAACTTTTGCTATAAATTCTCTTAGAATCTTATTCTCCACAACCACCTGAAGGAGCAGTGCTCCAAAAGCAAGTGCTTCCAAGTAAACCTGTTGGACTATAATCTAGTGTATGGTGTGATGTTCAACTGTGTACACCACAGTCCAACACCAGCATCTCCAAAACATATTTCCATAGTACGATGGATGTATAAATTGTGCAATTTGACACTTGAATAGTATTTTGAATTTTGAGTTGGTAACTTGGGGTTGGGGGTGTTTGGAATGAACTTCAAGTATTCCATAGCAATGGTGATGTCTTCTGAAACAGTTTGAGAATGTGTCAGTACCTTCATTATTTGATTTTAACAAAAATTTTGGTTGGAACTGTGACCTATGAATTGAAGGTGAACTTTGGATTGTGAGCAGATTTAAAAATAACGAGCAAACTGATATTTGTTCATGAAGCCTGACAAGGGAAACAAAGAATTCAAAGTTTGAAAGGTTTTGAACAATCGGTTTAGACAGAAAGGCTGTGAAAGCTGCTGCAAGGAGTTTTGGTTGTTCTGATTATTGTCCCATTATATCCTATTCAACGTTCAGAGAACACAATCCAAGAAACAACAAATCAACTTTCCTTGGAACCTACTAGAAGCTATTTGTATTTACCAATGTCTACAGAAATCAAGGCACAATCCCACGTGTTTACAGTACTTTGGATCATGTAAACTGCTTGAGTGAACTGTCCAATGATATCCACTTTTTTTCTTTCAACTTATTCCTTACCTGTCTGTCTGAGAGAGATTGTGGCTACTTTCAAAGAAACAGTGACATTTTTATTAAATATAAATTTGATGTCTGATATTTGTACACTCTGGTCAGGAACCCACTGGGGCAATTTTGAGGATAACTGAAAATTTTAATTTTACTATGTTGCAAATTAAAGGGATAGCCAGTTTGATGTGGTCTGGTTTGCTATCCCCATATTGTAACGAGTGTTACTTTGGTCTGTGTTTATATAAAAATTTTACAACTTACCAGGGTGAACCATTGCACTTCAAGGTTTCGGTCAGAAATTTCTGCATTTGGATGTTCTTTTTGAGTTTAAAGGGAAACATAGCTTAGTGAGAAATTGTTGTTTAAGTTTTACTGTGCTTTGGGCAGTTCCATAAAATTCCTGTATGGAGACAGATGCATAGATTCTTACTCCTGTGAAATTAGATTACATTTGGCCAAGGAGTTAATGATTGTCCCACACGGTGTTTGGCTAAAACTCCAAAGAGGATTTGAAGCAGAGTACACTTAAGCTCAATTTTATGATAGGAACAGAGAGGACGACACGGAACAGAAATAGGTCATTTAGTCTGTTTGGGTTTGCTCTGCCATTTAATAGAATCTTCAATGCTTTTTATCCACACTACATACCCAAAGACCGAACTCCCACAACCAAAGAAAACTCATCTTTGTCCTAAAAGAGCTCCTGCACCTTCTTTTTAAAGATGGCCCATTCTAGACTCTAACCATGGTAAATATCTTTACTACGCACACTGACTATGCCTTTAAGCATTTTACACAAACACCTCATTCTTCAGAGTCCACCCTATCTTTCTTCATAGGGCAATGCCACCATCTCAGGAACAAGTCCAATGAACCTCTGCTAAAGCCGTCATTGGCAATATCTTTCCTGAGATAGAGACAAAACTTGCCCACTGCACTCCAGAGCAGTCTAACTAAGCTCCTATACAACTGAAGCAAGACTTCACTACTTCTGTACTCAAATCTCCTGCAATAAAGACTAACATTCCAGTAGACTTCCAAAGGTGAAACCAAGCGTGACATTTATTAGAGCCCTTTGGAGGTGGTAACAACCAAGGTAGATAGAAGGGGAATCCCTGAAGGTTACATATCTGGATTTCCAGAAGTCTTTTGATAAGATACCACACCCATTAGGCTACCCAACAAGTGAAGAGCCAATGGTGTCTGGAGGTAGTATATCATCAAGAGACAGTGTTGGGGTAAGAGCAGTATTTTCAAGATGACAAGATGCAACAAGTGGAGTTCCACAGACACCAGTGCTGGTGCCACCATTATTTTTACAACATATTAATGACTTCCTACCAAAAGTGGACCATTCATTTCTTCCCCATTATATGGATATATATTCCATCTGCCATGTTCTCATCCAACCAATGAGCCTGTCTAGCCACTTTAAGCAACTTCACAACACACATTCCTGCTTAACTTTTTATCACCTGCAAATTTAAAATTCCATTTGGACCCAACATCCTAATTATTCATTTATTGTGAACAATTGGGGACTAAGAACTGATCTTTATAGTACCCACTAGTTACAATCTAAAAGATTTTCTTTCCTTTGCTCCATTTGTTAGATTCCAGAGCATTGAATATCACATCTGTGTTTATCAACTTTCAGCACGATTAATTTCTCCACCAAAGATTTAACAAGCATTAAATTCCTTCAGTTTCTTACTCTCTCTCGTTACTTGGGTTTTTAATTCTGGGGGATTTCTTGGATCTTCCTCAGTGAAAATAAACATGTATCTTCATTGTCATTTCTCTATCCCCCATTACAAATTCTCCTGACTTACCTTTTAATTAAGTTTGTGTTATCTTAACCAAATGTTTCTTATCACTGTTTTCAGCTTAGGCAGTTAAAAAATCACAGATACCTTAAACCTATTACAACGTTACAGAAAGGGATTCTGGTGTGAGTGCTGTATAAAGAATGCTATTGCATTTTTGCAACTTGGCAGGGATGTTTCAAGACTGATTGTATTTAAAACTAAGTATGATCCTGAATTATGTTATAAGAAAATAGAGTTTTATACTGGTTCCACAAAATTATGCGCTTCTGTTTCAGTGAGCGATCACCTCAACAACATAAAACAGGTGATCTATCAAGCCAGATTTCTGTCTGGGATCTGATTATCAAGTAATAATCATCAGCTAAGATCCTAACAATAATCACAATTATATAGTTGCCACCGACAACTATTTGCAGTGTTAATTCACGTACCTTACTGTAGCTGATTGCACAAGTTTGCAGTAAGTGTTTTTCACACTTCTGTTATCTAAAAATTAATAATGTGCAGTTACAGGGAGAAGGTGGGGGAACAGCACTAAGTGAATTGATCAAATGCCAGCATACATACAATGGGCTTCTTCCAAACTAACAATCGAGGATTATGATATTGTAGATACATTTACCTGTGCTTATTGTAACTTTACAAAAACTGACTGATCTAAAAGCAAGGATTTATGATAAGAAAATTTTGTAACACAAACATAAAAGCTTTTTAAAATGGAGGTACCCCACAAACTCCCACTTGTAGCTTGTTAGAATGAATGAGAAAATGTCTTCACAAATTCATTCAGCTCATTCATCTGCCATTTGCTTCCCAAATCTCTTTCAGCTCCCCACCACACCATCCTTGCTAATTGTTCATATATCTTAAGTTGATTCAAAGTCTGACTTTATACATTAAATATAAAATTCCACCTTGGATGTATCCAGCTTGTGTGTATTAGCAGCAAGTATGATCTTGGATATTGGTAGTAAGGAGGTAGGAAATGATTCACAGGTGTGCCCCAATAAAGAGTAGGCTAACTTCATGGAGTCAGAAATAATACGAAGGAACGATAAGTATGTTGATTTTAGGAGTTAATTGCATGAAATGCTTTGGTGTGAAACACAAGCATTGTATCAAGCGGACACCGGTCATTTGCCACTATAAACATGGATCTAATTACTACCCAAATCCTTTTGAAGTCATGCTTTCTTATTCATAAGAAAAAATGTATTTCTCAGCAAACATGAATCTGACAGAGGAAATCTGATGAGCAACACATAGCAAACGCAAACCCACATTTCTTTTTAAGTCTTTTTGTCCACTTTGCGGCAGATCTTGGTTTTGAAGAAAAATGTTACAAACAATGATTAAATTTTAAGGATTTGCCTCCATTTATAAGATGTGGAACATCCATTATGTTGATTTCTAGCACAACATTATGGTGTCAATAGCTAAAACCCAAAATGGAAGGCCTGAGGGACTCAGCACCAGCCATCAAGAGTGGCAAGTCGTCAAGTGGCTCCAGCACAAGTAACTGGAAGCACAGCAAAGAACTGTGCTGTAAGCAAGCAATTTAAAACAGGGTCGGATTGCATGCGTTGGTGCTTTCAGGCAGCTGTAGTTACAGCAGAGGTTGCCTGGATCTGAACATATATTAGAGAGGGCACAATTTATCAGTGATCATTAGAGATAAGAATGCAGAATTTCTCCCATCTTAAAGTTCTTCATCAAACCCATTTTATCTCTTACATCTGAGTATCACAGCTCAACCACACTAGTATTTACCACCTTTACCATCTCACTTTACCAAAACTCTCATGGTTATCCCTTTAACCTGCTTAAATTAAGGTAATTCAAAATCCTATTAACACTCATTAAGACTCATTCACTTCTCACCCCATACACCAAATGGCCTACAGTGGCTCCAACCTTGACTCAAAGATTTCCTGTATCTTAACTTTTCCTACCTCCATTACATACAGATATTTCAGTTCTCATGCCCACACCCTCCCCATGCATCCTCAATTTTAACTGTTTCTTCAATTGCAATCATACCTTCAGCTGCCTAGGCCCCAAACGTTCCGACATTTTCCCTTGAAACCTCAACGTTTCAATCTCACTCTTCAGACAAAACTTTTCATAATTTGTTGTGATACCAATAATAATTGCAGTTAATGAAAGTTGCCATTTTAATACACTTTAGTTTTCTTCTGACAGTGTGATTGTTCTCATTTGTTTCTATCACTATGCTCTTTTCCAAATCTTGCATGTTTTTCTGATCACCATGTTAACTTTTCTTTTGCACAAACCTGCATGATTTAAAGCAGATACTTTTACTCTACTTCATATTTAAATATGCTTACAAATCTATTCAGGGTCACATTTGTTCAGCTTGAGAATGTTGACTGGTTAGTTCTTTGTCTGGCATGCCCAGCATTATCCTTCCAAAGGTGCTCGTTTTGCAGTCTGAAGTGTTGAAACACCATACTCACAAATTAGTTCTTTTGGTTCTTTCCTCACATGAAACTTTTGAAAATGAATACCACATTAACCAGGTTCCCATTTATTGGTACCCCTCGTGTTGTCAATGCCTCCCAAATTGCTTCACTAGTCTCCCTCAACACTCTGGGAAAAATTCCATCCAACCCTAGGGAGTAATTTGTCTTAAGCTCTTTCAGCTTGGCTAGGGCTTGCATTTCATTCCAGAAATTAGCCCTTTTATATATCTGGCTCTGAGCCCCAGATCACATTAAACTTGACAATTCTGTGGTCACTGTCCCCCAGTGTGATACGACTTGCATTTCCTGTAAGTTGTCGGATTCATTTATGAATATCAAGTCAAGATGAGCACCGTCTCTCTCTCGTGGCTTCCGTTAAGCGCAGAGTTAGGAAGCAGTCATGGATAACATTTACCAGCTCTGGTTCTAAACCACTTGGGTTTTCCAAATTCATGTTAAATTCCAAGTTTCTCATTACAATAATTTGTTTTTTTGCACACCTTTCTAGTCTACTCCAAGCCATCAGTCCCTTCCCTTGTGTTGACCCAGTAACCTGTAACAAAATCCTACTCTCAGCTTGCATTTCTTCCATATTAAAAATTTCTAGTCAGAGTAGCTTTTCCTGCAACTTTCCTGTCCTCCAAGATATCAAATTCACAGAATATATTTTTCTGCATTGTTTAACAAGACAGAAGAGGTGGTCTGGGAAGGATCAGAAGGGTATGGGCACCACCAAGAAGATATGGAAGCTGAAATGGTGTTGAATATTGCCATTGGATGTGAAATGGAAGTTTCCTTCCATAGTTTCCACTGGCACAAAGTAGTTGCTGATACATGCAAAGGAGTAACATCCTCTATGCTTGGTTTAAGCTCTCTTCCAGCATATAAAGTCACAATGGACTGAAGGAACCTTTGCAATTTTTTAGTCCTACTGAATTTAGCTGTTAAGGAGAAGCCTTTTTTCAAGTTTAAACTTGACATACACTTCAAAGTTTTCACGTTATCATTTCATTCAGATTTGCATTAAAGACAACTAGCAAATTGGAGTACACCCCATGTGAATGAAATATCATTATACTTCTACTCTAAGGTAGAGAATAAGGTTTGGGGACCATTTGCCTCTGGTTAGCAACAGATCAGAAAATGAGCAGCAAGCAGAGGTCAATAGGATAAACTGGCAGGGCCAGTCTTCTGAACATGGTGAGTGAAGGAATCAAAGATCAAAATGCGAGTTCAAAGTTGGAATAAATTATTAAGATGAGGCTTAGTGTTATCAGGAATTAATAACTAAGGATGGAGAGTGTGAAAAGCATGGTGTACAACAAAATATTTAGAAAAATAAATCAATACAACTTATTTAAAAACCTTGTACCTAAATGCACACAGTATTCAAATAAACTTGATGAGCTGACAGAACAAAGAGATAAATGGGACAATCTGGTGGGGATTAGGGAAATGTGGTTACAGGAAGATCAGAACTGGGAATTAAGTGTCCATGGACATTCAATGCTCCAAAAGGATAGACAAGGAGCTGCAGCAGGTCGAGTTGCTTTTTTAAGAATGCTACCAAGGCTGTATTATGAAATGATTTTGGTAGTAGGGACCAAAATGTTGAATTAATCCGAGTGGAAATAAAAAGTATGGGAAGAAATTTCGTTGAGTAATTCACAGGCCCCCAAAGAGTACTTCTTAAACAGGGCGTAGTATAAACCAGGAAATAATGAGCACTTGTGAGAAGGGCAGAACACTATATGGGTGATCTGAACATGCAAAGTGATTGGGTTAATTAATTTGGCAAAGGTAACCTCAAAGAAAGGTTCATAGAGTCTATGAGGGACTGTTTCTTAAAGCAACACATCATGGAGCAGATTACTTCACATGTGGTATTATGTGATGAGCAAGGATTGATAAGTGACCTTATAGTTAAGGATCCTCTGGGAAGAAGTGACCACAACATGCTAGAGTTTCAAATTCAGATTGAAAAAATGACGGCAGAGTCGCGTAAAAGTTTTATCATTAGACAAGGGTAATTAAAATGACCTGAGGAAGGAGTTGACAAAAGTGGACTGGGCAAAAATATCAAAGAGGACAGGTGAAGAACAGTGGCAAATGTTTAAGAGCAATACTAAATATCTCTCAACTAAAACAGATTCTGAGAGGAACAAATTGCAAAAGGTGAAAAATCACCATGGAGGTTTAACAAGGAGGTCTGAGATAATAAAGACACATCCGCAAAATGTGCAGAAGTTAGTAGCACTTTGGAGCATTGGGAGAACTTTTAAACATCAGCAAAGAATTACTAAAAATGAAATCAAATGAGCTAAGATGAACTACAAAAAAAGGTACTAGCAGATAACAGAAGAACTGATCCCCAAGGTTTTCAAAAGTAATTTTTTAAAAAGTGAAAGTAAATGTTGGCCCTTTAGAGGAAGAAAATGGTGAGGTAATAGTGGGATAATCAGAGCCACTAAACCAGTGGGGACATTGTTGGAGTCAAATCATAAAAGGGAGAGATAACTGAACACTTGGTGAAACAAAGCTAAATTCACCAGGTTCGACATGATTTCGTGAAGGGCAAGTCATGCTCGACAAACTTGGGAGCTACTTGAGGATGTAACTAGGAAGATAAATAATGGGGATCCAGTAGACGTGGTATATATAGACTTCCAGAAAGCACGTGACAATGTGCCACATAAAAAATTGATCCAGAAGGTTAGATCCCAGGGTTTTAAGGGAACACGCCTTGGTAGAGGATCGGCTGACAGGGAAAAAAAACAGGATTAGTGGGTCCTTAGCTGGATGGTGAATTGTAAATAGCGGGGTGCCACAAGGTTCAGTTCTTGGACCTCAACTGTTACAAAAGATCTGCAAGCAGGGACAGAGTGCAACGTGGCAAGGTTTTTGATGATACTAAAGTAGGTGGGAAAGCAGGCAGTGATGATGAGATAAAGAGTTTACAGATGGATACAGAATTTAGCAGATGGAATTTAATGTGAATAAGTGACAAGATTGTTTTTCTGACCAAAGTAGACAAAGGGCAAGTTATTTAAACAGGAAGCAGATTCAAAGTACGTCAGTACAAAGTGATCTGGTTGTCTTTGTGCATGAATTGCAGAAGTGGGTATGAAGGTGCAGCGTTTACTAAGAAATGCCAGGATTCCATTTGCCTTTATTGCCAAAGCTGAAAAATGTGTTGCTGGAAAAGCGCAGGAGGTCAGGCAGCATCCCAGGAGAAGGAGAATCGACATTTTGGGCATAATCCCTTCTTCAGGAATGAGGAGGGTGTGCCAAGTAGGCTAAGATAAAAGGTAGGGAAGAGGGGCTTGGGGGAGGGGCGTTGGGAAGGTGATAGGTGGAAAGAGGTTAAGGTGAGGGTGATAGGCCGGATAGTGGGTGGGGGCAGAGGGGTCGGGTAGAAGATTGCAGTTCAAGAAGCCATTGCTGAATCAGAGGGTTTGGACTGAGATGGGCGGGGTTGGGGGTGGGGGGACGGGGGGGAGGAGAAATGAGAAAGCTAGAGAAATCTGCATTCATCCCTTGTGGTTGGAGGATTCCTAGGCAGTGAGAGAGGGACTCACTGAAATCCTTGAAGAGGGAGGAAGAGAGCTTCTTCAAGGAAGGCATCCTTGCAAGACGATTCGCAGTAGGTTAAAATCAACTTGGAGAAAATGAGGACTGCAGATCAGAGCTGAAAAATGTGTTGCTGGACAAGCGCAGATCAGGCAGCATCCCAGGAGCAGGAGAATCGACGTTTCGGGCATAAGCCCTTCTTCAGGAATGAGGGTCTGCCAAGCTGGCCAAGATAAAAAAAAAGGTAGGCCGGGGAGGGGGGGAAAGAGAGGAGAAGAGAGAGACTTGAAGGAGGGGCATTGGAAATGCCATTTCCACCTATCGCATTCCCAACGCTCCTCCCCACTACCTTTTATCTTAGCCTGCTTGGCACACCCTCATTCCTGAAGAAGGGCTTATGCCCGAAACGTCGATTCTCCTGCGATGCTGCCTGACCTGCTGCGCTTTTCCAGCAACACATTTTTCAGCTCTGATCCCCAGCATCTGCAGTCCTCACTTTCTCCTACTTCATTTATTGCCAAAGGTCTGGATTATAAAAGTAAAATAGTATTGCTACATTTTATAAGGCTAACAAGTTGAGAAGATTTGTAGCTCAGGTGGAGGCTCTCGATTTAGGTTTGCTTGTTGAGCTGGAAGGTTTGTCTTCAGACGTTTCATCACCAAACTAGGTAACATCATCAGTGAGCCTCCTGATGAAGCACTGGTGGCATGGCCCGCTTTCTAACTAGGTTTCCTTGGGTCAGTGATGTTATTTCCTGTGGTGACACCATTTCCTATTCTTTTTCTCAGGGGAATGGTAAATGGGATCCAAGTCAATGTGTTTGTCAACAGAGTTCCAATTGGAATGCCACGCTTCCAAGAATTCTTGAGTGTCTCTGTTTGGCTTGTCCTAGGATGAATGTGTTGTCCCAGTCAAAGTGATGTCCTTCCTCATCTGTACGTTACGATAATAGAGAGAATGGGCCATGCCTTTTTGTGGCTACTTGATGTTCATGCAATCTGGTGGCTAGATTTCTGCCCGTTTGTCTAATGTAGTTTTTGTTACATTTCTTGCAAGGTATTTTGTAAATGACATTAGTTCTGCTTGTTGACTGTATAGGGTCTTTCAAGCTGCTGTTTTAACATGTTGGTGGGTTTGTGGGCTACCATGACGCCAAGGGGTCTGAGTAGTCTGGCATTCATTTCCGAGATGTCTTTCATGTAGGAGAGTGGTGAGGGTTTCTGGACCCAGTTTGTCTGCTAGTTGGGGTCTGTTGCTGAAAAATCAACAGACTGTGTTCATTGGGTACCTGTTCTTTTTGAATACACTGGATTGGTGATTTTCCTCTGCTCTGCGTAGTTACTCTGTGCTGTAGTGTGGTGGTGGCTCATTGAAATATTTTAATGCAGCTCCATTTATGGGTGTTGGGATGCTTGACTTGGATCCCATTTACCATCCCCTGAGAAAAAGAACCGGAAATGACATCAAGCCAAAAAACCTGGACACAAATCGAAAACGGGCCATGCCATCAGTGCTTCATCCAGAGGCTCACTGATGTTACTGAGTATGGTGTTGAAACATCTCAAAACAAATCTTCCAGCTCAGCGAGCAAACCAACAATTATATAAGATGTTTGTGATACCACATCTGGAATATGGTGTCCAGTTTTGGTCTCCTTACTTGAGGATGTGGTTACACAGAAGGCAGTTCAGAGTCTCACCAGGTTAATTCCAGGGATGAAAGGGCTGTCATAGGAGGAGCAGTTGAATAGCTTGGGTTTGTACTTGCTGGAGTTTTGAAGATAGAGGGATATCTGACTGAGGTATATAACATGCTGAAAGAGATTGATAAGGTGGACGTAGAACACACTCAAACAAGAGGGCATAGATATAGAGAGAAAAGGAGTTAAGTTCTAAACCGAGAAAAGGAAAACCTACTTCTCTCAGAGGGTTATGAATCAGTGGAATTCACTGCCTCAGAGTGCAATCAATCAATAGTTTAAAGAAAGAAATAGATACATTTCTGATGAAAAGCAAACTAAAGGGTTAGAATTGAAGAAAAGTAGAATTGAGACCATAATAAGATCAGCCAAGATCATTTTAAGTGGTAGAGTGGGATCAAAGGGCTGAATCACCTTCTCCTGCTCCCAATTCCTATGTTTCTATAATAACTTTATATGTTCTTCTAAACAATTAATGATTGTAATGCAACCAAGACAGGTTTACACTAAATATGTATTATGTATGAAGGACAGCTATATACATTTTTATAAATCACACATATGACATGAAACCAGAATTCAAGCTACTGAAAAATTTCTGAAATAATTAATGTTTCAGAATCTATTACACATATCTTTGGACAAAGTTATTTTAGAACACATTATCCAAGGAAGGTGGTTTTGAAATCAGGCCGATGTTCCCCTATTACATACAACAGCACAGAAAATGTCTGTAACCCTGAACGGCTGTTAGATGGAGATTGTGAATGCAATTGTATGGCTCAGTTGCCCCCTTGTGTTGAATCACTGATTAAGAACAACATGGAAGTAGACATTTTGTAAACACTTCTTTTTTCCATAAGCCTAAAATTTCCATTCACAATGTCATTGGAGTGCAACATCAAGACAACACATTCAAGCAATGTTTTATACATGATTTTTCTTGTATCAAAACAAAAGCCCCTTCACTTCTGAAACTTGGATATGAATCAAGGCAGACAGGATGGAAATATTCTCTCTGCTGGTTGCAAGCGGTCTCAAGAGAATTTGAAACTAGGAACTAGGCTACAGCCTTTCAACCAGAGTGTACAACATTCCACAAAATGTGGGTATAAACCATTTTTTCCCCAAATCTGTGTTGGTAAACTAGAATGGCTTTAGAGCAACGAATAGCAGACATGAGTGTCACTGCCTGACATGGAGATCCACTATCTGAGCACAGCTGATGCAGTGGTCCCCAAACCTTGCATCTATCAATCCTTCCTTCCACCTGTCCATTCCCGAGCCACAGAAACTTCTGTGCCACCCTAAAATTTCCCTTGATTTCTGCCGCAATTACTTGCACTTCCTCTGGACCAATCTTCTGTTTATATTCCTGTTACAGCTTTTTTTTACTTCACATCATCAACCCTTGTTATATATTCCTCTAATACATTCTATCACAGACCCTAGTTTTTGTTCTCCATATCTCTTTTGCACTTATCTCTCGCTCTGGTTAAAACCTCATCTACAGCATCATCCAGTTTTGATGAAAGGTCATTAGCCTGAAATGTCAATTCTTCTTTGTAAAGATGCTGCACAGCTTATGGAGCGAATTCCAGCCTGTCTATTTTTAATCACTGTGCTCAGCTTTACTACAACATTAATAATGTCTGATGCTGATAAGAACAAAAATGAAAGATACACTCCATTCTTGAGCATAACATCAAGCAGCACAAAATATAAACTGTAACATTGACAAAATTGTTTAGGTATGTAATTTATTGGCACAGTAATCTTCTAATACTTATATTCAACAGCTAATTAACTGATGTATGATTCAAAACTTTTTCATGTCTTAATGAATTAAAATCAGAGCAATTCGAAGTGAGGACAGTGAACCAAAAAATAACCAGCAACCAAAAAGTACAAATTTGGCTTGAGCAATAAAACCAACACATCAAGTTACAAACACCTTAAGGGACTACCATCAGATATACTTAATGCTTCTTCATTTGCAAAATGTCTCTTGCATATACTGTTTTATAAAGTCTCAGTGAATGAAGTTCTTTTTAACCCAGCATTCATAGCAACAGAGACCATTATATCACTGGTATCAAGTCATGCAAGCATTCAATTCCAGAGATGGAGTAGTTTCTGTCAACCCGATTATTAAATTAAAAACCTTACATGCCAAAAAAGCAGCTTCTTTCACAAAATCTGCTGCTGGCATTGATTGGCACACTGACAAGAGAAATGGAAATAAAGTTGCACGAGCAAGCATCAGGGATGCTGACTCAAGTTGCAAGAGGTAAATTTTCATAAGAATTTGGCCCACCGAAGGTTGTCCGTGGTTCCAGACTGCATCATACATCTAATAAAAATGCAATTTATTACAAGAGTAGTGCTACTGTTACATGAGAAAACTCTAAGTTGGAGCAAATTGAAGTTTACAAAACAGGTCATTTTAATCTCAATGAATGCCCATTTTTCACACTTCCCTTTATTATACTTTACGGTCTGGCAAATGGCATGGAGACTGCTACACAATCAGTCTATGACAAAGATTAAGAATTTCACCAATTTGTATGTTTAGGACAAATTTAAATCTCAATTCCATGTGTTTTGATACAGAAACAACCGTCTTCTGCTGTTGGCCAAGGCAACCTAGTTTGACCCAGCCTGCCAACCAGAGTTTGAGCAGTTGCCTGTTGATTTGTCCGGTGGGTCACAATTAGCACACTTGCATAATTCAGTAACCTAAAATTTCCATGATTGAGAGATAGTTACAGTGGAAACTAAACTTCATCTTGCACCAAAAGGAGGATAGATATGGGTACTTTCTCGACTGTGAAGTTAAATACAGTTGATGCCTAAAGAGACTTGGGAGATTCAAGTGGATAGATCTTTAAAATGTCATGAAATAGGTGCAGGAAATAAATTAAGACAGCTAATAGAATACTGGTGTGCCTGAAGGACTCTATTACTAGGCCGTTCAATCTGAGCTGCAGCCTTACAAAGCCCAAGTTAAACCCCTTGTAGAGTACTGAGAGCAGATCTGGGTACCACACCTTAGGAAGAATAGACTGGATATATACAAATGCAAGTTTCCAAGAAGGATACCTCGACTTCAGGTGTTAAATTATGAGGAAGTATTATCTGTAAATCTGTTTCTCTAGAATTTATACGGTTATTGGGGTGATCTGACTGAAGTCTTCAAGATATTAACAGGATTTCACTGGTTGGAAATTCTAGAAATGGGGGTGGAGTCTAAAAAAATTAGCACGGGATTGTTCAGGAGAGATATCAGGAAGAACAGTTACACAGAGGGGTGGTGGAGGTTTGGAACACTCTTCCACAAACGGCAGTGGATGCTGGATCAATTACTAACCTTTAAATCTGAGAATTGTTTTTCAGTTAAGCAAAAATATTGAGGAATATAGGCATATGGAGTTAAGTCACAGATCAACCACGATCTCACTGAATGGCAGAACAGGATCAAAGGGCTGAATAACCTACTCGTTATTGGAGAAGCACAGCAGGTCAGACAGCATCAGAGAAGGAGGGAAAAAAAATCAACGTTTCAGGCAAAAGACCATCAGGAACGAGGGTGGGAGCCTTGGGGGTGGAGAGATAAATGGGAGTAGGTAGCAGAGAGTGCAATAGCTAGATGAAGGCGATGGGTCAAAAGGGGAGGGCAGAACGGATAGGTGGGAAGGAAGATTGACAGGTGGTACAGGTCATAAGGATAATGCTGAGTTGGTCAGGTGGAACTGGGATAAGGTGGTTTTTTTGGGGGGTGGGGGGGGGGGGTGGGTGGGTGCGGGGGAGTGTGAGGGAACTGGCGAAGTCCACATTGATGCCCTGGGGTTGGAGGCTCCAGGGGCGGAAGATGAGGCGTTCTTCCTCCAGACGTCAGGTGGTTAGGGAGAGGAGATGGAGATGGCCCAGGACCTGCATGTCCTCAGCAGAATGGGGGGGGGGGGGGGGGGGGGGGGGGGTTTGAAATATTCAGTCATGGGACAGTGGGGTTGATTGGCGCAGATGTCCCGGAGATGTTCCCTAAATGAGCTAAGGGTGGGGGAGGAGAGATAGGACAGTATCGAAGTATGTTCAGTCGGAGCAGACCAAGATGATGGGTCGGCCGGGGTGGTCAGGCTTGTGGATCTTGGGAAGGAGGCAGAATCAGGCAGAGTGGGGTTCCTAGACTATGAGGTTGGAAGCTGTGGATGGGAGATCCCCTGAGGTGATGAGGTTGTGGATGGTTTGGTGATGGCGGGGAAGGTGATCATAGTCAAGAGGGCGGTAGGATTTAGTGTCTTGAGTTGGCACCTGGCTTCGGCAGCATAGAGGTCAGTGCGCCAAACTACCACTACACCCGCTTTGTCCGCTGGTTTGATGTTGTGGTTGGGGTTGGAGCAGAGGGAGTGGTGGGCTGACTGAAACATTAAATTTACCTGCTCCTTGGATGCTGCCTGACCTGCTGTGATTTTCCAGTACCACTCTAATCTTGACTCTGATCTCCAGCATCTGCAGTACCCAGTTCCAACTACTCCTGTTATTGCAGTGCTATGCATTTATAACCTCTTGTGGAGAATATAAGCTCATGCAATTAACAACCAACATCAATATACCAGAAAGAAAACAAAAATCAACACTAACGTGCACAGTTAAAACAATAGGTGCATATAACCGATTAGCTGAAGAGGATGTTTGCACTCTAAGAAGTGTTTTACATATAACTGACTTGCTTGTACAGTAGTGTTGTCACAATTATTTTACTTGATGAATCAGGCTCTCATCGATATCTAGGTGAGTCAAACCGAAGGAGTACGATAACCAAGTATTCAAAAATAAAAGCACAGATTTTGATACCTTGAAAGTCTTCTGAATTTGGTAATTTGACTCCACACATAAAATAATCCTTCTGATCATTCTGTAGAAGACAAAAATTGAACCACTTAACTAGTAGTTCTGACAATGCTGTGCACAATATGGTTTTAAGTTTCAAGCCAGTACCAATCTACATTTACAGCTACCTTACTCCACACTGAATTCAGTATGAATAAACAAAAATTTGGAAGCTTTTTAAACTTCAATAGGGAGCTTAAACCTATGTCAAAAAGAATACTGAATCAAGCTGTCCATCTCAAAATTAAATGAGGTAGTCAGAAGACCTTCTTAAATGGAGAGGGACAAGAAATAAGAAATCGTGTGTAAATTCGTAAGGAAGATGGCCTATTGGTAATGCCTCCAGATAAGCAATCCAGAACTCCAAGGCATTGTTCAAGCATGAGGAAATGGGTTCGAATCCCTGAACAGACAGTGAAATATGAATTCAATAAAAAGCTGGAATAAAGAGCTAGCCAAGCGATAACTATGTTGTAAAAGCTGTTGACTGCTGTTCATTAATGTCTGTGCTTACCTAGTCTAGATGTGAACACAGACTCTCAGCAATGAGATGGACAAATAACAGCCCTCTGAGCGATAAATGCTGACTTAGCCAGCCATGTCCACATTCAGTAGATGAATGAAAACAAAATCAGTGCCTAACTGAATAGCACCCTTCATCTTATTTCACGTGCTTTCTGGGTCTCTCCATTTTTCATTAAAGTTACAGATTTTGCCTTCCAATCTAATAAAATCCTCCCTGAATCAAGGGAATTTTTCAAAATTAAAACCAATGCAGCTCACTTGCCATTTCTTTCAAAACCCGAGAATGAAATCCTTCAGGGGCACAAAGTAGTCAGCCCAGACCACTGCAGTACAATTTTGTTGGTGATTGAGATTCTCATTTGTAACCCTCCCCATACTTTGTAAATAAATGATATAGGTAAAGAGTGCAATAACCTTACCACTTCAATCGGGTAAATATAAGACAGTTCCGACAACAGTTGCCGACACCGAATGTTCAGTTGAGCATTAGTCTTCAGGAAGTGCTCTCTGTTAAATAAAGCAGTGTGTTACTTAACACAGTATATGCAAACAACACAATTGAGAGAATCTTTTATTGTGTACAAACTTGGTCTTGACACTGCAACAGGTTGACCTTGCTTCAAAATTACCTCTGATCATAAACAGTTATCCTCAGAGATTGCAAAAAGCAGTAGATAAGCAAACGATCTTTCTATTAACAGCTGTTGAAAAATAATCACATTACTACACAAGTGTGTGTGCTTGGTCATGATACATTGCTGCTGAACATTCACTGAAGCTCATTCATCCAGCAGTGCAATTTGGGATCATCATAAGCAATTCCTTTATATCTAAGCAACAGGATCTCACTACCACCAGCTGTACAGAATCCACCATATCCGAACCACTAGCCATTGGAGACCATGGCTTTTGGAAATTGTCAGTGTTATAACAAAGGTGCGGTGCTGGAAAAGCACAGCAGGTCAGGCAGCATCCTGAAGAGCTTATGCTCGAAACAGACTTTCCTGGTCTTTGGACGCTGCCTGACCGGCTATGCTTTTCCAGCACCACAATCTTGGATAGCATTATAACAAAACCAACATAAAAAAGTGACTGCTGCCTTCTGCATGGCTAAGAGCTCCACTTCACTGTTCACAGAAAAAACATTTATGTTGTAGTGGTTTTCACTTCATTGTGAAAGTTGGAATTGTTCTTACACTCCATAAAGCTTGCTCTGCCATTTAACATAATAACAGCTCAACTTGGGTTTCAACTCTACCTTCTGTTGGGATCCATTATTAAGGTTAGGTAGTGTAAGAAACTTTATTGTTAGGTAGTGCTCACGTAAGGTAGTATTAGCAAGTCTGGAACTTGTTAGCTTCACTAGACAACAGTAAGCCATTATGTTACACTAAGAACAGACTGAAAAGCTGATGGCATAGCCTGAAGAGGCCCCAGGGAGGGTGAAAGATAACAGGACATTGGAGCCGTGTCAAAATGCACGTAGCTCAAACTGAGGTAATAGAATGTTATCAGGTGAGAACCAATGACATACCAAAATTCTGCATTTTACCAAATAAGGATGTAACTCTGGAATGTGAGAGAACAAAAGGATAGACAAATTAAAATATAGGCAGAACACGCCTTCTCCAGTGAGCTAGACACCTCACTGTACTGTGTACGATTCTCTCTCATTAAACCTGTATTTACTTTTAATCAGACCCAGTGTCTCTCTCCTCCAAACGAACACGGGGACAGAAGATCTGTCCCAACACTTCTCATACTCAATTCACTCAAAATTTTTAAAGTTTTAAAGTTATTCAATAACGCATCATTCACAACCCTCGAAGGTAGAGAATACCAAACATGCACAAGTCTCAGAACGCATTCTCCACCCCAGTCCTAAACTATCAGTGCCTGATCCAAGCCCCATTTGCATCTTAAATTCCTCAACCAGTGAAAACAGTCCTTCAATGTCTAACCTATTTAGCCCACTCAGTTTTGTATGCTTCAGTGAGATTGTACTTCTTGTAACTTGAGAAAATATAGACCCAACTCAATGATCTCATTATAAGACACACCCCACATCCTAGATACTTTGAACCTCAACAATACAACCTCCTTGGGAAATGTCGAGGTCAAAACCATACTGTACTTATTCTCACAAAAACTGCATATAATCTGATTGAGACTTGTTTATTCCTGTACTCCAATCCCCTTGCACAGTTAACTTCCAAACTGCTTGCTGCCCTGCACACTGATTTAGTCTTCCCTGTAGGTGTGCTGTCTTTTTATTCTTCTGCAAAAACGTCATGCTTTCACACATTATACTCCATCAGCCATCTTGGTGGCTACTCACTTAGCATATCTACTTCTCTGCACATCATAATACTGATTCGTGCAAGTCATCTCGCACTGAAGTCAGAGCCTTGCTTAGTTTCTTACTGGTAAAAGATTTCTGAAGTGCGACAACAACTTGCATTAGTAGAGGATTTAGGGTGTAGGTTTGCTCGCTGAGTTGTAGGTTTGATATCCAGACGTTTCATTACCTGGCGAGGTAACATCATCGGTGGAGGAAACCCCATTTCCCTGCATTTGGCTCATATCCTTCCAAATCTTTCCTATCCATGTATTTATCCAAATGCTTTTTAAATGTTGGTAATGTACACACCTCCAGCATTTCTGCTGGCAGCTCATTCCATATGCATATTATCCTCTGTGCAAAAAATGTTGCCCCGCAGGTTCCCTTTTATTCTTTCCCTTCTAACCTTCACTTGATGCCCTCTTGTCCTCAATTCCCCAACCCTGGGAAAAAGTCTGAGTGCACTCAACGTATCCATGCTTCTCATGATCTTACAGACTTCTTTAAGATCCCCCCCCAGTCTCCTACGCTCTAAAGTACAAAGTCCTAGCATGTCCAACCTCTCTTTTTTTAAACTCAGGCCCTTGAGTTCTGGTAACATTGTTGTAAATTTCTTCTGCACTATTTCCAACTTAATAACATCCTTCATGGCACCTAGCACCTTTCCCTGCAGCTGCAGGAAATGGAAAACCTACTCTCACACTATCTCTTTTATCATTCCAAGTCTGGCACAGATTCCCCTGCATTTCCTTGAACCTGCTTTAATGCATCCATTACCAATGTGGTCTCCTCTACATCAGAGAGGAGAAAGTGAGGACTGCAGATGCTGGAGATCAGCTGAAAATGTGCTGCTGGAAAAGCGCAGCAGGTCAGGCAGCATCCAAGGAGCAGGAGATGCGACGTTTTGGGCATAAGCCCTTCTTCAGGAATGAGGCAAGTGTCTCCAGCAGGCTAAGATAAAATAGGGAGGAGGGACTTGGGGGAGGGGCGTTGGAGATGTGATAGGTGGAAGTAGGTCAAGGTGAGGGTGATAGGCCAGAGTCAGGTGGGGGTGGAGAGGTCAGGAAGAAGATTGCAGGTTAGGAAGGCGGTGCTGAGTTCGAGGGATTTGACTGGGACAAGGTTGGGGGGGGGGGGAGGAGAAAAGAAGGAGGGGAAATGAGGAAACAGGAGAAATCGGAGTTCATCCCTTGTGGTTGGAGGGTTCCTAGGCGCAAAATGAGGCATTCTTCCTCCAACCGTTGCGTTGTATTGTTATGGTCTGGTGATGGAGGGGTCCAAGGACCTGCATGTCCTTGGTGGAGTGGGAGGGGGAATTGAAGTGTTGAGCCACGGGGTGGTTGGGTTGGTTAGTCCGGGTGTCCCAGAGGTGTTCTCTGAAATGTTCCGCAAGTAGGTGGCCTGTCTTCCCAATATAGAGGTGGTCACATCGGGTGCAGTGGATGCAGTAAATGGTGTGTGTGGAGGTGCAGGTGAATTTGTGGCGGATATGGAAGGATCCCTTGGGGCCTTGGAGAGAAGTAAGGGAGGTGTGGGTGCAAGTTTTGCATTTCTTGCGGTTGCAGGGAAAGGTGCCGGGAGTGGAGGTTGGGTTGGTGGGGGTTGTGGACCTGACGAGGGAGTGGTCTTTTTGGAACACTGATAGGGGAGGGGAGGAAAATATATCCCTGGTGGTGGATCCGTTTGGAGGTGGCGGAAATGACAGCGGATGATACGCTGTATACGGAGGTTGGTGGGGTGGTAGGTGAGAACCAGTGGGGTTCTGTCCTGGTGGCGGTTGGAAGGACGGGGCTCAAGGGCAGAGGAGCAGGAAGTGGAGGAGATGCACTGGAGGGCATGCCCCTTTGGTCCTTGAGGGGTCCTATTCTTTCCCCAGTTGTTAATTTTCCTTTAATAACCTTAAGGATCTCTTTGGATTAATCCTAATCTTGTGAGCCAAAGCCCCCTTTTCGCCCTTTTGATTTCCTTAAGTAAACTCCTGTATCCCTTATACAAAGGTTCACTTGATCCCAGTTGCCTGTATGTGAGCCATGCCGCCTTGTTTCTGGTCAAAGCCTCAATATCGTGTCATCCAGAGTTCCCTACTCCTGCCAACTTTGTCCTTCACCCTTCACAGAAGCATACAGAGCAGGAACTCTTGCTACCACACTTTTAGATATCTCCCACTTGCCAGAGATTTCTTTGCTGGCAAACAAACTACTCCAATCAATCCCTGCAAGCTCCTGTCCAACTCATCAAAATTCTCCTTGCCCCAGTTTGGAACTTGAATCTGTGGACTAGTTTTGTTCTCTGTAGCTACTTTATAATTAATAGAATTATGGTCACTGACCCCAAAGTACTCCCCCACTGTCAACTGACCTGCTCTATTTCCAAAGGCTAGGTCAGGTTTTGTCCCTTCCAGAGTAGGGCCATCTACATACTGCTGGAGGAAATTTTCCTGAACACACTTAAGCACCCCATTTAAGCCATTAACACTATGGCAGTCCTAGTCTATATGAGGAAAATTAAACTCCCCTACTATGATAGCCCTATTGGTCCTATTTGTTTCCTTGCATATTTGTTCCTCTAATTCCCATGGACTATTTGGGGGCCTACAGCACAATCCCAATAACACCACCAACCCCTTATTTCTTAGCTCCACCCACAAAGCCTCACTGGATAATCCTTCAGTTATTTCATCCAGCTACTGTAGTGAAACTCCCCTTAATCAAAAATGCAACACTCCCCTCTTTCCTCCACTTCCGTCCCACCGAAAGCACCGGCACTGTGGCCACTTCGGCACATTAAGCTGCCAGTCCTGTCCCTTCCTGAGCCATGTTTCTATAATGGCTAGAACATCCCTGACCAATGAGTTCATGAGTATTACCTGTTTACCCTCTTGAATTTAAATAGATGGAATTTAATCCAACAGACATTCCTCGCTGCCTGTCGTGTTCAAGCCTGACCTGACTCTTCAGCTTGCTATTACCATATCTCCTTCCAGCCTCGCACTTGCCTCTCTGCTGTTGAGGATCCCACCGCCTGCTGATCAAATTTAAACCCTATTTTGGAGCACTAGCAAATCTGCTCACCAGCATATTCACCCTCCTCCACTTCCTAACTCAAAGTCTACCCACCAGCTGCAAGACCCAAATCCAGAGTGTAAAAAAATACTCTTCAGTTTCTTGGTCAAGTGCAGCTTCAAAAGATTCATTAAGTTCAAAATCCAGGACAAAAGAAGGGCATTTGATTGACTCTTAATTCACAACAGATGCATAATGGGAGCATTATCTACAATATATATAAAATGCACAACTACAGAAATTTGCAGGAAGCTGAGGAAATTCGGCATGTCCATAAAGACCCGCACCAACGTTTACAGATGCATCATACAAAGCATCATAACCAGGTGTATAATGGCTTGGCACAGCAATTGCTCGGCCTAGAACCATAAGAAACAACTTGAAGTTGTGGGCACAGGCCGTCATGGAAACCAATCTCCCATCCATGGGCTCCATCCATACTTCTTATTGCAGTGGAAAGGCTGCTGAAGACCCTTCCCACCCCAGTAAGAGTCCCCTCCGACCTCTTCCATCAGGAAGATGATACAAAAATTTGAACCCAGGCACCAACACCTTTAAGAACAGCTTCTTTGCTATTAGTCTGCTGAATGGATCTCTCTAATTTGAGACTAATGTTGACATTGCTCTGGTGACCTCCAGTGAAGTTGTAACCTTGTATGCCTTACTGTCTGAGCATCTGACGATTAGCATGTCCTTGTTTGTTATGATCTACCTGTACAGCTCAAAAAATAAAGCTTTTCACTGAACATGACCACAATAAATCAAAGCAAATTCACCAATCCTCCATCAACAGGACTTCCAAATTCATCAAGGAAGACAAGGGCAGCAAATACATAAAAAAAAACACTAACTCATCCTGACTTTGGACTAAGTCATCATTCCTTCACTAGGATGGGGCCTGGAACTCTATGTACTGTGGTGCACACACTAGGTGGAGTGCTGAGGTTCGAGACAATAACTCAATGCCACTTTAAGGGCAGTTGGAAATGAACAGCAAAAAAAAACGCTTCAGAAACGAGATCCTGAGACAAAGGGCAGAGGGGGACTGGAGAAATCTACACACACTTATTGCTGCTCAGACCATTGGCTCAAGGCTCAGGTCAGAACGTTGTTGCTAATCCAAACTTCAGATCTAGTGCCCAACACCTCACCCTGGGATAACTGGCCATCCTATTAAAAGGATTACAAAATTAGGGCAGGGGACCAAAATGATTGATTGAAGTCACAAGTTTTCAGAATCCTCTTAAAGACAGTCTCAGAGGCTTAGAGTAGAAATTCCAGATCTAATTTTGAAACCAGGCTATACAGACAATAGCTCTTCCTTAAGCACAAAAATGAAGCTTAGAAATCAGTTGAATGTCATGAAAATCCACACTACCTGCACTAAGTTGTTCAGTTAAGGACTGTAGCTGCAGGAAAACATTTCACCACTTTAGTTATCTTTGCATATGATGCTGTCATAAACGGTACAAACACATCATCCACACTTCAGTGAGTATTTCTCTCTCTCTACTCAATTCAGCAAAATAAGCCCTTTGCAACTGACACCTTTAAACCAAGATGGACTGTTGCATCTGATGTAATCTCCACATATTGCCAAAATACATGGCACTGAGTAAGGACCTGTGACAATCATAACTTCAAAAGGCTAGAACCTTCAGTCTCCAGATGTTAGCACAGGATGCAACTTTGGCTAATCCCCCACACCATGCTTTTAAGGAATAACACTCAGATACATTTCAACTATCATAAAAAGTAAAGCTAAACTCCAAGGCTTTCAACATTTAGGAAATGCTCGATGACAGATAGGCACATGTTCAGAATTTAAACTAGTTTCCAACTATATACTGCTCAAGAAATATTTCAGGGTGCATAATCAGAGGAAGATCTGTTATAACACTAACTCATCTGGAAAATAAAACTGGGTTCCAGTTTATTAAAATTAAGATTTCAGATTAATACAATTTATCTTTTCTTAGTTTTGTCAGTGACACACAGTCGGTCATGTCACTTGGCCATTACAATCTCAATCAGCAGACAGTCGAGGCCCTTTGGCCATTGAGTCAGCACCGACAAACTAGTCCAAATCTACTTTCGTCCCACGTGCCCACATTTGGACCACTGTCTTAGACATTAAGTAGTTTCAAATGGTCACCCATGTACTTTTTAAAAAGGGTTCAAATACCCTCTCAGGCAATGCATTCCAGATGCCCAAACATCCTTTGGGTGAGAAGCATTCTCCTCAAAGGTCCTCCAAAATCTCCCACTTTTTAAACCTAAAAACAACTCCCTTTGGTAATGACCCTTCAATTTAAGCGAACAGATGCTTTCTATGCACCTTGTCAGTACTGCTGAATCATACATACTTTAATCAGGACCCCACCCAGCCTTCTCTGCTCAAAAGAACCTGAGCCTCTCCAGTCTCTCTCTTCAGGGTAAAGTCACTTGATCCAAGGCAACACCCTGGTGAATCTCTTCTACACCTCTCGTGTAACACATCCTCCCTATAGTCCAGCAACCAGAACTCGACATAGTACTCTGCCTGTGGCCTCACTAAAGTTCTGAACAGCTCCATCTTAAGCTCCCTGCTCTCAATCTAGCCAAAATTGATGAAATCAAGTAGCCCATGTGCCTTCTTAATTATCATATTAACCTGTTCCTGATGCCTTCAAGGATCTGTGGAGAAGCAACCCAAGATGCCAGTTATTCATAGAGCATTCCCTTGTCTTCCAAAATACATTACCTCACACTTATGTGCCATGGTGGCTCAGTGGTTAGCACTGCTGCCATAAAGTACTAGGGACCCAGGTTCAATTCCAACCCTTGAGCGACTGTGTGGAGAATACACACATCCTTCCCGCGTTTACTTGGGTTTCCTCCGGGGCCCCCCCGCAGTCCAAGGATGTCCATGTTAGGTAGATTGGCCATAGTAAATTGCCCATATAGTGTCCAGGAATGCGCAGGCTAGGTGGATTAGCCAGGGGAAATGCAGGGATAGGGTGCGTCTGGGTAGAATGCTCTTTGGAGAATCGGTGTGGACTCGATGGACTGAAATTGTCTGTTTCCACATCGTAGGGATTCTATGATTATTAACAAGGCTACATTCTTTCCGTCTTACCAACCTTATTCCATAATTTCAAATCCGATTTCCTTTAAGAAAAAGACAGCATTCTGAGAATTAAATATTCCACTAGACAGAGACCTTTTGTAAGTGGAACAGTTATGAATGTGTCTCTTGCAAACCAGAGGAAGCATTCAGCAAAAGGTTGAGGAGACACCTTTACATCAGCAACACCAATTCAAATGGATCTCATGAACAAAGACTGTGGAACTATTTTGCTAGTTTTGCTTCTGCTCATGTATCTTTCTCCAACGGTGCATGTAAAGGGGAGTTGAAGTGCTGAGTTTTAATTTGCAGTGTTTAGACAATAGACAATAGGTGCAGGAGTAGGACATTCATCCCTTCGTGCTATGAAAGTGTAGAGGTATTCTATACCTTTGAGAGAGAGGAAGCTAGCAAGGACTGACTGAAAGCAAAGTGTCCTGAACAAGGTAAAAACATAACATTTGGTCAAAACAAATAGCTGGAATTGTGTTGCTATGGAATAAAATCAAATTCGGCCAGTTTAAATTATGCCCTAAGATACCAAAATCCAATTAAATTTGAAATATAATGTTTTTGATGATATCAAAACCTTTTCAAATGATCCGATGTTTTGGGGCATAAAACCGGACATTTTGAATAGTTGGGGGAGAACTACAGAGAACTGCCAAGCACCAAGTATAGAGAGCTAGATGCTCTCTGAAGTGTACCTGTTCATGTGAAAGACTGGCGAATACTGAAATGACAGCAAAGGAAAACCTGCAGAGGAAGATACAAAGTAGATTTGGCAGCTGGCTGATTTTGAAACATTTTATGTAAACCTTAAACAGGATTTTTAGTCAGGCCAGTCTTGTGGAGTGGGAGGTAAAAGACCGGTTTGAGAAAGGAATTGTAAACAGTTGTCTAATGTTCTCTTATGGACTTAAAGAATAAAACTGTTAATTTTTACTTTAATTAGTGACCACTGGGATGGTTCTTGGTCTCTTGAAATTTAACAATTACAGCGCGAGGTAAGCTTCTGCGTGTCGGGTTTAAATTAGCACAGGGGTTTACCCTGTGTCATAATCTTGTTAAGTACAGAAACCTGGTCTGGTGTTTTCTATCAATCTAGGTCTAAAATCAGCTATCAGGGCTCTTGCATGTTTCTTTTTTTTAAAAAAATATCTTCAGTTGAGAGGGAAGTCTGGGAATAGAACAGCTTGATTTCTGGTGCCCTAGTAAGTCATGACATAGTCCAGTTCATATAATGATGCCAGGCTTTATTAAAAAAATGATTGAATTTATGGCTCAAGCCCATAAATTTGCGTTTAAACAAGACTAATGCTAAAATCCAATGACTTGAAATCACAGTCCAAGATGGCCAAATACTTACATCATTACCTTATGAAGCCTCTGAAATGGAGGCAGTCCGAACGCAAAGCCTCACCAGCAAAAGTGCCTTAATGGAGCATCAATGGGGACCATGTTCTACTCCATTAGCAAAGCATTCAGAAAGACTGGTTTTAAAATTCACTTGTGAGTGTGGATATTTGTGTGTGCATATGTATGTGTGCACTGGTCAGTAATTGGGCCAATTTTGATTTCGTATTACCCTCGAGACATTCCTTCTTGAATCAGTGCAATCCATCTGCTGCAGATAGATATACATACCTTCAGGGAGGGAGTTCCATGATTTTGACCCAGCGACATTAAAGGAATGGAGATCTATTTTCATGTCAGGGTGGTGAGGCGCGTGGAGGGAAACTCATGTTTTTATGAATCTGCTAACCTTCTTCTCTATGCAAGTTGTTGTGGGTTTGGAAGGTGATGTTTAAGGATTCTTGGTGAATTTCTGCAGTGCATCTTCTGATGGTACACACTGTTGGTACTAAGCGTCAGCGGTGGAAGGAATGAATGGTTGTGGAGATGGTTGCTTTGTCCTGGATAGTATCAAGCTTCTTGGAGTGTTGTTGGTGCTGCATTCACCCAGGAAAATGAGGAATATGCCATTATACGCCTGTCTTTTGCCTTGCAGACAGTCTTGGGGAGTCAGAAGTTACTTGCTGCAACACTCGGACTCTGACCTGCTCTTGTTACTATTGTCCTTATATGGTACACTGGAATCCAATGTACAACCATTATGTTTGGGTTAACTGTTCAGCTAGAGAGAGGGGTGATCAGGTAACAAGTGAGCTAGCACTATGTGAAGTATAGTACCAACATAAGCATATGAAACACTGAAAAGAGACATCTTACATGGGAACTCTCTCCATTCCCTGAATCCAACTTAGAAATTTTCAACCCTACCCGTTGATTTTGATCATTTACAATATCTCAACCCAGTGGCTCTTGACTCGCAAGAGAATCAATATCTAAGTACATTTTTAAGCTCAATGTCAATCCCAGAGGACCACCAGGGAGGAATGATGTTATGCTCGAAACATGGACATTCCTGCTCCTCAGATGCCTGACTGGTTGTGCTTTTCCAGCATCACACGTTTTGACCCTGAGTACCAGCAAGCTAGTCCAAAGCACAAACATTTAACTCTGGACTTTATTTTATCTATCCTTCACTCTAAGATGCATGGGGGTGAACCAAGCATGTAGCCATGTCAAATTTGGAGCATTTCTATTATTTAGACTTGGTTGAGGTAAAGTACAATAAACACTATTCTCTTTTTAAACAAACAGAAGGCGATTTGTCTGTTTAACAATAGCTACTCAGTAAGCTGACAAAGGCATTCTTTTAAAAAAAGCTGCGGCACTCAAACAGCAAATTGGACAAAAGGAGGACCATTCTAACTCTCCTCACCCAATCTTAAATAAAACTGAACATTTCCTAAGGTAAAGGACTAAGTGAAAAAACTGCAAGATATTGAACAGATGGGATTTTCTGGATTAATGTTTTATCGAGTAGCGAAGTCAACAGTTTAATGTGGGCTGCTAGGAAAGTCATGACGTAAAGAAACTGTTCAAAAAGATAGGAAATCATAATTATTGCCTCAACTACTGGAAAACCGTGTTCTGTAAAGGCAAGAGGAGCCTCCTGCTAATAGTTGCCTAGTACCCCTTTCTGTACTTGTAAGGAAGTACAAGTACTTGAGCGTACTTGAGTTGTAAGGAAACCACACCAGATACGACAAGCCTTTCACTTACCAGTAAAATTCCCGGGAACCATTTAAAAGTTTCCTAACATCAGTATTTCTGACTATCTTAGTTGAGAATAGCTTATCAGCAGCCACTTACCAAACAATTGAATCAATCTGGTTTTCAATGTAAACACATTGTATGATCACGTGGAGTTAGGGGAATATATTAGTTTGGATAGCAGATGATCTAACCACGACAAATCAGAGATAGTGGATCTTTTTCTGGGTCAGCAAAACTAAACGAATGGGTGCCACAAGCTTTGATCATTGGGCCCCAACTGTTTATAACTGGTATTTATTACTTGAATGCAGGGATGGGAGGTAGTTTGCAAGCAAGACTACAACAGATAGGAAAGCAAGTTGCAATGAAGAATTAAAAATTTCTAAGTGGGTATGAATAGGTTAGGGCCTAAATATAACAGATGGAGTTCAATGTGGCCAAGCAAGAGGTTATCCATTTTGGTCAGAAGAACAGAAAGACAAATGATCTAAAATGGACAGAAACTTCAGAATGATTCAGTGCAGCAAAATCTAGATGCCCCCTTGCACCCATTGCAGAAAACTAATGTACAGATACAGCAGCTAAAGGTGGCAAAGGGAATTTCGGCATTTATATCAAAAGGAATAGAGAGTATAAAAGCAGCGAAGTGTTGCAGCACAGTGTAAGACATTAGTGAGGGTGAGTTGCATTGGAGCAGTTCAGAGGAGGTTCACCAGATTGATTGTAGGGATGAGGGGCTTGTCTTCCAAAGAGAGATTGAGCAGTTTAGGCCTGTACTCTTGAGTTCAGGATAACATGAGGAGATCGAATTGAAGTATTAACATGCTAAAAGGGATGGACAAAGTAGATGCTTTTCCTTGTGGGGCAATCTAGAATAAACGTGCATATGTTAGGATAAGGGATAGCAGATTTAAAACACACGAGGAGGAATTATTTCTCACAAAGTGTCGAGAAACAAGAGAATGCACGACCCTAGAATGCAGTAGATGCTGTCATATTGAGTAAAGTTGAGGAGATGGACAGAATTTTAATGAGTAAATCTGTTGAAGGGGACAGAGAGCTGGCAGCAAAGTCAAGACTAGGCCAAAATGATCGACTAGCCATGATCGTAACGAATGGAGGTGCAGGCTTAAGGAGCTGAATTGCCTATTTCTGCTCCGAACTTTGCATATTCCTTTGTAAACTGAAGATGCTCTTATCAGTCTACAGTTGTCCCCAATGCATTTTCATTGAAGGAAATACGGTTGACAAATCTTTGAATTCCATCCTTTGTTTTTGGACCCTTGGTGCAAAGGTGCGTTTTCCTTTCCTGAAGGACATCTCTGTGGAGTTTTGTTTTAAAACAATGTTGTACTGAACTGTATTTGGGTTCAAGGGATATAGTTCTAATTTTGGATTATAGGTTAGATGCCAATCAATGTTTGCGACCTGTTTTAAGAATGAAGTGGTGTGATAATAAACAGATTTTTAAAAATGCATTGAAGCAGCCTGATTAATGTGTCTTATTCTGAATAGCAGTATCAAGAGAAACAATTAGCCATTTTGTGATTCACTTAACACTTTTTCTCATGTTGTAATTGGCGAAATAGAGTCATTGAGATGTACAGCATGGAAACAGACTCTTTGGTCTAACCAGTCCACGCCAACCAGTTATCCCAACACAATATTGGAGATTACCAGCACATTGTTTCCATCACAGCTGCAACACAACATGGAAAGGTTGCGGCAAAATTAAATGCTTCTTCCAGAGAGAATACAGATATAAAGAGGATACATCTCCACCAGCCAAAAACAGCTATTGCTAAGTATACCATTTTGGGAAACATGTTTCCCAGAGTTCAAAGAAAGTGAAATATAAACCAGAGTATGTATTGCCCCAGGGGCATGTTGTTTTCCGACAGCCAGTTGAAGGAATATTATTCCAAAGACTAACGGGAGTGTATAATTATTGACAGTGAAAAATTACAGGATTCTATCTCCTGAATCCTGACCCCATTCTCTTCCTGTCACAAAAGCTCTCTTGCTACATCTCAAGTAACCATCCAACTTACACCCTTCAGTATTTAACTTCAAATAATTCAATTAACAGTATACATCCAGAACAACCTTCTGGGACTTGAACAACATTTACTCGGTTACTGTGCCACTGTTTCAAAATAAGGGTTCATCCATTTATGCCAGAGTTAAGGAGTTTTTCCAACCCCAGAGAATCATAGGTTTTTGGAAGTACTCCTCAAAAAAAGTAACGGTTGGGAGGTGATGGCGTTGGATTAGTGTGGACAAAGTTAAAAATCACAACACCAAATTATAGTCCAACAGGACTATTTGGAAGCACTAGTCTTTGAAGACTGCTCCTTCATCACGTGGTTGTGGAGAATCATAAGGCACAGGATTTTATAGCAAAAGTGTTAGTGTCATGGAGCTATAATGATACATTAATCTAAAATTTAAGTCTTTCGTCTTTTACAATGGGGTATGCTAGTTTTAGTTCTTCAATATGTAAATCCCAGAATTCCTTTTAAATTACATTCTCAAGATAGCTTTAGCTTTTCGAGCAATAAGTGCCATCTCAGCTCAGACAATGCTTTCAAGGTGTGAGGTTTAAGTCAGTCTGTGTCCCAATGCCGATTGGTCTGATCGTCTTTCTAAAGTAGGACTTGCAGACTTTTACATGGATTTATGCAGTTTTTGAGAAAAATAAAATGTATTTCTGCAAATACAAATTCATCCTAAAAAACTGGTGTGTACACATGTAGGAGAGACAGAGTGATTATGTGCATGTGAGAATGTGTGCATTTCAAAGTGCTTGCGCATCTGACTCAACATTGGGACACAGACTTTAACCTTACAGCCTGAAACCATTGTCTGAGCTGAGATGGCACTTATTGCTAGAAAAGCTAAAACTATCTCAAGAATGTAACTTAAAAGGAGTTAGGAGAGTTACATATTAAAGAACTGAAACGAGCATAGCCCATTCTAAAAGATGAAAGACTTAATCTAAATTTGTTCAATATATCATTATAGCTCCAGGACATTGAAAACCTTTTGCTTTAAATTCTGTGTCTTATGATCCTATACTCCACAATTACCTGACGAAGAAGCAGTGCTTTGAAAGCTAGTGCTTCCAAATAAACCTGTTGGACAATAGCCTGCTGTTGTGGTTTTTAACTTTGTCAAAAAATGGTGAAGAGTAGAGTTCTTGAACATTGTTAAGGCAGAAGTAGATAGATCCTGGAATAGGCAAGGTGGTGAAAGGTTAAGTCAGGGTAAGCCAGATGGAAAAAAATGATCACGATCTGACTGAAGGGTGGAACAAGCCCACTCCTGCACCTACTTAACATGTTTGTATATGTTCCTACCTTGCCATCAGAAGATAAAACTACCAGTTCACTCCAGCTATAAAAAGGAGAAGGCCACTTTATAAAATTATGAAATTACTAACAAAGTTGTGGACCTATTCCACAAAGCGACTATCCCATGCAGATTCATTGTTAGTTATTTTAGGAGTTTAATCCTTTGTAACTTTTGTCAATTCACCTTCTGACTCATTATTTATACACTCATTATTGAAGCTTAAGTGTGGCCAACCATGATAATATGGCTTTATTTTATGACTAGTAATGATAACTAGGAATAAAGGAGTAATTTCGTCTGTTGTTTATATGGATCCTGGTGGGAGGTTGGCAGTATAAATGTGAAAGTAATCTGATCTGGTTGATACAAGACAGTTAAACAAGTCAAATTCGCTCCTAGACATAGGCTGGTTTGTAAAAATAGACAGGTTTTTGATTATAAGTTAAAGTGAAGGGTTAAGGGTTTGTCTGGTGCTGTTGATAAACATTCTTGTCAGTGTATATGCCATTGGTCTTTCAGAAGGAAAAGAAAGCAAGGGACCAAACAAGTAACTAAATGGGGACGACAGCAAGAGGTTTGAGAACAAAGTAATCAATTAAAAGATGAAGGGGGTCAAGACAAGGGACACTTGAAGCACTCGACTGCTATCTCAAAAGGCCACACCTGTAACATCCAATCTCTCAACGGAAATAGGAAGGCGATGAACAAAGAATAGGCAGAAATGTCTGCTCTATAGTTCAAAAAGAAATCTGGTAAATCCCCCACTTCAGTTTGTATGGTATCCACGGAAGAAACAAAAAGAGGACATTTGTAATTCACAAAAATCAGCATGAGATCTTGGGAACATTAAAAACTGCCGACTGGAGCAATGATTTATATGCATCCCAGCAACCAGATCAGTGGAATTAGGCACCATTTCAGTAAAGTTCAGTCACACAACCACAGCAATCGCTTTCACGCACTTAAATCCTCAACACTTATTTTACAAACAAGATGAAGCTGTTTAGATTTGAGCTGAGCGCAGAGACATGTCTGAAGTAAAAAGTCCGATTTCAGAAGATAAATGGAAAATACATTCCTAAACATGAACTTGAAAATGGTCTGTTTAAGTAATTATTACAAACTAATCACTGATCAATATGAAGTTACATGGATAGAAAAAAAAACAGATCAGAAATGGAATCATGGCCAAAATTGCACATTTTTCAGTTTGTTCCCCTCACTCATCCAATTCACTTAATCTGTTTCACAGCCTAGGAAAATTCATTTAGAAAGCACCTTCACGAATCTCTTTGCATGAGTTGAGATAACGTACTTCTGAACAAAGGTTGCATATTTTGAAATAGCTTGGCATCTGGAGCTTAAGAACACCAAGAAATATAAATGGTTCATATTTTCCCAACTATGCTGAGTATTTGGATTGGATTAATGAGAGTTTTAATTGCAGCAGAATTACTGCCCAAGCATTTTAAAATCTTGAGACAGGTAGTTTAAGCAAAGATCAATCGCCAGTGGTTAGTGTCTCACTGCAAGTTACCAACACAACATTCATCACACAGGATAATCAAAACAAACATGAAATGGCAATAAATCAGCTTGAATTTTTCACGACATGTTTACCTTTTAGCAATGCACCCTTTCTTTTCTTCATTGAGAGACGAATCCTCCACTTGTAAGCAATGGCGTTTACTCGAGAATACTTTCTCTAGGAGGAGGGAGCAATAAAAAGTATCAACTTTTCAGGCTTCATTCATAACAAATATGCAAAACCAAGCAAGTTTTACAAGAGCAGCTTACATCTGTCTATATGTTACAACAGCTTCCTTTTAAAGTGAATTATATTGAAGGTAGTGACGAGGATCAGCGTAAAGAATATAGAAATTATTTATTTAAAAATTACACAGGAAAACTGGTAACTATAATGCCTCAGTAATTAAAATCAGTATTTTTCTGCATCTATTCTAGTTTCAGGTTAAATGCAGTCACTCACTATTTATGTACATGTAATTTCCTCAGTATTTCAAGCATAGAAATGCAATTTGTCATTTCTGACAGGGTGGAATTATTTTCCAAGTTGAAATTAAAAGGAATATTAAAGCCATTCACATAAGTGGCTTCAAGTAATGGTGTATCAACTGAACAAATTAAGGAAGCCAGTTACTTGTGCTGAAATAATAAAAGGCCAACTCGGCATGGTTGGTGCATAGAGTCACTCTTTAATTAGAGAAGTAGCTCTCAAGTCTACATCCCAAAGAGAGCAAGGGGAAATTATTCAATTGTATAGTAAAAAGCAAATACTTAGGAGATGTTACACAAGCACGAAATATTTTATATTAAAGTTCCACAGAGGAAATTACTTTTGATTTATTTTGTAGCTAAAGATCTCACAAGACTATGATAAGATCAAATGAGCACTGTAATTATGATAAAGAGCTATTGAAAGACTTCACAACCAACAGGAATGTGTGTCCAAAGCCAAAATTAGGCCAACAGGTTATCTCACAAAACAAAAATCAAAGCAAAAAAATTCAATTCATTTAATATTCAATTACTCAAAAACTAGACTTGGGGACATAAAAACAATCAAGATTTTGTTCCCCTGATCATGACTCCCAGGAAATGTGTAGGAAGCACAGGAGGGTAGTGTCACACTGTGGTGTTGCTCCGTGTTAATATGCCAGACAAAAGTCTTACTCGGGACCTTGTTAACTAGAACAGTCACCTGGGCGAGGTATCTAAATCACAGCAACAGGCAATGCCTTGAAGGGCAACAGCGCCAAAACCAAGGGGGCGGTGAAAAAATTAGCTGCAGGTAATCACTTCCTACTCTTCGCCCACGGGCGCACTTGGTTGAGGCTTTCCACAGGCAGTGAGCACATCAGGGGCTGAAGTGCATCACCATCACTGGGTCTATGGCAACATGGGGGAGGCGATGGCCTTGTGGTATTATCGCCGGACTGTTAATTTAGAGATCCAGATAATACTTTGGCGATCCCAGTTCAAATCCCGCCATGGCAGATGGTGGAATTTGAATTCAGTAAAAATCTAGGATTAGAAGTTTAATGATGACTATGAATCCATGCCAACTGTTTGAAAAACCCATCTGGTTCACTGATGTCCTTTAGGAAGGAAGTTGCATCCTCACCTGGTCTGACTAACATGTGGCTCTGGACCCACAGCAAAGTGGTTGATACTTATCTTCCCTCTGGGCAATTAGGGATGGGCAATAAATTGTGATTAGCCAGCAATTCTCTCACACTGTGAATGAATGAATAAATAAATAAAAAGAAAAAACATTTACCAGAATGGTCCAGTGAATCAAGAATGGGACTATTTAGGGATAACAGGAAAAGCCACAGAAATATTCAAACACTGCTTAAACATTCACATTATAAACAAGCAGCAAGATCAATGGATTGGCAAAGTGATAAACTGTAAGCTCCTTTGGTGGATCAGGTTTGAAGAAGAGATCATGTACTAGCAACAGAACCTTTGATCCTGGGAGTCAGAGGTCATGTAGCAACATTCCAGAGACAGATTGGAGGGTGAACAGAAGCAACAGCTTGGTCAGGTCTAGATGTACCATTGGAAGTCAGGGTCCGCTACAATCAGGGCAGCTCAAAGTACTTCACAGCTGATAAATTATTCAAAATTAGCGCATCATGCAAGCGAATCTGGTGGCCAGTTTTGGGCAGAGCAAATCCCACAAAAGTATTTTCCCAATTACATTGAGTATGTGAAAAGCAACTTCACAAATAGGAGTGATCAGTCCCTCAAGCTACCATTGCCATTTAAGAACATAGATCATTTTCAACATCAACTCTACTTTTCATAACTAACTCTACATCCCTTAATTCCAATTGTCTCGACAAAGCCTGGTGGATCTTGAATAGAATACACTTATTGACCAAGCAACCATAGCCTAATTCCAATGACCAACGAGCCTCTGATTGAAACTCTTTAGAGCCATATGGCCTTTAGACTCACCTTAAAAAGACTTTCCAGCAAGTCATCCACAGTAAGGCTACCAAGTATTTACTTGATTTGGAGGAGCCGATGTTGGACTGGAGTGGATAGTCCAACAAGTTTATTTAGAGGCAAGTATTTAGTTGCTTGTTTTTGCAGACAAAACAAGCAAGTGGCACCTTGTCAAATAGAAATCCATTGCCTTCAATTTTTATCAAAGCATATTACGCATGTCCCTGAAGAAACCTGATTGAGTCATAGACGTACAGCACAGAAACAGTCCCTTTGGTCTAACCCATCCATGCCGACCAGATAATCCAACCCAATCTAGTCCCACCTGCCAGCATCTTGTCCATATTCCTCCAAATCCTTCCTATTCATATACCCATCCAAATGTCTTTTAAATGTTGCAATTGTACCAGCCTCCACCACTTCCTCTGGCAGCTCATTCCATACACATACCACCCTCGGTGTGAAAAAGTTCCACCTTAGGTCTCTTATATCTTTCCACTCTCAACCTAAAGCTATGCCCTCTAGTTCTGGACTCGCCCACCCCAGGGAAGAGACTTAATCTATTTATCCTATTCATGCCCCTCATGATTTTATAAACATCTTTAAGGTCACACTTCAGCCTCCGACACTCCAGGGAAAACAGCCCTCGCCTACTCAATCTCTGCCTATTGCTCAAATCCTCCAGCCCTGACATAACCAATGATCTGCAACATGACCTCCCAACTCCTGTACTCAATACTCTGACCAATAAAGGAAAGCATACCAAAGGCCTTCTTCACTATCCTATCTACCTGCGACTCCACTTTCAAGGAGCTATGAATCTGCACTCCAAGGTCTCTTTGTTCAGCAACACTCCCTAGGACCTTACCATTAAGTGTACAAGTCCTGCTCTGATTTGCTTTCCCAAAATGGAGCACCTCGCATTTATCTGAATTAAACTCCATCTGCCACTTCTCAGCCCACTGGCCCATCTGATCAAGATCCCATTCTAATCGGAGGTAACCTTCATCGTTGTCCACTACACTTCCAATTTTGGTACATCAGCAAACTTACAAACTATACCTCTTATGCTCACATACAAATCACTAGCCTGCACTGGATTTGCAACATGATAGGTCAACACTGCTAAAATGGAACTTCTTACCCACGCAGTAAAAGGCAGTAAAACCACTGCACATGTGAGCAACTTCAGGCATCATCAGACTACAAGAAAAATGTCACTGCTCAACATTTCAGAATTGTTCATTTCATTTGGGATTTTTCAATCCACTGTTCAAGCATGCAAAATATAGGCATAGATTGTAAGGAGGATGGTCAGGAAGTCATTTTTCATCTTCTCTGACAATAATCAAGGCAGCGATAAGTGGATTTTTAAACACAGCAACATAATAAATTCATGACTTCAATCCAAACAACTCAAGTTCAAAGACGTAGATTTCAGATCTTGCTATGGTCTTAGTACCACAAAATAGACATTTATAAAGACACTATTCTGGTTATTGCTGTACATTTATTGAATGTTTTCAGGATACACGAGGAATACAATAGAATTATGCAATCTCAAGCCCCTATAAGACCTGAGTAAATCACTATTATGGGGAGAAAGTGAGGATTGCAGATGCTGGAGATCAGAGCTGAAAATGTGTTGCTGGAAAAGCGCAGCAGGTCAGGCAGCATCCAAGGAGCAGGGGAATCAACATTTCAGGCATGAGCCCTTCTTCAGTAACTCTCTTACGGCTTTTACTAATTTCAAAAGGATCTCAATTCAAATGCCTAATGAGACCTTTGTGAAGAAAAGCATGTGACTTAGAGAAATGAATCCAGGATGCCTCCATGATACATAACTCCAAGATCACTAGAAAGAAATATGAGATACTCATCCTTCTCGATATGTCGGACTGAATTTTTAAAACTTCATGCTCATGACTAAAGAGTCACTCACGAGGTGGTATTATTGCCCATTCCCAGTATTGCTAATCGGTACTGGCGATTCTAATTGAATTTGTGCTGTTCCACATACTTTGGAGTTGTTTGTTCGACAACTTCAGAAGTCAACCAAGAGAATCAAGTAAACTGTGCTAATGTGTGAGTAGAGCTACAGATGCGACAGTGCACGACAACAGATTTCCTTCTCCAAGTCAATGACCTATTTAAGCATTCACACTAAGCCAATGTGCAAAATACTTGGTGATAGCATCTTTATTAGTCCTGATTGCTATGTCATGGCAGGATTTGAATCCTATTCTTTGAATTCTTACTGGTTTACTAACCCAGTAACAGTTCTGTTTTGGATTTCAAAAGGCTAGCCTGAGGTCCATGCTTAAATTAAATATTAAATATTTTGAAACTTTCTATGGTAGATTTGGTATAGACAGTTGTCATTTTCTCTCCTCACCCCCATTACCAGAATTACATTTTCAGTTATTTCCAGAATTGCCAAGCTAATCTTTCCTTTCCTTCCTACTGTTACCTCTCTTGCATCAAAAAACTTGACAAAAAATGTTACAAACTTTTAGTCAAAGTTAAAGTATTCTACAACTAGGTATTCTCTTTTACCTGATTATGCTACAGAAAGTCGATTTAACATGTTTCATGAAGGGATAACTTATTTGGAATAAAACGCAAGCTTGTGGTACACAAGTTAGCACATGAAAAATGGTGCCTTCTACTAAATCATGCAATGATATTATTAGGCAGCCTGGTTTGAAGACACTGATACATGGTGTTAAGTTAACAGAATTCTAGCATTGGGTAAAAACCGACATATGTTGCACAAATGCTGCACTAGGTCATAACACAGCATGGGAAGAGCCCTGAAAAAAGACAGTGACTTCTCATGCAATGCTCAGTAGCACGTATAAAGCCTAGAAATAGGAAAGATGGTAAACTACATGAAGGGAAATGGAAGTAGCTGAAAAATAAAACTGGTATATTTACTGCTACACTTCACCTGCACTCTCTTCTCAATACTTAACACTGTTGTTTAATAAGACAGAATCAGACTATTGACTGGCCAAAATACTTAACCCATTTGAATGAAATCATGAAGTCAACCTCAACTGGACGAAGCGAACAAACATTGTGCTCAAATTCCAAAAACATAGCCAAAAGATTTCAATCAAATCACTACTTATCCCGAACCACCACACCCTGTCTTCTGATTAGAATTTTATGAACCATCAAGAATCCTATGAAATATCAAGATCAGGATTTACTGCAAAGAAAAACAATATGAAAATGTCTCTAGTGTGAAAGAAACACTTATCTAAAACTGCATCCTGCACCGACCTGAACATCCTTTGTTCACTATCAGCTCACCATCTGTCCGATATATCAAGAACGCTAAAAACAAGGGGAGATCATGCTCACAGCCTTTTCAAACTAGAATGGAAAATTATGAAGGAGATGCAAAACTTACATCAATCACTGCATTTATAACTTGGTCTGAAAGCACAAAACATTTTATTTTCTGAATGCACAGAACTGCTGAAAGTGGATTTCATTAGATCAATGATAGTGTTAAGCTTGGAAACTAATCTGAGGTAAAAACAATTTTATCTTCCAATTTCTTTCCTGCGGAGACAATTTTCTCCTGTACTTTGAACATGAACTTCTTGGTGGTGTACTATCCTGATCTGGGTAACCTGCTTTGCCTCTTCCAAAAGCTTCTAATTTCAACTGCTGTACTGTGAAAAGCATAATTATATTCAAACACTTTCAACAGGCAGAAAACAACCAACACAGGTGCATTGATCACACTTCCTTCTTCAAATAATTGATTCCTTGACTGATAAAGTCAGGGAATGATCGAGCAAGCTCAAGGTACTGAATAACCTACACTAATGACTATTCTTATGGCCTTGTGGTCAATTCAATTTTATGGATTTGTAATTTGGTATAATTTTTGACACACTACCTTTGAAGAATAATTAACAAATGGGAGGAAGAGTGGAGAGAACAGTGAGCATGATTATGACACTGAACTAGTTTTCAGTAGGTGCAATATGAGGGAGATTTGAATCAATTATTCGTTTAAATGATGCACACAACTGTTAACTAAACTAGAAGTCAAGTACACAATTCACTAGCTTCAGATAAAACTTCTGCCGTGTAGAAATGTCTTCCTTACGAACAGTACATGACAATCAACATAAAAATATTTGCAGTCTGTCGTTATCCCTTCAGGAAGGTAATGCTGTTGTAACAGCTCAGGCTCACTCCACTACCTGCCCAGTTTATAATTCTATCCACCTGTGCAAAGAATCCAACAAACACTTACCAGAAAAGGCCCTGCTGTCTAAACAGGAAAACAACTGAATTTACAAATAAAAAAAAAAATCAGTGACAACTCAAGTCACCCGAATAGTAAAAACCAAGAGAACTGTGTATGCTGTAAATCAGAATCAAAAACATAAATGTCTCTAAAAGCTCTGAAGATATGGCAGCATTTTTAGGGAGAAATCAGAGTTAATGTTTTGGGTCAAGTGACCCTTCCTCAAATGCTGCCAAACATACTTAGCCTTTCACTTGAATGTTAGTTTTGCTTAGACATAAGTGTGGTTCATGCTCTAAACTATATGTGCACATTATGCAGCACTTATCTTTCCCCTCTAAAGCAGCAATTCCTTCAAGTATCTTGAGTCTCTGTCTGACTTCATTTCTTTTCAAAACTATTCCCCATCTTTACCAGTTCCTGTAATTTAGTCCAATGTCCCACAAATCAGTCCTCTTCAAGCATATATGCAAAGTTAGTTTTGATGAAATCTGATACTGCTATCCTTTCAGGTCACAGAACAAAGAAAATTTAGTCCAGGTACAGGCCCTGAGCCGATGCAAATGTACTGTCTAAACCTGTTGGTCAATTCCCAAGCATTTGTCTCCCTCTGCTCCCCACCTACACATGCATCTGTCCAACGCATCTTAAGTGCATCTACCGTGCCTGCCTCTACCACCTCTGCTGGCAACACGTTCCAAACACCCATCACCCTCTGTGTGAAGTACTTGCTGAGTGTATCCCCTTTAAAGCTTTCAACCTCTCACCTTGAAAGCATGACCTCTCATTATTGAATCCTTCACCCTGGGAAAAAGCTTGTCTCTATCCACCCTGTCTATACCCTTCATGATTTGGTAAACTTCAAATCAGGTCCCCCCATAATCTCCTTTTTGCTCGTGAAAATAAACGTAACCTACTCAACCTCTCTTTACAGCTAGCACCTTCCATACCAGGCAACATCTTCGTAAATTTTCTCTGAACCCTCTCCAAAGCATCCACATCCTTTTGGTAATGTGGCGACCAGAATTGTACACAGTATCCTAAATGCGGCCAGACTTGGCATCATTTGGTTTGGTGGTGGAGGTGGAGGTGGAGGAACCCCTCACTTCTGCAAAGATCTGTGTTTGGAGTTACTAATGTTCTCCCCAAGAAAGTAGTTTCTCCCCAAATACTGTACCAATGCACTGCAGCAACTCAAAGCTTCTGGAACAGTGACTTCCAAATGCATAATCTCCACCAGTTCCTGAATAGCATCACAATGCAGTAATATATCAACTGATGTAGAACTGATACAATTGGAACGACAGACAGCAAGGAAATACTAACTGCGGAATTTTGAAAAAGGGGATTTTAGTGTTATCACATGAAATATAGTTTACCTACACAAAAGTTATAAACTCATTTTTATGAAGACAAGTTCCATGCATTACATGCAGCACACCCTTGTAAATTGAACCGACTTGCTGAATGACTATATGTAAAAGTAGAACCAGCAAAATTACCAAAACTCATGATCAAAAAACATTTGGATTAAATGCATCAAGATTTGCCAGACTGGCAACTTATTAACTTATTATAATTCCATGAAATCCATCTCAAACAATTTGAGTCTTGTTAAGCTACAGCTGATTAACTGGTGACTAACATGATTAACATGCAGAAATTTGTAACCATTTGCTGTTCAAAACGATAGTCATTTCGATTGGTTACAACTACATGCAGGAGAATATTAGTGTTGTAATTTATCTCACTTCCTTGGGGAAATTAGAGATAGGCAATAAATGATGACCTAGCCAGCAAATCCCACGACCTGTCAAGAGGTTAAAATACTGCAATATTAACAATCTACTGAATTTTTTCTAGATTGGCAGCAAATTTAAGATAGAATTAGAAGACCTGCTGAAAGCATTGTTGAATAAACAAAAAAAATGCGATGCAAATTCAAACATTTCAGAGCAGAAATACAAAACAAGGGGTGGTGATTTGGCCTGACAAGTCTACGTTTCAATTGATCATGATTGATCATCCAACTCACTATCCTGATCCTGCTTTAGAACACAGAACATTACAGTGCAATACCGGCCCTTCGGCCCTCGATGGTTTCACAGATTGGTGCAACAATCTAAAGCCCGTCTAACCTACACTATTCCATTTTCACCCATATGTTTATTCAATGACCATTTAAATGCCCTTAAAAGTTGGCAAGTCCACTGTCGCAGGCAGTGTGTTCCACACCCCTACTACTTTGAGTAAAGGAACTACCTTTGATATCTGTCCTATGTCTATCACTCCTCAATTTAAAGTGGTGTCCCCTCGTGCTAGCCATCACCATCCAGGGAAATAGGGTGCACAGGGAGAGCCTATCTAATCCTCTGATCATCTTGCGTGTCTATTAAGTCACCTCTCAACCTTTCCTCCGAAGACCTTACCTCCACACCAGGCAACACCCTAAGTCTCCTCTGAACCCTTTCCAAAGCCTCCACATCACTCCTATAATGCGGTGACCTAAGGGTGGCCGTACCAGAGTTTTGTGCAGCTGCAGCATGACCGCATGGCTCTGAAACTCAATCCCTTTACCAATAAAAGTTAACACACCATGTGCCTTCTCAACAACCCTTCCAACCTGGATGGCAAATTCCAAAAATCTACATACATGAACACCGATCTCTCTGCTCAACTACACTACCAAGAATCTTACCATTAGCCTAGTACCCTCTGTTCCTGTTGCTCCTTCCAAAGTGAATCATGTCACTTTTCCACATTAAACTCCATTGCCCCTCTCAGTCCAGCTCTGCAGCTTACCTGTATCATGTTATAACCTACAACACCCTTCAGCACTGTCCACAACTCAACCCACCTTAGTGTCATCTGTAAGTTTACTAACCCATCCTTCTACGCCCTCATCCAGGTCATTTATAAAAATGACAAACACCAGTGGCCCCAAAACAGAACCTTGCATGAGTAACTGAACTCCCGGATTAACATTTCCCATCAACCACCACCCTCTGTCTTCTTTCAGCGAGCCCATTTCTGACCCAAACCGCTAAATCACATGCATCCTTATTTTCTACCATTACCTGCAGAGTGAAACCTTGTCAAATGCCTTACTGAAATTCATATGTATCTTCGAGGAGAAAGTGAGGTCTGCAGATGCTGGAGTATCAGAGCTGAAAATGTGTTGCTGGAAAAGCGCAGGTCAGGCAGCATCCAAGAAACAGGAAATTCGACGTTTCGGGCATAAGCCCGTCGAATTTCTGTTCCTTGGATGCTGCCTGACCTGCTGTGCTTTTCCAGCAACACATTTTCAGCTCTGAAATCCATATATACCACATCAACTGCTATACCTTCATCCACCTGTTTGGTCACCTTCTCAAAGAACTCAATAAGGTTTATGAGGCATGACCTACACTTCGCAAAACCACAATGACAATCCCTAATCAACTTATTCCTTTCTAGCTTATTATAAATCCTATCTCTTGTAACCTTTTCCAACACTTTACCCACAACTGAAGTAAGGCTCACGTCGGTTGTGGGTAAAGTGTTGGAAAAGGTTACAATTACCAGAGTTGTCTCTACTCCCCTTCTTGAGTAAAGAGACATTTGTTATCCTCCAGTCTTCTGGCACTATTCCTGTAGACAATGACGACAAAGATCAAAGCCAAAGGCTCAGCAATCTCCTCCCTGGCTTCCCAGAGAATCTAAGGATAAGTTCCCTAGGCTGGATGGGATTTGTCTATTTTCACACTTTCCAAAATTGCTAACACCTCCTCATGAACCTCAAACCCGTCTAGTCTAGTAGCCTGAAACTCTGTATTCACAACAACATAGTATTCACACAGGAAAAAGGCTGATAAAAAATATTCATTTAGCACCTCTCCTACCTCTTTGGCTTCCACGCACAACTTCCTACTACTGTCCTTGACTGGCCCTAATTTTACTCTAGTCAGTCATTCTTTTATCCCCGACATACCTATAGAATGAAAGGTATGCCAGGAATTTTCTCCCCATAACCTTGGAATATGGTCACGGAGTTAGAAATAGTGCTTAGGGCTATAGGGACCCCAAGGTTTGGCCTCAATTGCTTTTTACGGCAAGGAATTCCACAGGCTCCCCACTCTCTGGTGAGGAACTTTATCCTCATCTCACTCCTAAATGGCCTATCCAGTGACCACTGGCTTGAGACTCCCCAGTCATCAGGATTATCTTTCCTGGATTTACTCCATCTAGTACACTGGAAGTTTATAGGTTTCCGAGAAACTCACTTTCACCAACGCCCCCCCCCCCCCCCCCCTTAAAGATCACCAATGATTCTACTCTGCCACTCCCACAGGCAGCGCATTCCAAGCCCCCACCACTCTCTGGGTAAAGAACCTACCTCTGACATCCCCCCCACCCCCATACCTTCCACCTTTCACCTTAAATTTATGTCCCCTTGTTACACTGTTGAACCCAGCGAACAAGTCTCTGACTGTCTACTCTATCAATTCTCCTGATCATCTTACAAACCTCTATCAAGTCACCCCTCATCCTTCGCAGTTCCAATGAGAAAAGGCCTAGCACTCAACCTATTCTCCATTCCAGGTAACATCCTGGTAAATCTCCTCTGCACCCTCTCCAAAGCTTCCACATCTTTCCTAAACTGAGGCAACCAGAACTACACACAGTACTCCAAACGTGGCCTTACCAAGGTCCTGTACAACTGCAACATCACCTCATGATTCTTGAATTCAATCCCTCTGCTAATGAACGCTAATACACCACAGACCTTCTGACAAGCTCTATTCACCTGAGTAGCAACTTTTAAAGAGCTATGAACATAGACCCCAAAATCCCTCTGCTCCTCCACCTTACTAAGAACCCTACCGTTAACCCTGTATTCCACATTCCTATTTGTCCTTCCAAAATGGGCAACCTCACTCTTGACAGGGTTGAACTCCATCTGCCACTCCTCAGCCCAGCTCTGCATCACATCCAAGTCCCTTTGCAGCCGACAACAGCCCTCCTCATTATCCACAACTCCACCAATCTTCATATCATCTGCAAATTTACTGACCCACCCTTCGACTCCCTCTTCCAAGTCATTAATAAACATTACAAACAGCAGATGACCCAGAACTGATCCCTGCAGAACTCCACTTGTAACTGGGCTCCAGGCTGAATATTTACCATCTACCACCACTCTCTGACTTCGACCGGTTAGCCAGTTCTCTATCCAACTGGCCAAATTTCCCACTATCCCATGCCTCCTGACTTTCCTCGTAAGCCTACCATGGGGAACCTTATCAAATGCCTTACTAAAATCCATGTACACTACATCCACTGCTCTACCCTCATCCACATGCTTGGTCACCTCCTCAAAGAATTCAAAACAACTTGTAAGGCAAGACCTACCCCTCACAAATCCGTGCTGGCTGTCCCTAATCAAGCAGTTTCTTTCCAGATACTCAAATCCTATCCCTCAGTACCCTTTCCATTACTTTGCCTACCACTGAAGAAAGACTAACTGGCCTGTAATTCCTGGGGTTATCCCTATTCCTTTTTTTGGAACAGGTGCACAACATTCGCTACTCTCCAGTCCCCTGGCACCACCCCCGTTGACAGTGAAGACAAAAAGATCATTGCCAATGGTTCTGCAATTTCCTCTCTTGCTTCCCCCATAATCCTAGGATATATCCCATCAGGCCCGGGGGACGGGTCTATCCTCAAGTTTTTCAAAATGCCCAACACATCTTCCTTCCTAACAAGTATCTCCTCTAGCTTACCAGTCTGTTTCATACACTCCTCTTCAACAATACGACCCCTCTCATTTGTAAATACTGAAGAAAAGTACTCATTCAAGACCTCTCCTATCTCTTCCAACTCAATACACAGTCTCCCACTACTGTCCTTAATCAGACCTGCCCTCGTTCTCGTCATTCTCATGTTTCTCACATACGCATAAAAGGCCTTGGGGTTATCCTTGATCCTACCCGCCAAAGATTTTTCATACCCTCTTCCCTCTCCTAATCCCTTTCTTCAGCTCCCTCCTGGCTATCCTGTATCCCCCCCAACGCTGTCTGAACCTTGTTTCCTCAACCTTATGTAAGCCTCCTTCTTCCTCTTTACAAGACATTCAACCTCCCTCGTCAACCAAGGTTCCCTCACACGACCATCCCCTTTCCTGCCTGACAGGTATATACATATCAAGGACACGTCGTATCTGTTCCTTGAAAAAGTTCCACATTTCAACGACATCCTTCCCTGACAGCCTGTGCTCCCACTTTATGCTCTTCCGATCCTGTCTTGCAGCATCGTATTTACCCTTCCTCCAATTGTAAAACCTACCCTGTTGCACGCACCTATCTCTCTTCATAACGAAGGTGAAAGTCACAGAATTGTGGTCACCATCACCAAAATGCTCACCTACTCACAAGCCCATCACTTGTCCCGGCTCGTTACCGAATACCAAATCCAATATGGCCTCCCCTCTGGTCGGACAATCTACATACTGAGTTAGAAAAGCTTCCCAGACACACTGCAAACACCACCCCGTCCCAATCTACTAGATCTAAAGAGCTTCCAATCAATATTTGGGAAGTTGAAATCGCCCATGACTACTACCCTGTGGCTTCTGCACCTTTCCAAAATCTGTTTCCCAATCTGTTTCTCCACATCTCTGCTGCTACTGAGGGGGCCTATCGTAAACACCCCTCAAGGTGACTGCTCCTTTCCTATTTCTGACTTCAGCCCATACTACCTCCAAAGGCAGATCCCCCTCAAACTGCCTTTCTGCAGCTGTTATACTATTTCTAATTAGCAACGCCACCCTCCCTCCTTTTTTACCAATCTCCTACAACCATTCCTGTCCCTCTTCTATCCACGTTTCCGTGATGGCCACAACATCGTAGTCCTAAGTACCGATCCACACCTTAAGTTCACCCACCTTATTTCTGATATTCCTTGCGTTGAAGTATACACACTTGAGCCCATCTCTGTGTCCGCAAGTGCTACCTTCTCCACAGCCTCCCTACAGTCTTGGGCATCCTGAAAAACAGCTAGCCCACTTGCTGGACAACAAGTCCGGATCCCACCACCCCCTGCCAAATTAGTTTAAACCACCACCCCCCCCAACCCCGAATGATATTGGTGCCCTTCTGGTTCAGGTGCAACCCGTCCTGCTTGTACAGGTCCCACCTTCCCCAGAATGCAGTCCAATTGTCCAAATACCTGAAGCCCTCCATCCTACACCATCCTTGCAGCCATGTGTTCAACGGCACTCTCTCCCTATTCCTTGCCTCACTCATGTGGCACCGTCAACAACCCAGGGATGACGACTCTGTCCGCCCTAGCTTTTAGCTTCTAGCCTAACTCCCTGAGCTCCTGAATGACCTCCCCACCCCTCTTCCTACCTATGTCGTTGGTGCCAATGTGCACCACGACTTCTGGCTGCACACCCTCCCCCTTAAGGATTCTGAAGACATGGTCCAAGATGTCTTGGACCCTGGCACCCGGGAGGCAACAAACCATCCGAGAGTCTCGCTCATGTCCACAGAACCGCCTGTCTGTCCCTCTAACTGTACAGTCTCATAACTAGTGCTCTCCACCTCTCCCTCTTTCCCTTCTGGGCCTCAGAGCCAGACCTCATGCCAGAGACCCGGTCACTGCAGCTTACCCCTGCTATGCTGTCCCCCCCAACAGTATCCAAAGTGGTATACTTATTGTTGAGGGGAATGACCATAGGGGATCCATGCACTGCCTGCTTCCTCCCCTTCCCACCTCTAACCAAAGTGTGAAAGACCTCGCACATCTACCATCTATTAATAAGTTTCAGTCAGGTTGCTTGTCACTCTAAATTTCAATCAGTGCAGCACAACCTACTCAACCTCTCGTCAGAAGATAGTCCCTCTGCACTTAGTATCAGCTGCCTCCAATACCGGTTAGAAACAGGAAAGGAGAGGGGAGGTCACCCTGCTGGGAGTTTTCTATAGGCTTCCAAATAGTTCCAGAAATCTAGCGGAAAGGATAGCAAAGATGATTCTCAATAGGAGTGAGAGTGACAGGATAGGTGGTATGGAGGACTTGAACTTTCCAAATATTGACTGGAAATACTATAGTTTGAGTACTTTAGATGGGTCAGTTTTGGTCCAATGTGTACAGGAGGGTATGCAGCCAGGTCAACAAGGGACGGCCACATTAGGTTTGGTACTGGGTAATGAACCTGACCAGATGTTAGATTTGGAGGTAGGTGAGCACTTTGGTGATAATGACCACAATTCAGTTATGTTTACTGTAGTGATGGAAAGGGATAGGTATATACTGCAGGGCAAGAGTTATAGCTGGGCTAAAGGCAAATATGATGCAATTAGACAAAATTTAGGATGCATAGGATGGGGAAAGAAACTGCAGGGGATAGGCACTATTGAAATGAGCAGCTTATTCAAGGAACAGCTACTGCGAGTCCTTGATAATTATGTACCTGTCAGGCAAGGAGGGAACTGTTGTGCAAGGGAGCAGTGTTACTCAAGAAGCTGAATCTCATCAAGAGGAAAAAGGCAGCTCATATTAGAATGAGATGTGAAGGCTCAGTTCGGGCATTTGAGTTACAAGTTAACCAGGAAAGACTGAAAGAGCAAGCTAGGAAAAGCCAGAGAGGACATGAGAAGTTGTTGGTAGACATTATCAAGGAAAACCTTGGGGGTTTCTATGTGTATATCAGGAATAAAAGAATGGTTCTAATCTTACTCGAGTCAATCAAGGATAGTTGTGGGAAGTTGTACATGGCGTCAGGAGATAGGAGAAACTCAAAATGTTTTTGTTTTGTCAGTATCCACATTGGATAATGTGCATGTTAGGGGAGAATACGGAGATACAGGCTACCAAACTAGATGGGATTGGGGTGCACAAGGATGTGGAGTTAGCAATTATGGAAAGTGTGAAAACAAATAGGAATTTAGGAATAACAAGATGATGGATTACTGGGCTAATGGTAGGCTACTTGGTAGTGTGGATGAGCAGAGGGATCTTGGTGTCTATGTACACAGATCTCTGAAAGTTGCCACCCAGGTAAATAGTGCTGTGAGGAAGGCATATGGTGTACTGGGCTTTATTGGCAGAGGAATTGAGTTCCGGAGTCCTGAGGTCATATTGCAGTTGTATAAGACTCTGGTGAGGCCTCATCTGGAGTATTGTATGCAGTTTTGGTCGCCATACTATAGGAAGGATGTGGAAGCTTTAGAACGAGTGCAGAGGAGGTTTACCATGATGTTGCCTGGAACGGTAGGAAAATCTTATGAGGAAAGGCTGAGGCACTTGGGGCTGTTCTCATTGGAGAAGAGAAGGTTTAGGGGAGATCTGATAGAAGTGTATAAGATGATTAGGGGTTTAGATAGGGTAGATACTAAGAACCTTTTACCGCTAATGGAGTCAGGTGTTACTAGGGGACATAGCTTTAAATTAAGGGGTGGTAGGTATAGGACAGATGTTAGGGGTAGATTCTTCACACAGCGGGTTGAGTGTTCATGGAATGCCCTGCCCGTATCAGTGGTGAACTCTCCTTCTTTATGGTCATTTAAGTGGGCATTGGATAGGCATTTGGAAGTTATTGGGCTAGTATAGGTTAGGTAGGATTCGGTCGGCGCAACATCGAGGGCCGAAGGGCCTGTACTGCGCTGTATCCTTCTATGTTCTATGTTCTATGTAAATAAATCCACTGGGCTGGATGGGATTTACCCTAGGATTCCCTGGGAAGCCAGGGAAGAGATTGTTGAGCCTTTGGCTTTGATCTTGATGTCACCATTGTCTACAGGAATAGTGCCAGAAGATTGGAGAATAGCAAACGCTGTCCCCTTGTTCAAGAGGGGGAATAGAAACAAACTTGGTAATTATAGACCAGTGAGCCTTGCTTTAGTTGTGGGTATAGTGTTAGAAAAAGTTACAAGAGATAGGATTTATAATCACCTAGAAAGGAATAAGTTGATTAGGGATAGTCAACACCTGGTTTGCGAAGGGTAGGTCGTGCCTCACAAACCTAGAAGGAGACCAAACAGGTGGATGAAGGTATACCAGTTGATGGTGTGTATATGGATTTCAGCAAGGCATTTGACAAGGTTCCTCAAGGTAGGCTCTTGCATAAAATACAAAGGCATGGGATTGAGGGTAATTTAGTGGTTTGGATCAGAAATGGGCTAGCTGAAAGTCAGAGGGTGATGGCTGATGGGAAATATTCATCCCACAGTTCAGTTACTAGTGGCGTACCGCAATGATGCGTTTTGGGGCCACTGCTGTTTGTCATTTTTATAAATGACTTGGATGAGGGCATAGAAGGATGCGTTAGTAAAGTTGCTGACGACACTAAGGTCGGAATGTTGAGGATAGTGCTGAAGGATGTTGTAGGTTTCAGAGGGACATAGATAAGCTGTAGAGGTGGGCTGAGAGGTGGCAAATAAAGTCTAATGTGGAAAAGCGTGAGGTGATTTACTTTGGAAGGAGCAACAGGAGTAAAGCATACTGGACTAATGGTAAGATTCTTGGTAGTGTAGATGAACAGAGAGATCTCTGTGTCCATGTTCATAGATCCATGAACATTGCCACCCAGGTTGAAAAAGTTGTGAAGGCGGCATACCGTGTGTTAGCTTTTATTGGTAGAGGGATTGAGTTTCAGAGCCATAAGGTCAAGCTGCAGCTGTACAAAACTCTGGTGCGGCCGCACTTGGAGTACTGCATATAGTTCTGGTCACCGCTTAATAAGATGGATGCGGAAGCTTTGGGAAGGGTTCAGAGGAGATTTACCAGGATGCTGCCTGGTGTGGAGAGAAGGTCTGATGAGGAAAGGCGGAGGGACTTGAGGATGCTTTCATTAGAGAGGATTTTAAGATGTGTCTTAATTGAGACATACAAGATAATCAGAGGGTTAGAGTAGACCGTGAGAGCCCTCTCAGATTGACAGGGGAGTAAAGACACCATTTGGTACATGTGCCTTTATTGGTCAGCGCATCGAGTGTGGAGTTCGGGTATCATGCTGGAGCTGTACAGGACATTGGTTTAGGCCACTTTTGGAAGCGTTAGAGGGTTTGAGCTGTAGGGAGAAGTTGAATAAGTTGGTGCTGTTTTTCCAGGAGTAGAGGGAGAGGGGTTATCTTACAGATGTTTATAAGGTTATAAAGGGGCATAGATAGTGTGAATAGCCAAGGTCTTTTCCCTGATGTTGGCAAGAGTCCAAAACTAGAGGGCATAGGTTTAAGGTGACAGGGCAAAGATTTAAAAAGGGTCTCAGGGCAATTCTTTCCACACAAAGGATGACTGTGTATGGAATGAACTGCCAGAGGCTGGTACAGTTACAAAATGTAAAAGACATGTGGATAGACATGTGATTTGGAAGGGTTGAGAAGAATATGGGTCAAATGCTAACAACCAGAACTAAAATTTATTTAGAGTATCTGGTTGGCATGGATGAGTTGGACTGAAGGGTCTGTTTCTGTGCTGTACGTCTCTACGACTCTATAACCTTTCCAGAATGAGGTCAAGGTTGCCTCATTCTTCTAAAATCCACTGATTGCAGATTCAACCTACTCAATCTCACTTTCCCATCTGACCAATCTTGGGATCAACTCTTCAAACTCACCATAACCTCAATTCTACACTCACTGGCATATTGTTTCAAATGTAAACAGTTCAAAAAATACGATGCGCAAGAACACGCAGTGACATTATTGTAAAGCAAGATGTAACAGGTGCTGGAATTCCGATATAACAAAATGCTGTAAATACTCAGATCAGGCAGCATTCAAAAGGAGTGCGTTCTTGTTTCATGTGATGACCTTCCATCAGAATACATTGCTGAAACATCAATTGGGCCTTGCTCCACAGGTATTGCCTAACATGAGATTTCCTATTTTTATGTCAATTTTATTATCCTGAATATAGGCTTTCCTTAAAAGTCTTATATGAAAGACAAAAAGGAATCTTTCTCCCTGTTCACTAATTTATGGAATAGATTCTTGCCTGCATGTAACATGATCTACAAAAGAAAACAGTTCCAGAGTCAATATTTCTCATTTTAAATTTTATTTCCCAATGGAATAAATCTATTGTGCAATTTTAATCTGTACCTCGCCAACAATCCAAAATCTTCACAGAAAGCCTAGCAGTCTCTGGTGTTGTTACTAACTAGGCTTCTGGGTTTGACAGTCTCTGGACTTGACAGTCTCTGGGCAGTCATTAAAAATCAGAAACTTATGCTTTCAGTTACAGCTCTAAGAACTTTGAGGAAGGTAATGTTTCAACAAATTGTGGGAGTCATGGTTATATTATGCAATTTAAGATTGGAATGCAACTGAAATTTTACAAACATGGTGAGATAAAAGAGACATTTGTCAGAAGAAACGACTTGGTGTAATCTATGCAGCATATAGACACCACCTGCAGAAATGCTCCCCACAACTCCTTCACAGCAGCTGCACTGCAATGTTACCAGCCATTTATTGCTCACAACTTTGATAATTATCACTTATTTCTGAAATAAGTCAGTGCTTCCATTTAAAACGGTTAACAATCCTTTCTATACTTCATCTTCCTTCAATAAAGAAATGGTGCTGTTTAGATAAAACATACTTTCATTTCTAGTGCTATTTGTTCCAAACTGACGACACTTTCAACATATGCCAGCCAACTATGAGTATTTCAACTAATTCACCAATACTTGATGAAGAAAATACATAATTTAATTGGTTAGAAAACTGCCAGCTCAGTCAATTAAATCCTTTGGGGAAGACTAGTGGAGAGGACGACTGTGGTCAAACATTATTTTCACACATTGTATTCAAAACGGTCACAATTACAGATGGGTCTACCACTTCAGTAGAATTTTAAGGGTCATTTTGCTTGTCAAGAGCTTATTTTCCCTAAGGCTGTTACAACTACTTAATATCATCAGTCCCTACTATTGTGTATGGCATCATTACAGATTGTAAATAAAATGGAAGTAAAGGTTCACAATGATTATGCACTTATGATACAGGAATGAGTGAGTATGAACTGTTTGGATTGTCTCCTTTCTAAACCAGGATGCACGTCACGCCAGATCTCCATTTCTTGCCTAATCATTCATGAATGTGGATGTGGCCGGCAATGACAGGATTGATTTTCCATTCCTAACTGCCCTCATGGTGGAATGTGAGAGACCCTTCTTGAACATAGAGACACCCACAGCACTAGCTGAGAAAGAGTTGCAGAATTTTGGCCTAGCGTAAGTAATTCTCAAGTCAGAATGTTGTGATGTGCAGGAAACTTGTCACGTGCCGATGACATTTTTGTCTAGCTGGGTGATGCAATTTTCAGGACTTTCAAGTTCTAAGACTAAGTTTGCATTAACAGGAATTAAACACTTTTCCAGCACATAAAAACAGTGTTTTTTTAAAGTCTAAATATTTATAAGAATCTTATGTTGGTACATTTTTATGCAACGGTTTTATTACGTATCTTGCCATTTGCCCGTATGTTTTCAAGTGCCCTGAACACCTCAATGCTCCATTGGATTACTCCAATATTCAACAGCTGTTAAACAATGAGTCACCACTGTTCAACATTTACATTCTAAATTCTAGATTACTGACAAAGGACTTAGGCCTGAAATGGCGGTTTTCCTGCTCCATGGATGCTGCCTGACCAATTGTGTTTTTCCAGCACTATATGCTCAACTCTGAGCTCCAGCATCTGCAGTCCTCACTTGCTCCATTATAAATTTACATTCATTTATTAAAGTTACAGTTCTGAGATAGTGGTAAATATGTATGTGTGAATTATGAAGGCTACTTTAGTAATACTTGCAGGAATGGCAGTACGTTTTCAGGTTCTTTTTTAGCAATTGAAAATTGCCTACCATTCTATTATGAAACATTATACACAGCCATGGGTGTATTACAGGTATGCACAAAAGTCATACATTGGATTTAAACCAAATGCAGTAATCCTATCCTCCCCAAGTCATCCATTACTCAGCTGTACACTGACAAAACCAATTTTTGGGATTCCTTAGGGCACTATCATATTGTTGACAAAGGAAGAACTGCCATCAGTAGAGAAAATAAATGAGAGCTATGTATCTATCTGGGTGCCCTTTGTGACTGAATAAAGAATAAAACAGTTCAACAAACCAAAAGTGATGAGGGATTGTATGTAGTTGTTGCAATTCGTTTCAATGAAATCAAGATGCAAAACAGCCCTCTTCACCCAGTGTATTCCCATCAAGGCTCCAAGCTTTTGTGGTCACAAAGTCACCAACCCTATTTAGCTTCAAATTTAGTGGCACTCTTGACAAAAAAAAAGTAATCTGAATGCACAGCAGGAATCTTCACACAGCTGATCAAATATTAAGTTTTAATAACTACAACAAACAAGCATTTATGAAACACATTTGGCTGTTTTGAAGGAACTTGTGGGTTTAATTACATTTTAAGACAACTCACCGTCATCAGCTTCAGGGTGGTGAATTTCATACATTTGTCCTAAATACATCCCTATTATTTTTTATTTCTAAATTAATAGCAATGAATCACTCATCAAGGGACTTGGCAATTAACCAATAAGAGAAAATCTGGAACTTCAACAATAATCTTCTTCAAATTGGTCAGCTCTTGTAAAAATTGCTTTATATTAACCAGCTGCAGACAGACTCTCTGGGCATCGCTTCCCAGTTCAATTAAAATTAGTTAATGTAGGCTTTGGCACATGGTTAAGAATGAGCAATAGCACTTCAGCAAAAGGAAAACACCAAACAGAGTGGTGTATTTCTCGCGTACGTGCACATGGGTCTAGACCAAGATTCCCCAGAGGCTATAAAGAATGAAGTAACTTCAGTTTAAGCCATGAAGAAATCAAAGCTCCAGGGGGGAGCATTACCTAATCCAGTTCTGCACAAGTTTTACATTTCATATTGCATTGAAGTTTTAGTGGGAGAAAGATCTAAACATCAAAGTACATCATTCCTGAGTTAACAATGCATTGTGAAGATTCATGAAGATGGATTTATTCATTATCAGAAATATCAGGGAAGTTATATCTTTCAGATTAACTATTACAAAAATAAAACTGGACTAATGCTTGATGCGATTTCTGTTGCATAACTCCATAATTTCTTATTATACAATTGAACTCAAGTATAGTCTTGTTTCAGTACAAATTAATGCTTTTTAAGACCAAATAAATATTTTTATTAAGTTTGGAACTACGTATTAAAAATAATCAAGCCCTATAAAAAAGGATCTCCACCTCATTGTCTTTACCACATCCAACATCAAAACAACCAGAATTACAACTAGATTAGTATGTACAAAATGTACAGGTTCTTCAGCACAACATATTCTAACCTTGGTCCTGGAATGCAATCCTTTCTTTCTGCAACACTTCCAGTTCTCGTCCAAGTGCCTTCTCCTGTCTTTGTAATTCATTCTGTAGTACTAGAATCTTCAGCTGTAAACGCTCCCGTTCCTTTTTCTACAAGGGGTTAAAACAAAAAAGGGAACAGATTCACCTCCATCAATTACCAATTTCACTCAACAGCCTCTTCCACCCACTCAAATGTCAAGTGCCCTGGACTGGATGGGATGCATCCTAAGATATTAAAAAGGAACTAGCTATAGAGATTGTGGATGTATTTGCATTATAGAAAAGCCAAGAGGATTGAAAAACTGCCAAAGTGAAAAATGAAGGAAGTAATAAACAGATAATTATAAGCCAGTTAGCTTAACATCTGTTACTGAGAATATGCTCGAGCCCATCATTAAGGATGTAATAACAGTATTTAGAAACCCATGTGATCAAGGAAAGTAAGCATAGCTTTGCGAAAGGGAAATATTTACTAGAATTCTTTGAGGATGTAACAAGCAGGATAGTTAAGAGGGAAGCTGCGAAAGTAATATATTTAGATTTTCACAACTCTTGGTAAAATGCCACATAATAGGCGATGTAAGATAAGAGCCTGTGGAGTCAGAGGCAGTATATTTGCTTGCAAAGAGAATTGGCTGACTAATCAGTGACAATTAGAAGGAGGGCCTTTGCAGAATTGTTATCATCTGTAACTACTGGAGTGCCACAAAGATCAGTGCTGAAGCCATAAGTCAACTTGGATGAGGAAAATCAACGTACTGCAGTTAAATGTGCAGATGACAGAAAAATAGGTGGGAAGGCAAGTGGTGAACGTGCAAAGATTCTGCAGAAAAGGTGTACATAATTTAAGAGTCATCCAGCTCAAAAACAAATCCTTTGGTCCAAGTTATTCATGCTGACCAGGTTTCCCAAACTGAATTAGACTCTTTGCCTGTTTTTGGCCCAGTATCCCTATAACATTTGGAACAGGCAAAACCTCAGTAGGAATAGATGGGAAAAAGATGAAACTTTGGAAGGGAGAGTAGAGGAGCTGAATATTATTCAAGTGGAGAAAGATTGCAAAAAACTGCAGATCAGAGGGATTTTGGAGTCCTCAAGCTTGAATCACAAAGCTAACAGGCGAGTTCAGTAGATAATAAGAAAAATGGACTGTTGGCCCTTAATTGATGGGGAATGAGGTATAATGTAGGGAGGCTTTTCTAAAACTACAAACGGCACTAGACATGCCACAGCAGGAATGCAGTGAACAGCTTTGGACCCCTCATGGAAGGAAAGATGTACCCACAGTCCACAGATTACTTTGTTTAACACCAGATACAGAAGGACTGTTGTATTTGGGGGGGGGGGGGGGAGAGGATGATGCTCTGAAGCACTGGACGTGCATGCATTGGAATTTAGACTACTGGGAGGGGACCTTATTAAGACATACAAGATGCTAAGGGGAGCTGACAGGATAGAGACGGAAAGGTTGTTTCCCCTTGTGAGAGTGTAGGACCAGAGGGCATCATCTCAGACTATGGGGTCACCTGTTTAAGACAGATGAGGGAAGATTTCCTTTCCTCAGAGGGTAGTGAATCTGTGGAATTCTTTACTACAAAGGGATGTCAAGACTGGACCATTAAAAGTATTTAAGGCTGAGATAGACAGACTTTTAATCAGCAAGGAAGGGAATCAAGGGCTGTTGGTAAAAAGCAGGAAAGTGGAGTTGAGGGACTATCTGATCAGTCATGATCTCATTGAACAGTGGAGCAGACTCAATGAGCTGAATGATTTATGTCTGCTCTTATGTTAGTCTTACAATGGCCTTTGGTGAAATAATATTTAGGGATGATAATCTGTGCACTGCATAACATATGGTGCTACTATCCAACAAGCCAAACGCTAAAACCAACAGCACAAGATCCCCAAACACTTTTTTTATACATTGAAGCACCTCAACTTGAACAGTACTTTTTGTTGCAGATCAGTGCAGAGAAGAAGGGAGATTTTCAAAGAAATTATCCTCAAATACTGGAGTGCTTCCTGAATGGTTCAAAAGTGGAACTGACAAAAATGTAAGCTGGAACTCAAAAGCAAAAGCAAAAACATAATATGGAGAAACTCAGCAGATCCAGCAGCATCTACAGAGAGTCAGCGTTTCGTCTGTGTTGGGAGCAAGGCCACTGCACTTGAAACATTAACATTTTTTTCCCCTCTCTCCACACAGGTTGCCAGAACTTGCTGAGTTACTCTAAGACTTGCTGCTTTTGTTTCAAGACAGGCTAGATTTGATTGCATCCATTTGGAAGGACATAGTCTGTCTTGCCCACACAGGTGAAGTTTCCACAGAGACAGAAACAATCACAAACATTTGTTGTTTGACAGTAGAAATGCTGGTGGATCCAAGGAGGAAGGAAGATAATGTTAACTTGTAATCAAATTTGGAATTTAAAATCACAGGGTTTTTCCAGATCTCTTGTCCTAATAGTTGACAAGTATGGTTTCTTTCTGAACATGGACAGGAGGGAAATTTTAGTAAATGCCTTTGCAAGTCAAACCATGTCATTCCTACATGTTTCCCATTATTCACCTTGCTTGCTACTTCCTCCACTGAACTGTATATCAAGTTAAACAAGCACCTGCATTATTTCATACAGCAAGTGCCACACAAAGTACTTTACCACGGAGGAAAACGGCAAAAAGGTGAGAAATGTAAAAAGAATCAAGCCAACATTATTTGAAAAAAGTTAAGAAATCAAAAAAGCACAGAAGATGACAGTAAATATTGAGCAGACTTCTCAAAGTAAGGCAGAAGGAGTGATAACAGGGAATTGTGAAAAGGAGGGATATAGTGCCCAAATGGGTGTCCAACAACGAACAAGGGACAAGGTGATAGCCACTTTTGAAGTGTAAGCAGTTTGCACAATTAAACTACATCTCATTTGCATAATGTAAGGTACTTAAGTGCTGACATACTTTTAAACTCAATAGAAAAGAAATTCCTGCAAAGAACGGATCCCACCACTAATATTTTGTGGCAGCAACTGCCAAACACAAACTTGACATTGTAGTGGAAACAAAAACAAGATACGTAGCCACCAGTGCAGCCACATTAACATTATCAGAAAAAAAATGACAAAGGATTCAAATAAAAGCAGCAAGAAATAATAGCCTCAAACGTTAACCCTTTTGACAGTCAGTGTAATTGATCATGTGGTTAGCGATCTTAAATGTCACAATAAAACCATAAATCAACAGAAAATATATTCTTTGCCTTTCTTAAACTATTTTGTCTGCACAGGGTACCTCAGTAAAAAATGTTTTAAAATGAAAGCCAAATGGAAACTCAGATGAAGAAAACACATCGCTCATTACTGCAAGGCATCTCCACTCTAGATCAAGCGACTCTGCAGCTTAACAGTGCTGTCCATCACAAGTTACCACTAAGGTGCTACAAAACTGTCTGCAGCAGTTTATTTTACAAAAAAAAATCCCTGGATTTGACAGGAGTTATGTTTTCACAGATGTCTATATTTAACCAAAAATAGAAAATGGTCATCCAAACGGAATGAGAGGTTGAAAATTGCTGCAGTCCTGAACAACTGCAGCTGTAACCTCAGCTGGAAAGGACACCATAGATTTATACATTTGGACAGAAAGCTGTGAGATAAATGGCCATAACATAATCAACTACATAACATTTCTGGGCAATGAGTCTTTTAAACTAATGCCCTCAGACAGAATCTAGTCCAGACCAAAGACTTTACAGATTGAACTGGATATTACACTAGAATCCATCAATTTGCATATTGAAGTTTATGTTTCAGAACAGATGTGACATCTACCAACAGTATCACAAAATAATACGAATACCAAAATAATTACAATTAGTTCATCAAGAATATCAGAGTGCTTTTTACACTCAGGTTTTCAAAAAGTATATATTATGGACTGCAAGATACTTACTTCAAGTGGAGGGTAATTTTATTTCATGACAATTGTCAATAAGGCATTGGATGTGTGTGTTGGGAATTAAATCATTGGCTTTGGTGATTTGATCTCCATGCGATACAGTTTCAGGTTTTCCTCAGCATGGGGTTTGAGTAAACCCCTCTCTGCTTTCCATAAGGTGAAGGTAAAGTCACCATATTCCCAGTGGATCCGAAGGCTACTTTTTCACTACTAAGATGACGACGACTGGTGAGGAGTTTAACCTGGGGGTGACCAAGCTTCAGGTGAGGTTAAAGGAGCCAAGACCTTCATGCTAACCTCAGCTAGTTCAGGAAATGAATTGTTGATGTCACTCTACATTGCAAACCAGCCAACAGCACTAACCACCCAAACAAGGTACCCTAAATCAAAACAACAGGCTTGCCAAAACAGTGTACCATTTTCCATGTCCTAAATCAGCTGCTGGACAACACTAGTACATTGCAAATAAAGGCCACTAAATCTACTTCCCTGTAGCTACTGTCCGGTAACCAGTTTTGTCAATGGAAATCACCGTTCATCTGATTGAATTCACTAACTTGGAACAAAGGATCCTTTTCTTCAATAAACCTGCTATGTTGCCTTTGGTTAGCTCCCCAGGCCACACACTCTTCCATCTGGAGATGTGGCTCCTGGCATGTGGAAGCAGTGACTGAAATCCACTAGTTTCTCCTCAACACAAGGCATCATTATGATTAAGTGGCACAGCGATAACATCAATAACCTAACAATCTCTACCTCTAGTATCTCGAGCCTTGGTTCAAATCCCACCATAGCAGACAATCTATAACAAATAGCAGGCCATTTCATCACTGTCCTTTATACATGAAAATCTGTTGCCCTTACCTGGTCTGGCCTTCACATGATTCCAGATCCACAGCACGGTTGACTTGACGGGCTATTTCAACCACTTGGTTCAAAGCCAATTAGTGATGGATAATAAAGACTGGCTTATTCACAATGCTCCTCAAATCTTGAACAAATACAAACATGCATCCACGTACAGATAATCAGTGTTATCCCTTGGTGCTCTATTTCTCAAGCATACAATATAAAGATAAGTGGGAAGCCAGTGAATTGGCAAGTATTTAAAAACAGCAGACAGTTGAAAAAAAAGCAAGGTGGGGGGTGGGGGAGATTGAGAGTGAAAATGAAATTCGGGTAACTACTAGTAATATAAATGAGGTTTGCAAGAGCTTTCTTTAGATATAATGTTCTATATAAAATGAGACTGGGGCAAGAGTGGATCACTGGAAATTGAGGCTGTAGTAGCAGTAATAGGAAACAAAAAAAGAAACTGAATAGGTGCTTCGCATCAGTCATAATGGCAGAAGATACCTAGCATAGCAGAACTACAAGGGAGAGTCAGAGCGCAGAGGTGAGTGTGTAGTGGTCATCACCAAGGAGGAGCTGAAATGTGGGGTAATCATCCAGAAGGATTGGACTACACCCCGGAGTACTGACAGATAGTGGAGGCATTGGTGTGATCTTTCAAGAATCATTTGACTCGGTCTCAGAGGACTGGAAAATGACTCATGTAACACTCCTGTTTAAGGGAGGGAGGCAGAAGACCTGAAACTATAGGCCAGTTAGTCTAACCTTGGTTGCTGAGCAGATTTGAGAGCCCATATTTAAGTATGAGATTGTGGAGTGCATGGCAAAATATGGCTGAGCCAACATGCTTCATCAAGGAAAGGTCACATCTGAAATCTATTCGAATTCTTTGGAGGAGATAATGAGCAAGTTAGACAAATTAGACAACCGATTTGGATTTTCAGAAGGCCTTTTTTTAAAGAGTAGACTTCGATTACTTAAAGTGTAGAAATAGGCCCTTTGGCTCGATAAGTCCACACCGACCCACAAACCACCCAGACCCATTCCCCTACATTTACCTCTTCACCTAACATTACAGGCAATTTTAAGCATGGCCAATTCACCTGACCTGCACATCTTTGGACTGTGGGAGGAAACCGGAGCACCCAGAGGAAAACCACGCTGACACGGGGAGAATGTGCAAACTCCACACAGTCAGTAGCCTGAGGCAGGAATTGAACCCAGGTCTCTGGCACTGTGAGGCAGCAGTGCTAACCACTGTGCCACCGTGCTGCCCAATGACAAAGTGCTGCACAGGAGGCTGCTAAATAACTAAGCACTGACACTGCTGGACAAGGTTTAGAAATGCAAATAGGATTGGCTAACTGGCATGCAACAGAGAGTGGGGATAAGAAAGTGTCTTTTTCAGGATGGCAGCTGGTGACTAGTGGAGTTGCGCTATTCATGTGATACATTAACAATCTGGATGAAGGAACGGAGGGTTTTATTGTTAAGTTGCAGATGACACAAAGCTAGGTAGAAAGACAGGTAGTGCTGAATAACCAGAAAAGCTGTAGAAAGGGACAAAGAAGTGGCAGATTGAATACAATGTGGCAAAGTGGAAGGTTATTCATTTTGGTAGGAAGGATAGAGGCACAGGGATAAAATGGGGACTGTAGATGCTGGAGATCAGAGTCAAGAGAATGGTGCTAGCAAAGCACAGATCAGGTAGCATCCGAGGAGCAGGAGAATCAATGTTTTGGGCATAAGTCCTTCATCAGGAATACAGGCACAGACTATTTTCTCTAGGAGGGAAAAGGTTTGGAAACCTGAAGGGTAAGGGATTCAGGTGCCCTAGTTCAGGATTTTCTTAACACGAACATGCAGGTTCAGTTGACAGTTAGAAAGGTAAATACAACATCAGCATTCAATTCAGGAGGGCTAGAACACAAATGAAAGGATGTATTGTTGAGGCTGTACAAGGCTCCAGTCAGACTGCATTTATAATACAATGGGCAGTTTTGGGCTCTGTAACAAAGGAAGAATGTGTTGACATTAGAGGGGATCTAAAAGTTTACATGAATGAATTTGGGGATAAAGGGCTCATATCACTTCAGAGGTTGAGGACACTGGGTCTGTACTAAGTGGAGTAAAAGGATTGTTTTTGGGTGGTTTGGGGTGGGGAGGGGGAGGGGGTATCATTGAAACTTCCAGAATGCTGAGACACCTGGACAGAATGGACACACACATGATGTTTCCAATAGTAGGAGAGACACAGCCTCAGCATGAAGGGACAACCCTTTAGAATGCATAAGTTTGTAGCGGCCAAGTCATTAAGACAGAGATACTATTCTTGATTAGTGAGGAGATTAAGGGTTACAGGCAGGAGAATGGATTGCAAAACATGTCATCCATGATTGAATGGTGGAGCAGATTCAATTGGCCAAATGGCTTAATTATGCTCCAATATCTTCTGGTCAAATTATGATTTGCCACAATAGCATCATTGTTCTTTGAAGGAAAGTATTAAAAGTTCATTAATGAAGTATTACATCTAGACTGTGCAGAGTTTAAATTAAATTTCTTTTTATCCTTCAAGAGATAAAAGCACAGCTGACAAGGGCCAACCTTCGTTACCTACCTCTAATTGCACTTGAGAAGGTCATTGTGAGCACATTCTTTTGCCCATGTGGTTTAGGTATTTCATGATCTTGTCCTAAATTACCAAGACTGAAGGCAGACCAAATGCTTAATTTCTCTTGGTTTAATTCCAGTCTCAGATAAACTGTCGCACAATCCCTTGGAGAAACCCATTGCCCTGACTGGGATACTCAGTCACCGTGTGCCGTAATAAAGGCTTTGAGCTCAACTCTCAAAGAAAGACAATCATAAAAAGGAAGGATCCTATCATTACTGTGACATGAAAAACACCAAAAATATCAGTTTAACTAATTAAAACATCAAGACAGAACACTAGCTTCCTGCTGATAAATAAGTGGCTTCCTAAGATTTAAAGCAGTTATAAGATAACAGTCCTCAAAAAACCTGAACACTAAGCATACCATGCATCTTATTTTTTTTAAAAAGAGATCGCCTACTCCAGACATTTATCAAAGAACTTTAATTATCAATGATTCAAAGCAAACTTATGCTGATTGTAGTGAGTAAACTTGACTTTAGCCCAAGCAAATTCTTAGCAGTATTTTGCAAGCTATTATTGGGACTTGTACTCCCTCTGTGTAAACCTTGGGAACAATGCATCGAAGTGTGTGGGGCCCCCTAATCTAAACCTCTGGCAAATCCTCAGGCTATCTTGGTAGGATCCTTATCCCATCATTTGAACCTCTCCAAGTTCTCGACCTTTGGATTTTTTAACACATGCAATTCAATTTTGTGAAGGCAATGACGGACTGGGTGCCATTACTTCATTGTTCAGTTCACGGGAGGGTATACACAATGTTTTTCTGCTTTTGGTCAGGGTTCAGCCCAACTTCAGCTGTTTCACTAACAGATGGTAGCTGATGAAGCACTTCCAATGACAAAGCATCTAAATAAAAAGCCTACACAACCATCTTGGATCCCATAGAGTCTACTGAATCACTCAGGACACGCTACAAATTAATTACAGCTTTATATCTCAATGGTACACCACCTGATCAACTCCAAACACCAACTGTAGCCTGTCTGTTAACCAGAGTGGTATCGCCCCAGGTTTCAACCTTCCACTGAAAATCCATACAATGCTCAACCACTCGAGGATGGGATAGAGAAGAAAAAAAAATCTTGGCTCCACAAATGCAATGCGGGAAAAAGTGGAGATTGCAACTGCAGCCATCAAGGTCAAACCATCATCTATACACTGAACTCATGGTCTCAAAGATCCATCCATGGTAACATTTGCACCACACAAATGCCAGGCTATGGCCATCACCAATAAGTGACAATCGAACCACCGTTTCTTGATATTCAATGGTGTTACCACCACTGAATCCCCCACTAACACCACGAAGGTTAATCATCGACCAGAAACTCAACTTGACTCACCACAAACAGTGGCAACAACACCAGTTCAGAAGCCAGGAACACTGCAGTGAATAACTCACCTACTGACTCTCCAAAGCCTGTCCACCATCTGAAAGGCACAAGTCAGATATGTGATGGAATACTCTCCACTTGCCTGGATGACTGCAGTCCCAGCAATACTCCAGAAGTTTGACACCATACAAGACAAAGCAGCCCACTTCATTGGCACTGCATCAATAAGCATTCATTGCCTTCACCACCAATGCTATCCACAAGACGCACTGCAGAGATTCACTAAAGATACTAAAACAGCACCTTCCAAACCCATTACCACTTCCACCTAGAAGTACAAGGGTATTAATTAGATACATGGGAACATTACCCCCTCCCTGTTCTCCTCCAAGCTACTCATCATCCTGACTTGGAAATACAATACCATTCCTGCAGTGCTGCTGGTCAAAACCTGAGAATTCTCTTCCTAATGGTATTATGGATCAACCCACAGCAGGTGGATTGCGACAGTTCAAGGCAGCAGCTCACCACTATCTTCTCAAGAGAAACTAGGAATGGGCAATAAATGCTGGCCTGCCAGCAACACTTACACCCTAGAAATGAACTTAAAGTAAAAACCCAACCTGTGTCTGTTGAAGCTGAGGAAGAAATAAATAACCTTGACATCAAATGATAACTGATCCTCCAGTCCAAGGAACACATACAGAACACTTTGCATACTGCTACCCAAGCACCTGCGGTGGTACAATGTAATTTATTTCACACTATCCACATATATTCTGTCCTTTCAAGTAGGACAGCTGCCCTTCTCACCACTTATAACTGTTCAGGTAGGGTGCTAAGTCTACATTCAAAAGGTAATCTGGTCACCTTTAATTTACTGCTGTGCACTTTTCATTTAATTAGTCATAATTTTTCTTCTCCTCCAAATCATGTATTAACCATGCTACCCTAACCCAAACATGATGCACCTGCAAGGCAAAACCCAGACCTGCAAGGGCAACAGAGTCCCTAACAGATATATTCCTGGGATTACATGGTGGCATAATATGGATATTGTTTACCGAAAGACTTCTACGCAACGACTGTGCATATTCAAGGACCTCCAGTTACTTCCATTTATCTCCATAAATGCTTCAAGTGAAATGGGGTACACCATGTACTAACGTGCAACACTGTCACAAGATCTTTGGCTTCTCTGAAATATGCAGAGGCTTTTCTTCTACAGCAGAGAATCTGACCTCCATATGATACCTTTGAGTTCTGCCTCTTTGAAGCACAGGGCATCAGGAAACAATATAAGTGGCCTTAGCAAACAGTACAGACAAGTGGAATCTGGAAATTTTTGGCAGGAATATCTGAACACTGCAATGCATGATGCTCCCTCTCTGCCATCAGGAGAAGATACTATATCTAGAGTGGTGTTCACCTCAAATAACACTACCCAAAACATGTTCACAACTGATTTAGTTCAAAAATAGATATTTAAGATGTACACAGTTCTGGTCTTACCAACTTTGCTGTTGATGCAGTTAGTATCAATTTCTCCTCGATCTCCTTGCCTACTTTCTGAACAGTTACCTGAGTCTGTTTTATTACGCGTTGAGCAGTATGAAGCCTATAACAAAAACAAAAACACAGATATAATTTACCATTACAATATCCCAATTTCACTACAATCAGAAATCCTGTCCTTTGGGTATCCGCCCCTTTCAATGATAATGGCACCACAGATTTACTTGCACTAAAGAGGCCTATAGCTACTTTCAGCTTAGTATGTAATTAACCCACAACACAACTGAAAAAAAAGGGGAATACCATAAACCATCCTCCTGCCAAAGAAATTACAAGGATTGAACTATTTTGAGAAGAAACAACGAGCAAAAGGAGATAGGAACAAATGTACAATCATAATTAGCATGCACTGAGAAACCCTACACCATTACAATAGTACTAAAACAATATGGTGATAGAGGTAAGACATTTGATTGAAGACATATCCCATGAAGTTGATGGATTATCATTGATAAGGACCATTGGAATAGGACATTGGGTAGTTCCATCGCCATGAGTCATAACCAATGGCTCTCACATCTGATATTTATATACCTATGACAATATTCATTTTTTTAAAAAAAAGTTAGAAAAAAAAGTTAGAATTCCACTGGGGGACGAGTTGCTTTCTTATATTTAATGGAGTATAGAACAACTGGGTCTCAATTTCACAGCATACACAATTCTTACAAAGATCATTTTGGAAATAGTTGCCATCAAGCTATCATAAAGTAATCCACACACATGGCCAGAGCTGCTAATACAAATCAGCTTCCTTTCAAATTTATTTCAAATGCATTATTAGCATTATGTTTAACCAAAGTAAATTCAGGGTCAAATTATATGAGAAAATGGTAATCTCTTAAATGATGGTCAAATCTGTATTTTTGAAGTTGATGATACAATGGATTTAGAATGGTAAGGACATTGGTTTGTAGGGGTTTGGAGGAATAGGGAGACTGCGGTGGTGAACGGAGGAAAACACAGCCATTACACACTTGCAAGATGGAGCCAGAAAAATTCTTCATTGGCAAATGAGTCAAAGGATATGGGGTAAACAGGAAATTAGAGGCCACACAATCTGATTGGATATGACTCACTCATAGCCAGAGTGGACCTGAGGAAACACATGGCATATCTTCGGTCCTAATTTCAGTGTTGCATGATTGCCCCATCAAACACACAATGTTGAAAAGACATGAGCGTTTATGGCATCAAAAGTATGATATTATATAAAGGTCCTTTAGCCAAGTTATCTAGTTAACATTGGATGACAGCTCTGCCAACCTCACTCCACAGTGCTGCAGCAGGCCATCACTAACACCAGAGAATGCATCATATAATTGAAACACAGAAACGGAGAAGAAAGCTTCAAACAAGTTCAAAGGGGAACATCTTCAAACATTGCCACAAAAGGCACTACTCACTGGATGGACTAAGTGGTAGTTCTGCGCAAGAATTCTGAACGAAAATACAACCTCCAAAATACAGTAAATGTAGGGCACATTTTAACTTGCAATAATCCTTGAACACATTAAAGTGAAAATCTGACTATTATTTTTGGTTCAGAACAGCTAATCCAGTCCCCCATATAAGATTAATCTTTCAGAACTCCGCTAAAGCGAGAGCAATTTATGACTTGATTGTTTGCTTAGTGCAAAACCTGTCAAGAATGAGGCCTCCACCCAAACCACATTAATTGTTATGAGTTTCATGGTCTGCAGCAGCGCTGTCTTAAAGTCTCAGACCTGTGCCAAATTCACCAATCCTCAGTTAGGGCTGAGGGAAAGTTTTTTACAATTGGTGATAGCAGCCCAGTGAAAAACATCGATTTGTTGGTAACGTTTTGGAATGAAAGGAGGATAATTTTATCGTAAAATTGAAGGTCACATTTCCTTATGATGGTGCTAGCATCTAATGTGTTTGTATCTGGTCATAAAAATCACTGTCTGGCATGTAAACTAGGTTCTGAAAAAACATGAGAAAAATCAATGCCAATTTCATCAACAGAATACCATGTAAGCTGAAGCAATATAATTCCAACTTTAAGATCATAACTATGCAGAAAATTTTATGAACACAGGTTGAAAGAAATAACTAAAGGACATGGGAAATTGGAGCAGGATTAAGCCAGTCAGTCCCTGAAACCAGCCGAATTAGATCAGCAAGTTCATAGCTCATCTCTCCCAGGCTCGACTGTTCTTTGGTGCTTTTCGAGTGGGCCAACCATTAGGGTAGACAACTTTATATCAATACTACGAGGGTTACCATCATACCTAATCCACATCCTCCATTTCTAACTGATCAGTTAGTCTCAATACAAACTAGATCCCAAAACAGCATCATGACTCTTCTCACACAGATGTGCACTCAATCAAAAGCAAAACCAGGTAGATATTCTGAATCATTAATTCCCCTTCACTATCCATCCATAACACCCCAATCACTTTGCTGCCTGAAGTCAATTCGAAACAGATCAAGCATCAAAACAGCAAATTAAAACAGGACTTAATGTCTAAACGCCCCCCATCTTTGTCATTAAATCAGAAATCTACTCCATGTGTTTTATGACGTGGTGGAATCCATGACTAAGTACCTGCACACTCCTATTTGCACTTGGATGCTCTCAGCCAGGCTCCTGCAAGCTGACTGGATCCATAAGCATAATTGCATGTCATGCACGAAAAAGCAAGGATTTCTCTTTCACCTCATGACAGCACAGGCCATATGTATCCAGGAACTGGAGTCAATATCATGATATGGGTTAGCATCTGGTAAGAGGTAGCAACATGTGTAGGCATAAAGGAATGATAAAGATAAGCATGATATGATAAATCATGTTCCTCACAACGTATACTACAGCCCCAACTTGTCAAACCATTACCACCCGACTCCTGGAGGAAGAATGCCTCATTGTACCTTGGGACCCTGCAATCACAGGATAATTGTGGATTTCAACAGCTTCCTCATTTCCCCCCCCCTCTCATTATCCTCGTCACAAGCCTCCAACTCGGAATCTCCCTCCAGACCTGTCCATTACTCCCCACTCTGACCTATCACCTTCTCCTATTGATTTCTCAGCTACCGTTCCACAATCTCCAACCAACCCCAACCCCCTCCTAGTTATCTCTCAGCCACAGTCCACAAGCCTCATTCCTGATGAAGGGCTTATGCCCAAAACATCAATTCTCCTGCTCCTCGTATGCTGCCTGACCTGCTGTGCTTTCCTAGTAACACACTCTACTCTGCTCTCCAGCATCTGCAGTCCTCACTTTCTCTCAGTTAAAGTATGTATGAAACAGTTTCCCCTTAATGAAAGAAGCTAGTTCAAGCATGTTAGCAAATTGCTTACCTCAGTGCAAAGGTTCCAGTATTAAAACTCCAAACAAGAAATTTTTGGTTAAAATGCCAAGAGTTATTTGAAGCTGAGAAAGTCTAAGCTCAGATGTGTGAATACTTAAGGAAGATATCAAATCTCTCAAGACCAGGAATTGAAAGGCACAGTAAAGTCAAACTCTATTAGATGCCTGAAAGAAGGGAATTCTTTGATGGAGTACTCTAAAGGGATGTCGTTGCAATAGATAAAACATATAGGAGTCAGATGTACAGCATAGAAACTGACCCTTCAGTCCAACCCGTCCATGCCAGCCAGATATCCCAACCCAACCTAGTCCCACCTGCCAGCACCCAGCCCATATCCCTCCAAACCCTTCCTATTCATACACCCATCCAAATGCCATTTAAATGTTGCAATTGTACCAGCCTCCACCACATCCTCTGGCAGCTCATTCCATACACTTACCACCCTCTGAAAAAGTTACCACTCAGGTCCCTTTTAAATCTTTGCCCTCTCACCCTAAACCTATGCCCTCAATGCTGGACTCCCCCACCTCAGTGAAAAAAAACTATTTATCCTATCCATGCCCCGCAATTTTATAAACCTCTAGGAGGTCACCCCTCAGCCTCTGACGCTCCAGGGAAAACAGCCCCAGCCTGTTCAGCCTCTCCCTATAGCTCAAATCCTCCAACCCTGGCAACATCCTTGTAAATCTTTTCTGAACCCTTTCAGGTTTCACAACATGACCTCCCAACTCCTGTACTCAATACTCTGACCAATAAAGGAAACCATAACAAACACCACCTTCACTATCCTATCTACCTACGACTCCACTTTCAAGGAGCTATGAACCTGCACTCCAAGGTGTCTTTGTTCAGCAACACGCCCTAGGACCTTACCATTAAGTGTATAAGTCCTGCTAAGATTTGCTTTCCCAAAATGCAGCACTTCACATTTATCTGAATTAAACTCCATCTGTCACTTCTCAGCCCATTGGCTCATCTGGTCCAGATCCTGTTGTAATCTGAGGTAACCCTCTTCGCTGTCCACTACACCTCCAATTTTGGTGTCATCTGCAAGCTTACTAACTGTACTTCTGATGCTCGCATCCAAATCATTTGTGTAAATGACAAAAAGTAGAGGACCCAGCACTGATCATTGTGGCACTCCACTGGTCACAGGCCTCCAGTCTGAAAAGCAACCCTCCACCACCACCCTCTGTCTTCTACCTTTGAGCCAGTTCTGTATCTAAATGGCTAGTTCCCCGTGTATTCAGCGAGATCTAATCTTGCTAATCAGTCTCCCATGGGGAACCTTGTCGAATGCCTTACTGAAGTCCATACAGATCACATCTACTGCTCTGCCCTCATCATTACTCTTTGTTACTTCTTCAAAAAACACAATCAAGTTTGTAAGACATGATTTCCCACACACAAAGCCATGTTGACTATCCCTAATCAGTCCTTGCCTTTCTAAATACATGTACATCCTTTCCCTCAGGATTCCCTCCAACAACTTGCCCACCATTGAGGTCAGGCTTACTGGTCTATACTTCTCTGGCTTGTCTTTACTGCCCTTCTTAAACAGTGGCACCACATTCGCCAACCTCCAGTCTTCAGGCACCTCATCTGTGACTATGATACAAAACAAGAGGCCCAGCAATCACTTCCCTAGCTTCCAACGGAGTTCTCGGGTACACCTGATCAGGCCCTGGGGATTTATCCACCTTGAACCGTTTCAAGACATCTAGCACTTCCTCCTCTGTAATATGGACATTTTGCAAGATGTCACCATCTATTTCCTTACAGTCTATATCTTCCATATCCTTTTCCACAGTAAATACTGATGCAAAATATCCATTTAGTATCCCCCCATTTTCTGTGGCTCCACACAAAGGTCATCTTGCTGATCATTGAGGGGCCCTATTCTCTCCCTAGTTACCCTTTTGTCCTTAATACATTTGTAAAAACCTTTTGGATTCTCCTTAATTCTATTTGCCAAAGCTATCTCGTGTCCCCATTTTGCCCTCCTCATTTCCCTCAAGTATACTTCTACTTTCTTTATACTCTAAGGATTCACTCCATCTATCCTGTCTATACCTGACATATGCTTCCTTCTTTTTCTTAACCAAACCCTCAATTTCTTTAGTCACCCAGCATTCCCTTTATCTACCAGGCTTCCCTATCACCCTTACAGGAATATACTTTATCTGGATTCTTGTTCTCTCATTTCTGAAGGCTTCCCATTTTCCAGCCGTCCCTTTGCCTGCGAACATCTGCCTCCAATCAGCTTTCGGAAGTTCTTGCCTAATACCGCCAAAATTGACCTTTCTCCAATTTAGAACTTCAACTTTTAGATCTGGTCTATTCTTTTCCATCACTATTTTAAAACAAATAGAATTATGGTCGCTGGCCCCAAAGTGATCCCCCACTGACACCTCAGTCACCTGCCCTGACGTTTTTCCCCCCAAGAGTTGGTCAAGTTTTGCACCTTTTCTAGTAGGTACATCCACATACTGAATCAGGAAATTGTCTTGTGTACACTAAAGAAATTCTTCTCCATCTAAACCTTTAACACTATGGCAGTCCCAGTCCATGTTTGGAAAGTTAAAATCCCTGACCGTAACTACCCAATTATTCTTACAAATAGCTGAGATCTCCTTACAAGTTTGTTTCTCAATTTCCTGCTGACTATTGGTGGGGGGGGTTCTATAATACAATCCCAATAAGGTGATCATCCCTTTCTTATTTCTCAGTTCCACCCAAATAATTTCCCGGGATGTATTTCCAGGAATATCTTCCCTCAGCACTGCTGTAATGCTATCCCTTATCAAAAATGCCACTCCCCCTCCTCTCTTGCTTCCCTTTCTATCCTTCCTGTAGCATTTGTATCCTGGAACATTAAGCTGACAGTCCTGCCCATCCCTGAGCCATGTTTCTGTAATTGCTATGATATCCCAGTCCCATGTTCCTAACCATGCCCTGAGTTCATCTGCCTTCCCTGTTAGGCTCCTTGCATTGAAATAAATGCAATTTAATTTATTAGTCCTACCTTGGCCCTGACTGTTTGACTCGCTTCTGTTCTCAGCTGTACCTGTCTCAGATCGTTCTCTTTCCTCACTATCTCCCTGGGTTCCACTCCCCAACTTATTGGTTAAATCCTCCTAAGCAGTTCTTGCAAATTTCCAAACCAGTATATTAGTCCACTTCCAATTTAGGTGCAATCCGTCCTTCTTGTACAGGTCACTTCTACCCCAAAAGAGATTCCAATGATCCAAAACTGTGAATGCTTCTCCCATACACCAGCACCTCAGCCATTCATTCATCTGCTCTAACCTCCTATTCCTGCCCTCACTAGCTCGTAGCACTGGGAGTAATCCAGATATTATTACCCTTTAGGACCTCCTTTTTAAATTTCTGCCTAACTCTCTGTAATCTCCCTTCAGAATCTCAACCTTTTCCCTTCCTGTGTCATTGGTTCCAATGATCTTAAGGACCTCCGGCTGGCCCTCTCCCCAGAGAGCATTCTGCACCATTCTGCTTTTTTATCTGCTGGCCACAGAAGCGTCTGTCTGTACCTCGGACTAGAGAATCCCCTAACAATTGATCTTCTACTGTTTTTAAAGTCTTTCGAATTGTGATTAAATAACATTTTATTCCACTATGCTTTCATTTGCACAATAAACTTTTGATTTGTTTTAAAACCAGATCTGCAGTTTTGGGAGCCTGTTTCAGCGAAAGACCACATCTTTTTTTAAAAAAAAACTATGATCCATGAAGATAAATTGCAGTCTGGGATCAGACTTGTCCAGTTGGAACAGCAGCTTAAATCCTAACAACAGGTGGTTTCTCTGGGATTTAAATGAATTGATTCAAGTGCAATTTGTCTCTTTGTTAATAAAGAGAAAGAACAACATAAGAACTAAGAGCAGAAGTCTGCCATTCAACCAGAGCTGCCTCAATTGCTAATGCATTGTCTCAAATACAGGAATTTAAACCGTACACAGTACTCCTACCAATACCCTGTGTAATTGCAACAAAACTTCCTTATTTTTGAACTCCAACATCCTAGCAAAATGAATAATACCATGCGCCACCTTATCCACTTGCTGTTCCAGTATGCTACCTTCCACAAAGAGGAAATGGTCCTCCCTATAAAAGCCCCCCATAATCTTGTACATTTCACGCATTTCTCTCCAGTCTCATTTGCTCCAAAGCAAACAGTCCTAATTTGTTCACTCTCTCCATACTAGGCAGCATCTGAATTCACAAGAAAATCCAAATCTCTACATTCTGCCTTTTTTGGCATTGCTCTCTGCTTAATTTATCTGTCTTTTTATTCTTCCCTCCAGACAGCATGATCTCACACTTTCCTATACTAAACTGTAAGAGATGGTATCTTTTTATTTTGTGTTTTTGGTTGTGGACTGGAATGGGAAAGGAACGGTCTTAAAAACCAATAAGTGGAAAGAATCACTCCTTTTTAAAAAGATTACCAACATTTATTCTTGGAGACAAAGACAAATTACTGGAAAAATTCAGGTCTGGCAGCATCTCAGGAGACAAAGCAGAGAGTTAAGATTTCAGATCCAGTTCTGAAAATGGGTCACTGGACCTGAAACCTTAACTCTGCTTTGTCTCCAGAGATTCTATCAGACCCACTGAATTTCTCCAGCAATATATGTCAGTTTCTGATTTCCAACATCCACAGTTCTTTGATTCTTTTAACAACAAACTTATTCATGGAGTTTCCAGGGTTGGTATTGGGACCCTCTCTTTTCCTGGTATGTATTAACGATCTGGATCTTACTGTCCAGGGGACAATTTCAAAGTTTGCAGATAACAAAAATTGGAAAAATTGACATCGTCCTCCTCAGTTTACAAAAGGACAGCGACAAGTTGGTGGAGTTAGCCAACAGAACAACAACGCAGAGTTGGAAGAACATTGAAAGACAAGATAAAATACTGGTTGAGTTACAAAGAGGGTGCAGAAGCAGAGAGACCTGGGTGTATGTGCACATCGATTATTAAAGGTGGCAGGACAAAGTGGAGAGAACTAATGATAAAGCACACACTGTTTTCTTATGTATAAACAGGGGCATTGAGCACAGAGCAAGGAGGTAGTGACAAACTTGTACAAGACATTTGTTAAACCTCAGATGGAGTATTGGATGTAGTTGTGGATGCCACATTTTAGGAGATGCGGAAGCATTGAAAGACTACAGAAACGACTTACAAGAACAGTTCGAGGAATAAGAAACCACAGTGGAGAGGATAGATTGAAGCAGCTGGGACTGTTCTCCTTGGCCACAAGACTAGGAAGACGTAAAACTGGTAAAATTGATTACATGGTAACTCGAAGGTGTTTGAACATTGCTAAGAGTTTTCTGGAAGTGAAAGGTCTAATAGGGGATTAGTAGTTCATAGTTTGTCAAAGAAGTCTGAGTGATCAGAAAAAAATTAAAACAGGACAAGACCCATACAATTAATGGTAGGGCCTTACACAGTGTTGCATAGAGGAACTTAGGGGCTCAGGTACATAATTCTTTCAAGTTTACGTCACATATAGAGAGTGTGATTAAAAAAGCATTTAGCACACTCCACTTCATTGCTCAGTCCTTTGAGTATACAAGTTGGGAAGTCATACTGAGGTTGCACAGAACATTGTACTCCAGAAGAGGCCTCACTAATGTCCAGTTCTGGTCGCTCAATCAAAGGAAGAACACCATTAAGTTGGAGGGGACTCCAGAAAGGTTTGCCAGGATTTTGCCAGGTATGGAAGGTTCGAGTTAGAGAGAGGGGCTGGGATTTTTTTTCCAGTGGAGTGTTTGAGGTTGAGACATGGTTTATAAAGCCTGAGGGGTATAGACAGGGAAAAAAAGAGTACCACCATTAACCTAAGGAGGGGCGCAGATTTCAAGACTAAGGGGTACATTTTTAAAGTGAGATTTTAAAAAGCCACAGAATGGTTCATGTATGGAATGAATTTGCTAAGCAAGTGGCGGATGTGGGTATAAATATAACATTTAAAAGACATTGGGTAAGTATGTGAAGAGGAAAGGTTTGGAGGGATATGGCCCAAGGGGACTGGTTTAGTTGGGGATTATAGTCAACATGGACTGGTTGGACCAAAGGGTCGATTTCTGTTCTGTATGCCTCTAGCACTCTAAGAGAGGGCAATGCATTCAACATATTGTACAGGTCACTCTGGTATAGTGTGTGGCATCAACGCAAATTGACGATAATGCAACTGACAAATTGTGGTCACTGTTTGGATAATACAAACTTTCTACTGAACAGGTATAGCCATTTTCTACAGCGATTTCCCATAGTGCGATTTTCTAGTGTGAGGTTGTGGAGGAACGGAACTGTTGCACTATAGCAGAATGCACTGTACTTGCAGACTTCAGTGAGGCTTTGAGACTGTCTCCCATGCAAGACTGATGGCCAAGCTAAGAGTCTACGGGATCTGAGAAAATTTGACTACGTTTCAGAGAACTGGCTGAGTGGAAGGAAGCACAAGATGATGGTCATATGTTTTTTGTTGACTAGAAGCCAGTGTCCACAAGAATCAGTGTTGGGGTAGTTGCTGTTTATAAGTTTATATAGATGGCTCACAGTAGAATATAGTAGAGTTGATCAATAACTTCACAGGTCATATTAAAGTTGGTGGGTTGCTAAATAGCGAGGAGGACATAGATGGACTCAGTGACAAATGGAATTCAATCCAGATAAGCGCAAGCTGATGCATTCAGGCCGAACAAGGCAAGGGAATACATGACAAATATGATTTGACTCTAGGAAGCACCAACATTGTGATAGTATAGACAAAACAGTGTCAGCACACACCAAGGAGTGAGTAATCACACAGGGACAGTCAGAAAAATTTATTTCCTAATATTAACAAGGAAAATCAGACTGCTGGGCATCAAGTATTGTATCTTGAAATGGAAGATGAAGCTCTGAATGAAAAAGGTACACCAATAGAGATACGGAGTGAAACTGGAGGAAGGTAGTCACTCATGCTGGCTGTTGATTTTGTTTGCCTTCCAGAAAGATTAGTGAAAAAGAAAACATTGATTTTAGGTTTCTGTGGAGGTTACACACCAGTTATCCAAAGTTGGATTTAAAAGTGATTTAGCAAATGGAATTGTAGTAGAAGAGTCATGAAACCAATTTCGATTGAAAGAATTTACTTTATTTTGAAAGACCTTGCATGTTCAAAAATACTGGCCTCAGCAAGGACGATGGAAGAAACCAGTGGAAGTAAAAGAAATTGATGTGCAGTATGAAGAGGAGCTTGGATTGTTGTTTGACTATGTTATAATTAATCTCAGACCCACAAATACAACAGGAAGAAAAAATATCAAAACAAAATGACGACTTGGAAATTCAAATATCCAAGACAACTTTCAACAATTTAATCAAAAAGAATAAGGTAATGAGAATGTCAGTATCATAAATTTTTGGTTGACTCATTTAATTCCAAAGGTAGGTCACTTGGGTATCAGGAGACCTGTGCTCAAATATTAAACTGTTTTCTTGGCCAGGTTTACATAAAATTTAGGCCAAATTTTGCTAGACACACCATATATGTCAGGTAGAGGAGAAATCCAACCATCAATTCAATCTACACCCTGGATTCAAACAGCAGCTTTTGAAGAGCCATTTCACAGGGTCATAATATTTTGCACAAGATCCCAAGCTAAAAAGAACCATAAGTATTTTTTAATTATAATAAAGGTTTGTACAGATCCCCTGAAGCTGTCCCTTTGGAGTAAAATTACTTTCAAATGATAGTTGTGAAGGCAATTCAGTTTTTCTTATCAAAAAATGGATTACGTAAACCAAGAATAAAATATGGAGCTTTGTCTGATTGTATGTCACAAACATTCAATAAAGGCTGATTAGTTTGGGAGTGTAATTAATAACTTCAGTTGTTCAATAAAATCATAAAGGTGTATTGAAATATGACATACAATTCTGAAGAGCATGATTAGAGTTTATTCTCAAGATTGTCATAATTATTGGGTAAAGGAACTCCATTATTTGCCATTAGGGATGCTCCTAATGAGTCAAAAGCATTTGGTCTTTCAGTTTTTGAACTGTTATGGACTTTCAGTATTGTGAAAGGATTACTTATATTAATTGAAGCAAAATTGATAAAGCAATAGTACACTTCCAGTATATGCTTTGAATTTCAGGAAGTTGGTCATAAAGCACTGAAAGAAAAAAAATCAGCCAATCTGTCATGTTAACATGTTGAAGAGATATGATGACAGGGACAATGATGAGAAGAATAGAGAGCTTCTTAAAAGATTAGATAGATATGTTAACTTCTAGCAAACTAGCAATGTGACTAGAGTTAGAATCAGAATTTTTACTGGGTGCAAACAGGTCTTTCTGCCCAACAAGTCCACACTGGCCCTCCGAATAGTATCCCACCAGACCCATTCCCCTACATTTACACCTGACACGTGCAATTAACCTATACACCCCTCAACACTATGGGTAATTTAGCATTTTCACCTAACCTGCACATCTTTAGATTGTGGGAGGAAACCAGAGCACCCCAGGGAAATCCACACAGACACAGGGAGAATGCACAAACTCCACAAAGACAGTCGCCAGAGGCTGGAATCAAACCTGGGTCCCTGGTGCCGTTAGGCAGCAGTGCTAATCACGGAGCTCTGTGCCATCCCTACTTGGAGGATAATAAAGAAACAGATTAAATTTCCAGAAAAGGCAAAGATAAAACTATTCTGGCTGTGCATAATCTTAGTGTGGGAAATGAATTGTCTCTAACAAGGGCTTTACACACTCAATCCAGAGAGGTTAACTCAAGTATGAGATTAAGTTCATGATGGACAGTGACATTATTGAACAGTGTCAAAGTAGCTGGAGACAACCTATCATGCTGCTGCTAACTAGGTGAATCATACGGATGCTGTATAAAATACTGCAAGATCAACATAATAACAAAAGCAGACTTGCATCTTACTTCAAGATTGAAGGACTGCATTGAACTATTTGGACATGATTCATTACAACCTGACTTGCTGCAACGGTATTGGCAAGTTCTGTTCACTGATGGAGCTAAAGAAGTGGAGAGTTTTGGTAATGCTGGTGTACTTCAGTGCAAAGCTATGCTATTTCGCATACAAAACTGTTCAGCAATGCTCCAATGACTAACCAAATAAATCACGGATGAATGAGCTGTGCAATTTGTGTTGTTTACATGGACAATTTGCTTCTTTTTAGCCAAACCCAGGAAGAACATTTACACAACTTCACTGAACTATTTGACCAGCAATCGATGGCCAATTTGATTTTAAATCTGACTGAGATTACATTTGCCCAAGCAAAACTAACTTAGATGGATTCCAGGTCATGGCTTGAGAATTGAAAGGGCTATTATAGATCATCCCCTACCTAGGACTGAAATTTTGTGTGTATTGATGGATATATTGTCTCGATCTTCATTGGTGTCACTGCACCTTCAACAAATGTTCAAAGCAGACAGGAAATTTGAATAGACACAAGAGTGTCGAAATATCTTTCTAATCTTGAAACTTGTGCGGACAACTGCACTAGTTTTAGCTGTGCCATATCATGAAGCCATGTAAGCTTGCTGTTGATGTCAATGACACTGGTTTGGGGGCTGCTTTACTGCGAAATGAGCTGGAAATTGATTGGCTTGTCTACACATCAAAAATCATTCACTCGCTAACTAAGAGATACTCAATCTTGTATTGGCTATACATCATTTTGAATTATACATCTCTTTTATACAGACCATGATTCCCTGACTTATTTGAAAATATTTGGAGACAATATGATTTTATGGTTGGAGGAGTAAGCTCCATCATATCAATGTGGAAATCATTCATGTGCCTGAAAAAGAAAACGTTGTAGTGGACATATCAGAAGTGCACAAGATAGATAGAATACAGCGTGGGGCCCACGAAATTTTGTAAAATATAGATGCTGTGTAACTTATTGCATGCTTCACATCATGTTCCAACTGTTAGTTTAACAGTGTTGAAAATTTGACAGCTAATGAAAAACATTAAATTTTTTTATATGGAGAGGTGAGATGCAAGGCGCAAGACTTAAATGCAAGTTTAATAGTATTTAGAGTTTTGACCTGCATGAAAGAAGCCGAATTAGCTTGTCAGGCCTACTTGAGCCATGAATTTTTCATCAGTATGAGGCAGATTGCCATTACCATTCCAGGCAATGTGTTTGTATTTGGGGAAGGTTTATGAATGAAAAAAGAATTATTGAAGAGTGCTAGCCTGATTGCAGTTACAAAAATCAGGAGTTGATTCTTTTTGCTTATGGCAAAGAACCCATTGCTTCAAGAGCTTTTGTTCTCAGTTTGCAGATTTCTGGTTGAAGTTGGATGTACGAAGCAGATTCTCCTAGAGGAATAAGTTAGCTCAGAACTGTCAAGATACAAGTTACCTCAGAAAAGTTCAGGACCAGCAGTGTTCAGTTAGGACCCTGAAAAGATCATTCCAAGTGGAGAAATTCTAAGCTCAGTAGTGTAAACACTCAAGAGACTATAAAATACTCAAGAATTGGAACTCAAAACTACAGTTATGTCAAACCTATAGATGGAATAGGGAAGGGTTTGATTAAAGTAACACAAGGCTGCTGGGAATAAGTTTGTGTTTGTGTTTAAAAGTCTTTCAAATTTTGTATTATATGTATCGGTTGATTTATTTTGTATTATTTTCTTTTGCATAACAAACTTGTGTTTTACTGTCAGATCTAGATAATGTGCCTGTGTTTCACTGAAACACCACATCTCTATATATAGAGAAAACTATGTATACTCTCTCAAGTCAGATTTCAGTCTGGCATCTGACCGCTAATATCAGTGAGGATCTAAAATCTGAATACAGGTTGTTGTCAGGAGCAACCATTTAATACATGCTCTTTCTTACTTGCATTAAGAAGCCATTTTGTTCTAAGATGACAAAATGGTTCTAGGCTAAAAATGGACAATTCTGCTTAAAATGGCCTTTAACCATGCTAAAAGCAGCATTTCTGAATTAACCGTAGAGTACTGAAACAAAGATTAGCAGTCAATGCTTCCTTTACAGCGTAGAAATAATTAGACAAGGTAAGACATAACTAGCCAGCCTAACTGACCTTGCAAATGCAGGTGCCAAGGGAGATAAAGAAGCTTGGATGCGTAAAGGAACGTTGGTTCTCAGGAAATACCATTGGGGTAAGTTGCTGTCAATAATGTCATTTTATTAAATTTAATTGGTAATTGTCTGACTCTGCTTTGTAACCATGGCTGTACTTCTCCAAAAAAATTAAAATGTCTTTGTCTTAAGCCACGTGCGCAGCTTTTTCCTAGGGTCACGGAAGTGTTTAACCTCTGTTGCTGGACAACCTGTGCCCGGCCATGATAAATAAAGTGTGAAATCTTGTAGAGCCAAACTGAATTGCTAGTGTTTATTGACCAATCACGGAACAGAGAGACCCCTCCCATGGGTCCAGATCATCTTCAGCTGCCAGCATAATAGAAGCAACATGAAGTTTCAAAGCAATACACAGTTCCACATTGATGTATACATGAAGTTAGAAGGCACATTAAATTCCAAGGACTACAACTGGAGTTTGCAGTTTTGGGAGAGACTTGATTAAATGGAGTACACTAGATGATGCTTTATGTACAAAAGTGCAAATCAGACAAATTAAAACACTTACAAATGTTTGGAGACAAAAAAAAACTGTGGCTGAAGGAGATTTAGAAGTATATGGTACCCAAATCAAAAGTTAATGCATATAAAAAGTTAATCAAAGAGATGCAGACTTTTGGGACACTAAGTCTTAAGACAGATGTGATATTAGGTGGGAGACAGCACAAATCCGCCAAATTAATATCGTGGTTAACAATCAGGGTGATATTGGGATCATTTTTGAGGTTAGATTGTTGAAGGGTTATGTAATTGGACTTTTAAAATAGTGCAGTAATTTGCTTGAAAAATACACAAACATTCCCCTGATTGAGGTATCCAGAACAATAAGGTCAGAAGAGGACTGCAGAAATTTTCCAAAAGATTGTGGATGCAAAGGGCCAATTAAAAGCTTTTAAGGATAGAATTGATTAATTTATTGAAGACCATCAAAAGATAAAATCAATAGCCATTAAGATATAAACCAGCTGGATTTTACCCCAATGGTATGGATCAAGTTCAAGGGGTTGAATGACTGACTACTGTTGCTACAAGCAATCATGCTCGACAACCAACTTTGTCCAATCTTGAGCACTTTTAATTCTACATAAATAGAGGCAATGCACTTGCATCTTCTCTGGCCAAAAGAAACAAAAGACCAATGTCCAATCTTGGGCCAGTACTTTGAACCCGACACGGTCATGACAACCTTTTTCTAATTTGTCAAACAAAAAGTAATTCAGAGGGAGGCTTTCATTTTGTTCAGAAAAAAAAATTAACCTACTTTAAAAATCAATTCCAAACTGAAAAGAAAACCTATCCTATGTTAAAGTAGACTTGGAATCAAAATGTTTGTTTTGTTCATAACACTAACATTTCTTTTATCAAGATAGTTCTGGGTGTAACAGGAACCATAGGACAAAATATGTTTGGAAGCAGCAAAATAATTGCTCATGGGCTACACCTCAATGAATGGGTATTGATCATCTGTTCCTCAAGGGCAAGAGGAAGTGGCAGCTCAAATCTTCATTTTTAGCAGTATTCTTAGGTAGCTTCCTTTTTTGGTGTATGGGAACCTATTAATTAAGGGCAACTTTTTTTTTTAAACATGCCCACGAATATCAAATTGATGAATTTCACCCTGACATCCAGGAGGGCTGACAGAAAGACAATAGCAAAGTAAACAAAGGAGAAGCAAGTTGGATTAAGGGGAATATCTACCTTTCCAAAGAGGAAAGCTGTCATCACCAGGAGACTATATCTCAGTGGCTATTTTGATTTACAACATGCAGCTGTATGATTTCAATGGCAATGGAATTTTGATTATTATCAGCAGAAACAAACTGCTCAAAATCAATTCCTCATTTCAAAGAATTTAAACAGAAGTAACCTCTCACAAATAACATGAAGCTGAATTTCCCTACTATAAACCCTTCTGGACTTATTACCCCTCTCTGCCTTTCCACACCTCCAATGAACTACAAGCCTTAAAAAGTTGAAGGCTGACACTAATTACTACTACTTACATTTTTGGTCTTACAATACTGGTGGTCCTACACTGTGTTTTGGCTTTGCACCTAGTTTTTTTGAATTGAAATATATTACTCTGGCAGGTTTTATACTGCTTTAGGGATTGTGTTCTTGATAGGAGTTAAATTTTTTCCACATAATCTGCAGGAATTTATGCAAAGGAGGCAACAGCCCTGCACGCATATTTATGATTTCAATTGTTTGTTGTGGGCAATAGACAATAACCACTTCAACATCTGCAGGTCCTCCACAAGTGTCTGACGCGAGAACTGTGAGAGATCAAAGGCAGCCAAGTATGGAGGAGAAGGGAGGGAGGCAGAAAGAATGAAAGAGGGTAGGACAAGACTGACCAACATGCATTTCTATTGAACCTTTCATAACATTAGTGTGCCAATCAAGTTTGGTGTACAGCCTCTACTGTAATTTAGGCAAACAGCCAACATTGTTACAACAGGGACTGTGCTGTCACCCTGACCCCAATAATACATGGGTCAAAACAAAAGCAAATCATGCAGATGATGAAAATTTGAAATAAAAACAAAGTACATGATAAACAAAGTGCAATGATCTCAAAATAACCTCCATTTACTCCAAAGCAATGACATGCCGATCTCAAGTGGCGGGTATCAGCCATAATCTTAATTGTGTTGTATTCCACTCATTAAGAACCTCCCAAATATATGCCATTTGTTAATACAATGCTAAGTAGAGTTTGATAAGTGAATAAGAGTCAGCCCATTCTGAGGGAGGAGCAGAACACAGAATTTGTAGACAAGTTTAAAAAAATGCAAATATTCAGTGGGCTGAAGGTGGTTGTTAAACAGTAGAATGTACACATCTATACAACTGAATTAAACCAAAATCTGAACATTTCACCACTACAGGTGTTGCTGTCATATTACTTAACAGAACAAACTTCTTCCAATTAAACTACAGTAACCTACTCCAATATTATTGGAGACAGCCAGATAATGAATTCAGTTTTGAAATTTCCTCTGTACTACCAAAGATTAACAGGATTTCATGAATACTTGATGCATGGACGAAGGGAAGCTAACATAGGTCCATATACAAAACTAAAAGATCAATTATCAAGTGAAATAAAAATCAAATTATGTATTTAAGAAAACAACCATTCAATTTATATAGAATCATTCATAACAAACTGAAGTGCAATAACTATATAGTTACTATCAAGTACTGATTCTTCAGAGTAGAAAAGGAGATAAAATTTTTAGTTTGAAGACTCCATGAAAACAGGAGCAAAAAAAAGGGGCTGATTCATGTTGAGCTTCAATATTTACCATCTGCAAAAGAATTGGGTAGTGCAAGCTCAACCTAGCACTCCATGCTAATATTGCTCTTCTCTAAATAACGCACTTGCTCAGCAACATACCACAGAAACCCTACACAGTGTGGAGACAAGCCATGTGGCTCAAAAAGTCCATAATGACCCTCCAAAAAGAGTATGCCACCTAGAACTATTCCCCTACCCAATTAGCCTACATTTACCCATGACTAACCTACACATCCCTGAACATTACAGGCAATTTAGCCTGGCCAATTCACCTAACCGACACATCTTTGGATTGTGGAGGAAACCGTAGCACACTGGGGAAACACACGCAGACCAGGGAGAATGTGCAAACTCCACACAGACAGTTGCCAGAGGCTGGAATTGAACCCAGGTTCCTTAACGCTGTGAGGCAGCAGTGCGAACCACTGAGCCACCGTGTCACCCAGCAGCGTATCAGGAAGGAGTCTGAGGAAGGGTCACCAGACCAAACATGTTAATTCTTATTTCTCTTCACAGATCCTGCCATGCCCACTGAGCTTTTCCAGCAATTTCTGTTTTAACTATTGGAGTATCATACTAGATTATAGACTCTAGCCCTATGGGATTTGAATTCAGATCTTCCTGTTCCATTGTTAAATAGCTGCTAATCGAACTGAACTAAACCAGTTTAGTTTAGTTGAGAACATCTGTGAAAATATTGGATGATGTTGTTGGATAGCACTTATTAATATACTCACACTATTAATTACAGGTATTTAACAGAGGACAAATGAAGCAGTCTCAATTGAAACACTGCCAGGAACTGGATTTTTCTTGAGTTTTAACCCGGTGTAGCTATTACTCAGTTTATTCAATTGGACCCATCCTTCCATTGCTGACATGACTTGGTAGTTAACACACTTCAATCAACACATTTTTAAGGCACATGCTTCCAATTCTTTAGAAATAATACTTCACCAATGTCCTGCTCTTCCCAGTTCCCAAGGTTATTCCTAATCTGCCCAGTTGTCTCCCCAAGCTTGCTCATACTTTCTTAATCTGACTCAGCTATCTCAAAGCTCCACTTCTACGGTGACTGTTGTTTTCAGGGTTATCATCTGTTTTGGCCCAAATGATGCAGCAGAACCAACTATATCCCTAGACTATAGAGTATCTTTTGTTTTTCACCCATTCCTATTGCACGAATTGTTTTTGACATCAAAAGTGACCTACATTAATAAACTCTCTCATCTTTCTCCAAAGTGCCAACTGCAACAAATCAAGAACAAGCTATGAAAGCAGCCGCCATTCTCTGGATAAACTGAATACACTCAATTCCACATTTGCTTGCTTCATATACTGTGTAAAATGCAAGTACAACTGGTCTGAGAGAAAGTGTTGAGGAATAAGGTCATATGCAACAGCTTTATTTAACATTTCTATTTGCTAAAATTCGAGACAAACAGCTATCTAAAACCAGGAGGACACGTCCACTGTTAATAAGATACAGGTGCAGAATTAGGCCATTTGGCCCATTGAGCCAGCTTCACCAGGTAGAGTCATAGAGATGTACAGCATGGAAACAGACCCTTAGGTCCAACCCGTCCATGCGGGCCAGATATCCCAACCCAATCTAGTCCCACCTGCCAGCAGTCAACCTATATCCCTCCATCTCTGCTCTTGAATTCAAACCCTCTTGAAAAGAAGGTTAACATGACATTTGCCTAATTGTTAAGAAAACCTGCATGTCAACCTTAATACTGAAGGGTCCCAAGTCCCTTTGTGCTTCAGACTTCCAAAGCTTTTCCCTATTTAGAAAATAATCTTCACCTCTATTCTTCCTACTTTCCCAATGCTGTAATCCACAGTTTTCCAAATAACAATTACATATTGAGTAATATTAAGATACCAGGCAATATATATTCTAAGAAGCACAATTATCTTCAAATGTAACCAAGTCATTCAATGATCCTACAGGGATAAAGTAGGGGTGTCAATTTTATGATATCAAGTTGAAAGAGTGTTTTCTCAGCAGTGATCAGATGTGAAAGCCTCAAAAATAAGCCCATGAACTCCAGGCAATTTCCAATAAATAGGGACGGCACAGTAATTTTTGAAATCATCTTGTCAAGCATTGTTCTTTTTACAAAGTTCGAGTATAAAATGACTGAGATCCGGTAGCATGTTACTTTGCTTGGCAGTTTTGTGCTACTTTCCTCTTTTCAACCCTCCTGGTTTTTGATGGTCTTCATCTATCCCATACATTTCAGCAAATAGAAATGCTAAATAAAGCTACTGCATGTGGAATTTAATAAATTGGCTTCAGTCATCGACATTTTTCTCCCAAGACCAGCATTGTACAAAGCAAGTGCAACCTGAGAATGCAGGAACTTTATCTACAGCATGCAGGGTTTCATCATGGCTGGTTATTGACTTGCTGCAGCTAGGATAGTGGAAGTCCCCCTGCACAAATTAAAAGGAAAGTTTGTTACAATTTGTTAATATAGGCCACTTTAGATGTCAAAAATGATTAGTGCAGAAAGAGCTAGAGAACAATCTCAGTAATCACCCAAACCTGGATGAGCAACTCCAAGCAATTCCCCAAAACATCCTGCAATAAGCAAGCAATTTAATATTCAAATACGTTTCCAGATCTCAAAGTTTATGCGCTCAAAATCAATGCACTGTACTTACTTATTACCAAGCATTAATTAGTTTTAGGCTTACTTACTACCAGGCGGAGGGACTTTAATCAGAAGCAACCACATCAGGAATGCATGCCTGTTGTTGTCTGGAACAAGTGACCACAGAGGAGGATTCTAGTCCCCCTCAAAATAGGTTGTTTCTTGGCACCAAAGCAATTCAAAGCATGATCATTGATTTTGCTCATGGCTTAAAAAACCTTCAGTTTGCACGTTTACAAACTCTGAAATGAAGGCAGCTAACAGTTTGGAATTGTCTCACACCTCAAGTCTACCATGTCACAGAGACAAATGCGAAAGCCCAAATCTGACCACTTCTCAGCAAGATTCAGAGGTTGTGCATTTAGGTTCAAGGTGATAATGCACTTGGATAGACAAAGAAAAACAGCCCCCCTAATATCTTCCATATCACCAAAGAAACCATTTTGAAGACAAGTAAACCAGATGGTTCCAGATATCATAACTTCCCAAAAAATGTAAACTTTGTTAAAATACAAAATAAAAAGACATTCACATCCCAACTCTACTAAAACGTAATTTTAAGTGGATTGAGGCAAAAGGAAGGATTGCAAAATACATCAAGTGTGCGAGAGAGTGCGAGAGTGCGCGCATGCAAGAGTGCCTGCAAGTTTGAAATGTAGAAACTTTAATAAATTAGTGATAACTGGAAAAAACTTCATTTTGAAAGCCATCAAATAGCTTTATATTTCCAACAAAATCCCAGGCAAGGCAAACAAGATGTTTAAAAAGCGGTGAATGCTCAAAATCTCATGTTAACAATTATGATGTTTTGGCCCCAAACAAGAACCCAGTCAAAACTCAAATCTAATTCCTCAATTTTAAAAATCAAACCGCTCAACCGAGGTTTCATATATTTAACCTTCCCTGAGATATTTCTACCCCAAGTGTATGCACAATCTAGTCTACACTACCACACAGAGGTCAGTGACCAATAAATCTGAACCACTACCATAATGTCTGAGTGCATATGCCACAGGCTCCAAATTATGTTGTATAAAGACCCAGATTCATTAATTCTATTCAGGGTTCTTGAATATTTTAGTACTACCTCCACAGCTTCCATTTTTCCAGTACAAACTGTTCAACTTAAAATGCAACTGCAGTCCTGCCAACATCTAAACATACACCACCAGGGGCAACAGTGCCATTAGAACACTGATTGATGATAAAAGTCCGAAAGAAAGACAAAGGTCATGTTTCTGATGGGGATATTTTGTCAGTATTATGATAGACTCTTATAGATTGAAAGACTGAAGAGAAAAAACATGCACAATCACAAGGGCACATTCAATGTTAAAAAACTGACAATAAACCTTTTAAGCATGGGAAAATATTTTTGGAATGGTTCAACATTTGCAAACAGAGTAAGGAAGGCCAGAAGTAATTATAATTGGTCACTAACAAATACAACATGTTAATTATAGAGCACAATAATGGATGGTATGGTGGCTCAGTGATTAGCACTGCTGTCTTACAGCGCCAGGGTCCCGGGTTTGATTCCAGCCTTGGGGGACGGTGTGTGGAGTTTGCACATTGTCCTCACGTGTGCATGGATTTCCTCCAGGTGCTTATGTTTCCTCCCATAGTCCAAAGATTCAAAGTTAGGTGAATTGGCAATGTTACATTGTCCATAGTGTTCAGGGATGTGTCTGTTAGACGCATTAGTCAGGGATAAAATGCAGTCAGGGTATGAGAATGGGTCTGGGTGGGATACTCTTTGGAGGGTTGGTGGGGACTTGTTGGGCCAAATAGCCTGTTTCCACACTGTAGGGATTCTATGATTCTCTGCGATAATAATTTGTACATGGAGGCTGTTGTCACAAGAACAGCTCATACCCAAACAATTGACTGAAATATGCAACCATCTGTTCAGATGCATTACCAACACCAAATTGAAGTAAAACTGATTTGACTGTTGACAGTTAGCTGGCAGGTTTTTTAAAAATCATGTAGGAAGAGGTTTTTTTTAAATGTAACTATTACTGCTTACGAAATTACTTGTTAAAACATGCACTGTCTAGACTGGAAAGACGAGTTATACTGAAGAAAACACTGGCTCTCAGGTGCAAGATTGACAGCACTGTTCATGCAATGAAGGCATCACTATTTCAGAGTTCAGCCTAAGTAGGGAAAGCACTACTTGAGGCAATGTTAAGTACCAATAACGGTCACAAACTCCAAAGTTGCTTGGTAAGATGCCCTAATACACAATGCAATTCTTGAGTCACAGGTTAGTACGTAGGTACAGCATGTAACAAAAGCAGCAAATGGGACTCTACCCTTCATGATGAGAGGAACTGAACATAAAAAGATCAGAAAGTATAGGAGAAACTCAGCAGGTCTGATAGCAGCAGTGGAGGAAGAAACTGGGTTAACATTTCAAGATGGATTTGACTCTTCAGAACTGAAAGTGGTTTGAACATTGTCATTTTGTTTTTGAAGTTGTGGACAAAGGGAAAGGAAAAGCAACTGGAAGACGTTGCAAGTGTTCCCAGAGCAAAAAATGAGTGCTAATAATGGTGAAGGAGGGATCAAGATCCAAAGTGGTTGAAGAGAAGAAAGTATGTCCATTCTACTGACAGCAAAATCAACATGTTACAGCAAGGATAGGGGGGTACACAAGGAAGAGATTGTGCTCTGAACTTAACTTGATAGTGTGTCCTTGAGACCGTAACGTGCCGAAGTGCAAAACAAAGTGCTATTTCGCCAGCTCGAGAGCGCTTCATTGGAATGCTGCCCAGACACTGAACATAAGGACAGCAATGTGGTTTATTGAAATAGCAAGCAACTGGGAGGTTAGTGTCATTCCTATGGATAAAGCGAAGTCTCCCACAATATGGTTCCCTAGTCTGCATTTGGGTTTGCCTATGTAAAAGCAACAGCATTGGGAGCAACAAATACAGTAGGCTAGATTCAAAGTCATACAAGGAGAATATTTAACTTGTTTGAACTGTTAGGTATGAGGCAGAAGGTTGGAGAAAGGAAATGAGTAAGGCTACACCTTCTATCCTAGCACAGGAAGATGCCATGTGTGAACAGAGGATGTTTCACAGCTGATTGAGTGGAACAGCATTTCTGAGGAGAATCGGGCTCCATCAGAATGCTGACAGTCAAGGGGAGGGAAGTTGTACTTTTCTGGAGGTGATAGAAATGACAGATTAATCCTGTGAATGCAGACAGACGAGTGAAGTGGAAAATGAGGTCAAGAGGAAGCCTTTTTTTTGCCTGGGAGAGGGAAGAAGGGATGAGTATGTATGTTGGAGATGTGTCAGACAGTTCAGGACCATGATGGGAGGGACACTGGTTGATGAGAAAGGAGAACAAGTCAGGGGCACCCCAACCAGGGGATGGTATCATCAGAACATATGCAAGACTTAAACTGGGAGAATGGAATGGATTCCGTGCAGGAAGGTGAGAGTTTTGTCAAGGTAACTGAGCATCAGTGGCTTTCTGATGGATATTGTTGGACAGTCTGTACCCAAAAATAGGGAGGAGGACGTCAAGGAAGAGAAGAATTTCAGAGCTTGACCAGGTGAAGGTGTGAGAAGGATGGAAATTGGAAGCAAGACTGAATAATTTTTCCAATTTTGGATGGCAGAATCAATGACAAAGTAATTGGATAAAGAATTGTGTGGGGAGACCCTAAGTCGGGTTGGAAGAAGTAAAGTTCCACACAACCCATAAAAAGGGACAAACAGAACTGGGACCCATGGTGGTAGTTAGAGGTGGGGGTGGGATTTGGGGGTGGGGGGGCAGAGGGGGTGGTTATGGAAGAGAGACAGATTGAGTTGGAGAAAGTGAGATGAGTTGAAGGGAAACAATCATTCCAAGTTAGAACAAGCTCAGTGCAGTGATGGGCACAAACTGTTTTGGCATCTCATGGAAGCAGGAAACGGTCAGACCTCTGATGGGGTATGGATCAGAGTGACTGGAGTTCCTTGGTGAAGAGAAGCTACCTATAACCAGAAAGCTAACAAATTGTGTATTCCGTTAGCAACCCAAAATTAGGGGAGTGCCAAAAGGATCAGTATGACGCCACAGTCATTTAAATAAAGACTAACGACTTGGATGGGGGCGACACGATGGCTCAGTGGTCAGCACTGCTGCCTCACAGCACCAGGGACCCAGGTTCAATTTCTGCCTCGGGCAACTGTGTGTGGAGTTTGCACATTCTCCCTGTGCCTTCATGGATTCCCTCTGGGTGCTCTGGTTTTCTCCCACAATCCAAAGATATCCTAAATTTCCCCATAGTGTCATTGCCCCAAGGTGCATTAGTCAGGGGTAAATATAGAATAGAGGAATGGGTCTGGGTGGGCACTCTTCGGAGGGTTGGTGTGGACTTGTTGGGCCGAAGAGCCTGTTTCCATACTGTAAGGAGAAGAGTTAATGCACTATAACCAAGTTGCAGATGACTGAAACATCGGTGGGAAAGCAAGTGGTCATGATGACAGAATTTCCAGAGAGCTACGGATACATTAAGCAAGTTGGCAGATGGAACATCAATGTGAAAAATTAAGTTGTGCACTTCTGGAAAGAAGAGTTGTTGTTGAATATTCTTAAAACGGAGAAAGACTGCAGAGAGCTACACAACAAATTTGGGAATCCTCATGCATAAATCATCAAAAAACTAGCATCCAAGTTCAGTGAGTAACAGAAGTCAATCGGAATGTTGGCCTTCATTTCAAGGGTAATGAAGTGCAAATATAGGATGGCTCTACATAAACTATCGAGAGATTAGTCAGATCATAGCTGGAATAGTGAACCCTCTTGGTCCCCTTAACCAAGGGAATATATATTGACATTTTAGGCTTCAGAGAAGGTTTACTAGCTTGACCCCAAATATAGAGAGGCTGTCCTATAACGAGAGTTAGAGTAGATTGGGTCTGTACTCAATGGAATTTAAAATAATGAGGCAACTTTATTAAAACATACAAGATTCTTAGGGCACTTGGTAGATGTAGAATTGTTGTTTCCCCTTGTGGAAGTCTAAGACCAGGAAGTGTCACCTCAGACTAAAGGGTGACACATTTGAAAGAGACATGGGGAGGAATTTCTTCTCAGGATAGTGAATTGATGGAATTCTTTACCACAAAGGGTTGGGGAGGTTGGATGATTAAATACATTCAAGACTGAGATAGATAGATTTTAAATCAGTAAGGGAATCAAGGGTTATGGAGGAAAAGGCAGGAAAGGAAAATTGAGGATTATGAGATCAGCCATAATCACACTGAACGGCATAGATACAATGGCGTACTTTTTAAAAAATTCATTGATGAGATGAAGACATCGTTGGTTAGGCATTTGTTGCACATCCCTACTTGTCCAAAGAGTCAACCGCTTTGCTGTGGGTCTGGAGTCACATGTAGGCCCAGGCTAGGTAAGTAGTTTCCTTCCTGTAAGGAAGTTAGTGAACCAGATGGATTTTTCTGACAATTGACTCACAATTAATTAGTCTCTTAATTCCAGATTCTTAAATTCAAATTCAACCATCTGCTGTGACAGGATTCAAACCCAGGTACCCCAGAACATTACCTAGGTTCCTCAATGTTCAAGTCCTGCTACTCCTGGGTTGCAGCAAATATTAATGATTTAATCAAAGGATAGCCATTAAAAACATTAGTTGGGCCACATTTGGAACATTGTATGCAGTTCTGGTTGCCACACTATAGGAACGGTTAGGCAGCTTCAGAGAGGATGCAAAAGATTTTGACCAGGTTGTTGCCCGGATTGGTGTGTGCTAGTTATAAGCGGTTGAACAACTTGGATTGTTTTCACTCGAGTCTTGGAGGCTGAGGGGCAACCTAATAGAAGCAAATAAAATTAAATGAGGGGCATGGGTAGGGTGGATGGGTGGAGTCTTTTAGGAGGGTGGTAGGTGCTTGGAATGCACTATAATGGGATGCAATAGAAGCAGATATGTTAACAAAGTTTAAGAACACTTAGACAGACATGAGCAGGCAGGGATAGAGGGGTACAGATATGTGCAAGCAGATGGGATTAGCTTGGAATGGCATCATGGTAGTCCGAAGATGATCCTCCTGTGCTGTACTATTCGATGTTTCAAAGTACACAAGTCCCTAATTTATCAGTATGATATCAGGTTTAAAAGAAAACAAATGACCAGTTTCTGTACTTAAATAGAACTAAAAAGTACCATGAAAACACAAACATCACTTCAAGACTCCATCTACTTGCTCTGGTTGTCTTATCACCCTCAAAAAAAAACTCCATTATCAAACAATTGATTTTTCATAAATCCACACTGACTTTATGTAACCCTGTTATCACATCCTTTATAAATAAATATCAGCACTTTCCCTACTCTCCAACTTAAGATAACCAAAATATAATTTGTGACCTTAAGAGTAGTTTCAGTACTGTGCTGGGATACCTAATTGGCTGGCCTCAAACGTGGTGACAAAAAACAGCCTTTGCACATACCTTTGAAAGTGAGAGCAAGTGGGTGAGTTTGATGTCTGCTGTAAAAAAAAGAAATCAGTGTTATCTGGGAAATTGCTTGGACTGGAAGAGAGGAGGCTGGATGGGCTGGGATGTTTTTCCACTGAATCTTAGAAGGTTGAGGAGTGATCTTATGGAAGCTTATAAAATTACGAATCGTTTTACTAAAGTCTCTTCACTAGGGTAGGAGAGTTCAAAACTAGAGCGCATGATGTTAAGGAGAGACGACAAAGATTTAAAAAAGGGACCCATGGAGCAGTTGTTTTTCAGAGGTGGATTCATATGTGGAATGAACTGCCAGAGGAAGTGATGGATGCAGGTACAGTTACAACATTTAAAAGACATTTCAATAGGTCCATGAATAGGAAAGCTTTAGCAGGATTTAAGTCAAATGCAGGAAAGTGGGACTAGTTTAGCTTGGGAAACTTGGTTATCAGAGAAGAGTTGGACCAAAGGGTTTGTTTCAGTGCTGTATCATTCTATGATAGTCAGTAATGCCCGATTTGTCCCCTCCCTTCTTTTGTAAATATAGAGGAGTTGAATTTCGTCCTTCCAATCTTCTGGGACTGTTCTTTCAAATTCAATATGTTCTCCAAGTTAATTGACATACCCCATTATGACAGAACTGGATCATGATAAAGCTGCTGAACACAAGCTTCTGGGTTGAAACTGTAATGACAAACTAGGGCTCTCAATTTAGCAGTGCAATTGAAGGTTGTGCTGTGTCATTGGAACAAAATCCTGGAATTCCCTCCCTCATGGCATTACGGGTCTACCTATAGTAGATGGAATGCAGCAGTTCAAGAAAGCAGTACATTATCACCTTCTCTAGGGCAACTAGAGATAGGCAAATGCCTGCCCCATCAACAACATTCATGTCCCAAGACGGAATAAAAAAAACCATACCTGGCCCTCTTCACAGCATCTAATATAGAACATACAACAAATTTCATCGACATTATCATGTGACCTTGCTTAAAAATGAGAAATAAAAATGATATCCTCTTCTGTACGCCACAATATACTCAGCCACTAGAATAGTCTCTCCGAAGGCCTGAGGGAAGAGCTTCTCTGCTTAGCATGTTCGCAGCCAAATCAGTTTCTCAATTCCCATAGAAACCCATATCCCATGGTATGGTTTTTCATTCACGAGCAGTTCAACCACAAACTGACAACCTCAAGTGAAGCAGCTCAACCCCAGAAAGTGTTAATTACAGGATGTGTTTTGACAATCACAGAAATTGTAGCACCATAATATTCTGTCAATCAAAAACAGTCACAGTGGCTTTGATACTCTTAACAGAAAAAGCAATGTAATAGTGCTCCCTCTTTGACCAAGATCAATGCTGTAAGATCTATTAATTATTTAACTAAATGACACATGAAGCAATCCTCAAATTACACTGCTGATGTATGATAGTCCCAGGCAATAACCAAAATGACAAGAGTCTACTTTTGTTTTCTCCTTGCATGATTGTTTTACTCCTCAGATCTTTATCCTCCCTCGCTTTCACCAAGCAGAACTCACTTCCCCTTGATTTATAGCTTTTCCTGCTACCTTTTGTTCAACTTTTCTGATCCATCATCCTCTATTTCTTCCTGTCACAGATGCCTGATCAACACTTCCCCTCAATCTCATTATTTACCATCAGGAGCATTATACAAAGGCATTCACCAATTTTAGGCAAATCATCTATAAATCCCTTTAATTACCCCTGATTGCAATAATTATGAAATTAATAAATTCATTTAAAATTTTTTTTAAACTTCTACTGGATAACTTGGAAATTTATTTTCCCATAATGATAACCCTAAAAGACAATTCCCCATTGTTGGTCTTAAAGTAACTTCGTACTGGTTTGAAACTGCATCCCTCAGTCCTATAATTAATTTTCTGAACTTGGTTTCTTCAAACATTCCATTATCTTGTATGCCCCCAGGATCATCTCTTAGAAACGGTGTACCCAAGTGGTTTATTCAGGTTTCAGCTATCTTTTGTCATAGTTCACAGCCTACATGTTTCAGAGCAAGCACAGCGGAACGAGACTCATCTCTCCTTATTTTAAGTCTGACAGCCGCTTTTTCATCCCACCACAGCAGAACCCTACACTTGGGTTTTTGAGTCAGCTAAAGCTATGGCTGCAACATTAATGCATAAGGAACACTAGTTGGCTGCTATCTGATGATTTCAGCACTTGGAAACTGAGCTTCCTGCTTTCTGATCAGATCATATTCAACCACCATCCCTGACCAATATAGTCTCCAAATCTGGAAGTGGCTCAATTCTAAGATTAACAACCCTGCTTTAAATACATTATGGCATCACCATCTCCAGCTCTAACCTCTTCCATTCCAAATACCTATCCTCCAACTCCAAGGTCAGAGCACACTCAAATTTGTGTGATGGAAAAGACTAACGAGTGCCAAAGAGGAGACTGAAGCAAACACAATAACCTTCAGCCAGAATCGCTGAGATGACGATCCATCTCGGCCTCCTCCAGTGGTTCCCAGCATCACAGATGCCAGTCTTCAACCAATTCAATTCACTCCACATCAAGTAAAGAAACTAGTGGATGCATGGGCCTTGACAAATTTCCAACAAAACTCAAGACTTGGGCTCCCCTTGCCAAGCTCTTCTAGTACAGTTACAACACTGGCATCTACCCCATGTGGTGCCCAGCTTTGTCCTGTACACAAGAACAAATAATCCAACCCTAACAGTTACCACTCCAGTCTACTGTCATCAATAAACTGATGGAAGGTGTCATCAACAGCACTACCAAGCAGCACCTGCTCAGTGTAGCCCAATTTGGGTTCCACCAGAGTCATTTAGCTCCCTAGCCTCATTACAATCTTGTTTCAAACATGGCCAAGAAACCTTGAATGACAGCACTTGACATTAAAGCCACACTCAACTGATTGCAGCATCCCTGTGTGCCCCTGCAAAACTGGAATCAATGGTTTGCAGGGGCAAACTCTCTGCTGGCTGCACACATACCTGGCAAAAGATGATGGTTGTAGTTGTTGGAGGTTAGTCACTTCAGCTCCTGCAGAAATGTTCTAGAGTTCCTCAGCTTAGTGTCCTACACACAACCAACTTCAGCTGCTTCATCAATGATTTTCCCTCTGTCAAAACGTCACAAGTGGGGATGTTCAGTGCCATTTATGACTCCTTGTATACTGAAGTAGTCAATGTTCAAATGCAACAAGATCCAGGCTGACTGACAAGTGGCAAGTAACATGCGCGCTGTACAAATACCAAGAAATGACCATCTCCAGTAAGAGGCAACCTAACAACTGCCCTTTGACATTTAGTGGTGTTAGAAGTCGGCAGCACAGTGGCAGAGTGGTTAGCACTGCTGCTTCACAGCACCAGAAACCCAGGTTCAATTCCCACGCCAGACAACTGTCTGTGTGGAGTTTACACATTCTCCCAGTGTCTGCGTGGGATTCCTCCGGATGTTCCGGTTTCCTCCCACATTCCAAAAACGTGCAGTTTAGGTGAATTGGTATGCTAAATTGCCTGTAGTGTTAGGTGAAGGGGTAAATGAATGAGTCTGGATGGGTTGCTCTTTGGAGGGTCGGTGTGGATTTGTTGTTACAGTTTCCACACTAAGAAATCTAAATACACAAGTCTAAAAAAAAATCTACATAACTGAATTACCCGTCAACATCCCAGAGGTTACCACTGACGAGAAACTCAATTGATCCTGAATAATTACAAGAGCAGTTCAGAGGCTGGGAATACTGACAAGTAACTCACTACTTGATTCCCCAAAGCCTGGCCACCATCCACAAGGCACAAATCAGGGGTGTGATGGAATACTCCCCACTTGCCTGGACGGGTGTAGCTCCAACAACACTCAACTTGATACCATGCAGGACAAAGTAGCCTTCTTGACTGGCAACACACCCTAGCATCAACCTACTCCAACACTGATGCACATTGGACACATTACTGCTCAAAATGCACTGCAGAAGTTCCAAAGATCCTTAGGTCAGCACCTTCCCACCTTATGACCACTTGCACCTTGAAGGGCAAGGGCGGGAGATACACGCAAACATGACTACCTGCAAGTTCCCCTCTCAGCCACTCTGCCATCCTCAAATCTATCACTGTTCCTTCACTGGTCAAAACAATGGAATTTACTCCCCAAGTGCAGCAGTTAAAGGCAGCAGCTCATCATCACCTTTTGAAAGGCAACTAGGGACAGGCAATAACAGCTGGCCAGCAAGTGACCCAACATCCCCACAAAGAAATAAACTAAAGTCACTCATTACACTTGTGCTAACCTCATCAGCCCCAAATCATTCCAACATGATGTTCCCCTCAACAGTCTCACCACAACTTGCCTATTGGACAAAATTCTAGACACCTGGCTTAAAATAAACCACTTCAAGATAAATTATATCAATTTCATTTGACTAAATAAAAGTTTAAATTATGAAATGGGGGCAGAGCTGGCAAGCCCACTATGTTGACAATCCCTAACTGCGCTTGCACAGCTGCCCATTTCAGAGGGCAATCAAAAGTCAACCACATTGCCATGGGTCAGGAATCGCCTTTGTTCCAGCTCAGATAAGGACAGAAGAAGATTTCTTGCCCTAAAAGGAAGTTCGTGAACCAGATGGAGTTGTCCAATAGTCAAAGGTCATGATGACTGAGCCTTTATGCAGATGTAATATTTCAATGTAAATTCCTCTAGTAGTCATGGGTTCAGATCTCAACATATCACCAGAACAAGAACCAGAGGCTTTAGATTACTTGTCTACCAACATTGCCACCATCTTCCTTGTGGGCTTCAAGACACTTTACCATGTTCATGGCAGCAGTTCACCACAGGGCAGAATGATGGGTCAGCGCCAGGGACCTGGGTTTGATACTACCCTCTGTTGTATGTGTGGAGTTTGCACATTCTCCCCACATCTGCATGTGTTTCCTTCGCATGTTGTGGCTTCCTCCCACAGTCCAAAGATATGCAGGTTAGGTGGATGAACCATGCTACATTTCCCATTGTGTCCACAGATGTACAAGCTAGGTGGGTCAGCCACAGTGGGGTTACAGGGATAGGGCTGAGCTGCGAATCAGGATACCATGCTCTTTGGAAGGTTGGTTTGGACTCAAAAGGCCAAATCACCTTCTTCCATACTATAGGCATTGTATGTTAAAATGTATGATATTTAAGTTAACTATTCCATTTTCCTCCAGCCCACAAATTCTTTCATTTATTCAGTTTGCGAACTACATAGAAACATCAGCCAAAGTGTTTCACTATTGCTTAAGTAGCCACAATAACTCATTTACTTAGCATTTCAGAAAGTCAAGCACCATGGTGAGCCACTTAAAAAGAGATTTAAAGTCAGATGATTAAAGAGGTAGGCATCAAAGCAGTATTGTAAAGAATAAAGTGAGGGAGGGATTGCAAGAAGCAAATTCTATGGATCAGTCAGAATAAATGACCAGAAGTTTAAAAAAAAGCTTATTTCAGAACTCAATTCAGCAGTACTCAAAATTTCTCAAACGCCCAGAAATCAGTTCAACTAAAAACAAAACATTTTTGGATCTTTTCACATTAGGTGCCCTGCAATACAAAGGTGGGGAGGAAAAGTGGAACAAGTCAAATCTTTTTTGGTTCAAAGGACTCAACACTAAAAACAAATATATAAATGGGGAGTGGGCCACTCAGCAGTTAAGGCTATTCAATAAACTTAAGGCTCATTGGATTGTAACCTCGACAACTGATATTTCACCCTCTTGCCTATTATGATTCTGCCTACCTTTGTTTTAAAAATAATCAAATATTCTACACTACCTTTTGAGTTCTTTAAGACTTCATTTTTCTCCTCCCTAGAGATTTAGGGTGACCCCTTATTTCGAAACACTGACCAAGAAATTTAGATTCTTCCGTAAGAAGAAACATCCTTCCAACATCAACATTGCCTAGACCCCTCAAACTCTTATATGGTTTAATCAAGTTATTGCTTACTGTTTAATCTGAATGGATACAAGCCTGGCCAAACTTCCTTCAACATAACGCACCCATTCCTAACATTAATCCAGTAAGCCTTCCATGAACTGCTACTAACATTCACATTCTCTGAATACTGTACATACTACCCCGATCCTTGGTCTAAACCAGGATACTTAAAAGATGTATAATGTTAGACTAAATTCTTTTTGTTTCGTAAGAATTTGATCTTAAGTATCTGTACCTAGGTACCTGTATGCTTAAGATGGCACTGTAATGCAGCAACTGTACACCTTTCACTGTACTCATTTGAGTAAATAACAATAAAGCTATTCCAATTCAACCCTGCATTCCATTTTCCACAATATTCCTGCATGTTAACCCATTGCAAATTAGGCATGAGGACACTACGTTCCTCTGAATCAGAAAACTCTGCAATCTCTCACCGTTTATACAACATGGCTTATTATTCCTGCTAAAGCTGACCATTGCATATTTACTCACATGAAACTCCATTTGCCAGAACTTGGAACATTCATCAAAGCACCATGAAATATTGACCAGGCTCATACTATTACACCTAATGCTCCTTCAGAACATACGAAATAGGAGCAGAAATAGACCATTTGGTATCTTGACCCTGCTCTGCCATTCAATAAGAGAATAATAGATTTGACCTCGATCCTAGATTCCCACCAAGTAAAACCACATCATAACATAGCCCAGAATCATGTTCAAATCAGCCAGTATCCACTCCCCACTTTACAAGTCCCAAGACCAATAATCCCAAATGCAAATCTTCATCTTAAAATGGGACATCCCTTATTCCTAAACTCAGTCCACACATTCCAGACCCTCAAGGAATGAATTTCAGCATTCATCCTGTCAAGACCCCAACAAAACATTAGAGTCCAATACACAATTCCCTGAATTCCAGTCAGTAAGGAGGAATAGGCACTACCTTTCCTTAACACAGGCCTTCAACAAGGTACGACATCATATACTGGTTAAGGTTAGATCACAAGGGATCCAGGGCAAGATATCCAATCGGATACAAACTTGACAATAGAAGAGGGCTTTCATTCATATTGGAGGACTGTGGTCAGCGGTAAGCTGTATGAATCAGTTCTGGGTCCTCTGTTGACTATTTATAGCAACAATTAGGTTAAGAATACAGGAAGTAGGCTAAGTTTGGAGATGACACCAAAATTGGTGGCACTGTGGTCTGTGAAGAAGGTTATCTACGAGTACAAGATCATCTTGATCAGGGCCAATGGGCCAAGTAGTAACAGATAGGAGTTTAATTTAGATAAACGTGAGATATTGCATTTTGATAAGGCAAGCAAGGGCAGAATTTGCACAGTTAATGGTAGGGGCTTGGGGAGAGTTGTCAGACAGAGACTCAGGGGTGCAGGTGCATAGTTCCTTGAAAGCAGAGTGGTAGGTAGACAGGTTGGTGAAGGCGGCATTTGGAACACTTGCCCTCATTGGTCATGGCATTGAGCATAGAAGTTGGGATGTCATATTGTTGTGGTGCAGGACATTGGTACGAGTCAACAGTGTGTTGCCTAAAAAGCACAGCAACTAGGGCAGCTAAGGAATTGACATCTCTCCTGTTCCTTGAATGTTGCCTGACCTGCTGTGCTTTTCCAGAAGCACTGATCTCCAGCATTTGCAGACCTCACTTTCTTCCAGGCCATTGGTAAGGCCACTTTTAGCAAACAGAATACAATTCTGGTCACTCTGCTGTGGGAAGAATGTGTCAAGACTGGAGGTTTTGATACAAGGAGAGGCTGGATGAACTGCGACTTCTTTCCCCCCGGTGCATCGGAGGCTGAGGGGTGACTTATAGAGGTTTATAAAACGGTGAGGGGACTGATCAGGTGAGATGGGAGAGTCCAAAACTAAATGGCATAGATTTAAAGTGTGAGGGGAAAGATTTAAAAGGGACCTGAGGGGCAACATTTTCCACACAGAAGGTGGTGCATGTATGGAACGCTTTGCCAGAGGAAGTGGAGGAGGTTGGCACAACTACAACTTTTAGAATGACATTTGGATTTTGGGGGTTGGGGGGTGAAATAAAGAATAAAGAAAAAGGCAGAGGGATGTGGGCTAAACACAGGCACATGAGACTAAGTCAGTTTCAGATGCCTGGTCGACATAAACAAGTTGGATCGAAGAGTCTGTTTCCATCGTGTATGACAGCTCTATGACTAAGGAAACAATCTCTTCATTGCAGGAATAAGCCAAGCCAACTACTTCGGAATCACTTCCACATCAAGCATATCCTTAAGTCAGGAGCAAAAAATTGTAGACATTTAATGTTCCATCGTGCTTGCGTTAAAACCCAACATTTCTCTAGCCCTCTGATGTAGTTGCTGTGCCTGTCTGCTGACCTTTGTGGTGAGTGCCTAACATAAGCAGTACTTCACATTTATTTCTGTAGACTAATTCCCTTTGCCTAACACGTGCACCACCAGCAGGCTTTGCTGATTCAATAATGGACCACTTTGTTTTGATGCAAGGCCAATCTTGTTTGTGTCTGTTGTGATTGTAACAAGGTCAACCAGGATGTCACAAAATACAAGTTCCATGACTTGACCAGACTAACAGCTCCAATCAGGGAGCCCTGGCTGACAGTTACTAACAGAAGTGCCGGACATTCTGTTCACTCAGAGCTGGCTCTGAGGAAGCTAGATCAGTGTCAAGTACTATGCACATGTAAATAAAGGGTGAGTTGATGACGGGATACCAGCCTCTGGAGTTATTTCCATCACAGAAGTCTGTACCGTAGGACCACAGTTTTGTTGTCTGTCGCATTGGCAAACTCCATACATTGTACAAAACTCCAATTTGCACGTGAAGGACAGTCAGTCAGAATTGTACTGTCATCTATATATTTTTACACAAGACTTTTGCCCACAGGCCATGATGCAAATCAGTAATTTAATCTGAGGTTTCAAATGATGAAAATACGTCACTCAACTCTTCAGTCAATGGTGTTATCTGACTCCCTGAATTAGATTACCACCTCACCACACAGAGCTATCCAGCGATTCCCAAATTGAAGGAATCATATCACACCTGTTAAGAAAACTAAGTGTTTCAAGGAAAATTTCTCTCAAAATCTACACAATTTTCAAAAAACTTCAACTTGGCCCAAAATTCAAATCGCATCTGGGTTAAATTGTCCTTTTTAGTAGTTCTATAGATTAATAAATCATCTTTAACAAAGTCAGAGCACAGCGGAGCAAGCCAGAGCCAGAATCTGTTAGGCAGAACAAGAGAACAGGCAATCAGACAGAAAGAGAAGAAATAACAGAAAAAGAGACCAAGAAACAAGAGGGTTCTGCAGAAGTGAGATCCTAGGAATGTGAGTGAGAGCCAATACATAAGTCGTGGGGAAACTGCATCCAATTACATGAGTAGTTTTATACAGTCTCTATCAGATGATGTAACTGTTAATATTGCAGCAAACAAAATGAAAACAGAACTGGTTAGATTTATGCTCTTATTGCTTTTCAAGCAGGGAACAAAGCCACCTCTGTTTATAAAATGCTGCAAAAAAGGCACTACATTGCGGAGCTTAAAACAAGCTATGTTGTCAAAGCACCTGTCTGCTGTGGTCCAGAAACATACCTTTGAGTTTAAATCAATGTGGTTACATTGGAAAGTTTACAGACAGAGTGGGAGTAAAACATAGTTCTAAGCAAAGCATAAGCCGCACTAATTAAAACCTACACAAATGTAAGCATCAGTTGGCATGGTGCAATGGAACAACATGAGAAGAGGTGAGCAGCATGGTAAATACAAGTTTGTTGTCCTCCTCCCATGACATCTTTTCACGAAAAGGAAAAGGACTGTAGGAAGAGAAAGAAAAACCTCTAGATTTAAAAAAGTACCATACACATATCACAACTTTTAATTAGAATGGTGGAACCTTTTTTAGGTTAAGATGATCCTTCCTACTCAAACAGGAAAGGTGTACAACTGTAGTTATAGCACAAAACTAGCACCTTACCATGATTTAGGATCTTGTGATCAGTTTGTCTCAAAAAATATTTTTTAAAATAGTGTTAAGCAGTCAATGTTCACTGACTCATTTAAATTTGCTTGTACAGTAAACAAAATTGCAATGAGGGGAAAAGCAATACATTGGACAAAACTCAATCACAACATAAGACTTTATGCCAACTAAAATGGAACAAACTCTTTACTTGATGATTTATTGGTAATGGCCCACACTCCAGTCAAAGGAGCATCAAGTTCACAAAACGTTTTTTTCTCGCTTGGAATGGTCTTCGAGGTGTGGTCACTACATCACTCTGGTCAGGAACAGGTGTCAGTTAGACAATGGGAGGCAATAGCCTTGTGGTATTATTAAATTATTAATCCTGAGACCCAGGTAACATTCTTGGATCCAGTTATGAATCTCATCATGGCAAGTGGGGATACTGAATTCTTTAAAAATCTGAAAAGAAGAGTCTAACGATGGCCATGTAACCACTGTTACATTGTTAACAAAACCAACTGGCTCACTCGTGTTCTTTAGGGAAGGAAACTACCATTCTCACCTGCTCTAACCTAGAAGTGACTCTAGATTCTCAGCATTGTGACTGATCATTCGGTATGAGCAATAAGTACTTGTCTGGCCATTGAGGTCCACATGTCATGAATGAACATTTTTTTTAAAAACCGTCAGCTGAAAGGTGGCAGCTTGGCTTCCCTGAAGGACAAAGGTGGTTTCAATGGTGAGGCTAACCTTCAATTTGAGACATTAATCGCCAATTGAATTTAAGTTTCACTAAATGCTGTGGTTTCTGAACTAACTTTTGGATAACTCGGCCAGTGACTTAGTTTTTCCTGTTAGATTACATCCTGACTGTGGTAAAAGGAGCAAACACTTGCATTATAGAATTGGTTTCGCCTTCCCAACACTGTCACATCAGCTAACATCTTAATGAAGAGCATGCCAATCTTTGTACTTCATGAGAAACTATTTCTATTGGCAGGAAGATCAGTAATCAGAAGGCAAAGGCAAAGTAACCAGAAGGGAAATGAGCAGAAATGTTTTTGTGTGACAAGATACTATCTCAAATGCAAAGCTTTAAAGAGAATAATACAGGAAGATCGAATATCAGCTTTCCAAAGGAATGGAATTGATACTTGAAAAGGAAAAATTTGCAGGGCTATGGAAAAAGAGGAAAGTGATAACTGATTGGAAAGCTAATTCAAATGTGTTTCTTTCTGTGTTGTATGATTCACTATTTACTTCGGGCACTCAATTCTCATTTTTCATCTAAGATAGTCAGCTTTAGAGGAAAGAAGAGAGCAAAGCAAACCAAATCAAAAGGAACAAAGGAAAAAAATCAAAAAAATTGACTCTACTGCCATCCAGTGTTGGATGTAGTTATGAATATTTATTTGCCTAAGATTTGGAGATGCTGGTGTTGGACTGGGGTGTACAGTTAAAAATCACAACACCAGGTTATAGTCCAACAGGTTTAATTGAAAGCACTAGCTTTCAGAATGTTGCTCCTTCATCAGGTGGTTACGGAGGACACAATTGTAAGTCAGAATTTATAGCAAAAGTTTAGTGTGATGAAATAAATTATATGTTGAAAAATACCTTGTTTGTTACATGGTCATTCTAACAGATGAGAGATAATAGTTGCATTTTCATATGTAAAACAAAACATTTGAAAAAGTTACATTCTCAAGTGAACTTTAACTGGTGTAGGCCAAGATAACATGCTGAAGGAGTTAGCCCCGTGTTCCCCGTTTGTGCCATAATGTTTCGACTGACTAAACTAAAAAAAAGTGTTCACAGAATCTTATATGGATTCATGCAGTTTTTGAGCAAAGTACAATGTAACTCTGCAAGTACAAATTCACCCTACAAACCTATATCTCTGTGTGCAAGTGGGGGCACTATGTGCTGTGACTGTCTGAGAGAGAGTATGTATGTGGGTGTGTAAAGGGGTCTAAGTCTGTGACAGCATGGGTGCATGTGCCTGTGGGAGTGTGTGCACGCGTGTGTGGTGCCCATTCATTCGTTGCCATAGCTTCTGCTCTGTTTCACCAATGTACCATGCCTCAGGGCATCCTTGCCTGAAACATAAGAGGTAGACAACGTTGGCTGAGTCACATGAGTAACTGGCACGTGGATTGGTGGGAGCTGTCCCCAGAGTGTAATGTATATCGCACCATGTATGTGGCAGGCACTTATGCAACTCAGCCAATGTTGTCTACCTCAGACACTGCAGGCAAGGATGCCCTGTGGCATGGTACATTCATGTGCGGTGTCCATTCATCCGTTGCCAAAGCCACTGCTCGGTTTCACCAAAAAAAAACAGACAGGAGTGTTCCCTCCCAACTGGAGGACACTTCAGCAGTCTGGGACATTTGATCACAGACCTCTGGGTGACCTTCCTCGAAGGCGGACTTCGGGACAGGCAACAAAGAAAAGTGGCCGAGCAGAGGCTTATGGCTAAGTTTGGTATCCATAGGGATGGCCTCAACTGGGGCCTTGGGTTCATGTCAGACTAAAGGTGACCCCACTGCCCCACACACAAACACACCCAGACTTAGACCCCTTTACATTCACACATGTACAGTGCTTCATCTTATAGCTAACCCTTGGAACTGTGTGAGGTTTAACTTCATTTATTTAAGAGTGTGAGTTCTTCCAAAAAAAAAAGCAACTTTTTCACACTCATACTTGATTCAGTAGAGAAAAAAGATAAAAGCGAACCTTATGTCTGAACAATTTAATTTGACATTCAAATTTGGCAGCTCCAACCTTGTTCCAAGGGTTACCTCGAAGATGAAGCACTGAGCATAATAAATTTTGCTTTCTGGTCAATGCAGTCATTTATCTGAAGTAGCTAAGAATCCACTACATTTACAAATACCAATTTGAGAGGAAGATGGAAATTGGAGTTAGGAGAAATCAAGGCCTAGAACAAAGATAATGGGTAATGGACAAAGTGATCAACTTGCAGCATGAATCAGTACTTGGAACTATGATGTTGTGGCCATTATGGAGATTTGGATATCATTGAGGCAGGAATAGTTGCTAGATGTTCCATGGTTTAGCTACTTCAAAAGGAATAGGCAGACTGGTTAAACAAAAAAGGTGGGGAGGATAGTATTCACAGCCACAGAAAGGAGGTCATCAGGAGGGGGTGCTGGTTTGTCGACAGAGTCATTATGGGTGGAAGTCAGAAAAACAAAAGGAGCTGTCATTTCACTGGGAGTCTTCCACAGCCCTCCAATAACAAAGACACAGAGGAGCAGACTGGGAGGCGGATTTTGGAAAGGTTCAAAAGTAACAGGGTTGTTATCCTGGGTAACTTAAATCTTCCCTAATAATGATTGAAACCTCCTCAGTGCAAATAGTTTGAATGGAGCAGTTTATAATCAGGTGTTGAGGAAGGATTCCTGACTCAATATGTAGGTAGGCTGACTAGAGGGGAAGCCATTTTGAATTTGCTGCTTGGCAATGAACGAGGCCAGGTGCCAGATCTCTGTTGGAGAGCATTTTGGAGAGAGTGATCACAATTCCCAGGCCTTTACAACACTGGGGATAGGAGCAGATGGTGTGGGGAAGTATTTAATTGGGAGAGGCGGAATTACAACGTTATAAAAGGAACTGTGAAGCATACATTAGGAACAGATATTCTCAGGGAAATGCACGACAGACAGTTTGTGTTCGAGTTGGGAGCACTTGCTGTGAGTGTTGGATAGGTTTGTCCCACTGAAGCAAGAATGGGATGGTCGGGTAAAGGAACCTTGGGTGACAAGGGATGTGGAACATCTAGTCATGAAGAACAAGGAAGCTTACTTAAGGTTGAGGAGGCAAGGATCAGACAGGGCTCTAGAGGGTTACAAGATACCCAGGAAGGAACTGAAGAATGAATTTAGAGCTAGAAAGGGGCATGAAAGAGCCTTGGTAGGTGGGATTAAGGAAAACACCAAGGCTTTCCACACTTGAGGAGCAAGAGGATGGCCAGAGTGAGAGTAGGACTGATCAGGGATACTGGAGGGAACTTGCGTTTGTAGTCAGAGGGAGGAGGGAAGGTTCTTAATGAATACTTTGGTTCAATATTCACTACTGAGGACCTTGCCATTTGTGAGGATAAACAGGCTGACATCAGCAAGGAAGAGATGTTGAAAATTTTGAAAAACATAAGGATTGATAAGTCTTCTGGGCCAGATGGGATATACCCTAGGTTACTACAGAGATTGCTGAGTCTTGGGCAATGATCTTTGCATCCTCAGTGTCCACTGGATTAGTGCCAAATGATTTGGAGAGTGGCAAATGTTATTCTTGTTCAAGAAAGGGAACAGGGATAATCCTGGGAATTACAGACCAGTCAGACTTAAGTCTATGGTGGGCAAAGTATTGAAAAGGATCCTGAAAGACAGGATTTATGATTACTTGGAAAACCATAGTTTGATTAAAGATAGTCGGCATGGCTTTGAGGGGCAGGTCATGACTTACAAGCTTTACTGAAGTAAGTGTTTTGTCACATCTTCAAAAACAATGAAGGTAGAGTAGAGGAGGTGATGTACATGGATTTTACCAAGGCCTTTGATACGGTTCCCCATGGTAGGCTCATTCACATAGTAAGGAAGCATGGAATACAGGGAATTTTGGATGTCTGGATACATAATTGGCTAGCCCAGAGAAGACAGAGGGTGATAGCAGGTGGAAAGTATTTAACCTGGAGTTCAGTGACCACTGGTGTTCCACAAGGATCTGTTCTGGGACCTCTGCGTTTTGTTTTTTTTAAATAAATGACTTGGATGAGGAAGTGGAAGGGTGGGTTAGTAAGTTTGCCAGTGACAAAAGGTTGGAGTGGTGGACAGATGGAGGGCTGTTGAAGATTGCAACGGGACATTGACAGGATGCAGAATTGGGCTGAGAAGTGGCAGATGGAGTTCAACTTGGAAAAGCGCAAAGTGATTGATTTTGGCAAGCCATGTTTAAATACAGAATAGAGGTTGAAAAGGCAGAATTCTTGGGAGTATGGAGGGTCTACATCTTATAGATGCCTCAAAGTTGTAAGAAGATGTGGGTATTCCTTCGAGAGTTAAAAGCAGCAGACCTACTGGACACAGCACCACATGTTCTCAACAGGGTAAAAATGTAACACTGGGCAAAACAACCTGTTGTAGATTACTTAGGGCCTGTTTCCACACTTCGGCCCATCAAGTCCAACTGACCCGCCGAAGCGCAACCCACCCATACCCCTACATTTACCCCTTTACCTAACACTATGGGCAATTTAGCATGGCCAATTCACCTGACCTGCACATCTTTGGACTGTGGGAGGAAACCAGAGCACCCGGAGGAAACCCACGCAGACACGGGGAGAACGTGCAAACTCCACACAGTCAGTCGCCCGAGTCAGGAATTGAACCCGGATCTCTGGCGCTGAGGCAGCAGTGCTAACCACTGTGCCGTTTGTTATCTGGAAACAAAAACAAATTCAAATTTCGGCCAGTTTAAATTACATCCCGAAATAAATACCAATCAAGTCTGAATGGAGTATATTGACAATCTTATAAGCCAATGACATAATCCGACACACTGGGGTCTAAGACCAGGGGGAAATTGAAAGTTGAGAGGAGAACTGCCAAGTCCTAGCACGCAACAGACTGCCTGCTAAAAAAGTACCTTAAGAGTATCTTAAGAGTACCTCGTCAATCAGTAACATGTGATGTCCCATCAAGCTGCAGCTCTATAGATCTCTGGTTAGACCACATTTGGAATATCGTATTCAGTTCTGGTTGCCTCATTATATAAAGAAGGTTTAAGCTTTAGAGAGGGTGCAGAGGAGATTTACCAGGATGCTGCCTGGACTGGAGGGCATGTGCTATGAAGAAAGGTTGAGGGAGTGAAGGCTTTTCTCACTGGAGCAAAGAAGGAAAAGAGGTGACTTGCAAGATGTGTTATAAGATGATGGAGGTGTAGATTAAGTAATAGCACAAAATCTTTTCCCAGGGCAGAAATAGCTATCACAGGAGTGCATAACTATCAGGCGACTGGAAGGAGGTTTAGGAGAGATGTCAGAGGTCAGTTCTTTACAGAGTGCGGTGGGTGTGTGGAATGCAAGCGGTGGTGGTACGATGAGACACATTAGGGGCATTTAGGCGACTCTTGGATAGGCACATGGATGGTAATAAAGGGTACGTAGTTTTAGTTTGATCTTAGAATAGGATAATAGATCAGCACAACATCAAGGGCTGAAGGGCCTGTACTGTGCTATACTGTTTGATGTTCAATAAAGGAGATTTAATTGAGATATCTAAGATGCTAAAGGGGATCGATAAAATAAATGCAAAAAGGGATTTTCTTCAAGTGGGACAATCTAGAACAAAGGTCAGTTTTTGGACAAGGGAAAACAGATGAGTAGAAATTACTTCTCTCAGAGTTGTGCATCTGTGGAATTTACTCCCCCAAAGTACAGTAGATGTTGGGATAGGAAGTAAATTTGATCGACAGATTTTTAATTATTAATGGGATGTAAGGACTATAGACAGTGGGCAGGAGAGATGAGTTGAGGCAGAGACGAGATCAGCTGCGATCATATCAAAGAGCAAGAGCTGACTCAAAGGGGTCTTTGGTTAAAAAAGATGCTAAATTTGGATCATGCACAACTTGTAGGTAGCCGTAATCCCATATGCTTGCTGCCTTTGTCCTTCTAGATGGTAGAGGTCACATTTGGAAAGAAATATTTAAGGAATCTTTGAGATTTGTTTCAGTGAATTGTACAGATGGTACAGCAGTGATTGACAGTAGAAGTGGATAGGATGTCAGATAAAGTAGGCTGCTTTGTCCAAGATGGCTTTGAGCTTTCTGAAGTTGTTAGAGCTCCACCCATCCCAGCAAGCAGAGTGCGACAGCAATTGATGAGCCCTGACAATGACCAGATCTATTGAGTTTTTTTTAAAATCAGGAGCAACCTTCTACCGGTGGACTAGATCAATACAATAATCACGTAAATGCTTAATTCTGGCTTTAAACAATGCGAGCCGAAAAGCATGGTGCTGGAAAGCACAGCAGCTCAGACAGCACTGAAGGAGCAGAATTCAAATGTTATAGGCATAAGCCCTTCAATCAGGGAACCACATTCCTGATGAAGAGTTTATCCTCAAAACACCGATTCTCCTGCTTCATGGATACTGCCTGAACTGCTGCGTTTTCCCAACACCACACTTGCCAACTCTGATCTCCTGCACTTGCAGTCCACACTTTCTCCTTTAACCAATATGAATCAAGAATTACAATCAGCAATGTGAAACCTTCAATGCCCCTCCCCACCGCACAGCCCTCATTCTGTCTGGTGTAGAGTGTGATGTATAATGCAATATCTCAGGTGACATCAGCAAATCCTCAACACAAAATACTCTAACTCAGGATTCCAAGTTGGGTATTTTCTGAACAAGTCTGAGGTTTCCTTGCTGTACATTGGACCTGTCCAAAAACTGTTCAGATTAAACTAAAATACATAATTTTGCAAATATATCAACGTGGTATTTTGACAATGAAACTCAAATTGTCAATAGCTACGTAACCTTGCATCTCCTTGTTAAGTTTGAATAAGATCAATATCTCAATCTGTGCCTTACCTGAGAAGGGAGAAGACACTATACGAGCTCCTTACTGAACTCTGGTCCACCTGTAGAAGGTTGGTCCTCTTCTTTTCAGTGAGGTCCTGATAAAAGACAATAGATCTGGTCACCGCTGACTGAAGTCAAATTTGAGCCAAAGGATTTGTTTTTTCTAGGTTTCAATTTAAAGACAACAATTTAAGTTGAAGTTTACAGAGAGCTGCAACAGCGCACACTTGTGGCTTAAAGTGCAGACTACACTAAAACATTGCTTGAAACCCAAGTAAAAAGTTGCATCTAAAAGGAATAATCTTGGCGACCATATTTACTCTTGGGACATCTACTTTGAGGTAGACTTGGTCAAAGCAGAGATTTTTCAAGAAATCTTGTAGAGGCACCTGTACTAAATCCACAGCTGAAACTAATAACTATTTAACATTTAAACCATTTGCAAACTTGAGCCATAGCATCAGCCTCAGAATTCTGTACAAACCAAAAGAATTGTGTCATTTTAGTTCATTGTTCATAAACTAAGATGGTGTTTTCACATACTTTGGACAAAAGGATAAACCAGAAATTGTTTTTTTTCTAGCCTCTTGTTGGCAACATATACCTTGTTCATTATATGGACTTCCAGAAGACATTTGATGAAGGCCCACATAATAGACCTAACAATCCTAGCAACCCACAGAACTGAAGGCAAATTACTGGTACGGCTGGGAAATTGGTTGACTAGCAGGCAAAAAAATTGGGATATTGGGTCAGGATTCAAATCTTCTAAGAGAAAGTGAGGACTGCAGATGCTGGAGATCAGAGCTGAAAATGTGTTGCTGCAAATGCGCAGCAGGTCAGGCAGCATCCAAGAAGCAGGAGATTCAATGTTTCGGGCATGAACCCTTCTTCAGGGCTGAAGGGGTGCTCATGCCCGAAACGTCGATTCTCCTGCTCCTTGGATGCTGCCTGACCTGCTGCGCTTTTCCAGCAACACATTTTCAGCTCAGGATTCAAACCGGCAGGATGTGACCAACAGTATCCCATAAGGATGCACGTTAGGGCATGAATTATTGACATGATTTATTGACAACTTGGATAATGGCATGGAGAGTCATATTCTAATATGCTGATGAAACAAAGTTAGGCGACATTGTCAATAGCAGCATAAAATCATAAAAGGATGCTAATAGACTAAGTGAATGGGCAAAACTCAGGCAACTGTCTGTGGAGTTTGCACATTCTCCCCATGTCTGCGTGGGTTTCCTCCCACAATCTGAAACATGTGCAGGATAGGTGGATTGGCCATACTAAATTGCCCATAGTGTTAAGTCAAGGGGTAAATGTAGGGGAACGGGTCTGGGTGGGTTGCGCTTCAGCGGATCGGTGTGGACTTGTTGGGCTGAAGGGCCTGTTTCCACACTAAGTAATCTAAAAAGAAATTGTGGCAGATGGAGTTCAAAGGAAGCAAAAAGTGAAAGATTATCCATTTTGGATTGGATCACCATATATCAGTGTACTTACTAGATGGCATGAAGTTTAATGCTGGGGATCCCAAAAGATTTGGGGTTCAGGTGCGTAGGTCTTTAAAATGACAAATTTTAACAGAAAATAATGAGGAAAACTAATGAAGTACTAAAACTTTATAGCTAGAGCGCTGGAATCTAAGGATGCAGAAGTTGTACAAAACCCTGCTAAGACAAAACTTGAGTACTGACAGCAGATCCTCAAGTTGTGAGAGCATATACAAAATTAGACCAGTTTTTCTAGAATTAGAAGGTCAAGATATTAAACAGGAAAAGTTGAAGGAGATAAAGATAAACTATTTCTAAAATAAAAACAGGACAGGTAACAGAGGCATCAGTGGAGGAGCACTTTGAGGCCAGCGACCATAATTCTATGATCTTTAAAAGAGTGATGGAAAAGGATAGACCAGATCTAAAAGTTGAAGTTGTATATGGAACAAAGGACAATTTTGACAGTATTTGCCAAGAACCTTCAAGAGCTGACTGGTGGCAGATGCTTGCAGGTAAAGGGATAGCTGGAAAACGTGAAGCCTTTACACACAAGATTATGAGAGTCCAGAGACAGTATATTCCTGTCAGGTTAAAAGGAAAGGCTAGGAGGTATATGGAATGCTTGATGACTAACAAAATTGAGGTTTTCGTTAAGCAAAAGAAGGAAGCACGTATCAGGTGCAGAGAGGAGAGATTGAGTGAATCCTTAGAAAAGTATAAGGCAGTCGGAATATAATTAAGAGGGAAATCAGGTGGGAAAAAAAAAGGGACATGACAGCTTTGGCAAATAGAATTAAGGAGAATCCAAAGGGTGTTTACAGCTATGTTAAGGACAAAAGGGTAATTAGGGAGAGAACAGGGCCTCTCAAAGATCAACAAGGCGGCCTCTGTGGAGCCACAGAAAATGGGAGAGATACTAAATGAGTGTTTTGCATCAGTATTTACTGTGGAAAAGCATATGGAAGATATAGAAAGTATCAAAATAGATGGTGACACCTTGCAAAATGTCCAGATTACAGAGGAGGGAAGTGCTGGATGTCTTGAAACGCATAAAGGTGGATAAATCCCCAGGACCCGATCAGGTGTACCCTAGATCGCTGTGGGAAGCTAGGGAAGTGATTGCTGGGACTCTTGCTGAGATATTTGCATCATCAATATCTCAGTGAACCTGATGTTGGTGGTTGGCAAGTTGTTGGAGGGAATGGATGTACATGTATTTGTAAAGGCAAGGACTGATTAGGGATAGTCAACATGGCTTTGTGTGGGAAATCATGTCTCAGAAACTTGATTGAGTTTTTTGAAGAAGTAACAAAGAGGATTGATGAGGGCAGAGCGGTAGACGTCATCTATATGGACTTCAGTAAGGTGTTCGACAAAGTTCCCCACTGGTTAGCAAGGTTAGATCTCACGGAATATAGGGAGAACTAGCCATTTACTTTGTATCATTGTCCACTGAGCAGAGGGACATGATGAATAGTGAGATTAGAGATAGAGGTTTGTTTAGTCTGGATCACATGACATAACTAGGGAAGATGCGTTGGATAGGCTAGAGGTTATTAAGGTGGACAAATCACCAGGAACGGATGGGATCTATCCCAGATTGCTGAGGGAGGCGAGAGGGGAAGTAGCTGAGGCCCTGACACATCTTTGTGGCATCCTTAAACACAGCTGAGGTGTCGAAGGACTGGAGGGTTGCTCATGTTGTCCCCCTGTACAAGGAGGAGAGTAGGAATATTCCAGGTAACTACAGACCAGTGAGCCTGATGTCAAAGGTGGCAAAATTGCTGAAGATACTGAAGGATAAAAAATTTATTTATATTTGGAAAAGAATGGGCTCATCAGTGATAAGCAACATGGTTTTGTGCATGGGAAATCGTGCCTTACCAACTAAAGAGAGTTCTTTGAGGAAGTGACAAGTTGTTAGATGAAGGAAGGGCTGTTGAGGTCATATACATGGACTTTAGTTAGGCGGTGGATAAGGTTCCCCATTGTAGACTAATGGAGAAAGTGAAGTCACATGGTGTGCAGGGTGTTCTAGTAGATGGATAAAGAACTGATTGAGCAACAGGAGACAGTAGTCGTTGAAGGGAGTTGCTCGAAATGGAGACCAGTGGTGTTCCACAGGGGTCAGTGCTGGGACAGCTGTTGCTTGTAATATACATAGATGATCTGGAAGAGGGCACTATTGGTATGATCAGCAAGCTTGCAGATGACAACAAGATTGGTGGAATAGCAGAAAGCATAGGGGACTGTCAAAGAACACAGGCGAATATAGATAGACTGGAGAGTTGGGTGGAAAAGTGGCAGACGAAGTTCAATCCAGGCAAATGTGAGATGATGCATTTGGGAAGTCCAATTCTCAAGCAAATTTATATGATAAACAGAAGAGTTTTGGGAAAAGTTGATGAGCAGAAAGATCTGGGAGTTCAGGTCCCATGTACCCTGAAGGTTGCTGCACAGGTGGATATTGTGGTCATGAAGGCGTATAGTTTGCTTGCCTTCATTGGACAGGGTATTAAGTGTAAGAGCTGGCAGGCCATGTTAAAATTGTACAAGGCATTGATTCCGCAGCATTTAGAATACTGCATACAGTTCTAGTCACCACATTACCAAAGGCATGTAGACACTTTGGAGAGGGTGCAGAGAAGGTTTATAAGGATGTTGCCTGGTATGGAAGGTGCTTGTTACGAAGAGACGTTGAGTAGGTTAGGATTGTTTTCATTAGGAAAAAGGAGATTGAGGGGTACCTGATTCAGACCTATAAAATCATGAAGGGTATAGACAAGTTGGATAGAGACAAGCATTTTCCCCCAGGGTAGATTTGGATCGGCTCGGGCTTGGAAGACTGTTGGGACTGTTCCTGGACTGCAAGTTTTCTTGGTTCTTTTTTCTTCGTTTGGATACAGAACTGGCTCAAAAGGTGGAAGACAGAATGTGATAGTGGAGGGCTGTTTTTCCAGACTGAAGGTTTGTGACCAGTAGAGTGCCACAAGGATCAGTGCTGGGTCCACTACTTTTTGTCATTTACATAAATGATTTGGATGTGAACATAAAGAGGTACAGTAAGTAAGTTTGCAGATGACACGAAAATTAGAGGTATAGTAGACGGTACCTTAGATTACAACGGGATCTTGATCAGATGGGCCAATAGGCTGAGAAGTAGCAGATGGAGTTTAATTCAGATAAGTGCGAAGTGCTGCATTTTGGGAAATTAAATCTCAGCAGGACTTATACACTTAATGGTAAAGTCCTAGGGAGTGTTGCTGAACAAAAAGACCTTGGAGTGCAGGTTAATAGCTCCTTGAAAGTGGAGTCGCAGGTAGATAGGATAGTGAAAGCGGCGTTTGGTATGCTTTCCTTTATTGGTCAGAGTATTGAGTACAGGAGTTGGGAGGTCATGTTGCGGCTGTGCAGGACGTTGGTTAGGCCACTGTTGGAATATTGCGTGCAATTCTGGACTCCCTCCTATGGGAAGAATATTCTGAAACTTGAAAGGGTTCAGAAAAGATTTAAAAAGGATATTGCCAGGGTTGGAGGATTTGATTTACAGGGAGAGGTTGAATAGGTTAGGGCTGTTTTCTCTGGAGCATCAGAAACTGAGGTGTGACCTCAAAAAGTTGATAAAATCACGAGGGACATAGATAGGGTAAATAGACAAAGTCTTTTCCCTGGGGTGGGGGAGTCCCGAACCAAAGGGCATAGGATTGAAGATGAAAGGGGACAGATATAAAAGAGACCCAAAGGGCAACTTTTCCACACAGGGGGTGGTACATGTATGGAATGAGCTGTCAGAAGTGGCGAAAGCTCATACAATTACATTTTTAAAAGGCATCTGGATGGGTATGATTAGGAAAGGTTTGGAAGGATATGGGCCAGGTACTGGCAGGTGGGACTAGACTGGGTTGGGATATCTGGTCAGCATGGACGGGTTGGACTGAACGATCTGTTTCCATGTTGTACATCTCTATGACTCTACCGGTTAGACAATCTAGAACTAGAAACTATAGTCTGAGAATTAGGGCCAGACCATTCAGGAGAGTCATTAGATAACACTCCTACACAGAAATGTCCTCGAAGTTTGGAACTCTCTTCCTCAAATGACAGTAGATGCTGGATCAGTTGCCAATTTAAATTGGAGACAGATTTTTGTTTTTAAGAACACTATTAAAAGGGTATGGGTCAAAGGAGGGTGTATAGAATTAGGCCACAGTTCAGCTAAGATCTCACTGAATGGTGGAACAGGCTGAAAGAGCAGAATAGCCGACTCCTGCTCCTATGTTACACCTCCCCAAAAAAAGCAACTTGAGAATTAAACAGATCAGAGTGCATTGAGCTGGCTAACAGTGCCTCATCTTCTGGTTCCACACTCTTCGCTTTTATTCTGTAAAATATAGGCCACTTGGCCCATTGAATCTGCAATTTAATCAGATAGTCCATGGCTATCTGATAAACCTCAACTCCACTTTCTTGCCTCATCCCCATTAAGCTAGATTCCTTTTTTGATTAAAAATCTCTCAGTCTTGAATAGACTTAAATGAGGAGAAAGCTAGGACTGGAGATGCTAGAGACCAGAGTTGAGAAATGTGGTGCTGGAAAAACACAGGCCGGGCAGCATCCGAGGAGGGGAATCGACGTTTCAGGCCTAAGCCTGAAGAAGGGCTAATGGCCGAAACGTCGATTCTCTTGCTCCTCGGATGCTGCCTGGCCTGTGTTTTTCCAGCACCACATTTTTCAACTCTAGACTTAAATGCCCCAGCCTCATCTGCCCTTGTGTAGTAAAGAATTTCTCAGGATTTACCACCCTCAGAAGAAATCCTTCCTCACTCATTCATGGGGTGTGGGTAAATTATATGTCCAGCCATCATTTATTGACCATCTCTTAACTGCCCTCGAGAAGGTGACAGTGAGTTACCTTTCTGAACCACTACACAGTCTTTGTTGTATGGGTACGCTCACAAATAATATTAGGGAGCGAGATTCAGAATTTTGACCCAGTTGGAAATAAAAGCCAAGCATCCCCAGATCAATTTGCCCCATTGCACCAGTTATCAGCACATCAGCCTGCTAAAACCAAGTTTGCTAATTTACATGGACTTGAGAAAGGTGATACTAATTAAAGCTGCAGGTTTTCAAATTTATTTTTATTGCTTCAAAACAAGGCACAGCACCAGATTTAGACAATTGCACTGAACATTGAAGTTCAAAACATAGAAAACAATTTAACAGTGCAACACAGCACCAATTAGTAGTTATGAACACCTCTTCAGTCGGCTGAAGCATTGTTAAGAATAGAAGAAGCTAGTTTCAATCTAAAGAGCCAATTGCCTTTTGATGCAGCTACCTGACCAATTTGCGTTTCACAATATCACTCAGTTGTCCCTGGAAAGGCAACTAGTCTTAAGCCCACTTATATTCTCTGATGAACAGCGTGGTCTTTTTGATATTATACTGTCAGGAGCTACAATAGCAGAGTGGCACAAACAGGAGTCAAAACAGTTTACCTTGTGATCAAAAGGCGTTCCATAGTAGCCATCATTTAATCCAAATATTAACTCATTGGGATTACGTGCACGAATCTAAAAACAAAAAGAAACTCATTAAAACAAAATCAAAATACAAGTTAAGGAAAATAAACAATGTAACTGTTGCATTATTCTTTGGTGGAATATGGGTATTGTGGCTAGTATTTGTTGCCATGTCCTTGAACGGAGGGATTGGTCAGCCGTTGCAGATGTCAGGTATGAGTTGTTATGGATCTGGAGATATGGAGACCTGACCAGGTGAGAATGGCAGATTTCTTAAGTCTCGCATTTTTATTTTGTATTTGTACAATTGCTAGTAACTACTCAAAACTTTTGCTACATTAAATAGGGCAATAATGAAAACAGAGTGTTGGACAATTTCAGCAGCATGTGTGGAGAGCGAAGCAGAGTTAACATTGCAAGTCCAACATGCTGCTGCTTTGGAACTGCAGTTCAGAATCCTGAAGAAAAATTGATGCAAAAATTAAAAGTAAACATGTTGAAATTTTGAGAACAGAACTGCACCTCAAATTTTATGTTTTTGCATTCCTTTTCATTTATCCCACTCGCTGGTCTTCAGCATTTCATAGATGTCAGCTTTCACTAGGACCAATGCACGACAATTCCTCAAAATCCTTGACTACAAGTTCCCAGTTGCTGCTCCTTTGAGCCACTTGTCCACATTAACTGCCAATTCCCGTTTTATCATCTTGTTCCCAATTCCTGCTCAAATTCTTTGCGTACACACCCTTTAGTCTGCTGTGTCCTGTTCTGCTCCTTCACAACAATATATTTTATTGCCATGGCTAATCAATTTCTTAGACGCAAATAGTGTTTTCTATCACTTGTCAAACTGTTGACCATCAAAATTAGGTTAGCTACACATCTCTCCAATTAAGGACACCCCAATGCTTTTAATGTTAAGGTAGAATATTTTTAGTGTAATTTTCAACACTTCAATTTGAGCTTATACTTTACACCCAGAATCTTTCACTTGCAAAATGCAACAACCGGTTACTAACCTCAACATCCTGTATATCTCACTATGTGACCTGACTTTTTTGAATGTTTTTAAGGCAAAGATAGATAGACTTTTGAACACTAAAGGAATTAAGGGTTACGATGAGCAGGTGGGTAAGTGGAGCTGAGTCCATGAGAAAAGATCATCCATGATCCTATTGAATGGCAGAGCAGGCTCAATGATGGCCTACTCCTGCTCCTATTCATGCTCTGCGTTTTAAGGACTGACATAACGAAAAGTTCCATACTAATTAGCAACATGTGAGCTCTACATATTTTTGGAGTGTGGATTACAACAGAAACAATAACAACAATTCTCCGAGTTGCTTCCCAATCCACACAGAACAGATTTTTCAGACTAAAATATTATTTGGTTTCTTAGTCAGAACCGACACCCAAATAAAATTCGAAGAAATAGTTGGTTTCACAACACTAGAATAGATAGAGTTTGTATTTGAGTAACAACTTTCATGACTACAGGACATGAAGCATTTCAGAAACAAGGGAAATTTTTTTTTTAAGAAAAGTGTAATCAGCGTCGTAATGTAGGAAACATGGCAGTCAGTTTGCACAGGGCAAGCTCCCCACATCCAACAATAAGTAGGAATGTGTTGGTGTGATTGTAGTGGATAAATAAGCATTAAGAGAACACCAGAGAAAGCAAGATGAAAGCAAAGCTGTTTTCATTTCAGATTTCTAACCAAAAGTTCTGGAAATGCTCTGACAGGATCTGTAGCAAGAAACAGAGTTAATGCATTGAGTGAAATTAAGGAATAAGAGTTGCTCTAAAAACCTCATGAAGGCTTGACAGGGTCGTGCAATTCTGAAATGGTGGGATAAAACAGTGAATCACAAAATCTTTATTTTGGACAAGATGTTACAGTAACTTGGATTAAATTTATTCTCAGTATAAAGTAAGGACTGAGATACTGGAGATCAGATTCAGAACGTATGGCACTGGAAAAGCAAAGCTGGCCAGGCAGCTTCAGAGGAGCAAGAGAGTATGTTTTGAGGATAAGCTCTTCATCATGAAGAGCTTGTGCTCAAAATGTCAATCTCCAGCTCCTCAGATGCTGCCTGACTGGCTGTGCTTTTCCAGTGCCACACTTTTTCACTCTTCTTTTATTCTCAGTCAATAGATGTACATTTTACCTGCTGTCCCAGATATTTGAGTCCATCAAGATTAACTTTCCACTCAATGACAAGATGATACTGCCCCTTCTTTCCACCCCAAATCCTGACTACGAAACATGATACAGAAGTATCAAGGCGGTTTGGCATCAAACCAAAGTCTAAACTCCTCCATGTTGGATTCTGCAAAACAAGAAAACAGGAGAAATTAAAACCAATCAAAACTGCGCAGTAGAAACTGGAAAGGAAAGTGACTTACATCCGACAGCAGCTTTCACAATCACAGAACCAACTACAGCAAGTCTTGAGCCAAGTAGGTACTTTTGAAGTCTAGTCAGAGTTATACTGCGTGGAAACAGGCCCTTTCGTCCAATACCTTTGCTAAAGTAGGCAGGCATTAATTGAACATGGTATTCTAAAAGTGGCCTCACCCATGTCCTGTAAAGCTACAACATGATGTCACAATTAGTATACTCAATGTACTAACCAATGAGAGAAGGGACCAAAACACCATCTGTCGACCTGTGACTCCACTTTTAAGGAATTATACATTTGCGTCCCTAGATCTGTCATAAAGTAGGAAAACACAGCAGCCATTTGTATACAAGTTCCCACGCAAAGCATTTTCTCATGATAGCAATCAATTGACAAATATTGAACACAATGTTTGGGGAGAATTCTTCTATCCCTGTTCAAGTAATGTCCTCGAAGGAACTGGGGAACAGTGGCAGCAACATTAAAAAGGACAGAGTGGACCCAGAATCAGAAAATTGGCAAAGGAGTTGTTTGAAGATGTCACAGATCAGCAGGTAGGCACTTCTCTTGCTTCTAGCAACTACATATTTACTTGAAGCCATAAGACCACCTTTAAAACTTTACACAGGTAATACATTTGCCTTGCTTGATACAGTTAAGGGACTGTTTGACATCAAGACTAACATTTTTCAAGTCTATACTTGGGGACTAAGCAAACAATCATTATTCCTGATGAAGGGCTCTTGCCCGAAACGTCGAATTTCCTGTTCCTTGGATGCTGCCTGACCTGCTGTGCTTTAACCAGCAACACATTTTCAGCTCTGATCGCCAGCATCTGCAGACCTCACTTTTTACTCAATCATTACAAGTACTCAGATTCTATTTAGTTAAGCTCCCTCTGGGAAGCTCAGGCCCATGATATGAACATTCAGTATGTGAGAAACCCTGAACACTAGCTGGTAACTGGAAGGCCACATGTACGGGAGGTGCCTCCGGACGGAGAAACCGGAGCACTGGGTTCAGAATCTGGATCAGCAGCTAGGGACACTATGGTGCATTAATGAGACTGAGTATATGGAAAGCACGTTTCACAACATTGCCACCCTGCAGCTTAAGCAAATTCAGGAAAATGAGGGAGTGGGTGATTGCCAGATAGGGTGGGTATTGGGGTGTGAAAACCAGGCAGATAATGAGGGAATGTTTGTGATCTTGGAAAACAGCGAAAATGATAGTTCCTCTGCCGAGACCAGCCAGAGCCAAGGCTGAAGCACTGCAGACAATCCAGCTGCAGGGTGAGGAAGGAAATAGTAGTTTTTGGTGGTGGTGGGGGGGGAAATAAAACAGGCACTTCTGTAGCCTTGACATTACTCAATTGATACATTCTTTCCTAAGTGTCAGGGTCATGTTTATCACAGAATGGTTGCAAGGCATTCTCAATGGGGAGGATGCACAAAGGGAATGGTGCAAGCTGGAACCAATGGCAAACAAAGAGCAAAAACGGAGACGCTGCAAGCAGACTTCAGGAATTTGGGTGAGCAATGGAAAAGCAGGACTTGAAAACGTAGAAGTGCCAGATTACTTCTGGTGCCTTACAGTCATGAATGTACAAACAGAGGAGACAGCAGATGAGTGAGTGCCTGGACAGACAGTGCAGGATGAAGAATTGTAGATTCTTGAAATTTTGGATATTTTCTAGGAGAAGTAGGACCTGTTACAAGTTGGACAGATTATGTCTGAACATGGGCACAGTGAATATCCTTTTCACCATCCCTCCACTTTGGTCTCCTGTGCTTCCTTCTCTCCCTCCACTGTCAACATTTCTGCTTTCAAGATCTTCAGCCCTGAAACTCCTTGTCCAAGTCAATTCCTATTCCTCTCCTCAAAGACCCCTCAAAACCTGAATGGCGGAAAAAAACAAGCCATGGACAGCTACATCAATTACAGTAATGGCTGGTTTCATTAATTTAAACTGGATATTGAAAGCCAACACTACTACAGCAACAGGAAGTAGATTCAATTTCTAGTCAGAGTCATAACTGTAGGAATCTCTGGTTCAACTTTCCAAAGCTGTGTTGTTTTTATTTACATTTCTGAGCACACTAGTCCTCTTAATGCAGTCATTGCACCATTACACAAAATTACCCTAAAATTTAAAATTTGAAACGTAAATAGAAGGAGCAACATGTTTAACTTAGAATATCCCAATTAAGCAATTAAAATAAACAAAATTATAATCTTGTTTAATTATTGAGATGATTCACAAAAATTCATGTTCAGGCACCAAAGATGTGCAGATTAAGTAGAATGGCTATACCAAATAGGCCAGTGTCCAGAGAGGTGGCGGTTCGGTGAATTAGCCATTGTTAATGCAGGGTTACATGAATAGGGTAGGAGGCTGGGATGCCCTCGAGGGGTTAGTGTGGATTCAATGGAACAAATGTCATTCTACACTATAGGGATTCTGTGATTCTGAAATCATCCATTGTTAAAAAGGTTTTTCTCCCCCCACCAACAAAAAAAGGATTGAATAGTGCAGCACAATTTTACATCGAGTTCACAATCCACAACTTTCAAATAAACCAAGTCAGTCATCAAAATGAAAATTTCATCCTAGTTCCCAAAGGCCCATGTAAGCAGAGAACTTTCAACTACCCTATAATCGCAACTTCAGCAAAAATTCACTCTGATACTCATTCCTCAAACATGGTCCTGGACAAGCACCAACACTGCCTTGCACATAACCCAAACTTTTGCTTTTCATCTCTTTTTCACCAAGTGTCGAAACTAAAACAAAGCCTATTTCGTTTACAGACAAGTAAACTCTCAATCCTCAGAAAAATTCATCATTTGTCTTAACTGCGATTCTGCTTATTCAGATTATGCCTACTGGTCCAAGTCTCTCCCACAGGGGAAGCAACCGCTCAGCATCTATCCAGTTCAGACCCTAAAGCATTTTATACATTACAAATCAGACCTCCTCTCATTCTCCTAACATCCAGTGGGTCTAAGTCCAACCTACTTAAATTTTCCACATAGTAAATCCCTTCATTAATAATCAACCTTGAGAAGCTTTTCTACATTAGTATTTCTGTCCTTCGAGAAGGTACCAAAACACTGCCCAGTGTTGTAGGTATGATCTGACCATTGCCTTGTACAATTTTAATAATACCTCCCTATTTTTCATACTCATTCCCTTGAAAATAAATCCATTAGTCTTCCCCATTAGCCACTAAAGTTGGATGCCAACTTGTAATTTATGCATGAAGACTCCTGTATGCTTTATCAATTCCAATAATTTTCAGCTTTTCTATTCATTCTGCCAAAGTGCATAACTTCACAACTTCCCACATTATATTCTGCTAATAGCTACTTGACTACTTGCCAACTTAAGCTCTGCACATTTGAAATCATCCTCACTGCTTGTTTTTCTATCTATTTGTGTTATCCACAAACCTGACTATAGTACAAATCACTTCCCTCATCCAAAGGTATTAATTTAAATTGCAAGTTACAGGATGCCACTTTTTGCCCTGTCTTCTCACCTATTTTTGGGTCATCCATAAACTTGGATGAGGGAAGCAAATATATTATAACCAAGTCACTCAGGTATGTTGTAAATAATAACAACTTCAGCACATTGTGGCACATTACTGATTACAGGTTGCCATCCTTTCCAAAAAAAAAGTCTCCTCTAAATTAGCCAATCCCTAACCCATACTGATACACCCTTCCAACACTGTGGGCTCTTATCTTAAAAAGCCTAATGTTTGGCACCTGATCAAGCATCTTCAACCCACTTGTCTTACAACTGCTGCTATCTTCATCCTCCTGGTCAGGCAAGATTCCCCTTTCAAAAACTCATGCTGATTATGATAGATCATATAAGTTTCTAAATGCTGTGCTATTACATCCTTTACAGGTAGACTAACACTTTCCAATAACATGTTGAGCTAACTGACCTGCTTCACCTTTTGAATAAAAACATGTTAGATTATTCGAATGGGAGTTTCCTAGTCCTCCAGCATTTCTCCAGAATCTAAGCATTCTTGAAAGATTATTAACAGTGCGTCCACCAACTCTGTAGCTACTTCCTTAAATATCAGAGGACACACTTTATCAGGTCAAGAGGATTTATCAGTCTTCATCCCTAGAGTTTTCCTCCACTGATATTTATTTCCTCTCCTTTTGCCTGTTGAGTATTTAATAATTTGGAATGCTATAAGCGTTTTATATTAGCAAGACAATGCAACCTTTGTTCAACTTCTGTCATTTCCTAGTTATCCATTATTTCCCTAGCCTATCTTCACTTTGGTCTCTTCATATAGTTTTAAAAGTTTTTTGCTGACTGTCTTGATATTACCTCCTCATGGTTGTGGATCTGGTAATTTGCAGTTTGATCCCTGGCTGGATCCTGAAGTGATAAAGAAACCTTGAGATATGAATTAGTTGTGCCACTCTATAGTGGTGCCTCTGTACCAAAGGCTGCTTGTTTCAGTCAGCCGGTCTTGTAAGGCATGATGCGGTCACCTGTTCATGTATTGCCAATTCTCATCAAACAAGAACTGAGAAACCTACAAATAAGGAATTGAAATATAAGCCATTGCATGAAGCAGCAGGAAATGAAAATGCCAGATTTGGCTCGAAGCCAAATGCGTCTCACATTTGTGGCCAAGCCAACCACAATGTGACAGCATGCATGCTCAACAGCAGAAGCAGCACACTAGAAACAACTGATCCCACAATCACCAAATAATTAACAGCTTTGCGGTCCTGCAGTCAACAATGGTGAATAATTTAAACAATGAACTGGAGAAGGCAAATTGCACAAACAACCTCATCCTCAAATCATGGCTTCACCAGCAAAGAGTGTAAAATAAGCATTTCTAGTGCTGAAACACGTGCAAAATGCTGAGTAGTTAATTCAACTATGTCTCCCACAAGGTCCCCAACAATACTCATGTCAATCTACAGTCACTTCGATTCACTCCACATGACACCAAAACAGCAATGAATAATGCACAAAGGATGGGCCACAATAACAGGTCAAGGGGCACTGCAGAGGACTCATGTTTCAGAGGTAGAACATAGAACATAGAAAAATACAGCGCAGTACAGGCCCTTCGGCCCTCGATGTTGCGCCGATCCAAGCCCACCTAACCTACACTAGCCCACGATCCTCCATATGCCTATCCAATGCCCGTTTAAATACCCATAAAGAGGGAGAGTCCACCACTGTTACTGGCAGGGCATTCCATGAACTCATGACTCGCTCAGTAAAGAATCTACCCCTAACATCTGTCCTATACCTACCACCCCTTAATTTAAAGCTATGCCCCCTCGTAATATCTGACTCAATGTGGGAGATTTTCCACGTATCAAGTTATTCAAGCACAGTTAAAACACTGGCAGCTATTTCACAACATGGACAACTGCCCAGCTTCTAATAGTTAAGATACATCCAAATCTACTAGCTTCTGCCCATGTCCAGCTCGAGTTATTAGCAAAAGCATCGAGTGCTGTCAAGTAGCACTTACCCAGCAATAATAGCCACTCAATGATGCACAGTTCAGGTCCAACCACAGCAAATCAGCTCTCTACTTTATTGAAGCATTAATCCAAATGCAGAGGAACCTCGATTATCCGAATATCAATTATCAGAATATCAGATCATCAGAAGGAGATCTCGAGGTCCTGATAGAAACATTACGTCAAAGATCTGTTTCAACCCTGACTGCGTCTTCTGTTTACATTGACTATAAATGATCTTGGCTCACCAAAATACTACCAAGAACAGTTGTGGACAAAGAGAGCCCAGGCACCATCTCGAAATGACTGATCTCCCATCCTCGCGCTTTCTTCCCACACTTCCCTGGAGCTCTACCTAAGGGTGAACCCTAAACCCCTCTTCCCCAGATATTTTGTCTAACATTGCTCTGTACAGAGCAGAGGTGAAACTTTCAAAAAGCTGCAGTCAAAAGTTGTGTGCCCGTGCGCGCTATTTGGAGATTTACCTCACTGTTGGTGAGCAATCCAGCTGCCCCAGAGTGGGAGGGGGGCTGACGGGGGTAGGTAAGACATGGCAGGGGCATTAATCAGAGTCAGACAGGGGTGGGGTGGGGGGTAGTGATGGATAGGGGTTGTGGAGTGGACAGTGGGTGTTGGATGGTGTTGCGGGGGGCAGGCGGTATTGGATGCCTTTGGGAGCTGTATTGGACTGGTTAGGGGGTGAGCAGGGGCGCAGGGTTGGTGGGTGGGGGGGGGGGGGGGGGGAGAGAAGGCAGGAGGTGGGGTGGGGGATGTTGGACGGATAATGGGGCAGTGTTGGAAAGCAGGCGACAGAGGGTGGTGTTAGACAGATTAGGGGGAAAGGCAGGGGGGGCAGTGTTGGATAAGTTAGAACGGAGGTGTTGGACTGGAGGGCACTTTTGGACTGGGTTGGGGTGCAAGGGCTCATGAGCAGTGTGCTGCTGCCTCGTCTCCTGAACAGAGCAGACTTAACAGAAAACTCCGTGCCCCAAAAGGAGAGCATTGAATCAATTAACCAAATAATCAATTATCCAAAAGAAATAGTGCCCGCCCATCTCATTCAGATAATCGAGATTCCTACGTATAGATCATAACCAGGACAGAAAGGAAAATAGTTGTGATTGGAGGCTAGTCATCACATCCCACAACTGGAAGTACTCATCTAGACAGTGTTCATTTTTTTTTACTCATTCATTAAATGAGAGTCTCTGATTTGACCAACATTAATTGCTCATCCCTAATTGTCCACAGGGCCATTTAGAATCAACCACATTGCTGTGGGTCTCGAGTCAAATGAAGGCCGACCAGGTAAGGATGGCAGTTTCCTTCACTTAAGGCCATTAGTCAACTAGATGGATTTTTCCAACAACCAGCAATGGACTCGTGATCATTAGACACTTACTTCCTGATTTTTTTTTAAAAATTGCACTATCTACCACAGTGGGTTTTGAACCCAGGTCCGCAGATCATTAAGCGGTCTCTGGATTAACAGTTCAATAACAACACCATTACTCCCCCAATTATTTGCGGTTGCCTCAAAAGATATTCCTTCCATCTCAGAAGTGAAGATGCTTATGGATAATTGCACAGAATCCATTTGCACAAATGGATTCTGTGCAAAAATGAATGAGTCCACCTAGATGCTGCAAGACAAACAACATTCAGAATTGATACAAGTAGTGACAGAAAACATGTATGCCACAGTGCAATGCAACAAACAAAAGACAAATCTCAGTGGGGCTGGAGATCCCATTTGTTTTCATATAAAAAAAACAAAGTCTTTCAATACTATACATAAATGAAAGAAAGACTTGCATAACCATTGGAGGTCTCAAAACACTTTACAACAAGTGAAATATTTCTGAAGTGTAGTTCATGTTATAATTTGGGAAAAAAAAGTGACAGACAGCTAATTTGTACACAGAAAACTCAAACAGCATCAGGATAATGACCAAGATAAAATGCTTTTCTTGATGTAGGAATATTAACCATCAGACTTAGATGTGACCAATTGAACAAATGCTGATACAACAGCTTAAGTATATCAATTTTGAGCTACCTAATTTACAGCTGCATACACTGAAGACAACTTAATTTTCCAAAATAGCACCACTAAAAGATCAAATAGATTTTCTCTGCTAGCTGCAGTGGTCCAAGATGCTGCCGCCGCCAATTTTTAAATAAGCCCCTCGGTTTCAGCAGTCAGGTGTAGCCAACTTGGCATTTGTTTTAATCTATGGATTGAGCTATAATGAGTGTGACATAATGCAGTGTAGATCAAATTCAAAGCTCTACCTAGTTACACTAACACACAAACATAAATCAATCTGAAGAGGATAATGCACCAAATTGTCAGGAAAACATTTGAAGGTTATCTCAATTTGCAGACACAGGTTTCCCTTGACTGCCTTCAGAATTCATTATCAATACTCCTTGCCACAGGATTAGCGACAGCCATTTTAATACACAATTTCTACTACCAAGCTTTTTGATTTGGTTTATTGCCGTCACATGTCCCGACGTACACTGAAGTGTTGTCTTTACAGGCAGATCGTACTAAACAAGTGCATCAGGGTATCAGAGCAGAGTGCAAGTTCGTGTTACAGCTACTGAGAAAACGCAAGAAGATTCATATCATTAGCATTTGAGAGGTCCATTCCAAAGTCTGCTAACAGTGGGGAAGAAGCAGTTCTTGAATGCGTTTGTACATGAATTCAAACAACACAGCAAAACAAGTTCAAGCAGGGGAAACTGAATAGACCAGCCTTTTCCAAGGTCATGGAGGGAAAAGCAGTAAATCCTAATCTTAGCAAAAATGCTTTTACTACAAGTGAGTTAAATTAGATTAGGGATCTGACAATTTTCATTTTCCAATCTTTGCTCAATATCCCTTCACATATTTACCCAAAAAAATTACAGATCTTTAACTGTGCAAAAGTTCCTTTAATCTAGCCATTACACTTTTTCTTCTAACGGCAAATAATTTGAGGAGAGAACTCCAGGTGAGCATAACATCTTGTGCTAAGTGCTTCCTGATTTCAAATCCAAATGGTGTGGCTTCTTCACAGCAGAGAAAACCAATCAATGTTTTACTATTGCCTATTTACTGTTATTCATCCCTTAACTGGCCAGAGAAAACAATAATTCACAGAAACCATTGGGAGTTCGTAGCACCTCACCACATTTAACTAAACAAGACAACCCAGAATGGGATAAATATCTAGTTCAGCAGTCTAAATTCAACAATCTTGAAAGGAAAGGAAATTAAATTTCATTAACATTTAATAAATGCTGTAAATTGAGATTATTACACTTTTTTTTAAAAATACTGAAAGCTGAGAAAGTTTTGTACTAAGTTCAAAATGTTTAGAATGGGGCCTTGCAAACCAGGATATTATCTGGCGAGAACCTGAAGTCCTTAATATTCCAGCATGAACCCCGCTGCAAAATACCTCATTTTTGGTCTCTAGACCAAAATGAGAGAGTGAATACACTTTTTAAACCAAGTACAGAACAAACAATGTTGGAGAAACAGCAGGTCTGTTGCTCAATTTCTTTCTCCACAGATGCTAATGTTTCAAGTCTGGTATGACTTCTGCAGATGTCCTGTGTTTACTGTGTCTAGTCCTGTTCGAATTGTATAAGTTTCAATGAGATGCACCACTAATGCATGTAGACTGGATAATTCAGTTTGTTTTCAGCACACTACCCCAGGGAGTGGTGACAACAGTTGGGTCTTTCATTAGTGACAAGTAAATGAACTATCAATTCAAACCTATTGAGCTTCAACATGACTTTTCTAATCAAGTGAAAACAAATCATCTGGAGCTTGCAATTTAGTTAGATATTGCTATCCAAAAATGATCCCAATGATAGTTAGAGTGTGTTTATCAAGTAGTACAATTCATTCGTTCGGTGATATATTTCAGCCAGTTCCGCAGCCCAGTTACATTCAAAGATAAATCTCAATTTCGCCAAGAGGAATAATTATGGTAAAATAAGAGATCTGACCTAAGTGATGGTTGCTGATATGTAAAACTTAATGACCACAGAATGGAGGAGTGGTAAGGTGTATGCTTAGAACAAGGACGAAAGATTTGTTGCAAAACAAAGTGAATGTGCTTTTACAAAATAACTGTAGAAGCAACCAGGCACCATGAACTTAAAATTCAACCTGGCTACCCCTAGTAAAAAGCAGACCAACTCCTGGAAGTTTGAATTTAAAAATAAAAGTCAGCATTCTGGATACCCATCACATCCCACAGACATCCTCAGAAAACATACACAACCTCTATTGCCATTTTAGCCACATTACCAATACTTCATGTGGATGGAGTGGGCAAAGGCTCCCCTCAACGTTAATGAACGTTGCGCGGTGGTAGTTTGGCGCACTGACCTGTATACCACTGAAGCCAAACGCCAGCTCGCGGACGCCTCCTCTTATCGCCCCCTTGACCACGACCCCACCTCCCACCACCAAACCATCATCTCCCAGACCATCCAGGACCTCATCACCTCAGGGGATCTCCCATCCACCGCCTCCAACCTCAGTCCCACAACCCCGCACCGCCCGTTTCTACCTCCTGCCCAAAATCCACAAACCTGCCTGCCCCGGCCGACCCATTGTCTCAGCCTGCTCCTGCCCCACCGAACTCATCTCCCAATACCTCGACACGGTCCTGTCCCCTTTAGTCCAAGAACTCCCCACCTACGTTCGGGACACCACCCACGCCCTCCACCTCCTCCAGGATTTGCGCTTCCCCGGTCCCCAACGCCTTATTTTCACTATGGACATCCAGTCCCTGTACACCTCCATCCCCCATCACGAAGGACTCAAAGCCCTCCGCTTCTTCCTTTCCCGCCGCACCAACCAGTACCCTTCCACTGACACCCTCCTTCGACTGACTGAACTGGTCCTCACCCTGAATAACTTCTCTTTTCAATCCTCCCACTTCCTCCAAACTAAAGGAGTTGCCATGGGCACCCGCATGGGCCCCAGCTATGCCTGCCTCTTCGTAGGATATGTGGAACAGTCCATCTTCCGCAACTACACTGGCACCACCACCCACCTTTTCCTCCGCTACATCGATGACTGTATCGGCGCTGCCTCGTGCTCCCACGAGGAGGTTGAACAGTTCATCAACTTTACTAACACCTTCCATCCCGACCTGAAATTCACCTGGACCATCTCAGACTCCTCCCTCCCCTTCCTAGACCTCTCCATTTCTATCTCGGGCGACCGACTCAACACAGACATCTACTATAAACCGACTGACTCCCACAGCTACCTGGACTACACCTCCTCCCACCCTGCCCCCTGTAAAAACGCCATCCCATATTCCCAATTCCTTCGTCTCCGCCGTATCTGCTCCCAGGAGGACCAATTCCAACACCGCACAGCCCAGATGGCCTCCTTCTTCAAGGACCGCAGATTCCCCCCAGACGTGATCGACGATGCCCTCCACCGCATCTCCTCCACTTCCCGCTCCTCCGCCCTTGAGCCCCGCTCCTCCAACCGCCACCAAGACAGAACCCCACTGGTTCTCACCTACCACCCCACCAACCTCCGCATACAACGTATCATCCGCCGCCATTTCCACCACCTCCAAACGGACCCCACCACCAAGGATATATTTCCCTCCCCTCCCCTATCAGCGTTCCGCAAGGACCACTCCCTTCGTGACTCCCTCGTCAGATCCACACCCCCCACCAACCCAACCTCCACCCCCGGCACCTTCCCCTGCAACCGCAGGAAATGTAAAACTTGCGCCCACACCTCCACACTCACTTCCCTCCAAGGCCCCAAGGGATCCTTCCATATCCGCCACAAGTTCACCTGTACCTCCACACACATCATCTATTGCATCCGCTGCACCCGATGTGGCCTCCTCTATATTGGTGAAACAGGCCGCTTACTTGCGGAACGCTTCAGAGAACACCTCCAGGCCGCCCGAACCAACCAACCCAATCACCCCGTGGCTCAACACTTTAACTCTCCCTCCCACTCCACCGAGGACATGCAGGTCCTTGGACTCCTCCACCGGCAGAACACAACAACACGACGGCTGGAGGAGGAGCGCCTCATCTTCCGCCTGGGAACCCTCCAACCACAAGGTATGAATTCAGATTTCTCCAGTTTCCTCATTTCCCCTCCCCCGACCTTGTCTCAGTCGGTTCCCTCAACTCAGCACCGCCCTCCTAACCTGCAATCCTCTTCCTGACCTCTCCGCCCCCACCCCACTCTGGCCTATCACCCTCACCTTGACCTCCTTCCACCTATCCCACCTCCATCGCCCCTCCCCCTAGTCCCTCCTCCCTACCCTTTATCTTAGCCTGCTTGGCTCTCTCTCTCTCTTATTCCTGATGAAGGGCTTATGCTCGAAACGTCGAATTCCTGAGATGCTGCCTGGCCTGCTGTGCTTTGACCAGCAACACATTTGCAGCTGTTGCTCATTTTAAGTCTGTTGATTTTAAAAACCAATTTGAGACATGCACACTGAAAAGCCAGCAAAGTCTTTCACCAATTGTCCTCAAGGCGGCAGTGGTGAGCTCGCTTTCAGAACCAAAGTTCATTTAATGCAGGTAATCCCACCAATGTTTTTGCTGGAGGGAGATCCAGAATAATAAGTAATTTCCTAAGTAGTTCAGTAAACCGCTAAGCAAAGAAGCCATCATCCAGGAGGCTGATTAAGTTCTACAGCAAGTCTTCTGACAAAGGAGCTCTCAAATTTTGCCGCTGGACGCTGCAACTACGATCCTGAGGTTGACGTCAACAAGGAGCATATGCTAGCAATTCCTCAACTTCTGCAAACTTCAAGCTCACATTGTTCTGCTCTCAGGACACAAATTACCCCAACCTCTCACTTCCTTGTGCTAGCATTGGCTGAATTGGGCTTTTAAAAATGTGATGCTGGAAAAACAAATGTGTTAAGCGTAACTAGTTCAAAAGCTATACCACAAAGATTACATTCCTCAAATGAAAACAAATCTAACATGAGTCAATTCAGCCTTACTTACCAAAGAATCCTTCACGACCTCACTGGTGTAAAAAGCTGAAGGCAAAAGAAAGGAACAAAAAGTAGGTGAGGAAGCAATTTGCAAAGAACTTGTAAAAATCAGAAACTCAATAGTTAACATGCAGTTACAAAATAAAATGTGCTGTGAACGTCAGAAAAGCATTGAAACCACCTGGATCCCACCTCAAACATTGCACCAACAAGTAAGCTTGTGAAGTAGATGTCAAATTCATAAAACAGACTTCTTCAAAGCCATGGGCAAACTGCAAGAACTACATTAATGGTATTTATAAAGTTTTGTACAAACTTAATAGTTTGAAGACAAGATTTAGACTGGTTCAATGCTGTATTTAAAATCAATTCAACAGTCAGCTAAGATAGTCTGACAAGATGTGACTTATGATTGGCAGTGATGCGTCTCTCAAAAAAGCAGAGGGACATACAACAGAGAAAAAATCTCAAATCTACAGAACCAGGGGATTGAAACAGGTCAGGATCCCAGCTGATTACAAATGCTGGACAACTCATAACCCAGATAATAACCTTACTTCCAAGTTCCGAAATGATTTTTTTTTAAACAGAGGGGACAATTACTGAACACAGTAAGATGGTGGCTCAATGGTAATCCAGAGTCACAAGCTCATGCCCAAAGGGCACAGATTCAAATCCCTTGACGGGAGATGGTGAAATTTGATTCAGCCGAAATTTGAATTTTGAGTTTAGTGACCTGATTGCAGATTGTTCACATCTTCTAGCTCAGTAATATTTTTTAGGGAAGAAAATCTGTCATCCTTATCCAGTTTAGTGTACAGCAATGTGGTGGATTCTCAAATGACTGACAAACTGCTATATAGTCAAAACAAAAGGAATGAAACCAAACAGACCACTAGCATCAACTAAGGCCTCTAAAATGACAACTACAATTACCTCATCAGCACTGTAAAATCCTCCTTACAAAAACCTCAGTCAAAAATGGTGACAATGCCAAAATTGGGCGCACCATCTCACCAAACAACATCCGGACTTTGTTTAAAAAATGGTATGATTCTTTGAGCATGACTGTTTCCCAGAGACCATCATTACTACCCTTGCCATATGGTGTGACCCTGGGGAAGTACCGAGGATTAAAAGGATCTTAATGCCTATGCCCACAGATTCACAACTCCTCAGATAAGCAGTCTGGATCCAAATGCACCAAGACGTGGACAAAAATCCATGTTTCAGTTAACATGTGGTAAGTAACATTCATACGTGAAGGGAAAGGCCCTAGAAATCATTTGTGTCAGTAGGCATCTCTGAAGATTCTCTCGACTGAATAGTTCCAACCAATTCACAGGTTAGTCACATAACTCCGTTAGTGAAATAAGCTAATCACTCTAAATTCCTTGACATCAGTGGTGAAGAAAATACTAAATTCCATAGGAAAAGATTTAATAGCGGAGCACTTGGAAAACAGTGACAGAAGTGGACAGTCAGTGTGGATTTACGAAAGGAAAACCATATTGGAGTAACCTACTGAAATTCAAGGATATACCTTGTAGTTACGAGTCAAGCCAGTGAATGTGGCTTAGAGACTTTTGGAATGCTTTCAATAAAGGTCCCACATAAAAAAGACAATAGCACGTAAAGATAAAAGCACATTTTGGACTGAGATGAAGAGAAATATCTTCACCCAGAGAGTGGAGAGCTAAGGGAATTCTTTACCATATCAAGCAGTTAAGACCAAAACATGGATGTTTTCAAGGAGTTAGATATATTGCTTTGGTCTAAAAGCAACAAACAAAATAGGGCAAAAGCACTAACATAGTACTGAGCTGGCTGACCCGCCATGATCATATTAAATAGCATAGCAAGCGTCAAGGGCCATATGACTGACTACTGCCCCTACTTTTATGTTTCTATTTGCCAAGTGCCAGGTAATAGCCTCTGCAAGGAATAATCTATCCACTACCATACAAGAGAAATTCCTTAACCAAATCCCCCTGTAGCAATATCCCTTTAGTCCAGTTACAACGGAACAGAAACTGAACTGGACTAGCCATGTTACCTGCGCTTGTAGCCACAACACAAGGGCAAAGAATCCTGCAACAGATAAAACATCTGACTCTGGGCAGTGGACCCACCAATGGACAAGTCAGGGATGTGCTGGAATACTCCCTATTTGCCAGGCTGAGTGCAGCTTCAACAAAATGTGAGTAGCTCCATACCATCCAGAATAAATACAGCACACTTGATTAGTACCATATCCTCATACTTTCACTCCCGCCACCACCACTCAGTAGTAAAGGTGTGTACCATCTACAAGACACATTGGGCAAATTCACCAAGGTTACTTAGACAGCAACTTCCAAACTCACATTACAACTTCCAAACCCACATTAACTAGAAGGATAGAGCAGAAGATATATAGACGCATTATCACCAGAATGTTTTCCTCCAAACCATTCACTGTCCGAACTTGGAATCATATCACCATTCCTTCGAAGACGCTCAGTCCAAAATGCTGGAAATCCCTCCAACGACATTGTGGGTTCACCTACAGCACATGGATTGCAGCAGTTCAAGGAGGCAGTTCACCAACACCTTCTCAATGAACTGATTGCTCAACTAATGAGGGTGTAAACATTTCCCGAAGTGTCATTTGGTACATCCACCAGATGAGATTTTCTTTCTCCACAATACAGAGGGACTGGTTAACTCATCAATTTTTCTTACAGGCCTTTAAGCAAGCAACCCTTAACTACCCTTTAGAAGTGAGATAAGATGGAATTTCTTCAGCCGCAGGGTGGTGAATTTATAGAATTCATTGCTTTTGAGGACTAGGGAAGTCACCTCTGAGTATACTTAAGACAAAGATTGAGAACCAATCAATTAGCATGGAGAACCAAGGATCAGAGACAGAAGGCTGGAGATTAGGGTTCAGAAACCTAAACAGTGATGATCAAATGGTTGGGTTGACTCGATGGACTGCATGGCCTAATTCAGCTCCAATCTTATTATTCTGGTTAGAAAGCTCAGGGCCTTTCAGACTGGCTTTTGGTCTAATGGCTCAGAGACTGATGAAACTAAAATTTTCTTTCAGCCAACGCAAATTACCAATATCCTTGGGGATTTCAAAACTAGGGCATATTTTTTAAGATGAGATGAGAGAGATTTTAAAAAAAGAGACATTTGGGCAAATTGTCCACAGAGGGTGGTTTGTGTGTGGAATGAAGTTCCAGGGGAATTGGTGGATGTGGGCACAGTTACAATGTTTGAGACATTTGGATAAGTATACAAAGAAACGTTGAGGGATATGGGCCAAGTGCAGGCCAGTGGGACTAGTTTAGTTTGAAATTATGTTAGGCATGGACTAGTTAGACCGAAGGGTCTGTCTCTGTGCTGTATGACTAAGTCAATTTTTCCAACAAATCACGCTTGTCCATGCAGCTAAGTGGGGAGTATGCCATCACACTGCTGACTTGCACCTTGCAGATGGCGGACAGACATTGTATCATGAGGAGGAAAGACACTTGCTGCAGCATTCCTAACTTTTGCAGCCACTGTATTAATTTGGTTAATCCAGTTGAGTTTCTGATTAATGGTAACCCCAAGGTTGCTGATAGCGGGTAATTCAGTGAAGCTAACACCAAATGTCATGGGGCAGTGGGGAGATTCTCTCTTATTGGAGATGATCATTGCCTGATAATTATGTGGTGCAAATATTACTTGCTAGCCCAAGCCTAGATATTGCCCACATCTTGTTGCATTTGAACATTAAATGCTTCTGTGTTGAGGCACGAATGCACTATGTTCAGCAGCAATCAGCACACATTCCACCCCTGATCTTATAAATGGAGCAAAGGTCATTGATGAAGCAGCTGAAGATGGTTAGGCCCAGGACACCATCCTGAGGAACACCTTCAGAGATGTCCTAGAGTGGAGATAACTGACCAACAATCACAACCATCTTATGTGCCAAATCTGACCCAGGGTTTGCTTCCCAATTGCCAATGATTCCACTTTTGCTAGAGTCCTTGATACCACAGCCAGTCAAATCCAGCCTTGATGGCAAGGGCCATCACTCTCACCTCACCTCTAGAATTCAGTTCTTTAGGGTGTAGGTTTGCTCGCTGAGCTGTATGTTTGATATCCAGATGTTCCATTAACTGACTAGGTAACATCAGTGGTGACCTCCAAGTGACGCGAAGCTGTTGTCTCCTGCTTTCTATTTATATCTTTCTCCTGGATGGGGTTCCTGGGGTTTGTGGTGATGTCATTTCCTGTTCGTTTTCGGTTGATAGATGGTATCTAGATCTATCCGTGTGTTTACGGTTCTTTTGTTCATATTTGAATTGAGGCTATGAGGTCAGGAACTGAGTGGCCCTGACAGAACCCAAACCAAGCATTATAGGTGGTGAAAGGTGAGCAGATGCTGCTTGATAGTACTGATGATAACAACTTCCATCATTTTACTGATTGAGAGTAGGCTGATGGGGCTTGAACTGGCAGGATGGATCTGTCCTGCTGTTGTGTACAGGACATGTCTGAGCAGTTTTTCACATTGTTGGGTAGAAGCCAGTATTATAACTGTATCCAAAGAGCTGGGCTAGGGTAGGTAGCAAATTCTGGACCCCAAGTCTTCAGTCCTAGTGCTGGAATATTGTCAGGGCCAATAGCTTTTTGCACTATCCACTGTCTCGACCAGTTTTCGATATCACGTGGAGTGAACTGAATTAGCTCAAGACTGGCATCAGTTATGCTGGGGACCACTGGAGGCAGCTGCTCATGCATTTGGCACTTGCATGATTGGCACATTGCTGGAAATGCTTCAGCCTCTAGCTTTGCTCTCATGTGCTTTTACCAGTTACATCAAACCTCCAATTCAAATGAGAATTATGTTACCTACTGTTACTTCTTTGTTCCTTTAAGCTTTTATCTAACCAAGTCATGTTGTCTGACTTACTTGGCTCTTTAGAATTCAACATTTTAAAACTACATTTCCCCTTAAATATTCTTCTTACTAGGCAATTCAAAATTGGCATTGCCCTTGGTTATTTCCTTCCCTCCTAAGAAAGTGCCTAAAGTATGAGCAGTTAATGTAAGAATTAAGTTGATTTTTGTGAAACAAAAAAGTTCAGCTAAGCATGACACCGATCAGATAAGAACTTGTAGTAAACAGTGAGGTACTGGAGGCCAGGGCAGTGCATTAATAAGATGAAGAAGCATTCAGTATGTAACGTCAGTTAACAAGGTGAAAAAGCATTCATTACATGAAGCCAGTTATTTGTTGTGTAATGCCAAATGGCTTAATCTCTACTATTAGCGCTCGCTGATTCTAACTGTCACCCAATCAATATGTATGTCGCCTTATCTGGATGCTCTTCCCTCTAAGTGACTATAAATTCCTTAAGAATCTGCTGTTCAAGAGAAGACCAAGACCTCATGTTCCCTGTGCACATGGGACATCGTTCTCTCTCCCTCCAGTGCCCAAACTAAAGATGAAGGAGGTGGTAAAACTATACTGTTTGAGGGCTTTGCTTCAACTGAGACGGGAACTGGACGATACTCCCTTTCTATTGCTATCAATTCAAATTTTTCTGTTTCTAAATGAGTGTGAGCTAATTCTAACAGTGGCATCTCAACTTCAAAAATCCCTCTTTTTAATTCTAAATACTGGCTATTCACTTTAAGTATCATATCCTTACAAAGATTCCACTTCTATTTCTACTTTTAGTTTATCTGCCTAGTCTTAGTGTAGCGTCAGCCAAAGATTTCAACCAATCCCATATAAATTCCATTTTCAACTCCCATTTTGATGTCAAAGCCTTTTGAACATTCTACTTAATATATTTTCACGACTTCAACTTTAGATCTTGACACAATTGTTTCCTGAAGATTCAGAGATCCGTCCAAAATTCAATAAAATTTCTACCCTACCAAGAGGCCCGACTTGGTTATGATGCCTGTGGATGGTATCAATGGACAAATTTTCTCTTTGCAATTTCATTACCACTGTGGTCATTCACTGAACCAATCTGTACAATATTGCCAATATACTTAAAACATGATCATTTGTATGAACATAAGAATCAGAAACGAGTTGGACATCTATTCAGACCTTTCAATAAGATCGTGAATAATCAGATTGCAAACTCAAATCCACATTCCTGCCTGTCCCAGTAACATTTTACAGCCTTGCTTAACAAGAAATAATTCACTTCAAATTTAAAGATATTCAAGGGCTATGTTTTGACCACCTTTTTGGAAAGATATTTCTAAAGATGTGAGACCCTCAGGAAAAAAACTAAATCACCTCATCGGTTTTAAATGGAAATTCCCTGACTTAGAACAATGACACCTAGTTCGATTCTGCACAGCTACTCTGTCAAGACCCCTCAGGATTTCATATATTTCAATCAAAACGCCTTCCCAACTTCATGAAATAACTTTGAATTCCAGCTTTTAAAAGCCTAACCTGTTCAACATTTCCTAATAAGACAAACTCACGCTTTCCATTAATCTCATTCAAGTTTTCTGGCTACAATTGTCAGCCACTTTTCTGAGCACATATTCTTCATTCCGATTTCCACGTAGAATTACTAAACAGTACCCATCCCGTTAGCCACAGATCAGCTTTTAGCTCAGTGGGGGAACTCAATGTCTGTCTATCACTATACTAATGAGTGACTTCCTGGCTTTTCCTTGTATGATCAGCAAAGTTATGGGCCTAAGAGATTAGGAAAAAAAGAAAATTTTTTTGCTGTTAACTTTTTTTTCTCCAGAAATATATATATTTTACAGACAAAGAAACCCAGTGAAACCTCACTCATATCGTCACTGTTTCTTACTCAATTGCTGAATCGCACAAGTTTTCTTTCAGTATGTTTACCAGATAGGATTCTCGCCATCTCCCCTTGCGATACTTAGACTGTCTCACTGACTTTCTTTAAGGGAGGCGGGTTGCGTTCAGAACTTTGTCCAACACTGTCTATTTGGACTGCCACAACAGTTTCAGCCGTCTTACTGAACAGATGCCCTGCAGGTTGCCAGAATTAAACTGCCCTTCTGTTGTCATGGTTACTTCCTTTAAAATTGATCCCGTTCTGGCATCTTATTGTAGTTCACAGTAGTTGAACTAAACAGACTCAAATTTATCTCACCAGATAACTTGTCTAGTAATTTAGACTAAGTCATAATTCCAAGAAAAGTCTAAATTGACCCATAGCTAGACAAAGTGGAAGCCTTAAATAAAACAAGTCATAGTCACAGAACTGGAAAATTAAACTGGATTTAATACATTTCAACTTTCCATTCAAACTTATCAGTTTCCTAACACGTGGAGGAGAAGATATTATAGACTGATTTAAAGTAGGTTCCTGGGATTCATGTCACACGGAGGTAATATTCCTACCCTTGAACTATGAGGCGCAACAACATCTGAGCAACTTGGATTTTAAAAAAAAATTTTTCATAAATTTAAACAGGGTTCTTATAGTACGATGCTAACAACCCTACCTCTGAACCAGGAGATCCAGATTCAGTTTCCACCTGTTTTGGAGGGGTATAATACATGACGATGCTGTCACTTTAACAAGTTATTTTGTCCCAGTTTTGTTTTTTTGAAGAGGAGTTGGAAGACAGAGGCACCGAGTAGTCTACCAGAACGCTTAAAGCAAGCAGCTTGAGAGGGCCTGGTGTTTTCAAATAAAAAAATCTAAATTGATGTGGCCAGCTCTTACAGATCAGGTTCTGGGTTTTTAGGCTGAGCTTAAGCAGAAGTATGGGGTCTCAGCTGGAAAATTCAGTGAATGTCTGCTGATGGCTACTAAATTTTCTCTCAATGCTTTTCCTCCTGGATTGGAGAACTGCATGTGAGCATCTGGCTAAATTTTCCTTTTTGCCAAGGGGATGTACTTACGGGATGTTGCTATATTAAAACAGTTAATTTGTAATAGTTATTGTATCCATTATCCCGTTAAGGTTTCCAATAGAGTTAAGCTATTGTAGGAAAAGGTCACAACACCAGGTTTATTTGAAAGTACCAGCTTTTGGAGCACTGCTCCTTCTTCAGGTGAAGTGACTTCATCTGACGAAGGAGCAGTGCTTCAAAAAGTTTGCAATTCCAAATAAGCCTGTTAGACTCTAATCTAGTGTCATAAGACTTTTGACCTTGTCCACCCTCGTCCAACACCAGCACCTCCACATCATAAATTATTCTAAATTCCTCTTCCTTTGGTTGCATTTCAACTATAGGGCTTAAACAGGTTGCGTTTTAATTAACAGGAAATTTGGCGTTTCAGGCAGAAGCCCTTCATCTGGAATAAAGGCTTATGCCCGAAACATTGAATTTCCTGTTCCTTGGATGCTGCCTGACCTGCTGTGCTTTTCCAGCAACACATTTTCAGCTCTGATCTCCAGCATCTGCAGACCTCACTTTCTCTTCCGTGTTTTAATTAACACCAACTAGTTTGACCAGTAACATTGCAAATAGTTCACATTTGCCTTTAAAATAAGCTAAAGTTAGAGTTGAGGCTACCCTCAAGTCTTTTGAGCGGGTCTGGTCTGGTCCATAACAAATAACATCTCTGAACAGCTTGATTAGGAAATGCCTACACTGCTTTGAAGTGAAAAATGCCTGCTGACCATGTATTGAATTCATTCAACCTTGCTCAATATTTGATAAGTAGTTTATAATTCTAATCAGCTGTTAAATTGGAAGATTTCACCAAGTAGTAGGTGACCATTAACTCTACCAAGGCCACCACACAAACCAAAAACTGGATGCTCTAACTTCATATCAATTTAGTGAATTCCCATCACAAAAACCTATGTACGTCCATTCGAGCTTACCTTTATAGACCTTTGCATCATCACACAAGTGTAGAGTAAAGTAGGTGTCTAAAAGATGGGATCCATTCTTGTTAATGATATTTCGTGCTGCAATACTACGCAGATGTCGAAGCCGTCGCTAAATTAACAGACAAAACAGAAATTTCAAACAGTTAAATTTCTAATATTGGACTTTCACCAGGACCTTTTTTGGTTCTGCATATTTTTATTTATTCAGTATCATTTTAGAAACTTCAAAATCAGTCCACAAAACATTTGTGAACTGTGTACAAGATTCATTATTGGCTTGTTTTGACATATGCTCAAAGGAAGGGATGCAGGTTTTCCAACTTCTGCGACCAATCTCAATTAACTTCATTAGCTAGACACAGGGAAAAAGATAACTTGCATTTATACTGCAGCTTTCATGACTTCAAAATATCCCAAAGCGCCTTACAGAGTCAATTAAGTACTTCTGACCTGTATAGTTCTGCAGGATAAAGTCTAATAGCAAGATCTTAACAACAGCAAATCTATGACCAAGATTTTGCTGATGGTTGATTTGTCAGCCAGGACAGTGCAGACTCTTTAAACACTGGCTTTTCTATTAACCTAACAAGGCAGAAGAGTATTCAGGCTTCATGCATTGCTCGAAAGACATCACTATTAGCAGTGTAGAAGTCATAAATGCGCAACTCAAATTCCCAGTTTCGACAATAGCTTAGATATTCGCACTGAAACTTCAATTATGTTCAACATCACACTGTATGGATTTTCTGGCTACTTAAAACAGAACTATGACCAATGTCATTGCAACATTAAACAGCACTGATGAATTTGGCCAAGTGAGAAAATTTAACATATAAACTCAAAGTTCAAGTTAAACATTACTCAAAATCCTCATGACAACTTAACACACCAAGCAGCTTGCCTCACACAAAGTCATAAGTTATCAACAGTGACGATGCTTCAAAAATAAAATCACATTATTGGACATGTGCTTTGGGAGAGCCCAAAATCGAAAGGATTTACACACAAGTCACATCTTTCAATCTTCAAAGAAGTATTTTAGCTTATTTTAACATAGCAGAACAGAATGATGCATTTGGAACTAATGTGTGCTCAAGTACATGAAAAGACTTGTATCTTGCAGACATGCTTGGGTTGCAGTACAAAGACAAGCTCATTTCTCAACCCTGAAGCTGGAGGGTAAAATCAAGGGGCCCATCACAAGATTGTAATTGAAGGTCCACGCAATGTGATCAATAGTTTAAATGAAATGAACTCATTATGAATAAAACACCACAAAACCTTCTCCTCTAATTCGTGTACAGGAAGAGAAATCTCATGTTCGCACAACAGATTTTCAGACATATGCACATTTGCTTGAGATTAACATTCTGCCAATCTGACGGTTTTGCTCCACAGAAGCTGTGATATAGCTTTCAATATGACTCAAGTATTGTTTCAGATTTCCAAAATGCTTGCCATTTTGACTTTGTATATTTTGATGCGATTACAAGAGGATATGAATTCAACAGGATAGTTAGCGGTCACTTAACATAGTTCACAGAAGGTGCTCTGATGGCAAAAGCCAGCAAAGGGGCAGTATAAAACAAGCCTGACTTTATCCGTTAAATATCAAGAATGCTTAAGTGAGCAAAAACTTGAGGAACAAACTTTTTCCTTCATTTATACAGCCAAATTTGAAAGGGCCCTTATGTCACATGCAGCATTTAGTGTTTACACATTTCCATTCTATTCTTTCACCTCGATCCCAGAAATATGGGACATAATCAATGTGCAAACTATGGTTTCCCACAAACATAGCCAGGATCAGATGCCATATTCCAGTCATTTATCAAGACAGCTTGCAATCACATAGCACTTTGCCATCCTTTTGGCAAGTACAGAAATACAGCTGTCAAACAACAAATTGATCTGTTTGTGTCGTAACTAAAAGAATAAACATTGGCCACTGCACTGGATGGAGTTTGGGATTGCATTTCCCTGTTCTTGCTCAAATGGTGTCATGGGATATTTTAAGTGTATCAAAGCTGGCAGAGAAGGGCTTGAACTTAATCATAAGGCTGGATGTCTGACAATGATGCACTCCTCGTACAGCACCAGATTCGGTCTGCAAAACTGTGTATTCATGTTTGAGGCTGTAGTGCTATCAACTGACCATAGCTGTCAGCTCTGGCAATTGTGATTCAAAGAATATGAAAGTCATGACTGATTAAGAGACACTCAATTCATCTCATTTAGCCCCAAGTGACTACAAAACTACAGTATAAAAAAAAGCACTAACTTAAGTAATAGTAATGTCACAGACAGGAGAGAATGACAAGGACCTAAACAGTTTTAGAATTAGGTTTTATTGTTACATGTACTCAAGTACAGGGATAAAATTAGTAGAGCCAACAGTGTACAATATCACCATTTCCAGTGCCAACTTAGGAACAGAAAAAAAAGGTACCCAGATACAAAATTAGCTCTAATAATTCTAAAAGAAAACCAAAGACTAAAGTCCAGCATTACAGTCCTTCTAAAGCATACACGGGTTGGGACGGGGCGGGGAGGAGAAAAAAGCAGATGGAGCAGGTGAATCTGCACTGGGTTTCAACTTGAGACTAATACAAGTCTTGAATACATAAAGATGGGGTATCACCAAGGAAAAGATCTAACTGCTCAAAATGACCAGAGTTCATCTCATTTACCAATCACCTTTGCAGTTGTGCACAATACAGTGCTAACAGATATAGCTAATGATAATCATCAGTCTGAATCACGTGCATAATATCAACTCCAACCAGAACTCAAGGAACTCCATGGTTATGGTCAAAGTTATCGTCTCTGAAACGTGACTTGATACATTTTAATTTAACAAAGTAATCTTCCATTCAAGCACATGCACACACAATGCAGCATATCAGGTATTAAACTACTTTATTTTCCAGAAGAAACTAAGGTAACAGGATAAATGCAACTCTTGACAAGTAACAGTAAAATTCTATTCCCAAAAGTATCTATTTGCATATTAAAACAGAGAAACGTGTGTTCTCCATCACATCTACAGTTTTAATATAACTTCATTCCAATTTTTGATTTGTGGAGTTTGATTGCCTCTTTCTTGAAGATTCACATAACTGATCTGAAACTTTGTTTCAAATAACCCCCGGGTTCAAACTAAACATTTCTAATCTGGAATTGTAAAACTAAATTCCTGCATTGAGGTACCTGTTATAAACTAACTCCTTTGTCCTGGAGAAACTGTTCTTGCACCCATCTCCACCAGAGTGTGTCTGGAATGGTTCAGTCAGCTGACAGCAAGCACAGAAATGCTGCCTTTTGAAGACAGGTTAAATAGATTGGACCAGTGCTCATTGGAAAACCTAAGATTGAGGGACGACTTTACTGAAACATGCAAGATTCTGAGATGACTTGACAGGATACAAGTGGAGAGTCTAGCATCAAAGTGCAAAATCGCAGAGTAAGGGCTCACACATTTTAGACATGGGTAACAAGGAATTTCTTCTAAAGGTCGTGAATCTGTAATATTCTTTGTCACAGAGCCATTGAAGCTTGGTCATTCAGTATATTCAAAGCTGAGATAGACAAATTTTTTGGGTAGGGAAGTGGAGTCGATCAGATCAACAGCAATCTCAGTGCATGAACTAAAAGGCCTACTTCTACCCCTGCAATTGATGGTTGACAAAAGCTCTCCACAATGCTGTGGGTTCCCACTCCACCCAGCTCCCACCCTGTTCTAAACCCAAAGTTAATGCTTTTCAGTGTTTACTCTGCCCAATCATAAAACTCAACGCAAAGAAATTTCCATCACTTGATTAACTGCCAGAGGTTTAAAACCCTACAGAGCTGTTAAACTACCCAACTATATACTGTCCATAAAAAAAGGACAAACTCAATCCAACCAATTAACTGCTCAATTAGTCAGCTAAATGGTGTGGCTGATTGCGTCGAGGGTGAGCATCACTGACAAAACTACAACTTGCTCATGAACACTCATTTCAGGTTCTGCAAAGGTAACTCAGCTCGTCTTTATTACAGCCTAAGTGCAAACAGCCAAAGTTCCAGGGCAGAGGGCAGGGTGATTTCCCTCAACACCAAGATTGATCTATTTAATCCAGTGTGGCATCAATGAGTCAGTGAAAAACAGGGACAACTCTAAACTGCTTTGAATTAGACAAGAAATAAAAGAAAGATGGTTGTGAGGTCAAATTACATCACTGCAGGTATTCCTGAGGATTGTGACCAAGACTCAAGTATCTCAATTGCTTTATTAAATGACCTTCCCAATTTCAAAGGTCAAAAGAGGGCTGTGCACTGACAACTGCCCATTGCAACTAGATAGAGGCAGAGGTAGTCAGTGCTGCAAAACTTGGCCATCACAGGCTGATGTATGGTGAAATTTGACGTTGCCATTTAAGTGCCAAACAATAGCATTGTTAAGAAAAAGGCAAGATCAACCATCTCCCCTTGATATTTAACGCCATTTCTATCACAATCCCCCAGGGTCAACATCATTGAGGTGACAATTGACCAAAATTGGAACTGAAACTGCCATGTAAATACTGAAGCTTTAAGAACAATTCAGTGGCTGACAATTCCGCAGTGAAAATCACACCAACTTGAAGTCTGGTCTACAATTTCAAGACATGACAAACAAGATTGAAACACTGTCCTTTGCTGGATAATGGCAGTTCCAACACCATATGAGAACATCTTCCAATACAAAACAACCCAATCAATCAAACATCAAATTTAACATTCATACACAACTTCAAGTCAGAAGGACAAAGGACACATGGAAACATCACCTGCAAGTTCTCCTCCCCACACCATCCTGCCTTGGAACTAAATAGCCATTCCTTTATAATTTCTGGTCAAAAAGGAAGAACTCCCTCCCTACCAGCACTATGGGTTCATGCACACCACAAGAGCTGCACTTATTTAAAAGGACAGTTCAACTACACCTTCAAGGCAATTCGCCAAGACAAGAAAGACTGGCCTTGCCAGCAGTCTACACAAACCACAAAGATTATAAGAAATAGGACCAGGAATCAATCATTCTGCATCTCCCACGTTTTCCTCACAACTTGAAACCTGTTGATGCCCCTTTTGATAATGTGTCTCAGCCTTAAATTTGCACATGGACACTGTCCCACACTCTCTGGGGCAAGGAGTTTAAAAGACACTGAACCCTCAGAAGAAATTCCTCATCTTAGTCTTAAATTGACATCCCTTTACTCAGAGTATGCCTCTGGTCCAAGACACTATCACAAGGGGAAGACCTTCTCAGCATTCACCCTGTCAAGCCCCTTAAGAATCCAATGTTTTAATGAGCTCACCTCCCATTCTAAACTCCTGAGTGGAGTCCCAACCTGTTCAACCTTTGTTCATAAGACAAACCCTCCATAAATAGGAATCATCATAGTGAACCTTCTCTGATCTGCAAACTAGAAATGAAATTTCCAGTCGCTTCTTCTCTATACTTTAGGAACTAATGTTTTTTTTGTAGCAGAGTGAGCAGAGAGAAAGCAATGGCCTGCTCGTACTTTTGCTGGATTACTAATCCGAAAATTCAGCTAATACTCTGGGGACCTGGGATCCAAAGCCTACCATGGCACACGCTGGAATTTGAACTCAAAACAAACCTGGAATTAAGAGTCTAACAATGACCATGAAACCACTGTCAAAAAACCAATCTGGTTCACTAATGTCCTTTAGGGAAGGAAACTGCCATTCTTAGCAGGTCTGGCCTACATGTGACTCCAGATCCAAGGCAATGTGACTGACTTTCCTGCTTTCTGTGCAATTAGGAATGAGCAATGAATGCTGGCCTAGGCAGTTCCTATAACTGAATTTAAAAAAAAGGGGGGGGGGGGGGGGGAAGGGAACTCCAACCAACAACTCAAATAGCAAATTACCTATTCTAGCCGAGTTGTGACTTTTCAAATCACTGTCACTCAGCACTGGCATGATAGTTCCAAGTTATAGACATCCCAAAAGTCTTTCATGTCCCATTGACAGCATTCTGCCACTTTTAGCGGTAACACATTGACAGTGTCCCAGTTTCAGCACTTTGTATTCTAACCCTATACTTGATGTATTTACCTTTCTGTAAAACCCGAAACATTTGTTCAAAATACTCAGTTTATCCTGCTCAGTTTTAGCCTCCACCAGCTTGGTTAGATTTGCATAACCTACAAATTTAATCACTGTGCTGTGGGTACAAGCTCCAGATCACCAAGAAAGATAATAAATCAAGATCCTTTCAGAGGTATGCAAATAGTATACTTGTTGGACAGGTAGCCCAACCACCTGGAGACACCAATTCCATCACTGCAATTGGGATTTTTAAAATTACACAAGTAAACCTGGAATAAAAAGCATGGTGCAGTAATGGCGACCATGAAAACGCTGGATCATCACTCAAACCCATGTAGTTCACTCATGTCCTGTCAGGAAGAAAAGCTGACATCCTTGCCCAATCTACAGCATTTAGGACTCCAGATCCAAGGTGATGGGGTTGACTGTAGGTAACATTCTGAAAATGCCAATTATATGCTAAAGCTGACAGCTTAGCATCACCCTCAATGATAATTAGAGACTGGAAATAAGCGATGGATTGGCCAGCAACTAAAAAAACAAATCTGAAAGATCCGACTCATACCATTCCAGCCTGATGACAATCCCCCTTATCACTACCCTCTCACTAACTGGGATGCCAATTACAAGATGTAATATAATTGCTACTGAAATGCCAATACTTCATTGGATTAGTAATCTAGCTAAATGCCTATTGGCATGGTTAAACTCTCACCTGGAATCAAAAACAAAATTGACTTTTAAAAAAACACATTTGCAGACATCAGCTCTCCAAATGTGCACCTCACCAGGCAGCATTCTCCCACCATCTCCCCTTCACACTGCAGATTGAATGCTTTCAAGGAGATCAATATTTTGGCCTCAAGTGCTGTCTGGGGTAGAGAATCCACAGACTCGCCACTCTCTGGGTTGAGATACATCCCATCTCAGTCCTAAATGACTGATGGTCCTACATCCTTACACTGTGACCTGATGCTGGACTTCCTAGTCTTAGTAACATTGTTCCAGTGTTTAGCCTGTCTACTCATTAGAATTTTAAAGATTTTGACAAGAACTACACTCCCAGCCAAACACCTCATTCTGAACGATCTACTTTCCTTTTGCATGAACCAATTCAACTACCCTGTCCACATCCTCGGTCAGCTCAGTTCAGAGACAAACCAGTTTGAGAAACAAAATTCTCCCCATTTCTTGGGGCTTCATTAATTGGTTGCCAAATTTGGAAGTATGTTAGCAATGGTAACCATAACATACATTCTCAATTATCTGCTTCATCGAAAGACTTTCGGAAAGGAAATCTGCAGTCCTTAAAAAAAAAATCTGTACTGAGGGGGATTCTGGAACTGCAGCAACATTGTGAAGTTGATGAAGACAGCTGTGGGTTCAAAGGCTATTAAGGATGATGGCTCTCACCAGTGACATCTAAAGGCCAAAGAATGGAAAATGTCTTCTGCTATGTCCCCATCAAGCTTTTCAAGACGTTTCCTAGATCAACTCACATTGTAGTCCTTTATAGATTCACCATATATCTTTTATGCAGTTTCCCCAAAAGACTTTAATTGAATAAAAAGTTTTTTTGCAAACTGCATAAAAGATATATGGTGAATCTATAAAGGACTGCAACGTGAGTTCATCTAGGGATCGTCTTGAAAAGCTAACTGTCTGATTTTTCTTGAAGAGCTTGATAGGGACATAGCAGAAGACATTTTCCATTCTTTGGACTGTGGATGTTGCTGGTGAGAGCCATCATTCTTAACAGCCTTTGAGCTCACCAGCAAGCTTCACACCGCTGCATAGAATCCAGTGATGTAACAGTATTGGAACAGCCATGTGAGGGTACAGCAGGTTCAGGAGCACAAGTCTTCAATATCCAGTACCTCCAGCTGTTTCTTGATCTAGTGCCAGGCAAATCAAATTGCATGAAAATTAGCATCTGTTGGGGAACTCTGAAGGTAGTTGGGATGAATCAGCAACTTAGCACTTCTGGATGAAAATTGTTGTACACATTTCAACTTCATCTTTGCACTCATATACTGAATGATCTTTCCGTTCAGGATAGAGATATTTGCAGATCCTCCACCTCCTGTGAATAATTGCCCACTACTATTCAGATTAAATAGGGCAGACTAGAGCTTAGATTTGATCCATAATTTGTGGCATCACTAAACCCAGTCTACTTACTGCGTATTGTTTGACACATAGGTTCACCACGTTAACACCTCTTTTAGACATGTCTGGGACTGCGCCTAATATGCCCTCCTATACTCATCTGTGACTATACTTATATAGTCAGAGTGAAAGAAAGAGACCCTTAGGTCCACCCAGCCCATACCAACCGTAATCCCAAGCTAAACTAGTCCCATGTCCCTCTAAACCTTTCCTAACCACATACTTATTCAAAATGTTTTCTAAATGCTGTAATTGTACTCACATCCAGCACTTCCTCTTGCAGTTGTTCTATACACTAGGCAGTCTGTGTAAAAAAATTTGCCCCCCCTCTTCCCCCCCCCAGTCTTTTTCAAATATTTCTCCTCTCACCTTAAAAACATGCTCCCAGTCTTGGAAACCTCCACTCTAGGGAAACGACATCTGCCATTTACTTCACTTGCATACCTCGTGACTTTACAGACCTCTGTGATCACCCCTTAACCTCCTGCTCTCCAGTGGAAAAATGTCCTCAGCTACCCTAGTTTAAACCAGTAATGCAGGTGATCAGAGTGAAGACGACAGAATTTCAATCCAAAAACTGGTGTTTTCAGAGATGCCACCATGATCCAAGTTGGTTCCTTGCATCAAATGCACAATTTATCACTGATTTGCACACTTGTTACTGTACAGCACTCAAATGTTTACATTGTATCAACATCAGAATTGGAATAAACAGCCAAGATCAAAATAAGTAAACCTCTGAACCACTATCATGGATCACTGGACTCATGGCAAAGTCACGCTGCATGTGTATTTGTAACAATATCACTTTACATTAGCTGTGGTTTGGCAACACCATCAACTTCTGATCATGCTTCACACTTTCAAACTAGTGTAACTTTACAGACAGCAACAATTATGCTTCTCATTGGAAAAACAGCGTTGATGCTGCTTTTGCGCTCTGTTTTTGTCAAAGTTCTGCTTCGTTAATAAAACCATATCTGAACACAGCTTGTTTGCACAGTTCTATGACACAAGGTCAGTTAAATATCTAAACAGTAATAAGTCACTCAGTTGCACACAAAAGCATTGGAAGGTAGCAACCATCTTTTAAAAGTAGTAATGAGTTTTCGGATTAAGTGAAATTCGCTTCAACTTGGCTCCACTTCCTACAATTGGTCATGTCAAAGGAAACACCTAGAAGGCCAATACAAGTGTACCTAGTAGAGCGCAATCGAAATGAAGTGGTTTAAAAGAATTTTACATTCCAATTCCATTTTTACACATTAATCCAGTGCCAGCACTGTTGCAGGTCAAGTTCAAACTGCAATTTAGACTCTGCCATTTTATTCATGCCCAGAGACAGTTGTATGAGAGCAAGCCCACAAGTTTGTTAAAAACAGTTGATTGTGCAGAACTGTGCAAAAATACAAGGGTCTCAGCCTATATCAATATTCAGGATTTCTGTTCAGCGAAGAAACTACAATGAGCTAGTGTCCGACATCATTTGATCAAAATTGATAATTATCTTCTGTTCTGACTTTAAGCATTTGAAATTCTCTTGCAAGAAGGGAGACTGAATCATTGCCTCAAGACTCGGATACATTTTTGATTGCCAAGTTGTGGATATATAGAGCCTTTCCCGTCTAAAATTGCCCTAGTGCTCTGTGGAGTGCATCGAGCAAACTTTGATGGAAATCCACATTTAAAACAATTTGTTCAAACTGTTTGTCATCTAACTTTGAAGACTTTTCAGACAGAAGACAAGAACTAGGTGCAAATGTTGGTGGTGTTGGTTTTGGGGGGGCGGGGGAGGGAGGAGAAGAGAGAAGTTGGGCGGGGCGGGGGGGGGTTGAATCAGTTAGTTCAGGACCTCTGCCTTAAGCAGCTAAAAGCACAACTATTGGTGTGCACTGGAGTCCAAGCAAATTGGTGAGCATTAGTTCATGTTCACATGTAACCTACCTGAGCAAATTACTGCAAATGCTGGAATTTTACCAAAAACATGCTGGAGGTCACAGTAGGTTAGGGTGCATCGATGAAGTTAAAAATCACATGACACCAAGTTGTAGCCCAACAGGTTTATTTGGAATTATGAGCTTTCAGGGTGCTGCTACTTTGTCAGGTAGCTAAGCTGGGTGTTGCGAAATTTTTGAACTTTGTCCACCTCAGTCCAATACCAGCACCTCCACATCATAGCATCCAAGAGGAGAGAGCAAGCTAATGTTTCAAGTTTAGTTAACTCATCAGAGCAACATGAACTAATACACTGGAATAGTCAAGCCTCGAGATTACAAAACCGGTCATCACTTGATCACTGGCAATACAATCCAACAAAACAAAAACAAACAACACAGCATGTCAGCCATGGTACCATTGGTTACAAATTCTAGTCCAACTCCAGAAATTAGATTAGATTACCTTCAGTGTGGAAACAGGCCCTTCCGTCCAACAAGTCCACACCGACCCTCCAAAGAGTAACCCACCCAGACCTATTTCACCTCTGACTAATGCATCTAACACTGTGGTCAATTTAGCATGACCAATTCACCTAACTTGCACATCTTTGGACTGTGGGAAGAAACCGGGGCACCTGGAAAAAACCTGCACAGACACGGGGATAATGTGCAAACTCCACACAGACAGCTGCCAGAGACTGGAATCAAACCTGTGAGGCAGCAGTACTAACCACTCAGCCACCGTGCCACCCACTGGGTGCAAGAATCAAGGCCAACAATCCAGTGCAGTACTGAGGAGAGCACTGCAATGTTAGTCAGGTCATCCTTTAAAAGCCAAATGTTCAATCAAGGCCCCGCCTGCCCCCTTAAGTTGGAGCATGAAAGATCCCATGGTACTATTGGGAACAGCAGCAAAGCAATTTCCCCAGTGTCCCGGGGAAACAATCGGTGGTGAATGAGAAATACTCCGAGCATTATCACATTGTTGTTTCTGGGAGCTTGCCATGCACAAACTGGCTGCTGCATTTCTCACAACATGAATGTTTCATGGCAGAAAAAGGTATATTCATTTTTATATTACAAATAATTTAACAAAAACATGCGAGACATGTGCATGTTAGAAAGTCACCACAATACAATGAGCAACTACTTCTGCATTAAACAAGGTGACTTTAACCTAAATTTTAAAATTGAAGAAACCAGAATACTGTTGTTCATGTTTACAATAACCCCAGTAGGAATGTCTCATGAAGTGTTGTCACACAAGCAATGAAGATATGTAATTTCGCCTTGGCATTATTGACTTGCATTTTAGACTAGTCCACGGACGATATGGAGGACACTTACATACCTCTTTGAAAAAGCAGTGTTTTGACACAATCCAAAAGCACTTGACAATGCAAGACAAAGAAATAGTCTGCAGAATCTCTGAATGGTCTCAGGAATAGTAGCCACCTGACTAGGACAATATATACAACTTGAAAAAGAGTTTTGGACAAATAGAAATACATTCATAAAGCTGTGTATAATATTTTTAAGTACACACAAAAAAAAACTTTTCAACTGAGAAAGATTTGACTTTTTGCTTAGCCTAAGTACGCAACAATAGTTTCGAAGTAAGTTGTTACTCCATTAAGCACAACAGCAGTACTTACACAAGCCCTAGAAATAAAGCAGAATCCAGAGTGTGGTGCTGGAAAAGCACTGCAGGTCAGGCAACAGCTGAGGAGCACTAGAATAGATGTTTCGGGCATAAGCCCTTCATCAGGAATGGCTTGTGCCCAAAACGCCGTTTCTCCTGCTCTTAGGATGCTGCCTGACCTGCTGCATTTTTCCAGCACCATACTCTCTACTCTGATCTCCAGCATCCACAGTCCTCATTTTCTCCTAGAAATTTAGCAGGTTAATAAGTGACACTTAAAAGCATTGACCAAGATATATAAGTTGGCTGAGTGCAGCAACAGGAAACAGAAACAAAAAGGGAAGGATAAACTTACTTCACCACAATGGGAAACATATTCTCACCAAATTATATCAGAACCACATCCCGGTAATTTTGAAGAGCCAAATTCATAAGTCAGCAATGGGAAATACTTAAATAGAAGCAAAGACAACTAGTCAGAATTAGCACTCCAGAATGGTAAAAAAATAGTACTAAAGGCTCGTGTGCAACTGAACATTGAAGATATTCAGACAGGGACTCGAAAAGCAAAAGGTCTACAGTCATTTGATCACTGGTAATAAAATCCAGCAAAACCAAACATAGGCAACGGATCAGTTTGGGAAACCTGGTCAGCATGGACAGGTTAGACCAAAGGGTCTGTTTCCATGCCGTATGACTCTGTGAAGAGGGACATTAAACTCTAAAGTTATGTGATTAAAGTGGATGCCAAGAATGCAAGAAAGCTATTGAAAGCAAAATTAGAAAAATAGCCTGAAGATAATTAGGGGAATAAAGAAACATTGATGGACTGAGGGAATGGGGCGAGAGAAGAGAAAGGAAAAAGGTCACGAGCAAATGGACTCCTGAAATGGTTTAAGAACAAAAACTGTTCACACTGAAGCTCAGCAGGTCTGTCAACATCCATGGAAAAATAAATAGTTAATGGATTGACTCTCAAGAACTGAGAGAGATTGAAAAAAAATGGTGATTGTTATTGTGCGTGTACGCATCAATTGAACAGATGGTAAACTTACCCAAAGAGACAGGGGCAGATAATGATGGTACAAGGATACAGATGTACATTAGAACAAAGCAAAGCCAACAAGATAGAAGCGAGTCACGCAATTGGCAATTGGTCTCAATGTAAAGGAGACTGTATTGTGTACATTAGGCGAGTACAAAAATAGTCAAGTGAATCAAAGTAGTACAGGTAAATCACTTCTTCACCTGAAAGGTACGTTTGGGCCTTGGACAGTGAGGACAGAGAAAGCAAAATGACATGCATTACCCCTTTTGTCATTGCATGGCCAAGTACAATGGGGTGGGGTGAAGAGAGAAGGAAATTGTTAGGAGTGATAGGGAAGTGAACCAGGGTGTTAAAGAGACCTCGGCCCCCTCAGAATAGTGGCACAATTTGATGTCGAGATCAGTGGAATGAAAAAGGATGAATGTGCGGAAACCTCCTCGTTGTTCTAGAGAGGAAGGAATGAGAGCAGGTGTAGGTAATGGATTGAACATTGACAGGGCACTCTCCAAAATGGGGGATTCCTCAGTTGAGAAAAAAGGAAAACATGTTGGGAACATCCCTGTGGAAGTGGAGAGAAAAATGCAAATTGGAGGAAAACGTTGACGGACTTTTCCAATTCTGGTCAAGACCAGAAAATAGAACAGATGACACCACTGATCAGAGAACTGAGAGAAATGGCCCCGATAAAAACTGAAACTAGGAATATTACATATAGTCCATTAAGAGTCAGACATACATGCGAGCTATAATGATACCAATAATCACCCATGTGACTTGGGGAAAAAGAGAGGAGATAAAGGAAAAGCTGTTTCAGGCAAGTTCAAATGTGTTGAAAATATCTATGGAGTTCTCCTCACTGGAGGGTGGTAGAGCAAGGGTCACTTATTTGTAAAGGTACAGGCAGATAAATTCTTGATTAACAAAGGACTTGAAAGGTGTCTTCGTCATCAGGAATGTGCAGTTGTGGACCCAACAAACCAGGCAGCTAAAAGTGGCTACTCTTGCCAAACATTACACAAAGTTCTAGGCTAGCATTTATGCTCCACAAGAGTCTTCTCAACTTCACTTCATCCAACATACCAATGCATCTTTCTATTCGCATCCTCAGGCCACTACCAAGCTTGTTCCACAGTCTCACCACCCTCTTGGAGCAAGGCTTCTCCTGGAATACCCATTAGTGACTGTCTTAAAATTTAAAATGCCAAGCTCGGACTCCCTCACAAATGGAAGCATCTTCATGGTCGACAGAACATTTACATTAACAGACATTACAGCAATTCCCTCAATCAAATTCAGTGCAAGAGGAAAATTAAGTTTAGAATCTAATCTAATACAGTAAACAATGCTTCCACTCTACAATCCCGGAAACCATGAGGAAAACAAAACAGTCCACTGGCATTATTAGCATGGTACAGGAAAATGGAGTTTTACAGCACTTCGCACAACCTTAAAAGCACTTGACAAAAATAAAAACAATTTTTTGGAAATGTAACATTTTGCAATCCAGAAAACATAGCAACTAATTTGAACCCAAACTCCCACAAGCACGGTGAGGGCCCATGGCGTTCGAGGTGAGCTACTGGCATGGATTGAGGATTGGCTGTCTGACAGAAGGCAGAGAGTTGGGATAAGAGGTTCTTTTTCGGAATGGCAGCCGGTGACAAGCAGTGTCCCACAGGGTTCAGTGTTGGGGCCGCTGCTGTTCACGTTATATATTAATGATCTGGACGAAGGGACTGGGGACATTCTAGTGAAGTTTGCCAATGATACGAAGATAGGTGGGCAGGCAGGTAGTACTGAGGAAGTGGGGAGGCTGCAGAAGGATCTAGACAGTTTGGGAGAGTGATCCAGGAAATGGCTGATGAAGTTCATTTGTGAGCAAATGCGAGGTCTTGCACTTTGGAAAAAAGTATACAAGCATGGACTACTTTCTAAACGGTGAGAAAATTCATAAAGCCAAAGTAGAAAGGGACCTGGGAGTGTTAGTCGAGGAGTCTCTTCAGGTAAACATGCAGGTTGAATCAGTGATTAAGAAAGCGAATGCAATGTCGTCATTTAACTCAAGAGGGTTGGAATATAAAAGCAGTGACATGCTACTGAGTCTGTATAAAGCTCTGGTTAGGCTCCATTTGGCGTACTGTGTCCAGTTTTGGGCCCCACACCTCAGAAGGGACATAGTGGCACTGGAGCATGTCCAGCGGAGATTCACACGGATGATCCCTGGAATGGTAGGTCTAATACACGAGGAACGGCTAAGGATCTTAGGATTGTATTCATTGGGGTTTAGAAGGTTAAGGGGAGATCTAATAGAAATTAACAAGATAATACATGGCTCGGAAAGAGTGGACACTAAGAAATTGTTTCCGTTAGGCAGGGAGACTAGGACCCATGGGCACAGCCTTAAAATTAGAGGGGATCAATTCTGAACAGAAATGCGGAGACATGGCTTCAGCCAGAGTGTGGGGAATTCATTGCCGCGGAGTGCAGTGGAGGCCGGGACGCTAAGTGTCTTCAAGGCAGGGATTGATAAATTCTTGATGTAACAAGAAATTAAGGGCTATGGGGAGAATGCCGGTAAGTGGAGTTGAAACGCCCATCAGCCATGATTAATTGGCAGAGTGGACTCGATGGGCCAAATGGCCTTACTTCCACTCCTATGTCTCACGGTCTAAACAAAGGTAATAATGTTTTTGATGGAGGGAAAACATATGGCCAAGCCACTAGCGGAATTCCCCTGCTTTTCTTCGAACTAATGCCATGAGATTTTTTATTCCCTCCCAAGTTGAGACCTCAGTTAACACCTCATCTGAACAGCAACACCTTCAACAGCATGTTAGAAGAGTTCCTTCAATGCATGTTGGAATAATGTCCTCAATTGCTGCACCAATTCATCCACTTGATGACTTGAGTGTGACTTCAATCCAGGGCCTTGCAATTCAAAGGACAACAGCTATCAACTGATCCATGATTGACACTTTTACAAGCAAAGTTTTGTTACTCTTTAAGGTTTCAAGAGAAAAGACCACTCCCTCTGTGACTCCCTCGTCAGGTCCACACCCCCCACCAACCCAACCTCCGCTCCCGGCACCTTCCCCTGCAACCGCAAGAAATGCAAAACTTGCGCCCACACCACCTCCCTTACTTCCCTCCAAGGCCCCAAGGGATCCTTCCATATCCGCCACAAATTCACCTGCACCTCCACCTCCACACACATCTATTGCATCCGCTGCATCTGATGTGGCCTCCTCTATATTGAGGAGACAGGCCGCCTACTTGCGGAACGTTTCAGACAACACCTCTGGGACACCCGGACCAACCAACCCAACCACCCCGTGGCTCAATACTTCAACTCCCCCTCCCACTCACCAAGGACATGCAGGTCCTTGGACTCCTCCATCGCCAGACCATAACAACATGACGGTTGGAGGAAGAGCGCCTCATCTTCCGCCTGGGAACTCTCCAACCACAAGGGATGAACTCAGATTTCTCCAGTTTCCTCATTTCCCCTCCCCACCTTGTCTCAGTCGAATCCCTCGAACTCAGCACCGCCCTCCTAACCTGCAATCTTCTTCCTGACCTCTCCGCCCCCACCCCATTCCGGCCTATCACCCTCACCTTGACCTCCTTCCACCTATCGCATCTCCATCGCCCCTGCCCCCTACCTTTTATCTTAGCCTGCTGGACACACTTTCCTCATTCCTGATGAAGGGCTTATGCCCGAAACGTCGAATTTCCTGTTCCTTGGATGCTGCCTAACCTGCTGCGCTTTTCCAGCAACATATTTTCAGCTCTAACCCACAATTATGGCTTATATGAATCTTCCCAACACTGGAAGGAGTACAAATTAGAAAAAGAGTCAACTTATATTACTGATTACTTTCAGCTGAGGAGGGAGCAACAGCAAAGTATTGCCAGGATGCATGCAAAATGAGTGTTGCTTTTTTTAAAAAAAACTTAAAATATTTTCTAAAGTTATTACATTAATAGTCATGATCTACAGTCTTCAAAACAAAAAGGATTAAAAACAGGTGCACCCAAAATCCGGATCAGCATCAGGAAAGGCTGAGATTGCTAACAGTCTGGAGGCAATCTAGCAAAGGGTAGCCAATCACTCCAACAATCCAAATGATCACCAAGGAGTGTTAAACACCTCTTAAAATATCGAACCAAAAAACTAAACTGACCTTAAATATGCAGTATTCCAACTTCCAAATGGCTCCCGTATCAGTGCCTACTCTACACCAGATTTGCAAAACAGTCAATTTCCTCAATTCTGCATACAAAAGTTTTTTTTTAAGTAGATTAGATTCCCTACAGTTTGGAAACAGGCCCTTTAGCCCAACAAGTCCACAGTGACCCTCCGAAGAGTAACCTACCCAGATCCATTCCCCTACCCTATATTTACCCCCGACTCATGCACCTAACGCTATGGGCAATTTAGCATGGCCAGTTCACCTAACCTGTACATCCTTGGATTGTGGGAGGAAACCCAAATAGCCGAAGGAAACCCATGCAGACGTGGAGAGAACGTGCAAACTCCACACGGACACTCACCCGAGGCAGGAATCAAACCCGGGTCCCTGACGTTATGAGGCAGCAGTGCGAACCACTGAACCACCTGCTTTTCATTTGACTGGTGCTTAATGTCACCAAAAGACAATCAGACAAAGAATCAAGCCATTCAACCTGAAGATTCACCGATTACCCTCAACTCCACTTGCCGCTGTTGAACTGCATAACCCTTGACTCATGCACACTAAGGGGAAAAGAAACAGGACATGAGAGATTTGGCTTGTCCTTCAATATTTCCAAAACACAACATCTTAACTAAAGCTTGGTTAGCCACATGGTCCACCTTCAATTATGGTGGAGGAATTAATTTGAAATAGGTTGGACAATCCCCACCTTTCAGAAAAAGCCATTAGTAAGATCCAACACCAGATTACAGAGGCATCAGTCCACCTTTCTACTAACTACAGGAACAGGTGTTTGCAAAAAGCAAGATCACTCTAAGCTGACAAAAAGTCTTAGACTATTGTGGATATTTTATACTGCACTTCTGTACAGCACAAACTCGACTGCCTTTTTAGCAACATGCAAGAGCACTTGAAATTTTAACAATAATGCCTCTACCACATTCTCTGGCTCAGTGATAGGAGGGACCATTGACAAAAATAAAACAAGTGCCCTGACTGAAGCTCACTCTGCAACCACTCAGGAAAACCCCTGGAAAGTGAACTTGGATAAACTGGATATTAACTGAGTGGCTGAAAGTTGTCTTGCATGCCAGGACTGCTTGTTGAACTCTCAAACGTCCAACATTCCAAGGGAGGTCTAAAAAGATGCCTCTAAGACACAATGAAGCCCTGTGAAGCACAACAACTTTGAAATTAATGATCATAAAGGAACTTGCTACCAGTTCTTCAGAAATGGGACAGTTCACCTCTCAAGTTGCAGATTGAGTTATAACATCTTCAATGAGAAAGCAAAGCAATGCTAGATAGGGAAGCAAATGCTCACTACAGATCCCACTACTTTGTGGAACATCCTATCCCACATTCCCAAAGATCTGCAAGTCAAGAGTGGGATGCTGGAAAACACAGGTCAGGCAGCATACAAGGAACAGAAGAATCAACATTTTAGGTAAGAGCTCTTCATCATCATCATCCCTGCTCCTCAGATGCTGCCAGGGCTTATGCTCGAAACGTCGAATTCTCTATTCCTGAGATGCTGCCTAACCTGCTGTGCTTTGACCAGCAACACATTTGCAGCTGTGTTTCTCCAGCACCCCACTCTTGACTCTGATCTGCAGCATCTGCAATCCTCACTTTCTCCTTGCTCAATCACATGAAGATAGAGACAAAAAAACTTAAGCCCAAGTAGCATCACTTTCAAACAGAGGGACTGCCAACAGCAGTCAATTGAGTAACATTATAATGCTGTTTAATTAATTCCTACAGTTGGAGTTTTAAACCTTAGGAAATCGAGTAGAAAAAAAACAATGAATTTCTTTACAACTAAAAAGGATAAACTGGCTTGTCAAAATAGCAACAGGAGAGGGCAATTCAGCCCCATGCTTGTGCCAATGAGATCATGGCTCATCCGACACCTACTTCCACATATCTGCCTTCACTCAAAATCCCATCACAATTTTCTTTACTAAACATTCCTCTCAATTAATATTAACAATTGATGCAGCATCAACTGCCATTTGTGGGAGACAGCTCCAAACATCTCCAATCCTGTGTGTGTAGTGGTGATTCCAATATCTCTTCTGAATGGCCCGGCTCCAATTCTCAGACAATGCTACCTATTTACAGAATCCAAACAGTAAAAAAAGCTTACCTGCTCTGTCTTCCTCTGTTAATATCTTGAAGACTTGAATCAGATTACCCCTTAAGCTTCCCAATTCCAGCAATTTGTATAATCTCTCCTCCTAACGTTTGAACTCCAGTTATTAGTTTTGTAAAGCTAAGTTATACTCCCTCCAAAGCCAACATATCGTTCTGGAAGTGTGGTGCTTAGATTTGCTCTCGATACTCCAAGCAGGTTCTAACCAAGGTTTTGTATAGCATTACCTTTATCAGCCTGATACTCCAGATATATAGGCCTGCGTCCGATTAGACTTCTTGATTATTTTCAGCACGTTAGTGGCATTTTTAAAGATTCATGCACTTCAACTTCCTAGTTTCTTTGGACATCCATTATATTTCACTTCATACCATCAAGAAAGCAACATTTTCCTTACAACATCCACTATTTGAACTGTCTGCTGCAATCTCTTTCACTGTTATCAGTTTTCTCACTTGTCAATTTACCCAGTCACTGAAGTAAATTGGCTAATGAAAACACTGGCAGTAATGGATCGGATTTGATTAACTAAAGTCTAATGGATGTAATAACTTGATCAGTCTCAAACTAGTCCCCACTGCCTATAGCAGAAGACAATGGAATTCAACTACTATACTTAGGTGACAATTCAGTTTTTACGTTTTAACATTCTTGATCAATCTGGGGCTCAACAGCTATTTGAAAAAGCTTCATCAGTTTTCAAACCCATGAATGTTAATGATGCTATGAATCCTGGTGAACCCAAAATCTGCCAATTATCTATTCATCAATAACTTTCAAAACACATCTTAAATCCCTAGGTTATACACCATGTTTACACCATCAAGCTGGATTAAATACTAAAGGCAAGTGCCTGTGTTTTGCTCTCATTTTGAGGAATTACATTCTAAACAGCAGAGACAAAAACCTGCATGAGGGCAGAACGGGTTTGCCTATATTTTAAGATCAGCCACCTGTGCTCAACTTCAAGTCATTCCAGGTACATATTTGTGGTGATAACATGAACACTTCCACTGTTTAGTCAAGGAATTAGAGCAGATACAAATGATTTGATTAGATGTGGAATCCCCTACTTTCACAGGTACAACCTAATGAGCAGGGCTGTACTTTCTAATTTCCTCACTTAGTTGTACCAAATAAACTGTTTCCTGAAGTCCCCAAGAGTTGTGGACATTGTGAGGCCAGGGACCCTCTGGGCAGCTTCAAATGGACATTTAATGCTAGCACTGCTATGATAGCTCAGTGCTATCTGTTCCTGTGGTTCCATTTGTAAAGAGAGATATGTTATTGTAACTCCCTTAAAAGCACATCAGTGTAGTCCTGAGCTGCACTGATCAAAATAGTCAATTTAATATGATTGAAGCATCTTTGTAATTTATATTTATGACGACAGCCATTATCAACATTTGCCAGACAGCCAGCTGCTTGGATAGGTGAGGGGAATGTTGTCAACAGTGCAACCAACACACTCGAGTCCCTCTCAGTTTCCACAGCCTGTCGTGGTTTTAGGTTAGATTGAAATAATATTCCCTACAGTGGAAACAGGCCCTTCCGCCCAACCAGTCCACACCGACCCACCGAAGGGTAACCCACCCAGAGACCCATTTCCCTCTGACTAACATACCTAACACTATGGGCAATTTAGCATAGCCAATTCACCTGACCTGCACATCTTTGGACTGAGAGGGGAAACGGGAGCACCCAGAGGAAACCCAAGCAGACACAGGGAGAATGCGCAAACTCCACACAGACAGACAGTTGCCTGAGGCTAAAATCGAACCTGGTGCTGTGAGGCAGCAGTGCTAACCACTGAGCCACCATGCCAGCCAGTTTCCTCCCTACGTATCTGCTTGATCACCTCCAACACTTGACTGGACATCAAGTTACAGCCCATGTCAAATCATGTCCGCGGGTACCCCAAACATTCTCGTAACCACAAAACCAGGTTACCCATTGCCACTATTTTCATTTTGAAAAGACTAAGTTCACTCAAGTCTAAAGTTTGGTCCCAAATCACGTGGGTTGGGACACCAATCTTGCACTCTTGAAAGCAAAAGGAAACTGCTGTCAGCATAGTTAATTATGCTCACCTAATCTATAATGCATCTCTCAACTGTATGGCAACACACCTCATCCTCAATCTAAGAACTTTTACAACAAGGAAAAAATTTTCAATCAATCAAGACTACAGAGCACATTCCTGCCAGTTACCTACTTTAGATAGCAGCTAATCACCTTCCTCAAACCTTTCTGAAATAAAAAGTAAAACCAAAGTATTATACATCCTAACGGCACATTCCAAAACTGATCCCAAATTAATAGCCTCCTTTGGGAGCTTCTTTCATATACTATAGAAAATGTGGGACAAAGTTTCTCATTTCCAAGCATGGTAAAGAGACATTTTGTGCTTGGTTCTTTGCTTGTATTCCAAGACAAAGCCACCTTATCCAAAGCTTTTTGAAGATTGGCGTCATCTCTCCTCAGTCTATTATCGGGATATCAGTGCTTTCGGCCTTTTGGGCAATAGACACTGATCCTCCTAATCTCAAAATATTACATAATGCAGAAATCAAGGCTCATCACAGCATCCTAATTCTCTACTTCAGACCTTCCAAACAGCGTGGTATTTAGCAGCCAGGTTTCATTGTGCAAAAAAATACCAACACTACTGTCTCTGCTGCATTTCAATTAGCCCATTTAAATTTTCATTACAGTACAACACCCAGCAAAATCACATTTATTAAGACCAACATTAATATCCAACAAGGTTAGAAATAAATGATCACCAAATGCCAGGGCATAACAGTTTAACAATCTAAATACCTTCTCCATTACAATGCATTATAATATCTTGAACCATTAGGACCATAATCAGTGCAACAGACAAAGTAAAACCCAGCCACTTAACAAGTACATCACATAAACTGAAGCCAATGGGCTGGGGACAGGTATAAATACAAACATTTCCCAATCTGATCTATTGTCAGGAATTAAGAATCTGCACAGTAATGCATGTCAAGCATCAATACACAAGAAATAAGAACAAATGCTGGAAATATTTCTATCAGACAGCACTGGTGGAGATCAGTTCCAGGGAAGGTCAATGCTCTAACTTATTACTCTATCTACCTTATGACAAATGCTATCAGACTCGCTGGATATTTCCAACATGACAGTTTCCATTTTAGATTTTCCAGCACCTGAACTTTGTTGCTTTTGTTGTGGCAATACACGGGATCCTCCATCAGGTTCCCTTTTAAAACCAGGAGAGGAGGAAGCCATTGGAAAATGTATGAAAAACGCAACAACAAAACACTCAAACCTCAAGTGGAGCAGAGAATCAAAACCAGTTAACAGTAAACTGAGTTCATGTTCACAAGTAGAGCAGCCAGCACTTCTACATCATCCTACATCTTTGAAATATGCAACAAGTTCATTGACACCAATAGTCAGTTTGTCTTGTGCATTTGGCACATGGCACTATCTACATCAAGCCATAGTAATTATTATGAGTCAGTTGAACAGTTGAGTATAAGGAATATGGAGAAACTACTCTGTATTAACAAGGATCCAGGAGATTGAATTCTTAAAAGATGATAAAGAGGGAAATCAGGAGGGCAAAAAGGGGACATGACATAGCTTTGGCAAATAGGGTTAAGGAGAATCCAAAGGGCCTTTACAAATACATTAAGGACAAAAGGGTAACCAGGGAGAGAATAGGGCCCCTCAACGATCAGCAAGGCAACCTTTGTGTGGAGCCGCAGGAGATGGGGGAAGATACTAAACAAGTATTTGGCATCGGTGCTTACTGTGGAAAAGGTCATGGAAGATTTACAATGTAGGGAAATAGATGGTGACAACTTGAAAAAATGTCTATATTACAGAAGAGGAAGGGGTGGATGTCTTGAAACAAAAGTGGATAAACCCCCAGGACCTGATCAGGTGTATCAGGAACTGATTGCTGGGCCACTTGCTGAGATATTTGTATCACTGACAGTCACAGGTGAGGTGCTGGAAGATTGAAGGTTGGCTAACATGGTGCCACTATTTCAGAAAGGTGGTAAGGACAAACTAGCGAACTATAGACTGGTGAGCCTGACATCAGTAGTGGGCAAGTTATTAGAGGAAATCCTGAGGGACAGAATGTACTTTTACTTGGAAAAGCAAAGACTGATTTGGGACAGTCAACATGGCTGTGTGTGGGGGAAGTCATGTCTCAAACTCTATTGAGCTTTTTGAAGTAGTAACAAAGAAGATCGATGATTGATATGATCTATATGAACTTCACTAAGACGTTCAACAAGATTCCCTGTGGGAGACTGGCGAGCAAGGTTAGATCTCGCAGAATAGAGGGAGAACTAACCATTTGGATACAGAACTGGCTCAAATGGTACAAGACAGAGGGTGGTGGTGGAGGGTTGTTTTTCAGACTGGAGGCCTGTGACCAGTGGAGTGCCACAAGGATCCGTGTTGGGTCCTCTACTTTTTGTCATTTACGTAAATGATTTGGGTAGGAGCATAAAAGGTAAAGTTTACAGATGACATCAAAATTGGAGGTGTGTGGACAGCAAAGAAGGTTATCTCAGATTACAACAGGATGTTGATCAGATGAGCCAATGGGCTGAGAGGCAGATGGAGTTTAATTTAGATAAATGTGAGGTGCTGCATTTTGGGAAAGCAAATCTTAGCAGAACGTGTACACTTAATGGTAAGGTCCTAGGGAGTGTTGCTGAACAAAGAGACCTTGGAGTGCAGGTTCATAGCTCCTTGAAAGTGGAGTCGCAGGTAGATAAGATAGTGAAGGTGGCATTCGGTATGCTTTCCTTTATTGGTCCATTGATTACAGGAGTTGGGAGGCCATGTTGCGGCTGTATAGGACTTTAGTTAGGCCACTTTTGGAATATTGCATGCAATTCTGGTCTCCTTCCTATCAGAAGGGTGCTGTCAAACTTGAAAGGATTCAGAAAAGATTTACAAGGACGTTGCCAGGTTTCGAGGATTTGAGCTACAGAGAGGAGTTGAACAGACTGGGGTGTTTTCTTCGGAGAGTCAGAGGCTGAGGGGTGACCTTATAGAAATTATGAAGGGCATGGATAGGATAAATAGACAAAGTCTTTTCCCTGGGGTGGGGGGTGGGGTTGGGGTTGGGGGGGGGGGGGGGGAAGCCCAGAGCTAGAGGGCACAGGTTTAGGGTGAGAGGGGAAAGATATATAAAAAAAGAGACCAAAGGGGCAGCTTTGTCACGCAGAGGGTGGTGCATGTGTGGAATGAGCTGCCAGGGGAAGTGGAGAAGGCTGGTACAATTGCAACATTTGAAAGGCATCTGGATGGGTACATAAATATAGGAAGGGTTTAGAGGGATATTGGCTGGGTGCTGTCAAGTGGGACTAGGTCAGATTGGGCTATCTGGTTAGCATGGATGAGTTGGACAAAGTCTGTTTCCGTGCTGTACATCTCTATGATTATGAAACATGTTTGGATCTTGCGGTGTTTTTGGGCTTTTCAGGTATGCAAGCAGTCCTTGAAAATACAAGTGAAAAAAATATGGCAAGTACAATCACCTTATAGTTTATAATTCTCATCACTAATTGTAAAACATTGCAAGGCTTTGCTTCTACTGATACTCACCGTATAGTTCATTGAACTATTGTCAACAATGACTGATAGGAAAATAAACTAAGTGGCACAATTCTAAAAAATGCAGACAGCAGGCTTGAGGGGCTGAATGCCTACATGTTCGCCATGTTCAGACGTAACTATGTGCGGACCTCAAACCTGGGATTGATACATATAAATCCCAGGGAGGTGGGAGGACAAGTGAGAAAGCTGTCAAAAATCATGAGAGCCCTGTCTTTTCTTTCATACAATAGAATATAAAAGCAAGAGCATTTCTCTAACTCTCAAATGAAACAGTTTAGACCACAACTGAAATACGGGATTCAATTTTGCGCAGGAGAGTAGACAACCTAGCGTTTTGTGTTCTACTTAGAGATACATCGGTGAGTCCATGGTTAGCACGGTTGCTGGACAATGCCAGAGCCCTGGGATCAATTGTACCTTTGGGTGTGTGTGTGCGCGTGCATGTACCATGCGGGGGGGTTTAGTGTGGACTCAATGGGTTCAATGTTCCACACTGTAGTGATTATATGTACTATGGTTAACTTACAAGTTTGGACAAAGGATGCAGGAAAGACAAAGAATCTCACAAAGAATGACAGACATCAGAGGTGAGAAAAGCTGGGATTGTTTGTCTCAGGCATAAACCTTACTTCAGCATCATGCTTCAAATCCCAGACAAGGCCTCATTTCCAGATGCAATGGACTAATTGACCTCCTTTAGAGGAACAATAATCCTATCCTAACAGAGAAGGCTTAGAGATTTGATCAAGATGTTCCAGGTCATCAAAATTAGATCAAATAAATAAGGATAAACTGCTTCCAGTGGCATAGGATCAGAGGCCTGCAGAATAGATTGAAGGTGCTTAGGCAAGAAAAAAAGTGACACAAGAAAACATTTTTTTTAGAAACAAGTTAAGAATTGAAATGCTCGAAAAGGGAATCCAACAAGATTCAACCGTGTTTTGGATAAGGTAAAGCAGGAAACAGCAATGTGGGAAAGAGCACAATTTGGACACCTCAATAGAACCAATACAGGGAAGAGAAGCACAATGCCCCATACTCTAAGATTCTGTAAGGTATTTACATCAAAACTCCCCATCAAGCCCTACCTAAAGGGAGTCAGGTGATAAGCACTGAACCAGAAAAGATGCAAAATTAGAAGTATGGGTGTATCATTAACAGCTGGAAACATTAAATCAGTCGGCAGTTTACCGTAGGTCAAGGGAGCAGGGTCAGTAGACCAAACCTGGCAAGACGTGGATTAAGTGTAGAAACAAATTTGGTCCACATGGAATCAATGAATTAAGACTTATTAAATCTTGTAAAAAGTATATCAAGTAGCAGTCAGATTTACAGGACTGATATTTTATTAATAGTTCTAAAATTGCTGAGCATTGGTAAGTTTTTTTTAAAAGCAGGAGCAAGGTTAATTAATAACTGAAGGAATGCGAGGGTTCCCTCCGCCTTCTGTGATGTGAAAAAACAAGAAAGTTTCCCCATATTCTAAATAACCAGCTCTGCAGGAAGTATGGTCAGTTGAAGCAGCTCGAAGTTTCATCAAATGGTATCAGGCATCATCGTGGTGCAGTGAGGATGAGAGCTACATGGACAGCACAATAATTGATGTAGTCACTCTACATCTGGACAGTATCCAGAGCAAGGAAACCAATGGCCAGCAAGGGAGATCAAAATAAACAGCTAAGTCATGCATGGGTCCTGAGGCACACGCTGCTCTCTAACCAGTACTCACTTAACAAGTCTGACGGCTCATCCAGGGACTGCAGCCAGAGCCAAATCGATGGCACCACAAATGGCTCGGATGCACATTGGGATATAAGATAAACGGGAATATCCAATAATTGGTGATTCCAGTCAGGCAACAAAATAACTATACCAAGGCATAGTTTTTAGGCAGGAGGAGAAAGTGAGGTCTGCAGATGCTGGAAATCAGAGCTGAAAATGTGTTGCTGAAAAAGCACAGCAGGTTAGGCAGCATCCAAGGAACAGGAAATTCGACGTTTCGGGCATAAGCCCTTCTTCAGGAATGAGGAGAGTGTGCCAAGCAGGCTAAGATAAAAGGTAGGGAGGAGGGACTTGGGGGAGGGGTGTTGGAAGTGCAATAGGTGGAAGGAGGTTAAGGTGAGAGTGACAGGCCGGAGAGGTTAGGAAGAAGATTTCAGGTTAGGAAGGTGGTGCTGAGTTCGAGGGTTGGGACTGAGACAAGGCGGAGGGGGGTGGAAAATGAGGAAACTGGAGAAATCTGAGTTCATCCCTTGTGGTTGGAGGGTTCCTAGGTGGAAGATGAGGCGCTCTTCCTCCAGCCGTCGTGATCCAAATATAAACTGCAAAAGTTGCATTATGGACAGAAGGTGGACAAGAGTTCGAAAACAATTTGCTTTCATGAGACATGAAGCACTGCTATAGCTGGCTCTCAGTTATAAAGTAGGTTAAGTAGATCAAATGCTAGCAAGTACATTTGGAGGGCAGTAGTCAACATTTCACTTGGTTTAGGGTGACTGAGAAAAGGCTAACAAACAAGCCAGAGCAAGATTAATTAATTAGGGGGAATACTAACATCAATGAAGCTTGATTTGGAGGTGCCGGTGTTGGACTGGGGTGTACAAATTTAAAAATCACCAGGTTTAATTGGAAGCACACTAGCTCTCGAAGCGTCAATGAGGCTGGAATGGATCTTTGAAAAAACTAAACTGGATGTCAAGGATTGCAGAAAAAGTTGGACAATAAACTATCTTCAAAGGAAAGACAGTTTGGATAACTTGGGAGCAACATAAACAGAGAATAATACAGACCTTCAAAACTATGCAGACAAGATGAAGTAACATGTGGATGGGTAGAGATTAAGTTCAATGCAAAGCAATGGGATGATAAATTTTGGTAGGAAGAACAGGAAGAGGCAAAATAAAACAAAGGGCTCACTTGGAAAGTGGGTACTGGACCATAAGGGTGCATATATGCAGACACCATGAAAGGCAGGACCGGTTGAGACAGCAATTAGTAAGGCATTCCATTTTCGAGGCTTCAGTCACAAGCAAACAACATACATGAGCAAGGAGATTACATTGAATCTGTCCAACACTTGAACGTGGCCTCAGCTGGAATACAGCAGTATTTGAGTACTGTGTTTAAGGAAGGATGTGAAGGCATTGGAGAAAATGCAGAAGAGGTTTACCAGAATGAAATTCCTCATACCAGTTATGATACTAGATTGGAGAAGTCGAGACTCTACTCTTAAGAGGTGTTTGATCAAAATCGATAGGTCTGGACAGAGTAAACTGGGACAAATTGATTGATTTGAGAGGAGAAAGTGAGGTCTGCAGATGCTGGGGATCAGAGCTTAAAATGTGTTGCTGGAAAAGCGCAGCAGGTCAGGCAGCATCCAAGGAACAGGAAATTCGACGTTTCAGGCATAAGAAGGGCTTATGCCCGAAATGTCGAATTTCCTGTTCCTTGGATGGTGATTGATTTGAGACCAAAGGAACACAGAATTGAACTATTGGTTACAAAAAAAAAACCCAGGGCAATAGGTAGGTACATTGCTTCCCACAGCAAGTGGTCAAGTTTTTTCCTTTAGGTGGAGAAAGGGTTCAATCAAGACTCTCAAAAGTGAATGAGGCTGTTAACCTGAAAAAGAAAGAACAAGGAGCGTGGAGGGCAATATTCAGACATAAAAATTGAGGGTCATACTTTGGGTACACAGGAAGAAACTTTTCCCTTTGGTGGAGAGATCACTGAACAGGGGCACAGATTTAATGCAAGCAGGCGGTTTACAGCAGATGAGAAAGAAAAATGCTCTCACCCAGAAGTCAGCAGGAACCTGGAACTCACTGCCTGTGAGAGAGCAAGAACCGTCCTAACATTTAATGGAGCATTTAGGTGTGCACTTGTGATGCCAAGACATAAAAGGCCGAGTGTTGGAAAATGGGATTGGAATAATTAAAACCGTGGATGCTAGAAACCAGAGACAAAAGCAGTGAGTGTCAAAGAAGCTCAGCACAACTGGCAGAACTTGAGATGATTGTGAAGGGGACCAATAGACTGGAACAATTATAACATTTAAAAAGGCATTTGGATGGGTACATGAAGAGTTTAGAGGAGTATGGGCCAAGTGCTGGAAAATTGAACTCGGTTAATTTAGGACAGCTGGTCTGCGTGGACGAGTTGGATTAAAGGAGCTCATTCCATTATGTGCAGTTCTAATGACATGAACGATTGGTGGAATAGACCCGATGGGCTGAATGACCTAAATATTATGGCCTGGAGGAGGGGGAAAAGAGAGGAGAGAGACAGTCAAGTCTGGATTTGCTTCAGAAAGACAAGAGTGGCTCAGGGGCACCGACTCGATGGGTCAAAGGGCCTTCCCCAGGCTGCAGGACTTGGGTGGGAGAAGGGACCCGGTTAAGGCGCAGGGGACAGGAGGAGCCAGCACCGACAGGACGGGCCGAGCGGCCTCTTCTTCCGCCCCCGGGCCGCGAGGGGAAGGGAGGAGCGGCACCCCCGCCCCCGGGTTGTTTATAAACAGCAGGAGGGGGTGGGAGTGAAGCCGGAGGGCACCGCCGCCGGGCCCCGGGCCCCAGGCCTCCCGCCGGCTCCTTACCTGCTGGGAGCTCAGCTCGACGTGCACGGCCCGGGACGAGCTGACATTCCGGGCGTTCATCGCCTTCCCCCGGGGCGGCAGCGACTACGACGACCCCTCGCGCCGGCCTTCGAACAGCCGAGCGGTAACGGTCCGCGGCAGGAGGCGGGCGATCACCTCACAGAGCCACAACAACAACAACAACCGCCACTGGCTGGCGCCTCCTCCGGCCCGCTCACTGACCCCGACAGAGCGCCTGCGTCAACCTCCAACACCACGTCCCGCCCACCACCCTCCCCTTCTATTGGTCAATCCGGTCCAGTGACGCCAGTCATGCTTGAGGGAGGACGCCGCTGATTGGTCGGATTGCCACTCCATGGCGCTTCTGTCAAACCCTCTCGAGCCACGCCCTTGCGTCGGTGCGTTAGTTCAGATGACCCGTGACGTCGGTATTAGTGCCCATGCTCGGTCACGGCACTCACGGCTAGTGCCCATGCTCGGTCACGGCACTCACGGCGAGGGGGCGGTGCTAAAGAGGACTAGGGGCTGCAAAGCAGAAATGAACAAAGAGAAACAGTCTGATACAATGGGGAACACAGTCAGGCTGATAGACTGGGAATACAGTGAGAGGCTGATATGCTGAGGAACACAGTCAGGCTGATAGACTGGGAATACAGTGAGAGGCTGATATGCTGAGGAACACAGTCAGGCTGATAGACTGGGAATACAGTGAGAGGCTGATATGCTGAGGAACACAGTCAGGCTGATAGACTGGGAATACAGTGAGAGGCCATTGTGCTGAGGAACACAGTCAGGCTGATAGACTGGGAATACAGTGAGAGGCTATTGTGCTGAGGAACACAGTCAGGCTGACTGACTGGGAATACAGTGAGAGGCTGATATGCTGAGGAACACAGTCAGGCTGATAGACTGGGAATACAGTGAGAGGCTATTGTGCTGAGGAATACAGTCAGGCTGATAGACTGGGAATACAGTGAGAGACTATTGTGCTGAGGAACACAATCAGGATGATAGACTGGGAATACAGTGAGAGGCTTATATGCTGAGGAACACAGTCAGGATGATAGACTGGGAATACAGTGAGAGGCTGATATGCTGAGGAACACAGTCAGGCTGATAGACTGGGAATACAGTGAGAGGTTGATATGCTGAGGAACACAGTCAGGCTGATAGACTGGGAATACAGTGAGAGGCTATTGTGCTGAGGAATACAGTCAGGCTGATAGACTGGGAATACAGTGAGAGACTATTGTGCTGAGGAACACAATCAGGATGATAGACTGGGAATACAGTGAGAGGCTTATATGCTGAGGAACACAGTCAGGATGATAGACTGGGAATACAGTGAGAGGCTGATATGCTGAGGAACACAGTCAGGCTGATAGACTGGGAATACAGTGAGAGGTTGATATGCTGAGGAACACAGTCAGGCTGATAGACTGGGAATACAGTGAGAGGCTATTGTGCTGAGGAACACAGTCAGGCTGATAGACTGGGAATACAGTGAGAGACTATTGTGCTGAGGAACACAATCAGGATGATAGACTGGGAATACAGTGAGAGGCTGATATGCTGAGGAACACAGTCAGGCTGATAGACTGGGAATACAGTGAGAGGTTGATACGCTGAGGAACACAGTCAGGCTGATAGACTGGGAATACAGTGAGAGGTTGATATGCTGAGGAACACAGTCAGGCTGATAGACTGGGAATACAGTGAGAGGCTATTGTGCTGAGGACCACAGTCAGGATGATAGACTGGGAATACAGTGAGAGGCTATTGTGCTGAGGAATACAGTCAGGCTGATAGACTGGGAATACAGTGAGAGACTATTGTGCTGAGGAACACAATCAGGATGATAGACTGGGAATACAGTGAGAGGCTTATATGCTGAGGAACACAGTCAGGATGATAGACTGGGAATACAGTGAGAGGCTGATATGCTGAGGAACACAGTCAGGCTGATAGACTGGGAATACAGTGAGAGGCTATTGTGCTGAGGAACACAGTCAGGCTGATAGACTGGGAATACAGTGAGAGACTATTGTGCTGAGGAACACAATCAGGATGATAGACTGGGAATACAGTGAGAGGCTGATATGCTGAGGAACACAGTCAGGCTGATAGACTGGGAATACAGTGAGAGGTTGATACGCTGAGGAACACAGTCAGGCTGATAGACTGGGAATACAGTGAGAGGTTGATATGCTGAGGAACACAGTCAGGCTGATAGACTGGGAATACAGTGAGAGGCTATTGTGCTGAGGACCACAGTCAGGATGATAGACTGGGAATACAGTGAGAGGCTATTGTGCTGAGGAATACAGTCAGGCTGATAGACTGGGAATACAGTGAGAGACTATTGTGCTGAGGAACACAATCAGGATGATAGACTGGGAATACAGTGAGAGGCTTATATGCTGAGGAACACAGTCAGGATGATAGACTGGGAATACAGTGAGAGGCTGATATGCTGAGGAACACAGTCAGGCTGATAGACTGGGAATACAGTGAGAGGTTGATATGCTGAGGAACACAGTCAGGCTGATAGACTGGGAATACAGTGAGAGGCTATTGTGCTGAGGAATACAGTCAGGCTGATAGACTGGGAATACAGTGAGAGACTATTGTGCTGAGGAACACAATCAGGATGATAGACTGGGAATACAGTGAGAGGCTTATATGCTGAGGAACACAGTCAGGATGATAGACTGGGAATACAGTGAGAGGCTGATATGCTGAGGAACACAGTCAGGCTGATAGACTGGGAATACAGTGAGAGGTTGATATGCTGAGGAACACAGTCAGGCTGATAGACTGGGAATACAGTGAGAGGCTATTGTGCTGAGGAACACAGTCAGGCTGATAGACTGGGAATACAGTGAGAGACTATTGTGCTGAGGAACACAATCAGGATGATAGACTGGGAATACAGTGAGAGGCTGATATGCTGAGGAACACAGTCAGGCTGATAGACTGGGAATACAGTGAGAGGTTGATACGCTGAGGAACACAGTCAGGCTGATAGACTGGGAATACAGTGAGAGGTTGATATGCTGAGGAACACAGTCAGGCTGATAGACTGGGAATACAGTGAGAGGCTATTGTGCTGAGGACCACAGTCAGGATGATAGACTGGGAATACAGTGAGAGGTTGATATGCTGAGGAACACAGTCAGGCTGATAGACTGGGAATACAGTGAGAGGCTATTGTGCTGAGGAACACAATCAGGATGATAGACTGGGAATACAGTGAGAGGTTGATATGCTGAGGACCACAGTCAGGCTGATAGACTGGGAATACAGTGAGAGGCTGATGGAGAGGGAAAGACTGATACAGAGGGAGAGGCTGATACACTGGGGAACTCAATGAGAGGCTGACATTCTGATGAACACAATGGAAGGCTGATACATTGGGGAACACAGTGAGGCACCCATACACTGGGAATACAGAGAGGTGAAACACAAAAGCACATTGAGTGGCTGATACATTGGGGAACACAGTGAGGGGCTGACACACTGGGGAAGACAGTGAGAGGCTGAAACACTGAGCAACACAGGGAGAGGCTGATAGTTAGGGGAACATAGGGTGAGGCCGTCACACTGGGGCACACAGCAAGAATTGCCTAACCTGAAATTTAAAAATATGCAATGGAAAGGAGCCAGTTGTAGTGAAGCCAATTGTTCTTTCAAAAAGCCAGCTGAGAGTCAATGGACCAAATGGCCTGTCCTCTGGCAGAGGAAGGACTCGCTGAAGCAACTGGCAAGAGGGTGATGTCACTGTGTGTGCTTCCTCACCATGTTATTTTTAAATATCTTGACATTTTGAAATAATTTTGAAAAATAGTTCAATCCAGATTTAACCCATAGGATGTTGTGCATGTTTTATAATTTTACTCAGTCATGCAGAACTAAACCTGTTTGCTGATTCACTGTCAAAAGGAGCTACAACTCTCACACTGCTCTCAGGAGATTTGGTTAGGATTCTTCATTTGAAATCATCTTGTATACAATTTAAACTACAGGTTATTAAGGTGAAACCATTAAGAGGAGACATAACAGGACCATAGTCTGAGAATTATGGCCAGACCATTCAGGGGAGATGTCAGGAAGCACTTTTACACAAAGGGTGCTATACGTTTGAGACTCTCGTCCACAAATAGCAGTGGATGGTGGGGAATCAGTTGTTAAGTTTAAAGCTGAAATAAATCTATTTTTGTTAAGCAAAGGTATTAAGTGATGTAGGCAGGTCTATGGAGTTCGGCCACAGATCAGCAATGATCTCACTGAATGGTGGAACAGGCTCGAGGGGCTGAATAGTCTACTCCTGTTCTGATTTTTATCGGGTCATCCAACAGTCCAACTCGTCCATGCCGACAAGGTTTCCAGAACTGAACTAGTCCCATTGGCCTGTATTTGGCCCATATCCCTTTTAATCTTTCCTGTTCATGTACCTGTTCAAATGACTTAAATTTTGTAATTTTACCCACCTCTGCCACTTCCTCTGGCAGCTCATTCCATACATACACCACCATCTGTGTGAAAACGTTGTCCCTCAGCTCCCTTTTAAATCTTTCCCTTCTCAGCTCAAACCAATGCCGTCTTGTTTTGGACTCCCCTAGCCTAGAGAAATGGCTTTGGCTATTCACCCTATCCATGCCCCCCATGATTTTATAAACTTTTATGAGCCTCCAACATTCCAGGGAAAATAGTACCAGCCTATCCAGTCTCTCCTTATAATTCAAGCACTCTAGTTCCAGCAAAAGTTTCTGAACTTTTTTCTAGTTTAACAATGTTTCTCCCATGCAAATGCTGGAGATCAGAGTTGAGAGTGTGGTGCTGGAAAAGCATAGCAGGTCAGGCAGCATCTGAGGAGTGGGAGAATTGACAGTTCATTCCTGACGAAGAGCTTATGCCCAATAAGCAGGATTCTCCTGCTCCTCGGATGCTGCCTGACCTGCTGTGCTTTTCCAGCACCACACTCTCAACACAACGTCCTTCCCATAGCAGGGCAACCAGAATTACCTGCAGTATTCTAAAGGTGACCTCGCAACATGACACTCCAATTCCGATATTCAAGGCTCTGACTAATGAAGAAAAATGTATCAAATGCCTCCTTCATTATCCTGTCTACCTGCAACTTCACTTTCAAGCAGCAATGCACCTGCACCCCTCAGTCCCTTTGTTCAACAACACCCCCCAGGGCCCTATTATTTACTGTATAAGTCCTGTCCTGGTTTGTCTTACCAAAATGCAACACAACACATTTATCTAAATGAAACTCCATCTGCCCATTGGCCGATCTATCTTATACTGCTATGTTTCTATTTGACAAAATAACATAGAGGAAGAGAGAGGGAATTTTTATGACTGTTTGTTGACATGAATGACAATGAAGGTGAATCAGTTGTAACTTTTCCAGAGGACTGGAGAAATCCTCAAAAGGTAAAAAGAAATTGCAAGGCTATGGGGAAGATCAGAATGATCAGTGTCTTTTAACAGAGGAGCATAAAAAGCAGGTGCGTGAGTAGGTTGTTCAGCCCATCAAGCCTGTTGTACCTCTCTATTCACCTCCTTAGCCATCAATGACCAACCATTGTCAGATTTTGTTGTGTTGGGAGTTACTGTATGGTGGTCTTTGCTCACCATGTCACTGGATGCTGTATAGGTGATTTAGAGGGTCTTTAATGACGCTGAGGATCAAAACCTTACCTCAGCTCATTCTACACATGCTGCGATGACAATGTTGCACATAATGGTTCCTTTATGATTAAACCAGTACGTACTGCAGAGGTAATAATGAACAATTACATTGGGGCATACATTTAAAAGTTGGATTTTCAGAGAGCTGGATGCCATGGAGGCTCTAAAACTATTTTGATTTGGGTCCGCCCCAATCTTTTGTTTATTGTTGCGATAACACTGCCCCTAGTTCCTTTGTTCCATTGGTGAAGTGAATGATTGTGTGATGGGTTTCCAAAAAAATGGCTGGATTTTCAGAAAGTTGGGCACCTCGGGGGCTCTGTGCACAGTTTACCTTCACCAGCTGCCTCCCTTGTTTCTTTGCCTTTCTTTGATTTTTGTTATTATTCTCTGATGTGCAGTGTTCGTAGTCAGCTCTGTAGCACAATGGTTGTGTTCTTGTGTAACCCCGCATTATGGAAAAAATCACGCTTTAGAAACAGCACTTAAAGTGTTGGTGATATAATCACATTACAAATAACACCCGGTTTAAAAGTTCGCTCTGTAGCAACAACATCCCCAATTCATCAATTGCATTACAGAGAATTCGTGTTGGCGAAATGCGCATTGCAGCAGAATGATGTGTAATTTGTTAATTCAGTGATGAGGTATTTTTTGGGTGGTAGGTTATCAAAAGAAAAGACATGGCTGGTTTTCTCCAGTGAGCAGAGTTGACCAGGAAGGGGAGAGAATGGGAGAGCAGACTGAAGTTTGTATTGAACAATGAAACGCACATAAACAGACTGATTAATCAATGCTTCAGTTAATGGATGAGTTGCTACCATGTACTGCTGCTGAAGTCCTGGGACAATCAGCTCAAGATAGGGCTGAGCATTCACACAACCATGGATCAAATCACTGCTCGCAGTCTGGTCACACTCTGTTGTGAATAGACAGTTAAACAATGGAAGGAGGTGGCAGTAATGTGGCAGTGGCACTGTGGTAATGTCACTCAACTTCAGGCTAAACCTCTGGTTCAAATCCCATCATGGTGAAAATAAAGCTGGAATTAAATCTGGCCCCATATAACCACGATTACTGTTTTAAAAAAAAATCCATCTAGTTCACTGATCTCATGTTGGGAATCCTTTCCTCAAATGGCCTGCATATACATCAACAATGATGGATGACCCTTAGCTGCCCATAGGCAATTAGGGATGGAGAGTAAATACATGCTCAGCCAGCGATGCCTTCATCCCCATGATTAAATAAATTAAATTAACTGCTCTCTAGACTGTTTGTAATGGATAATAAATGCAGAATCAGCCAAATACATCAACATCCTTTGAGATAATTTATAAAAACATACCAATCATAGCAAATTCCAAATCAGGGCCATTCTGTCTCATCCATTGGAGAAAGGGTTGGAGGGGGTTGGGAGGTCACGGGGTAGTTAGAACAGCAATAGTAGGGGTTTATTGGCAGTTACTATCAACATGGCCTCCACTGGGGGAGGATAGAGGATGAGGAAGAGTGTCATTAAGCTATAATTTCAGGGGCAGGGAGGACAGTGGAGGTGATGTGGGGGCGCCTGGAAAGGGGCAGTGTAAGGTAAAAAGAGGCTGTCATGAGGGGTTGGGCAGCTGGTGACCCTGGAGCGTCGGAGGCTGAGGGGTGACCTTATAGAGGTTTATAAAATCATGAGGGGCATGGATAGGATAAATAGACAAAGTCTTTTCCCTGGGGCGAGGGTGTCCAGCACTAGAGGACATAGGTTTAGGGTGAGAGGGGAAAGATATAAAAGAGACCTAAGGGGCAACTTTTTCGCACAGAGGGTGGTACGTGTATGAAATGAACTGCCACAGGAAATGGTGGAAGCTAGTAAATTGCAACATTTAAAAGGCATCTGGATGGATATATGAAGAGGAAAAGTTTGGAGGGATATGGGCCAAGTGTTGGCAGGTGGGACTAGATTGGGTTGGGATATCTGGTCGACGTGGACGAGTTGGACCGTAGGGTCTGTTTCCGTGCTGTACATCTCTATGACTCTATTGTGAGCTGGCAAAGGCTGAATGCTGAAGGTGTCCACTATGAGCTGTCTTCTCTGCCAACGCTTGCTGTTCTCCAGCTAAAACCAGAAAAAGTCTGAGTGGAAGAGCACATCAAAACAGCAGCAGTGATAGGATTTGGTCCAGGCTGAAGCAGCAATACGCTAACAGGCTTGGCATAGTGTGGATGCTGTAGGCAGACAGGTGAACAGCCCTGAGATGTGACCTGGGTATATGTGCTGCAGCTTCTCTATGCTAGTTGCTGGTGTATGTCACGGTGCAGCTCTGTGCTTCCTGGGTGCAAGAGGGATCCAGGCAGCCTTTACAAACAGTGGATGTCAGCATTTGTTGGCTGAGGGATGGGCTGCCTGTGGATTGTGCCCAGAGATGCTGTATGCTGCTGAGAAACACAGGGACTCCTCATATCCAATGCTGAAATGAAACCACCAGGTACCATGTTGAGAGTGTGGTGCTGGAAAAGCACAGCAGGTCAGGCAGCATCTGAGGAGCAAGAGAATCAACATTTTGGGCAAAAGTTCTTCATCAGGAATGAAACATCAATTCTCCTGCTCCTTGTATGCTGCCTGATTTGCTGTGCTTTTCCAGCACCACACTCTCTACTCTGATCTACAGCATCTGCAGTCCTCACTTTCACCATGTTGAGATTATCTAGATTGTTAGGACCATGCAATAAAACAGGAAGCTGGCTATTAATGAGGTGACTTGTGCCATTAATATGGCAATTAATGAGGTTGGAAATACCTTGCTGTTCCTTCAGTGTCGCTGAGACAAAATCCTGGAATTCCCTCCCTAAAGGGCATTGTGGGTCTACCTACAGCACATGGGACTGTAGTTGGTCAAGAAGGCAGCTCACCCCCACCATCTCATGGGGTAAGTAGAGATGGGCAATAAATGCTCGGCCCAGCCAGGGACACCCATATCCCACAAGTGAATAAAGAACTATAATGCCCTTCTGCTGTCTAACGAGAAACACCCCTCACTGCCCAGCAGATACATAAAAGATGCAGCGAATTACTTCCCAAATTGAGCCTAGACTCTGCTGAATATCTCTGTGATTCCACACTCTGTCAGGTGGGATAAAGGCAGAAAGCCACAGAACATTGAAGGAGTACTTAGATGTGTAGTTGTGACACAATGGGCCTTGTTCTGTGCTGTAGATCTTTATGACTCTATGATAAATCTCACCTCAGCCCACACTGTTGAAACACTGATACAATACTGCCTGTATTGCATGACCACCACAGTGGGGTGCTGCTGAGCTATGGGTGTGCAGTGCAAATGAAGATAATTTGTAACTAAAATCCCTTGTCACTTGAAATGCCTCTGGTTCTTTCTTGTCCTTCCTATGCCATCCACCCAAAGTACAAGGCAATCCATGAGTGCACAGAAGAGAATGTGTAGAAGTAATGTTAACTGGATTAATGAACCAGAAACCACCCGCCCGGGCTCATATTCTGGGACATGGGTTCTGAAATAATTCCACAAAGACCTGTATCCCATCTCATCACTTTTTATTTACACATGTATAGTCCTTGACACTGACCCAGCTTACACAGACCTGGTTCTCAGAGTAAAACGAACATTTCTATCTGCCAGCCAGGGCTCCCTGATTGGACCAGGTTAACAGCCTCAGTCAGGGAACTGATATTCTATGCCGTCCGCCCGGCTGACCTTGTTATCGTCATTACAGATTTGAATCCCACCAAATTTCAATTCAGCAAAAATTGAAAGCTTAAACAGAAACAGCAATTGCTGAAAAAGCCCAGCTGGGCTGGCAGCAACTGTTTAGAGGAGTCAGTGGAGACGATTTCTCCACAGATGCTGAAGATCTGCTGAGCTTTTCCAACAATTTCTGTTTTTGGGTCTGATTTCCTGCGTCCGCAGTTCTTTCAGTTTTTAAAATTGAAAGCTTGTCTAATGACAGCTGTGTGACTATTTCTGATTGTTGTAAAATCCATCTGGTTTACTTGTTTCCTTTCAGGACGGAAATCTCTTGTCCTTATCTCCTTTAACCAATGTGTGACTCTTAACTGATCCCTGAAATGGCTAAGCAAGCCATTCAGTTCAAGGGCAATTAGGAATGGACAGAAAATGCTGGCTAAGCCAATGAAGTCCACATCCCATGAGCAAATTTTAATAAAAAGAGAAGTGATCCATGCCTCAAAAACACTGAAATCTCAGCATTCTTCCAGAACATCATGCTGAGGTTGTGCAGGATGTTGTGAGGCCTCTTCTGGAGTACTGTGTCCAGTTCTAGTCACCCTGCTATAGGAACGATATTATTAAATTGGACAGGGTTCAGAAAAGATTTACCAGAATGTTGCTGGGAATGGAAAGTTTGAATTATAAAAATAAGTTGGATAGGCTGTCACTTTTCCACAGGAGGATAGGAGGTTGAGAGATGATCTTATAGAGGTGTATAGGGGCATAGATAAGGAGAAGGTACGGCCTCATGATATTATCGCTAGACCTAATAATCCAAAGAGCCAGATAATGTTTTGGGGACCTGAGTTCAAATCCCTCCACCACAGATGGTGGAATTTGAATTCAATAAAAATCTGAAATAGAATCTAATGATGATCACGAAACCCTTGTGGATTGTCAGGAAAATCTCATTGGGTTCACTAATGTCCTTTAGGGAAGGAAATCTGCCATCCTTACCTGGCCTGGCCTACGTGTGATTCCAGACCCACAGCAATGTAGCTGACTCGTAAGCTGCCCTCTGGGCAATTAGGGGTGGGCAACAAATGCTGCCCACTTTCCGTGCATTAATACAAAACAATATAACCAACGTCTTCTTCCTAGGGTGGAGGATTTCAAAACTAGAGGGTGTTTTGGTGAGAGGAGGAAGATTTAGAAAGGACATGAGGGGCAACTTTTTTTTCACAGAAAGGGTGGGATTCCAGAGGAAATAGTGGACGTGGGTACAGTTACAACTTTTACAACAACATTTCGATAAGTACACAAAAGGTTTGGAGAGATATGGGCCAAACGCAGGCAGGAGAAACAGGTTTGATTTGTGAGCATGGTCTGCATGGACTAGTTGAACCGAAGGGTCTGCTCCTATGCTGTATGGCCCTATAACTCTATAACAGAGTCAGTAAGATGAGCATTCTGGATCTGGTCACCCAATCTCTGGACGGGGGTCATTCCTACCTGATTTCTAGAATGTTACACCTCTCATTTTTGCCTGCCTTCCTCTTCAGTTTGTATACTAGAATGTTCCAACATTTAATTGCTTCTCTATATTGCACTGTGTTGTAATTACTGCAGCTTTAATTGCAGTCAGTATAACATGTGTTGGGCAGTTTTCTGCTGCTGTGAACTAGTTATTCAGGACATACAGAATTGTAGACTGTTTACAGCACAGCAAAAGGCCATTCAGCCCACTGAACTCTTACTGGCTCTCTGCAAGAGCTGTCTAACTAATCCCCACTCCTCACTCTTCCCTTACAGTTTTACCGCTTGGCTGCTTTTCCAATATTCTCTTGAAAGAGATGACCAAACCTGCCTCCTCCCCTCTCTCAGACAGTGCATACTAAATCCTAACCATTTGCTGCATTCAAACACTTTCTTCCCTGTCCTTCCGGTTCTGTCAGCAATTAAATTATATTGGTGGGGGAATGCAAGATGACGTTGATCTGAATGGACTGTTTTGCTGGGCTCTGCATCACAGCACAAACAAAGCAGTGCTTCAACCAAACCCACTCAAACCATTTCACTAAACGTCAACGCTGAAATAATTATAGAATCTTTATCAATCCCTTTTTCGTCGAGTGGAAATGAGCTGCCTGAGGAAGTGGTGGAGGCTGATTACAACATTTAAAAGGCATCTGGATGGGTATATGGATAGGAACAGTTTGGAGGCACATGGGCCAAGTGCTGGCAGGTGGAACTAGATTAGGTTGAGATAACTGGTTTGCATGGACAAGTTGGACCAAAGGGTCTGTTTCTGTGCTGTACATCTCTATGATTCTATGACAAAACACAGAAAAGGATCGAGTAAGTTGCAACATGTGGGGCACCCACCAGAGGCACCTAGTTCGTCCACTGCCTTGACTGCAGCCCCCCCTACCAGTTCGATGGATCCAATTACTCACCAGGAACTTGTCGTGGAGCTCACAAGGTTGTGCAAAAAACTTGAAGTCAAGATCGAAGAAACGTTTGGGCCTGCTCTCTGCTATAATTCAAATACATGATCAGCAGTTTGAAAGCCTTAGGGAAGAGAGCAGATGAGGTCAAGTGCCAAACCACAGTGGCAGAGACTGCGATCGATTCATCTGAGCCCTTGAGAAGCACACCCATAATTTAATTGATCAAGTTGACGATCTCGAGAATAGGGGCAGGAGGAATAACGTCCATGTCGTTGGTCCATATTGTTGGCAGTCAGCCAGTGAAACCTTTCGAGAATTGGCTGCTGCGATTCCTCAGTTTAGAAGTTGAGACAGGGTGGATGAAAATTGAAAGAGCTCACTGGGTTATGACACACGGGTCAGGTCTGGGCCAGCACCCCAGCTCTGTCCTCGTGGTTTCACAGCTACGGGGGCTAACAAAGACTCATGGAAGCCTCTAGAACCCAGGGGAAAGATCCAAAGGCTTTAGTTCACAACGGTTCCAGGATCATGTTTTTTCAGGATTTCGTGGAGGTGGTGATCCAGAAAAGAATATCTTTCGATGATATTAAGAAAAGATTAAGAGAACTCAGGATCCAGTACTCTTTAAGGTATCCAGTGCTTCGGTTTGCTTTCAACGGATATGCACATTCATTCAACTCTCCAGAGAAAGCAAAAAACGTTGTGGACACATTAAATTAGACTGGATGATTTAATGGATACAGATGATTTTTTTTCTTTTTAAAGAAAGTTGTGTTGGGTTTTTTTCTGGTACTAATCAGCAACATACTAAATTATACACAGGGATGGGCAAAGAACTCACTTTTAACTCCTTCATTAACACTACTATTTCTTCCCTTTTTGCTTGTGTCTGTGGTGCGGCTCTCGCTAGAAAGAGTTAGGAAAGTGTGTGCGATGGCTGGATGCTTATTTACGGGCAGTTTAAGCCTGGTTTTTGCATTCAATTGCCCTGGTTGCCATATTGACAATGGGGAAGAAGACAAAGTTTTTGGACCTCCTTTCGGTGGGGGGTAAGTACCCGATTTAGTGCTATTGGCTCTTTGTATTTTGTTCTGTTTTTTGGTTCTTGTTGTACATAGGTTTTGTAAGTTTTGAAGATTTGTTAGTTGTAGTTGTTTTAGTTTATGCAGTTTTTATGATTTGTGGACTTGCTTTCATCAAGGTTCAGTGGTTTTTGATTCTAATTTTTCCTCTCTGGAGTCCAAATGTTGCTACAGAGTGTTACGGCTAATGACATGCTTAAATGGTGTACCTGGAACATCAAGGGGAGCCACTCTCCAGTCAAGAGCAAAAAGGTACTTTCCAGTCTTAAAAGGAAGAGGGTGGATATTGCCCTACTGCAGGAGAGGTATTTGGATGATAGGGAACATGTGAAATTACATCAGAGTGGATCTGATCGGTTTAGTTCACATCTTTTAATACTCGGAGTAGGGGAGAGACCATACCTATTAGGAAGAATCTCCCACTTAAGTTATTGGATTGTATTCAAGACATGTATGGGAGGTTCATAATCCTCAAAGCCATGATATATGGTGAAGAATACGGTATTTTAAATATTTACTGTCCCCCGGCCCACCCCCTTTAATTTCTGGTAAATGCATTTGCAAAACTGATTAACCTTGCATTGCAGCACTTCATTATAGGGAGAGGTTTGTTTTTGTAAATATATTTATTAGCAATTTTTTTTAACTTTACAAACATATAAAATTATTGAAAAAAACAATCAATCACAAATATCAGTATAATAAAAAGAAAAAAACACAAATTACAATACAAGCACTATCTACTAACTAGTAACCTACTCTATGATACAAAGCAAACCCTAACACTGTGCAAAGCAACACCAAAAAAAAAGAAAAGCAAAAAAAACACAAAATACAGAACAGCTATGCTCAGTGCAAGGCTCCCAAACAAAGGAACGGGAGCATTGTATATATACCCGTATTAACTCAGGAGACCCCCTCCAGGGCCCAGGACTTGACAAACCTAATCATCCTGGTTAAACAAACACCCTAGTTAAGATAACTGATAAATCTATATCCAAATAACTCAAGTAGGGCTACCATGTCTTATAAAACTTGTCTGTTGTGTGGTGCACCAGGTTTGTGAAAAAGTCCAAGGGAATGTGCTCCATAATTAATTTCTGCCATCCCAGCCAGCCCGGCGGGTTCTCAGACACCCAGTTCATCAGAATATTCTTCCGTGCTCAGGATGCAAGAATATTAAACAGTTTCTTCCCATGTCCGTCTAAAGATGGTAAATTCAGTAGACCTAAGAAGAGAGATATCGGGCCTACTTTGACTTCAGTCTTCAGTACCCTCCCTAACTCTCCCACCACAGCGCTCCAATAAACACTGAGCCTGAGGCATGTCCAGAAGCAATGGGTAAGAGTACCTACACTCATTTCACATTTGGGGCACACTGAAGATGCCCCTTTTTTTAAACTTCACCAGATGGTCTGGTGCCAGATGAGCTCTGTGCAGAACCTTTAACTGCGTAGCACATGTCCTGTTACAGATTGAGATCTTTCAAGTATTCTCCCATATGTTCTCCCATGTTTCAGAAGAGATTTCCACTCCCAGCTCTTGCTCCCAGACCTCACATAACCAGTCAATATGCTGCCAGGCCCTGCCACCCAGCAGGCGATAGAAGGCACTAACCGAAAGGGTGCTTGTGGAGCGTAGCAGCATCCTCTCTGTATCGGGCTTACAGGGCTTGGTGAGAAGCATAGTCTTCTTCTGGATGAAGTCCCTAACCTGAAAAAAATGGAAAAGGTCTCTGCTGGGCAACCTGTATTTGCGGCTCAGTTGCTCAAAAGACATCATAACCTTGCCCTCAAACAAGTCTCCCAAACGAGAAACTCCTCTCGCTGCCCATAGTTTGAACACTGAGTCCATCATCCCTGTCGGAACCTTGGCATGCCAACTATAGGTGGAAGTGAGGACTGCAGATGCTGGAGATTAGATCCATACAGACCCCACCACCAAGGATATATTTCCCTCCCCTCCCCTATCAATGTTCCGGAAAGACCACTCCCTCCATGACTCCCTCGTCAGGTCCACACCCCCCACCAACCCAACCTCCACTCCTGGCACCTTCCCCTGCAACCGCAAGAAATGCAAAACTTGCTCCCACACCTCCCGCCTCACTTCCCTCCAAGGTCCCAAGGGATCCTTCCATATCCGTCACAAGTTCACCTGTACCTCCACACACATCATTTACTGCATCCGCTGCACCCGATGTGGCCTCCTCTACATTGGGGAGACAGGCCACCTACTTGCGGAACGTTTCAGAGAACACCTCTGGGACACCCGCACCAACCAACCCAACCGCCCCGTGGCTGAACACTTTAACTTCCCCTCCCACTGCACCAAGGACATGCAGGTCCTTGGCTTCCTCCATCGCCAGACCATGGCAACACGACGCCTGGAGGAAGAGCGCCTCATCTTCCGCCTGGGAACCCTCCAACCACAAGGGATGAATGCAGATTTCTCGAGCTTCTTCATTTCCCCTCCCCCCACCTTATCTCAGTCCTAACCCTCGGACCCAGCACCGCCTTCTTGACCTGCAATCTTCTTCCCGACCTCTCTGCCCTCACCTCCTCTCTGTCCTATCCTTAACCTCCTTCCACCTATCGCATTTCCAATGCCCCTCCCCCAAGTCCCTCCTCCCTATCTTTTATCTTAGCCTACTTGGCACACCTTCCTCATTCCTGAAGAAAGGATTATGCCCAAAACGTCGATTCTCCAGCTCCTTGGATGCTGCCTGACCTGCTGCGCTTTTCCAGCAACACATTTTCATGCCAACTATAGGTGTAAGTGGCGAAGTCTTGGATAAACAACCCTCACTCTGACACATCACCCTCCATGCCTTGACTGTATTAATGACAATGGGGTTCCGGCAATGGTCCGTAACTGTCCTCATCTTATCCATGAACAATAGGTTAATGAGAGGACACTTTGCTTGGGAGGCCTCAATATCCAGCCATATTGAGTTTGCATTGTTACCTACCCAATCGCAGACAAAGACGGCAGGGAACTCAACTGATACCTTCCGATGTCTGGGAAATCAACTCCTCCCCCTCCTTGAGGCAACTGCAATTTAGTAAGTTTGATGAGGGGCCGCCCACGATGCCAGACAAAGGAACCAAACCACCCCATAAGCTTCCGCAGCATTGACCTGGGAAACATTATAGGGAGCATACGCATGGGATAAAGCAAATGAGGAAGAACATTCATCTTAATGAGAGATATTCAGTCCAGCCATGAAATTGGAAGAGCCTCCAATCTCTGGAGATCTCACCTAATATTGTCGAGCAAGTGAGCAAAGCTAGTCCGAAATAACAGATCAAACTTGGGGGATAATAAAAATGCCTAGGTATCGGAACCCTGCCTGTGAGCATTTAAAAGGGAACTTAGAGCCACCTTCAACTTCTGGCACACCTTTAAGGTTCCCCAAAGGCATAGCCTCCGATTTTGCAAAGTTGATCTTATATCCTGAAATCACCCCAAATGAATTATACATTGTATCAAATGGGGTACGGAGGTCATCGGGTTTGATAAAAACAGAAGGACATCAGATGCATATAATGTAATCTTGTGTGCCCTCGATCCCACTTCCGGAGCGGTTATGTGGACGTTCTGACGAATGGCCTCTGCCAGCGGCTCTGTCACCAACGTAAACAACAACGGTGAGAGGGGGCAGCCTTGCCGACTACCCCGACTAATCCTAAAATTTCCAGACTTCACCCCGTTGGTGGTGACCGCGGCCAGAGGATTGCGATATAAAACCTCCACACACCTAGCAAAGACCCCACCCAAACCAAACTGTTCTAAGACACAAAAAAAAATGGCCATCCCACCCGGTCAAATGCTTTCTCTGCATCTAAGGAAATCACCAACCCCTGAATCGATCATTGCTGACAAACTTGGACCACATTCAGGAACCTTCTAATATTATTAGAGGACCTACAGCCCCTTATAAAGCTTGTCTGGTTCTTTTTAATAATATGGGGCAACACCCTTTCCAATCTCAGCGCCAGGATCTTGGCAGAATCTTGAAGTCCGAATTTAATAGAGAGATGGGCCTGTAAGAGGCACAATCCTCAGGAACCTTCCCCTTCTTAAGAATTAAGGAAATATTAGCTTCTCTCAAAAATGGTGGTCGGCGTTCATGCATATAGGAGTGATTGTACATTTCCAACATCAGCCCTAACAGAATCCCTATAAACTCCTTATAAGACTCACCCGGAAGACCATCAGGGCCAGGCACTTTCCCATTCTGAAGTTGCCTAGCTGCCTCCTGCATTTCCTAAACTGTCAAGGGGGCATTAAGGAGAGAGGCCTGTTCCAAGGTTACCCCTGGGAGATCCAGGTTCTTAAAAAAGGTCTCCATTTTAGCACTCCTGTCTTCACAACCTTCAGACCGATACAATTCAGAGTAAAAGCTCCGAAAAGCCCCATTAATCTTTTTAGCATCGTATGTAAGGACCCTGGCACTGTCTCTGAATGCAGTAATGGATTGGGGAGCACGCTTTTTCCTAGTCAGGTATGCTAAATACTTCCCTGGCCTATCCCCATATTCGAACACCCCCTGTCTAGCAAAAGCAAGTTCTTTCTTTGCGTTTTGTGTCAGTATTGAATTCAAGGCAGCCCAAAGGACTGTAATCCACTGTAGCTTAGTCACTGAAGACCGTGCAAAATGTGCTGCCTCCGCGGCTTTCAACCGCGTCTCTCAAGTAGACGCTGCTGTTCTTCCTTCTGTCAGTACCAGCTCGCCGAATAGCTAATCCCCTGGCAAAGGCCTTTGCAGTCTCCCATTGCATAGATGGACTACTAACTGTGCCTGAGTTGATAGTCAAGAATTCCTGAAACTCCTTCAGAACGTAAACCACAAATTTTGAATCCTGTAGGAGAAAGGGATCCAAACGCCAGTGCCACAAACCTAGCCCTTCACTCTTGGCCTTAACCTCCAAGTATACTGCCGTATCAGAGATAGCTACATTCCCAATTTTACAACCCATAATCGAATCCAGAAGGGCCAAGGGAGCCAGAAAAATGTCAATCCTCGTGTGACATTTATGTGGGTTTGAAAAAAAAGGTGAAGTCCCTGCTGGTAAGGTGAAGACATCTCCAAATATCCACCAGCCCCAACTCCTCGCATAAGTCAACCACCTACTTGGCCTGCGAAGAAATTGTTGAGGGCCCACAAGGCATCCTGTCCACTGTCGGATCCAAAAGACAATTAAAATCCACCCCCCCCCCTATAATAATGTGCCGTGATCCAAAAGCACTCAACTTAGAGAAAGCACTATTCAAAATTTGAGGGGATGCGCTGGAGGACAGTGGACATTTAAAATGCCATATTCCTCCCCAGGGCTTTAAGTATCACAAGCCATCTGTGTTCACCTTTCACGTGCTCTAATAATGTGAACGGAAGATCTTTCTGGATAAGTACCGCCATTCCCCTACTTTTAGTAGTAAAGGATGAAAAGAATACTTGGTCATAACCCCACTGTTGTAATTTCAGGTGTTCCCCATCATCAAGATGGGTTTCCTGCAACAAAGCGATATCAAACCTTTCCCTCTCAAGGCTAGAAAATACTTTTTTCCTTTTAATACGCGAATGACTTCCCTTAATGTTCCAGGTGCACCATTTAATAAGACACTTAGCCACATCCCCTTTCAGGCACCCTTGAACCCCTCAGAGGGAGAACCCTGCTTACAAAGTGCCGAGCGTAAGTAAATAATGACTCATAGAATCGAAAAACTATATATACAAAAACTACTCTATCATAAGTATAAACAACTATTACTGCCAAAAAAACTACAAAGAAAACCAGCTATAGAACCTTGAATGGAAGACTCTTCCCCCTGCCCATCGGGAGCACTCACCCTAACCATCCCCTCCTTCACAGCTCCTTCAAACCTGGACTGTGCCCCAGCCTTAGGCCAGTAAAAAAAACAAGGAGATGATCCTTAAATCAAAAGACAAAGTCAGGGTGTGCACTCCACCCATCCCTGGCTCCATGACACCCCTACTTGTGACTAAAAGAGAAGCAGAACAAACAAAAAGAGAGAGAGAGAGACAACAAAGAACATCCACAAGATTTCCCATCAGAAAATCCAGTTATTAAAAAAAAGGAACAACTTATTCCAAAGTCTTTTCCCCCCTTTCCAAAATGGAAATTATTAGGGAGAAAGAAAGGAATAAAAAAAAGAAGGGAAAACATGGGGAAAAATAGAAAAGAGAACAAACATTAACCATATTCTTCAGGCCAATCTGTCTATTTTAAAGTGCCCACAAAGTTTTTAGCCTTATCCTCCGAGTCAAATGTATAGACGGAGTCCTTGCGGCTGAAACGGAGCACTGCGGGTTATCTCATGGATTACTGGATGCCCAGGTTCCTCAGCCTCTATTTAACTTCATCAAAGGACTTCCTCTTTCGAATTACAGCTGCTGAAAAATCCTGGAAAAACATGATTTTTGACCCCTTGTACAGCAGCGCCTGCGGATCTTTTCTCAGGGATCTGGAAGCTTCTATGACTTTTTGCTTGTCCTTATATGAGTGGAAGTGCACTAGGACCGGGCGGGGATGCTGCACTGGCCCTGACCTGTGCACTGTAACTTGATATGCCCTTTCAATCTGCAGCCTGCTGGACTCCATGTGAAGGCCCAAAAACTTCAGCAGCCAGCTTTCAAAGAAACTGACTGTCTGCTCACCTTCCTCACTTTCAGGGAGCCCGACAATTTGGAGATTTATCCTCCGACCTTGATTTCCGAGGTCGTCGATATGGTTTCGCAAGGCCTGCACCTCTCACTCCAGCACCTGGATCCGACTGGATGAGGACTCCATTGCAGCTTCCGAGGCCTTAGTTCGACCCTCCACCTCCTACAGCCTCTTCCCAAGGCCCTGGATCTCCTGCTCATGCTTCTGCAGCATGGATATGATAGGATGCACCTGGGCACGAATCTCCCCACGGATTTCCTCAATCACAGCCCCAGACTTTCAAGGTAAGTCTCTCCATTGCCACAGCCAATTCCTGTGACTCTGTCAGATCCCTGGGGGGGGTTCAGGAGAGGCTACTGCTACTGCAGTCTCTGGTGTTGTAGATGCTGCAGGGGAGTGTCCTCCCTGCTGTTGTTTGCTTGCTCCTTTTCCCTTTGGCATCCTTCCCATTCCCAAATATGAATAAATATGTGTTCTGTCAGGTTTTAAACTAATATTTCCAACACATAAGTTGGCCAGGGATGGCAAAAAAAACACCGGTATGCCTTGGCTGTTAGGCGGAGCTGTCCACAGCAGTTCTACGGAATCGCTGCCATCTTGCCGAGTCCATAGGGAGAGATTTTAACTGTCTTATGGATCTCATGGCAGACAGAATGTCCAAAGGCCCCCCAATACCTTCTTTAGAATTTAAACAATTAGTGATCTTGGTGCAGAACTAGGACTGGTGGATGTCTGGATGCATCTCCACCCCACAGGCATTTGATGTTCTTCTCCAACTCGCCCCAGGATTGATGTCTTCCAACCCCTGCAGCACTCCTGGATTCGGTGGTGTCCTGAATTGTTAGGAATATGTTGGGTGTCTGAAAACCCCCCTGGATCTGTCTTGTTGACATAAATTAGTCATGGAGCATATCCCTCTGGATTTTCTTACAAGTATGGTGCACCAAAAAACTGAGAATTTTTATAAGACATGGGAGCTCTGCTTGGATTATGTGGACACAGATTCATCTGCCACACTAATAAGGGCTTTTATATAGCCAAGACGGTTGTATCTAATGAATCTAACACCCTGAGAGGAAGAATTACGGACATACGAATACGTACAAGTTAAGTGCTCTCAATGAAAGAGTTATTGTTTTGTTATGCTGAGCCATTTTTTTTTGATGATTACATTCACTACAGTGTGGAAACAGGCCCTTTGGCCCAACCAGTCCACACCAACCCTCTGAAGAGTAACCCACCCAGATCCATTTCCCTCTAACTAATGCACCTAGCACTATGGGCAATTTAGAATGGCCAATTCACCTGACCTGCACATCTTTGGACTGTGGGAGGAAACCCACGCAGACATGGAGAGAATGTGCAAACTCCACACAGACCGTTGCCCGAGGCCGGAATTGAACCTGGGACCCTGGTGCTGTGAGGCAGCGGTGCTAACCACCGACCACCATGCCACTTATTTATTATTTATCTCATTGTGTCTTCAAAAGTATATGTACATGAGTGTAGTTCTATTCTTTATGCATTGTTGTGATTTGTATTGTTTTTGGTTTAATATATTTTTAAAAATCTGTTTTTCAATAAAAGTATATATATATTTTTAGATTGTACCTCTGAGTCCTGTCATGTGTGCCAACGGGAACAGTTTCTCTTTATCCTGTTCTGCCTGTCTGTAATATCTGACGGATAGACTCTTGTGTGGAATGGGCAGATTGGCTGAGGAGAAAAGATTGACTAGGCAGTGCTTGAAACCTAGGAGTATTATAAGAGATGACCCTTCAATGTCGTGGGTGAATTGGTGTGTTTTTGGCCTATGGTAGTGATCATTTCTCTGGCGGAGGGACAAGCAGTTGGTGTTTATTTTATGGCGGGATCTTGCTGGGCTTACCTCAGTGTTGCTCTTGTCAGGTGTCTCACAGTCTTTGGACTATATTGGTTGTAAACATACATCACTTGCATACTGATGCAGTTTTGTCGAGGTGCTTGGAGTGGTTGGATTTTCAAACCAACTTGCCACGGTGCTGCTTGGTAGTTGGGAATGCATCTTGTTGAGGGAGGAAACCGTGATCTACTCCACGTTTCCTTGGCACGTCCACTTAAGGGCATTGTGATGTGAGATGTGTGATTCATATAGATTGTAACATTTTATTTTAGAGTTTGGATCTTGAACTGGTGACATGTGGATTTGATTGAATATCAATGAAGGAATATAAACAGTTTTGTAGTGATGGCGATTTCTTTTAAACACAACATTATAGAGATATTTCCTGGTGAGAAGTGGGTTGTTTTGTTTCCTTTGCGTGAGGAAACAATGTGGTGCCTCAGGTTTCAGTTAGAAGAACCTGGAACTTTTTTTTTGTTGGGTTAGAGATACACCTGTACCTTGAAGAAAACTCTTTTGGGTTCATGCTTACAGAGATCTTAACTATAGTTGGATGTGTAAGCTCTAAGAAGAGGGGAAATAAATTAGAACTACTAAGAAATAAACCCTGAAGGGGCATTTGAGACTAAGAAAGTCTAAGCTAAGTTGCATGACTAGTCAAGGAAGAGGCAGATTCTCAAGACTGGAAATCAAAGCTGAAATTGAATTAAACCCTATAAATGTGGCAGAAGAGAATTCTTTCTGATATCAGTACTACAAAAGAACACTGTTGGGAGTAATGAGATCATATTCTGCCATGTGTTTTGAAATAACTAAACTTGAGTTCCAAGTATTTTTTTTTCTATTTTTATCTTCTTTTCTTTGGCATAACTTCTGTTTTATTGTTCCAGTGAAAGACGGTCTTACTAAAACAATAAAAAAAGTGATCCATCAAGCCAGATCTTGGTCAGGAATCTGTCTTGTCCAGAGTAGGATCCCAACCAGCATGCAGCACTGTGCCATGCTAGTGCAGCTGGGAACGTTTTTGGAGGAGATGAGGGAGGAGTAACATTTTATGTAATTTCAGAAAAGCAAGAAGCTCCCGCTGCACTGTTATTTTATTTTTGAGTTAAATTAGTCCAATACAAAATACTCCTTTCCTGCTCAATTCCCTGTTTCTTGCTTGCCATGGGGTGGCCAGCTGTTCTAATGTGGATTTGTTGGTCATTGGTCTCCAGGAATCCTGTCTTGGATTTGATATATCTCATAGGAGATCCCAGCAAGGAATGAAATGAAAATAAAACAAGTGGAAGAAGCTTGTGTAGAACACTTAAGGCAAAAATAGGCCATTAAATTCATTGCAATGAGTAGTTTGAGACAGTACTTACTGTGCAATGTACAGTGAGGTTCATCATTATCACTTCAAGAGACTTTCTTCCAATACAGATGAAATGAATACGAAGTTCGCTGGATTGAGAGAGATTGGAATGATTACGAGGATCTGCTTAGAGTATAGAGTAAAGCTCTGAATTTAAAACAGAGAATGCTGGAGAAACTCAGCAGGCCCAGCAGTATCCATGGAGGGAGGAGAGTTAACGTGGAGTCTGATTTGAGTAGTCTTCAGAAGCAAATGACCTTCTTGAAACACGTAAGAATTTTCAGAGGTTTTGGGCAGAGTGGATCGTGTGTGGATGTTTCCCCATGTGTGAGAGACCAGAGGTAGGACACACACATTCAAAATAAGGGGAAGTTCTATTCGAGATCAGTATCTCACCGAGAAAGAACAAAGACCAAAAGGCAATGTGTCTTTTCAAATTTTATTGTGAAACATAACCAAAAAGTGGTTTAACACGAATGTTGTAACAGTTACCACTAAACCATCTTCACAGACTGTGGTCCAAGAATTTCTGTAACAAGTAAATCCAAGGTCAGTCGCTGGGTAGATCAACGGAAGAACTTTCTCTCTGCAATATTTCATCACCAAACCCCTGTTCAGGGTATACATGAACTGCTCCCAATATAAAACGATTCAACCTTATTCCTAATCATCCCCAAGTATTGCTGGCTAACATGCACAAGGGTCTTTTTATTGACAACAAACAATTTTGCACAGGCTTTGGTATTCCTTAGAGTAAAGTTTATGGGGCAGTGAGTAATGTCACTGCATCTGCTCCAGGTTCAAGGCCCACGGCCAAGAAATATCCAGACTACAAATCCTGTCATTGACAAGAGGAGGGATTCTAGATCAGTTGGGTGTGATGGAAAGAACATTGGTACCTTTACTGTTTCTGTACACAGCTCCTGATGACATACTTGTAAAAAAAAGTGTTACCATAGCAGCTCAGACTCAGTAAAGTGTAACACATCACCTCCGCTGGGATAAGTCAGTTTTCCAAGTGGCATGTCAAACACCTCTGGGATACCAGCCCTGCACTTAACCCAGCTCATACTGAGCCAGGTCTGCAGTCAGTCATTTAGAATAAACCATCAGGAACTGAACAGTCACAGCTGAGAAGCGAGGAGGGATGGGATCTCAGAGGCTGGATCTCCCCTAGTCTCTCTCTCCCCCACCACCCCCCTCCCCCACGAGCTCCAACATGACATTCTGATGATCATTTTTTTGAACTTCACCTTGGACAGAACCTCCAAGTTCCCACCAGGTTTATTTCACACCGGAGTACAACTTCAGCAAAGCACTGAGTGGGGTCCCAAACTCATCAGATGATCACAAATTCATTCCAAGAGGGAATTCAGCAGCCAGAGCATGGACTTTTATTTAACATGAAGGCATTGAGGGAAATTGCATCTGAAATATTCAAAGGGAAGTTAAATAAAACAGAACAGGGTGATAGGTCCAGATGAAAAAAGTTGAAAGGACATCATTATGGTACACAAGTCAAAACAGACTAGTCTGGTCTGAAAATTCAAAGTAATGTACTCCAGTGCATCTAGACTGATTTAAACGCTGCACAGTCACCTCAGCTAACTGCCAGCTGTAATAGACAGATACCATCACCCAAATGTTGGTAATATACTAATTGCTCAATGCAATCTGCTGGTGAGCATCTATTTCTGCTCCAAGTGAACACGATACATCAGCTTCCAATGATGACCAGTGCACAAAGCTGACCGTGTTCAAACTGTTCCCGAACATAGCCACTCAGAATTTGAAAGTGCACCCCATGAGAAAAGACAGATTGACACTATCCAGGACCAAGGAACCCGTTTCATTGGAACCTGATTCATCATCTTCAAAATGCACTACCCCCACCACTGACAGTAGCAGCAGTGTATACCCTCGATAAGACGGACTGCAGGAATTCACCAATGCTCCTCCGACAGCACCTTCCAAATCCACAACCACTTCCATCAAGGACAAGGGCAGCAGATACATGGGTACACCACCACCTGTAAGTTCCCCTCCAAGCCACCCACCATCCTGACAGGGAAATACATCACCGTTTCTGTGTCACTGGGTCAAAATTCTGGAACTCCCTCCCTAAGGGCACTGTGGGTCTACCTACGGCACATGGACAGCAGTTGTTCAAGAAGGCAGCTAACCCCCACCTTCACAAGGGGCAATTAAGCTTGAAGCATAAATACTGGCCCAGGCAACACTGTCCACATCCCATGGACAAGAAAAAAAAATCTAGACGTGGTCAACTTGTTTTGTCTAATCAATAGAAAGACAGTAACTTAAACCCATTGGGAATTCAGAGGAAACTTGCTTACTCAGGGAGTGGTTAGAATGTGGATGGAAAGGCTGAAGCAGATTACAGTGACACATTTAAAGCGAAGGTCAAGTGAGGGAGACAGGAATTGGCCAAAATGGGGCAGGATGAGACAGAGTGGAAGCAGGCTTTCTGGGGGAGGGGCATATCTGCTGGCAGAAACTAGATCAGTTTAGGATTTTAGTTTGATTTGCTTCTGTATAGTATCTTTTCCAATTTCTGCTAATGATTAAAAGTACAAACATTGAGGTGGAAGCAATGATACAAATTTCACTGGAGGCAGAGTGGACTTCTAAGCCTCAAATTTCTTGGTTCAAGTCCACCCAAAATTTAGAGAGGGGGTTTTGGGGACAAACAGGCTGTAAACTAGCTGACAATATCCCACCGAATTGGGGGTTGGAGATGGTCACTAACCCAAAGACAGGATGTCAAATCTGCAAGATGGAATAGTTGACTTTTTTTTAGGGGGGAGAAAAAAAAAGAACAACTTAAAGGCATGTTGCAATTTGAGCACCAGCTATACCATCTGCGACTTCAGCATCGTAGCGGAGCAGTGGTTACAGTTCATCGTGCATCTTGCTGCCCTCAGGCTTCACCAATCGCCCAATGAAGAGAATGGAGTTTGTCCTCTTGTCCTTGACCAAGAAGAAGAAAGGGTGATCGGCATAGAAGACCTCAGGGTTCTTCAGCTCCTCCCGCCCATATAGGAAGGCATCGTAGGGGTTTCCATCAGTACTCCATTCCAGAGCCGCAGCATGGAGAACATTGGCCAGGTACAGGTCCTTCTTCCCAGAGATCTTTGACAAGTCAGCTTTGGTCTTGTCAACCGCTGTGGTCAGACCAATACTGGCCAGATGTTTCTAGGTGCAAAATAAAAATGGATCATAGGTCATGGTCAGTTAATACAGGAGCTGGAGAGTCAACCTTTCAGCTCCATCAGCATCTCCAATCCATTGACAATTGTTCCTGGAGACTAATCTGATGACCCGGCACGGTAATTTGGGCAGCACGGTGGTACAGTGGTTAGCACTGCTGCCTCACAGCGCCAGAGACCCGGGTTCAATTCCCGACTCAGGCGACTGACTGTGTGGAGTTTGCACATTCTCCCCGTGTCAGCGTGGGTTTCCTCCGGGTGCTCCGGTTTCCTCCCACAGTCCAAAGATGTGCGGGTCAGGTGTATTGGCCATGCTAAATTGCTCGTAGTGTTAGGTAAAGGGGTAAATGTAGGGGAATGGGTGGGTTGCGCTTCGGCGGGTCAGTGTGGACTTGTTGGGCCGAAGGGCTGTTTCCACACTAAGTAATCAAATCTGAAAAAGGAGATCCTGTGAAATGGGAACCCACCATTGCGGAATGGAAAGACAGTCAGATTTGCATACCCTTGGTCTTAATTAGTGCCTTCTGAATTCACAGGCCAGATTAGTTTTAAAGACTAAGCCCCATTGTTCAGTGTTGCCCCCATCAGAATAATAGTTGCTTTGTGTCGATTCAATTTAAATCAGAGTGATGTTTTTGAATGCCTCAGTCAGTTCGCTCCTCAATTGCCTGTTCTGGAGGTTTGTTACAGTGAATCAGCAAACAAACCCATCCTCCCAGCAGAGGCAGTACTTGGTAACCACCCAATCAAATTTGTGAATTATCTTCAACACCACAAGAGAATGGCAATTTGCTCTCTGGACCCCAGCCCCATCATTTAACCCTTCCAACCCAGTGAACACATTATGTTTCTTATCCTTAGAGTCAGAGGTTAACAGGATGGAAACAGGCCCTTCAGCCAACTTGTCCATACCACCCAGTTTTCACAATTAAACTAGACTTACTTGCCTGCATTTGGTCCATATACCTCTATACCTGGCCCATCTATGTACTTGCCCAAATGTTATGACAAAAAATTGTACTTGCCTCCACCACAACCTCTGGCAGTCCCTGAGACAGTTGCCACCCTTTGTGACAAAAAAAACTGTCCCTCTGCACCCTTTTGTACCTCTTTCCTTAAATCTATGCCCTCTATTTTTAAAGTCCCCAATGATGCGAAGCAGCTGTTGGCTATCTACCCCTCATGATTTTATAGACCTTAATAAAGGTCACCTCTCAGTCTCCTAGGCTCCAGTGAAAATAATCCCAGCCGATCTAACCTCAATCTTCCAGTCCCAGGTAGCATCCTAGTAAATCTTTTCTGCACTCTTTCTAACTTATTAATTAATAGGAGGACGACGACTAGAACGGTACTGCAAATGTGGCCTCACCAATGTCGTGTACAGCTGCAATGTGGTATCTCTTGAAAATCACTTGACTAGTTTCCTCAACAAGTAACAAAAGAAAAATAAAAGGGGGAAAAGAATAACCCTTAACAAAAATGACAAACAAACGCTCACTGGTGAGAGGCTGTCAAGCTCCACAGTGCAGTAGGATCTGGGTGTCAGACTAGATAAATTGCAAAAAGCTAACACACTGGACAGCAAGTAATTATGAAATCTTATCAAATGTGGTTGTATTCAATTTTGCTTTGCAGTAAACAAACACATGGAGGTTATATTTCAGTTATTCAGGGCACTGGTGAGACCACAGCTGGAAATTCAGTGCACAGTTTTGCTCTCTACATTTAATAAAAGAGCTACTTGCACTTGCGTACACAGTAAAGGTCTTACACCTGGGAATGAAAGGACTTGTTTTGTGGCTGATTAAATTGGGTCGATATTATCTGCAACTTAAACAAATGACAGGTGGTGATCTCATTGAGAAACACGAAGGTTCTAAAGGAACCTACAGGTTATGTCCTGAGAAATCTCAAACAGTGTTAAGGTCAAGGAATCAATTATTTAGGACTTAGACAAGGCAAATATCTTTAGACAAACACTTGAGAATCTTTGACATCCTCTACTCCAGAGGATGTCTATTCCAGTCTTTAAATGTATTCAACAATAGACAAGATGTTTGATCTCAGGGAATTGCGGGGGGGTGGGGGTGGGGGGTGGGGGTGGGGTGAATGTAAGAGGGTTGGGGAGAGGACAGTGGGAAGTGGAATCGAAGCCCAAAGATAGCTGTGACTTAGGGAGCCGCATACACGGGCTGAATGGTCTACTCCTGCTCATTAGATTAGATTACTTACACAGTGTGGAAACAGGCCCTTCGGCCCAACAAGTCCACACCGACCCGCCGAAGCGCAACCCACCCATACCCCTACATTTACCCCTTAGCTAACACTACGGGCAATTTAGCATGGCCAATTAACCTGACCTGCACATCTTTGGACTGTGGGAGGAAACCGGAGCACCCAGAGGAAACCCACGCAGACACGGGGAGAACGTGCAAACTCCACACAGTCGCCAGAGGTGGGAATTGAACCCAGGTCTCTAGCGCTGTGAGGCAGCAGTGCTAACCACTGTGCCACCATGCCGCCCTATTCCAAGTGTTCTACGGACGCTAATGCTGGATAACAAGTTAATTTCAGTCCTTAGCTGCTTCCAATTGCTACCTGTGTTACTTTATTATCCAGTATTCAGCAAGTGTCCTAAATGTCGGTGTGATTGCCCGGTCAACCATCTATGCTCCAGACAGCATCACAGGATTGGTGTCAAGCAGGCATTAGGTGGGGAATTTCGTTATCAATCCAAATCCCATCCAAACTGGGATACACCTTTAAGCTGAAATTCCACCTGCATACTGAGGGAGTGCTGCACTGTTCAGAGTCCTGTCCTCTGCATGAGGCTTTAAACCAGGCCCTCCATTTTGAAAAGGGCTTGGGAAAGTCTGCCAAGGTCTGGTCTCAAAAATTTGTTGCCACTAAAACAAAGAGACAGACGGCCATTGGGAGATTGCTTTGTGGGAACATGGAATGTGATAATGGGCTGCTGACAGACCCTTCTGAGGTGGTGGCAGATGCTCCACAATCACAAGCTCTTGCTCCGTGGTTTTAGGTTTACCTGCAGCTCGTGGCTGACCCCCAGCTTGACTTTTGGCAAGGAGATTGCCACAGCCCTTTTCTGGAGCTTGCCCAGCCAGGTTTTGATCTGCTCCTTGGTCAGCAGTTTCTCCAGGTTGTCCAGAGGCTGCACGTTGTGAGGCATGAAGAAGACCATGCTGGATAACTGGTGGGCCAGGGGCATTTCCAGCACATTCACCTGGTTGGTGTCATCCTTATAAAAGTTATAAAGACCTAAGCAAGGGAGAAAACAAAAAAAAACAAAGGAATCATTCTTACAATAATTGCGCAAGATAAGGGCATTGCTGGTTAGTCATCCCTATTGGCAGTTAACAGTCAACTAACTAGTGTTGGCCTGAAGTCACTCGGAGAAAGTGAGGAGTGCAGATGCGGGAGATCAGAGTCAAACAATGTGGTGCTGGAAAAGCACAGCAGGTCATGCAGCATCTGAGGAGTAGAAAATTGACCTTTCAAGCATAAGCCCTTCGTCAGGAATCTGATCAGAATTCCTGATCAAGGGCTGATGCTCAAAACGTTGACTCTCCTGCTTGTCCGCTGCTGCCTGACCGGCTGTGCTTTCTCAGCCCCACACCTTTTGACTCTGAAGTTACATGTTGGCGAGGCTGGGTAAAGATGGAAGATTTCCTTCCCAAGAGGACAGGTAGGAGCCACATTGGGAAAAGCCTACGATTGACCGTGAAACTGAAATCATCACTACACTCTTAAATTTCAAATTTTTTTGTTGAATTCAAATTCCACCATCTGCCCTGGTAGGATTTGAACTAAGATCCCCTGGGTCGCTGGATTACCAGGCTAGTTCCGACACCAATAGGCCATCACCTCTGTTTGCAGGGCTGGTAGTCAGAGGACCACGAGTTTATTGTGACTGGCAACAATAGCAGAGGGGAAGAGGAGGAGCACTATTACACAGTGAGCTGGTGTTAGCTGGAAAGCACTGTCTGGAAAATGGCATGGAAACAGCTTCAACACTCTTCAACAGGCTGCTAAAGACAACTCCAAGCAGGAGCAGGCCATTCAGCCCTTCAATGCTGCTCCACCATTCAATAAGATCATGGCTGATTAGATTGTGGCTTCAACTCCACTGTACTGCCTACCATTACAGCCCTGGATTTCATTGTTAACCAAAAGGGACATCTAACTCAGGCTCGACAACGTAGAAGCGCAATCAGAAAAAGTGAATTCCAAAAAAATCCATGATGCTTCGAGAGAAGAAATATCTCCTCATCCTGGTCTTACATGCAATATCCCTTATTCTGAAATGGTCACCTAGTTCTCCATCCCACCACCTTCACCCTCCAGTGTGGGCATCATCAAATCTCCTGAAACTTTAGAGGTTTCAAGCAGGTCTCCCCTCACTCTTCTAAATAGTCTCGACCTGTCCTACCTTTCCTCAGACAACCGATGAAGGAGTTCTAGTGAGAATGGAATCTAGGCCTCATGGTAAGGTCAACACACCCTTCAAGAGCCTTGGAAACTCTACTATTCTCATGTGAGAATTAAGTTATGTCATTTTTTAATTTCAAAAATCATTCATGGAATAAGGGCATTTCTGGCCAGACCAGCATTTAATGCCCTACTTACCCAGAGGGCAGTTGAGGATCAACCACATTGTGGGTCTGGAGTCACATGTAGACCAGACCAGGTAAGGATGGTAGTTTCCTTCCCTGAAGGATATTGGTGAACTAGATGGGTTTCTCCTGACAGTCGACAATGGATTAATGGTCATCATTAGATCCTTAATTACAGATTCTTTATTGAATTCAAGTTCCACCATCTGCCATGGCAGGATTTGAACCCAGGTCCCCAAAACGTTAGCTGAGTTTCTGCAATTATTAATCCAGTGATAATACACCTGCACCACATTCTAGCACTCAAGACTTACCAGTGGACAGGGAAGAAAGAATGAACCTGCATTTATATAGAACCATAGGACACCCCAAAGCACTTTACAAATAATGGAACAAATTACATATGAAGTGTAGCAACTTTCCATCTCCTAAGATAATGGTTTGTGCTACGGTGGTCCGAACCATTAGTGTGACTCAGCAGCATAGCCCAGCATAGCAATTCCTACCACACTGGCTACAGAGCACTTGGCTGAGAACATTCAATAACCACTGCCCTTTGTTTTCTTTCAGTTTGTTTCTGGACCTGGTGAGCTTTTCCTTTCAGCTTGTCACATGCAATGCCCTCCCAAACGACAGTCAGCCTCCAGAGGTCAGTGACTGTCTCCCAGCTGGGAGTGCCATCTGTGCAGGGTGACCCAATGGACTTCTGATCCACCTCGAGGCATTGGTTACTGTCCTAAATGTCAGAAATGGAGCATCCTACTCAGAGGAAACTCACAGCAGTGGGATCATGGACTGTACTGGATCAAAGAGGCAGCTTCTCAAGGGGAACCATGGGGTGTCATGGCGGCTGTGATCAGCACTGCTGCCTCACAGTGCCAGGGACACGGGTTCAATTCCATCCTCAGGCATCGGTCTGCGTAGAGTTACTATGTTCTCCCAGGGTCTGCATGGGTTTCCTCCCACAGTCCAAAGATGTACAGGTCAAATGGATTGGCCATGCCCATAGTATCCAGGAATAAGCAAGTTAGGTGGGTTAACCATGGAAAATGCAAGTAGGAACGGGTGGCTGCTATTCTGAATGGCTTGCTTCCATACTGTATGGATTCTATGATAATTCAACTGGGAATCGGCAATAAATGCTGGCCTAGCATGAATGAATGTAAAGACTCAAAAACGAGATCTCATTTCGAAGTGATGTTGATTGAGTGATTCACTTTCAAACAAAGAGATAATCAGCGTCCTTATTAAGTAAATGGAAGTTGATTGAGGTTAGCTCAGTTGGATGGTTTGTGATGCAAGGTCTTTGTAAACAGGGTGGGTCCTGCCTGGTCAACCTTACCCCTAATCTGAGGCATGATGATCCTCAGGTTATATCATCAGCCATCTTTCTCTCTCTGTCTTTATAAAGTTTTTTAAAAAAATCACAACACCAGGTTATAGTCCAACAGGGTTATTTGGAAGTACTAGCTTTCGGAGCACTGCTCCATCATCAGGTAGCTGGTGGGGTAGGATCATAGGTCAGGGAATTTACAGTAAAAAAGAAATCAAAAAAGTTTCATACAACTCATGTATTGAGCAAACCTAGAATGTTGTCAAGTCTTTAATCACTTAGAATGGAGTTGCAGATTGATTAATTAATACGTAAATTCCATAATTTCTTTCAAGTCACAGTCCCAAGATTAGGTTTTATTAAAAAAGGTGATACCTCAGCTTAGACAATGCATTAAAGGCATTTTATAAATTTCGACTTTGGAAAAAGAACCAGTCTAACTCAAGGTTGGGGATACAGACAGACTCTAAGCTTACCTTTAATGCATTGTCTGAGCTGAGATATCATTTTTAAAAATATAAAACCTTAAGTTATCTCAGGACTGTGACTTAAAAGGAAGTTCTGGGATTCACATATTTAAAAAAAAAAGTCAATCAAAACCTGCAACCCCATTCTAAGTGATTAAAGACTTAACAGCAATCTAGGTTTGTTCAATACATCGTATCAGTTCTATGACACTTTGATCTTTTATTATAAATTCTGTGTCCTATGATCCTGTCCCACTAGCTACCTGACTAAGGAGTTGCGCTCCAAAAGCTTGTCCTTCCAAATAAACCTGTTGGACAATAACCAGGTATTGTGATGTTTTAATCTTATTCACCCCAGTCCAACACCGGCACCTCCACTTCATCGCTCTTTATAAGAAGGCAGTGGGATACACCGACTTGACATTTCCAGTGAAGAAAGGCAAGAGATGGAGACATACCTGTACGATGCATCATGTCGATCGCAACCGAAAGAGACCGACTCACCATGAAACTGCGCTGGTCCACCATCCTATGGTGGAATTTCTCATCCCAGTGAGCTGTAAATACAAAGTAAATACAGGAGAATGTGAATGATTGGTCTGTTCAAGAGCAAGCAAACAGACTCAAACTAACATGCCAAATACCACGACCTATTTATTCTTTTACAGGAGGTGCGCATTGCTGGCAAGGCCAATACTTATTGCCCATCCTTAGTTGTCCAAGAATAGAGGTTTGATGGGCCATTTCGAGAGAGCAGTTAAGTCAGCCACATGGCAGTGGCACTGGAGTCACATGTAGGCCAGGCCAGGTAAGGATTCCTCCCCTCAGAAAGGATGGGAGTGAATAAAAATGTGTTTTTACAATTAGTGATTGTTGTCATGGTCACCATCACCAAGTCGAGCTTTCAATTCTAGATTTAGTGGAAGGATTTGAATCACTGAATCCCTATGTTGTGGAAAGAGGCCATGCAGCCCATTGAATCCACACTGTCCTTCCGAAGAGCATCCCACCCAGATCCAACCCTTCTGACCCTATCACTATAAACTTGCTTTTCTAATGATCAGCCCATCTAGCCTGAACATAATGCTGCAGATTAGCATGGCCAATCCACCTACATACCTTTGGACTGTGGGTCGAAACCAGAGCACCCAGAGGAAACCAATGCTGACACGGAGAACGTGTAAACTCCACAGAGACAGTTGCCCGAGGATGGAATCGAACCCAAGTCCCTGACGTTAAGAGACAGCAGCACTAACCATAGAGCCAACATGCCACGCCATATCCCCACAGCATTGGGCATTTGGGTCACTAGTCCAGTAGCATCACAGACACATGTACAGCTAAGTACAGGAAATGGCTGATGGAATTTAACGTGAGCAAGAGCGAGGTCTTGCACTTTGGCAAAAAGAATACAAGCATAGACTACTTTCTAAATGGTGAGAAAATTAGTAAAGCCAAAGTACAAAGGGATCTGGGAGTGCTAGTCGAGGATTCTCTAAAGGTAAACATGCAGGTTGAGTCTGTGATTAAGAAAGCGAATGCAATGTTGTCTCTTATCTCAAGAGTATAAAAGCAGAGATGTGCTACTGAGACTTTATAAAGCTCTGGTTAGGCCCCATTTGGAGTAGTGTGTCCAGTTTTGGTCCCCACACCTCAGGAAGGACATACTGGCACTGGAGCATGTCCAGCAGAGATTCACACGGATGATCCCTGGAATGGTAGGTCTAACATATGAGGAATGGCTGAGGATCCTTGGATTATATTCATTGGAGTTTAGAAGATTAAGGGGAGACTTAATAGAGACGTACAAGATAATACATGGCTTGGAAAGGGTGGATGCTAGGAAATTGTTTCCATTAGGCGAGGAGACTAGGACCCGTGGACACAGCCTTAGAATTAGAGGGGGTCAATTCAGAACAGAAATGCGGAGCTATTTCTTCAGCCAGCGAGTGGTGGGCCTGTGGAATTCATTGCCGCAGGGTGCAGTGAAGGCCGGGACGCTAAATGTCTTCAAGGCAGAGATTGATAGATTCTTGATGTCTCGAGGAATTAAGGGCTAAGGGACAATGCGGGTAAGTGGAGTTGAAATGCCCATCAGCCATGATTGAATGGCGGAGTGGACTCGATAGGCCGAATGGCCTTACTTCCACTCCTATGTCTTATGGTCTTAACCCTGTGGCTGCAAACACAGCTTCCACTGCAATTCCCTGGAAATGAACATTCCACCATCTGCAGTGACGGGGTTTGAAGCAGTGGAAGTAATTGAAGCCCGACAGACTGATCCAGTGACTTTCCCACTACGTGTCAGCCCTCCCGGTCTCCCTTTTAAGAAAAGGCACCTACGTTTGAAGAACATCGCATTGATGATCATAGCTCCATCTGTTTTCGACAGGTCTTTGGTTGCCTCGGCGACTTTGCCATCAGTGGTCTCTGCCGCCCACTCGTTGATGGACTTCAAGGCTCCCTTCTTGTCCCGGAAGTTGATCTTGGAGGGCTCGTAGTTGTAGTGCTTTTTGCTCTTCTTCACAAAATCCTCAGCAAAGGTGACCGAGCTTGGGCCGTACAGCCGGCTGCCCATCCTCCAGGTCACGTTGCGTGCGGTGGAGTTGCTGACCTCAGTGAGTAGCTGGGACAGCGCCACGTGCAGCTTGTCATCTTGCACCTTACCCATGTCCAGCACTGCCTTTGCTTCGCTGGCGGTCTTCTCCTTGGCACCGAGGGACACTAGGCCGAGTGAAGAAGCGACCACCACGGGAGAGAGGAGGATGTTCTCAGCGCCCTGGTCTTTGGCCACAGTGTGGTAGAGGCTCAGGCCCAGTTTGATGCTGCTGTCTGCTAGGGCGGCTGTGTGTTCACCCAGCTTCTCCTCAGCCACTGCGACAGCCAGGAGCACCACGATCAGCAGCTTGCTCACCCACATGGTTCCAGCAGAAGGGGGCACTCTAATCCTGCAGAGAGACAAGAGGAAAAAACAAAATGCTTAATTGAAATCAAGGAGGGTGAGGAGCTGACTCCACCACAATCCACAGTAACCTCCTGGGTCAATGGCAGTCCATCCAACACAGCAGCACTCCCTTAGCACTGACCCACCAACAGCACGGTGCTCCCTTGGTGCCAACTCCCCAACAATGCAGTGCTCCCCTCGTGACTGAGAGTCAGCCCTTGGCCAACAAACTGAAACGGGGATTAAATCTGCAGATATCCTGCTGATGAGACCTGAGCTTTAACCAACTGAATCAAGTGACCACATTAAAATGGAAGAGGTAGGGACTTCTCCCTAGGAGGCAGATGGCAGTGCAGAGTCTCAAATCAGGGCAGACATCATGACTATACCATACAGAGTTTCTCCCCAGGCACCCAAGGGACCAGACAAACTGAAGCAAGGAATACCAAACAAATTGAATACAAATACAGCATATTGCAGACACTGGAAATCTGAATGGGAAGTCAATCTTTAAAACATGAACTCTGTTTCTCTCTTCAGATGCTGCCAAACCTGCTGAGCATTTTCTGAATTTTCTGTTTTTAATTGCAGATTAAACCTGCATTGGTGAATTTGTTCAGCTTTAAGCAGTTGGTTTGTACAGCGGGAGACACTGACTGCTGTCACTTGTTACTAGTTTTCTCTTTCCAGTGAGCTGTGGAAGGTGTGTGCAATCATGTACTATTGTATGCACGTGCATGGTGTACACCACGTGCAAATACACTGCTGTGTGAATGCATACCTGTATTATATGGATGTATGTGCAACAATAGTTTGCATTTCTGAGACTTATTACTACAAAACATACCCAGCCCCTTGATGGTATCACAGAACTACTTTTTTTAAAAACAAGGTCCTCTAAGATTAAGCCAAAAATGTTCAAGTTGTTAAGAGGGATAGGGTTTTAAGGAGGAATCCCTTGAGAAGGCAAGGGAGGTAGAAAAGAAAGAAAGTTTGAGGAAAGGAACTCCTGAGTCTGGGCCGATAGTCACTGATATTGCAGCAACCTTCAGATCAGGAAAGCTCTGATCAGGCTAGAACTGATGGAATGCAGAGATCTTGAATGACAATGGGCAGCACAGTGGCTCAGTGGTTAGCACTCCTGCCTCACAGCACCAGGGACCTAGGTTCATTTCCAGTCTCCGGTTACTGTGTGGAGTTTACACATTTTCCCCTTGTCTGTGGGGGTTTTGTCTGGTTTCATTAGACAATCCAAAGATGAGCAGGTTAGATGAACTGGCTGTGCTAAATTGCCCGTTGTGTTCAGGGATGTGCAGGTTAGGTGCATTAGTCAGGGGTAAATATAGGGGAATGAGCCTGGGTAGGTTACTCTTCAGGAGGGATTGATGTGGACTTGTTGGGCCAAAGGGCTTCTTTCACACTATAGGGATTCTATGATTCAATGGGACTGAAGGAGATTGTGAAAATAGCAAAGCATTGGAAAGTAAGGATGAGAATTTTAAATTTGTAATCTATTAGAAAAAGAGAGCTCTGACTAGATAGGCAAACAGGTTTGGTGCAGGTTTTATTCAGCTTTACGTTTGCAAGTGTATATTTCTGCAGACAAAGGCAGGGGGTAAGACATGGACTAAAATACTGGTCTGTCTCTATACTGAAAAGAAAGTTATCCAAGTCATGGAAAAGAAGTGACCTCTCAGATCTGTCACCATGAAGCCATGCTGCACAAGCCAACTTTAGGATAAAGAGGAGAGGCAGGAAAAAGGACATTTTCAAAAACAAACCTAAAAATAGTAAAGACCAGTAGGAAACGGAATGGTCTACCTTGGATTGGAGGGCTTTTCAGACACTGCTTGAGATAGCCATCTCAAAACAAGCAACAGATCTATACCAGCAAGTGAATCTCAGAACTTTCCAGATAGCTCGATCTGTGATTTGAACATCTGTCTACGTGGCAAATCCTCAGCTGGAGGGGGAGGGACTTGCTCCTGTGCTTTATAACATGCCTGGAAATCTGGATCCACTCAAGAGAATGGCTTCATTCTACAAATAATCAAATCTCAGCTCCTGACGTGCAATCAGACCACAAAGCTGCAGCATTCAAGAAGATAGGAGCAACTCACTGACTACAGATTCAACAACCGGGTTCAGGAACCATGGACACGCACACAGTGATACACAGGCAGCAGCACACATGCATACAGGGACTCAAACAAGGTGAAATACAGACACATACACACATTTGGCAATATACACATTCAGTGCAGGTTTGGGTTCCAAATTCCTGTTACTCAATCTCATTAGAATAACCATATTTTCAGCTCCTCCACCTATGATAGTGTTGATCATTTTCCCAATGACCCAGCACCACATCTCTCACCTGATATTTATCCCCTGAACCATACTACTGTCAAAAAAAACCCAAATCAATCCAGTGACTAGCCAGTCAGTTATTGTTATCCATAGGATCTTGTTTTCTTCACATAGAAGAGTACAGCACAGGTACAGGCCCTTTGGTCCATGTCTATGCTGCCCATGATTCCACTCTAAACTAATCCTATCTGCCTACGCATGGTCCATACCCTTTTAGTCCCTGCCTGCTCATGTATCTGTCTAAATGCCTTTTAAACATGCAATCATATTCGCTTCGACACATCCCCAGGCAGTGCATTGCAGTGACCGACCACATCCGCCTCATTGTTTCCCCCTCTCACCTTAAACCAATGCCCCTGAGTATTTGATATTTCCACCCTGGGGAAAAGACTCCAACTATCTACACCTCAAAATGTTATATACTTTGTCAGCTCACCCCTGAGCCTCTGACACTCTCGTGAAAACAATCCAGGTTTGTCCAACCTCACCTAATAGCTAATACACTCCACTCCAGGCAACATCCTAGTAAACCATTTTGAACCCTCTCCACAGTCTCCACATCCTTCTTACAATGTGGCGACCAGAACTGCACGCAATACTCCAAATATGACTGAACTAAAGTTATATACAGCTGTAACATGACTTGCCAACTTTTATACTCAATGTCCCAATAGATGAAGGTATGCCTTCTTATCTTCCTATCCACTTCTGTTGCCCCCTTTCAGGGGCTATGAACATGCTCCCCAAGATCCCTCTGCATACCAATGCTCCCAATGGTTTTGCCATTTTGCTTGGCTTGGAGTTCATTGCAGGGGGGAGGATAGGTTGAGGGGGGACAAGGGATGCACATTCCTGCAGCACTTGTTCCTTAACAAGCCACATTTCAACAAGTCCAATTTCACACCTGCACCATGTTAGTGTAACTAAATCTCAATAGATGGGTTATGGTGGATGGCAAGACTCAAATTTATTCTTGGGATGTGGGAGTCACTGATTGGGGCAGCACTTACTGCCCATCTCAAGGTGGGGTTAGCTGCCTTGTTGAACGACTGCAGTCCATGTGCTGTAGGTAGACCCACAATGCCTTTAGGGAGGGAATTGCAGGATTTTGACCCAGCGACACTGAAGGAACGGTGATAATTTTCCAAGTCAGGAAGGTGAGTAGTTTGGAGGGGAACTTGCAGGGGGTGATGTTCCCATTTATTGCCCCTTGTCCTTCTAGATGCAAGTGGTTTTGCCTTTGGAAGGTGCTATCCAAGAATCTTGAAGTAAACCATTTTAAGTGAACCACTTAACCTGGTCTACTAGTTTCTGCTTCCAGTGTTTCCATACTTGTAGTCCTGTTTTGTGGCTTCACCACGTTAACACCTCAGTTTTAGTATTAGCCCTAGTGCTCCTCTCGGCATTGCCCTCCTGCACTCTCCACTGAACCAGTGTTATCCCCTGGTTTAATGGCAATTGTAGTTTGTGGGATATGCCTGGCCGTCAAATTTCAGACAGTGGTTGATACAATCTGCTGCTGACGGTGCACAACACCTCATGGATGACCACATGAACACAGGACTTAGGAACAGGAATGGGCCATTTGGCCTGCTTTGCCATTCAATAAGACCCTGCTTGATCAACTCCACTTCCCTGTCTCCTCCCGAGAACTCTGGTCTCCCTTGGCTACAACCTATCTCAGGCCTGAGTGCACTCAATGGCAGAGCCCCATCACTCTCTGAGCAAGGCTCCTGACTCTCCAGGTGATAAAACTTTCTCAAACAGAGTTCACTTATTGCTTCAGGCCACATAAACATAAGGAGGACCTTGAAATCATAACGGGTTCAAGGGTTATGGAGAGTGGGAAGGAAAGTGGAGTTGAGGCTGAGATGAGATTAGCCACAATCGCATCAAATGGTGCAAAAAGGTTGGAAGGGCTGAATGGCCTCCTCCTGCTCCCAGTTCTTTTGTTCTTAAGTATCCCTTAGTTCTTGTCTCTCTTATAAAATGGAAATATCCTCAGGATCAGTCCTGTCAGGTCCCCTCAGGACTCTACTTCTCTCAGTAAGATCACTTCACATTCTTCACTCCAGGAACAAACTGTTCAACCTTCCTTCATGAGGAATGAGTGCAGCAAGCCTTCCTATAGCTGCATAGTCAAAAAAAATTACTGATGTCCTTTAGCCAAGAAAATCTGCCATGTTACCTTGAGTGATTGTAGCCAAGTCACCCAGGAGGACCTCAGAATGAGACCCCTAATCAACTCAAGATTAACAGCTCAATCAGGGAGCCCTGGCTGACAGATAAACAGGAGGGTCTGGGATTCTCCTCACTCTAGGGACTGGCTCTGAGCTGGTTGGTCAGAACCATGTACTGAGTACTGTGTAAATGAAGGGTGGTGACTTGGTGATGGGATACCAGCCTCCATGGAGTTGTTTCAATACCTCCATGTGACTCCCTCTAACACACAGAAAGCAATCCTGCCGGCTCCAAACTGCCCTTGAAATGGCTTAAAAGATTAATTCCATTGAAAGGATTTAGGGGCAGGCAAAGAAAAAGAAGTCAGGCAATGCCCATATCCTTCTTGGAAAGATTTTCAATGCATCAAGGATTTAGAGAAAATACAGCAGTATGATTTATTGAATGGCACAGCAGGCTTGAGGATGTAATGGCCTAGTATTACCACTGGACTAGAAACCCAGCAAACCTAGCAGGGACCTGGTTTTGAAACCTCCCATCGGCGTGGCATTTTTTTTGGACTAAAATTTGGAATTAAGAGTCTCAGGATGGCCATGAATCCTTGTCGATTGTTGTACATTACGGAAGGAAATCTGCCAGCCGTGCCCAGTCTAGCTCACATGCAACTCCAGACTCAACAATGTGAGTGAGAGCAGCACGGTGGCTCAGTGGTTAGCACGGCTGCCTCACAGCGCCAGGGACCCAGACTGGATTCCACACTCGGGCGACTGTGTGTGTGGAGTTTGCACATTTTCCCCCGTGTCTGCCTGGGTTTCCTCTGTGTGCCCTGGTTTCCTCCAACGGTTCCTGAAGAAGGGCGTATGCCCGAAACGTCGAATTTCCTGTTCCTTGGGATGCAGCCTGACCTGCTGCGTTTTTCCAGCAACACATTTTCAGCTCTTTCCTCCAACAGTCCAAAAATGTGAAGGTTAGGGTGGGTTAGTCAGGTGAATTACCCCACAGTGTGCAGGCTGGGTGGGTTAGCCATGGAAAATGCAGGGTGGGTAGGAAGCTCTTTGGAGGCTTGGTGTGGCGTCGATGGGCCGAATGGCCGGCTTCTACACAGTAGGGAAGCTGTGAACTCTGGGCAATCAGGGATGTACAATGACTGACCTAGCCAGTGATACCCACATGAGTCCTCAATTAATAAGAAACGAGAGTAGACCATTCGGCCCTTCTTTTTCTTAAAAGCAATCGGAATCTTTATAGAGAGTAACCGAGTAACTCTGAACTGTCAGAAAGGCCTGACCTCCTCCTGCCTGTTGCTTTTCTTTTCACAAATCGTTAAAGGACAATAGTTTATTTTATAAACGTTTCTTATAATATCGTTCCCTCCCCAGTTGCATTGGGAACTCCCAAGGCAAGTTGGCAACTCAGGATAATGAGCTGGGCACACCCAGGGTGAACCTTTCTGCCGATAATCCTTGGACTGGGCAGTTCCGACCTCGGGTTTAACATCCCCCTCTCAGACACAACACAAAAGACACCTCCCACCGACGGACCGAGCCCTGAGATTCTCAGCAAACCGCTGGGAAAAGGGGAACAGCCGGCATTCCACTCTCTCCTTCTCCCCCCCCCCCCCCCCCCCAGCCGGCGGAGGCAAAAGTTTTAGTTGAGTTTTTGTTGTGAAAAGTTTAATTTTGCAACAGTTTCTCAATTCCTGAGCAAGCGTGATTTAAAAAAAAACAACTCAACTGGTCGCCCCGACTTGCCGCCTTTGTCTGCCTACGGGGCGGGATGGAAAACCAGTCACACAAGTTGTATTTATGTAGCGCCCTTCCCCACCGAGCATATACACTCAACAGCAAGCCAGTGACAAGGATTGGGACCAGGGGCTCTAATTTTTTTTAAAAAGAGGTTGCTTAAAGAAGTAGACAGTCAGAGTTGAACGACTTCGAGCTCATGATTTGCTGAGAGTCATTAAAGTCGGGGAATAACGTGTAACTGGCCTGGATTGGAGGAACAGAGCTGCAGGAGATTGCAGATCCTGGAGGGAAGGGATTGGAGAACAAGGCTGAGATTGCAAAAAAAATCCAATTTGTCCTCCCCTCCTTATCTCTGAAGAGTGAAAAATCTGCTATATCCCGTCAGATTGGAGCACACTCCATTGAATGCAGTGTCTTAGGTGCAATATTCTCCACTACAGGGACCCCGCCTGTGAAATGCAACAGGAAGCAGACGCCAGAACGATTTTCATGCTACAGCAGCCACGCATTGTGTTTCTGCACACAAACAGAGAGGGTGGGAGAGAAAAAAAAGCTCTAGTTGCGTTCCTACTGTACAGCTGAAAATGTGTTGCTGGTCAAAGCACAGCAGGCCAGGCAGCATCTCAGGAATAGAGAATTCGACGTTTCGGGCATAAGCCCTTCATCAGGAACCTTCGAATTCCCTATTCCTGAGATGCTGCCTGGCCTGCTGTGCTTTGACCAGCAACACATTTTCAGCTGTGATCTCCAGCATCTGCAGACCTCATTTTTTACTTCCTACTGTACAGAACCACTGCCCTACGGTGGTGAGATTCCAGGGGGTGGAGAGAGATCTTCAGGTCTCTTAGATCAAAATGAAAAAAAACTGAAAGGATCTGAGATAAATGCACTGACATTTTTCACACACACACACACACACACGGGAAAACGCAGCAAATGATAAATATCAGAGGGTCTAACCTTGAAATTTTGTCAAAGTGATGTCAACTTTTGTCTTTGTCATTCTGAAAGAAAATAAACAAATCAAGTACAGGATATTTCCCCCCCCCCCCAAGACTTCGAATAGAATGGGGGAAAATGTGTCACTGGACTGGTTTGGGCGAGGTGGAGAAATTATTTTATTTCCTCTGATTTATTTTTAAACTGGTATTTTTTTTAAAAAATACATCCTAGCGACAACCAAATGGGGGGGGGGGGGGGGGGGGGTGAGGGGAAAATCAGCCAATGGACGTTGCCAGCGTCGACAAACTTTTCTAGACTCATGAAAATTTTCTTGTGCATTCCTTCAAAAACTCCACCCACTCCCCCCCCCGCCCCACACCGTCCCTAATTATGGATTTCCAATTTGGACCAGGGACAAGATGCAACAAAAGCAGTCAGAAATAAAGCCACTCTTCATATTTTAACTGAATGGGAAGTTTGCAAAATTAAAAAAAAACAAACTTTCCAAGCAATGATCTGCCAGATTGTGCTCAGACCTTGATCGTGGAATCAATTTGATCTCGCCCACTCTTCCTGAAACGTAGTCCCCCATTCGCCTCCCCATCCCTTGTGGGAGACAAAGAGAATCAAACAACTTGCACAACGGTACGTGTTCAGATAAACTTAGGATTTTTTTTCGGGTGCTCGCCAAAGTTTTAAATTCATATGGTTTGTCATAATGGGGGATGGGTGGGGCAGTGAAAATAAATGGTTTATATTAGGATTAAGGTTAGAGTCCATTGCTAATTATCTAAAATCATAAGAAAATTTGCTACCAATTACTTGATATAATGTGCAGCAAACATGAACACACGGACATAGCGACCAGCTCTGCTTTAAATGCAAAGTCTTTCGAAGCACAAAATTATTTTTGTCCAACTTTGGAGAACTTTACTCTAAAGGCCGTTTAAGATTCTAGCACCGGCAGCCTGATGAACGCTTGCTCATCCATGGCAGGATAAAGATTTAAAACAAAAAAATTTTTAAAAAGTTTTAGAACCTTCTGATGTCCTATGAGTTTCCACTCCCAGTAACTGCGGCTGAATGACTGACCTCCTGCATTCATTTGTACCACACAGAATCCGTTTACAAAGCCCTCTCACCTGCTTTCTCTCACTCCCTGAGATTTCCTGGTCCTTTTGGTTCTTCGGCCAAGGCCCCCTAAACGCGGCTGTCTGCTTAAAAAGTTCTGGAAAGCCGGATGAACAGAGCTTCCTTACAGGTTTTATTTAAAGGCTGAACTTCGAACCAGGCAAGTTTGGAATCTGAGACCTCCCACCGAGGTTTCCGCAGGGTCCCAGGGTCCACCCCTCCTGTACACAGATTAGTTTTCTTTAGATTAGATTCCCTACAGTGTGGAAGCAAGTCCACACCGACCCTCCTAAGAGTAACCCACCCAGTCCTATTTCCCTCTGACTAATGCACCTAACACTGTGGGTAATCTAGCACAACCAATTCACCTAACCTGCACATCTTTGGACTGTGGGAGGAAACTGGAGCACCCAGAGGAAACCCACGCAGAAGTGGGGAGAATGTGCAAACTCCACACAGTCAGTCACCTGAGGTCGGAATTGAACCTGAAGAATTGCAAGCAACATCCTTAAATGTGACAAAGAGATTAGAACGCAGGCAATTAACACAACTTATCCACAGGAGTAAATTTTTCATTAATCCTCACCCAACCCTAATAATGTCACCATAGAAACCAGTTTATAAAACAAACGTTATTTATATAATTTAGTAACATTTATAAAACATCTGAGTGAGTATTTAAAATGCCATAGCCGGTAGGTTATGGACCAATTGCGGTAAATGGGATTAGTGTAGTTTCTTGGTCAGCATAGACCTGGTGGATTGATGGGCCTGTTTTTATGTGGTATGGCCCTGGTTCAACCATTACACAAACAGAATGGAACAATTTGACACGTGGAGAGTTCTGGGAGCTGCTTGATCGAAGAGTGATGTGTTAAGAGGTAGAGAGAGAAGGAGTTCCAGAGGTTCAGGTCCAGGTGGAGGCACTGTCTCAATTGTGGAGCAACGTCAGAGGATTGTTTGGTGGAGGAGCTAATGGGCGAGGGAGGGGAAGGCTTGAATATAAGGACGGAAACTTTCAAAGCGAAGTGGTCTCAGAGCAGGAGTCAACACACCCACAGGAAGGCCATACAGCACTAATTACTCACTGGCTGGAGGTCAGCAGAAAATTTGCTTTGTCCCCACCCCCTTCCAGTTTCTCCTAATTCCTCGATTAGAGTCATAGAGATGTACAGCACAGAAACAGACCCTTCAGCACAACTCATCCATGCCGCCCAGATATCCGAAATTAATCTGGTCCCATTTGCCAACATTTGATCGACATCCCTCTAAACCCTTCCTTTTCAGGTACCCACGTAGACGCCTTTTAAATGCTATAATTGTACCAGCCTCCACCAGTTCCTCTGGTAGCCCATTCCATACATGCACCACCCTCTGTGTGAAAAAGTTGTCCCTTAGGTTCCTTTTAAATCGTTACCCATCTCACCTTAAACCCTATACCCTCTAGTTCGACACTCCCACCATCCCAGGAAGAGACCTTGTCTATTTAACCTATCCATGTCCCTCATGATTTTATAAACCTCTATAAGGCCACCCCTCAGCCTCCAACGCTCCAGGGAAAACAGCCCCAACCTATTCAACCTCTCCCAATAGCTCAAACCCTCCAAACCTGGCAATATCTTTGTAAATCTTCTTCAAGTTTCAAAACATTGTTCCAATAGGAGGAAGAATTGTACCCAGTATTCCAAAAGTGGCCTAAGATTGCCCTGTACAGTCGCAACATGACTCAATGCAATAGACAATAGACAATAGGTGCAGGAGTAGGCCATTCTGCCCTTTGAGCCTGCAACACCAACATGGCTGATCATCCTTAATCAGTATCCTGTCCCTGCCTTATCTCCATAACCCTTGATTCCACAATCCTTGAGAGCTCTCTCCAACTCTTTCTTAAATGAATCCAGAGACTGGGCCTCCACTGCCCTCTGGGGCAGAGCATTCCACACACCCACCACTCTCTGGGTGAAGAAGTTTCTCCTCATCTCTGTCCTAAATGGTCTACCCCATATTTTTAAGCTGTGTCCTCTGGTTCGGCACTCACCCATCAGCGGAAACATGTTTCCTGCCTCCAGAGTAAAGGAAAGCATACCAAATGGCTTATACATTATCTTATCTGACTATGACTCAACCTACACTCTGACGTCTCTTTGTTTAATACTCCCCAGGGCCTTACCATTAAGTGTATTAGTCTTGCCCTGATTTGCCTTTCCAAAATGCAGCACCTCACATTTATCTGAATTAAACTCTATCTGCCAGTCCTTGGCCCATTGTCCCACCTGATCACGATCTCGTTGTACTCTGAGGTAACCTTCTTCTCTGTCCACTACACCTCCAATTTTTGGAGTTATTTGCAATCTATCCTTCCTATGTTCACATCCAAATCATTTTACTTCCTGCATTTTGAACAATCACCTAACCTTTTACAAATAATGTATTGGTCTCTGTAGGAAAATAATTCCATGCTCATACATCCCTTTGCTAAAGAAAAAGACTCCAAATTTTACTATTTGCCACAGTCACAATTTAACTCGATGGAATCTCAGCATTTATTTCCCACCATGAAACAATTGAATTTTCTTGACAATTCTTTAAAGCCATCATATTTCCCAAAAGCCACAATTAAATCACCTTGTGACCATCTCGTCTTCACTGGAAATAGCACCGTGTGAAGTTGCCCATGGTGTTCAGGGGTGTGTAAGTTAGGTGCATTAGTCATGTGAAATGTAGAGTAATAGGGTAAGGGAATGGTCTGGGTGAGTTTCTCTTTAGAAGGTTGATGTGGACTTGTTGGGCCAAATGGTCTGTTTCCACGCTGTAGGGATTATATGAATTCTATGATCCTGACTTGGAAATACATTGCCATGCATTCAGTGTCACTGGGTCAAAATCCTGAAACACCCTTTCAAGGTCAAGGTAAAGTGGCCGATTCTCTCGTTAAAGAGAGCTGATTGGTGGTGGTTTAACCCAAGGGTCACCACGCCTCAGGTGAGGTTGAGAAGAGACTTCTTCATGCTCACCTCAATCAGCGTAGAATTGAATCTATGCTGTTGGTATGACTGCATCGCAAAACAGACATCCAGCCAACAAAGCTAACTGATACCCTTGCAGCATTATGGCTATATCTACACAACATACATTCCAGCAGTTCAATAAGGTAACTGCCATCACCTTCTCTAGGGCAACTAGTGGATACAACAATCTCACTGGACTTCTAATCCAGAGGCCTAGGGGCTGGGTTCAATGTTCTGGAGAGATGGGGGCAACTAGCGGAATTTAAAATCAGTCAACAATACATCAGGAATTGAAAGGTAGTCTCAGTACTGGTGACTGTGAGGAATGGAAGATATACAAGACGCCAAAGAACAAGACTGATAGGGTTCAAGAGAAGGGCATATACAAAAGACACAAATACACCGAATGTACACATTTACACATATATTTACATATTACCAGTGCAAATATAAATACAAAACACAGACTGAACATAATGGTGCTGAGGTACAATGCATATATATAGGCAGTCCCCAGGTTACAAAAGGGTTGCATTTCTGTGTACATTTGTAAGTTGATTTGTGCACAAGTCAGAACTCAATACATTATGATATAAAATAGCTGTTCGTAAGTAAAGAGTGTAGTGCTGGAAAAGCACAACAGGTCAGGCAGCATCCCTCCCTCACTCCCTCCCTCTCTCCCTCCCTCCTTCTCTCCCTCCCTCTCTCTCCCTCTCTCCCTCCCTCTCTCTCTCCCTTCATCTATTCCTCCCTCTCCTTCCCTCTCCCTCCCTCTCACTCCCCCTCCCTCTCACTCCCCCTCCCTCCCTCCCTCCCCTCTATCTCCCTCTCTCTCTCTCCCACACTCCTTTTTTTTAGGTATGTGAAAGTCAAAAAAAAATGGTTAAGACTAAAATTGGGCCCTTGAAGACAGAAACAGGGGAATATATTACGGGGAACAAAGAAATGGCAGAAGAATTGAATTGGTACTTCAGATCTGTGTTCACTGGGGAAGACACAAGCAATCTCCCTGAGGTAACAGTGGCTGAAGGACCTGAACTGAAGGGAATTTATATTTGCCAGGAATTGGTGTTGGAGAGACTGTTAGGTCTGAATGTTGATAAGTTCCCGGTGCCTGATGGTCTACATCCCAGGGTACTGAAGGAGGTGGCTCGAGAAATCGTGGATGCGTTGGTGATTATTTTTCAAAGTTTGATAGATTCGGGATCAGTTCCTGCGGATTGGAAGGTGGCTAATGTTATACCACTTTTTAAGAAAGGTGGGAGAGAGAAAGCAGGAAATTATAGACCAGTTAGTCTGACCTCAGTGGTAGGAAACATGCTGGAGTCTATTATAAAAGATGAAATTACAACATATCTGGGTCAGAGTCAGCATGGATTTATGAAGGGGAAATCACGCTTGTCTAATCTTCTGGAATTCTTTGAGGATGTAACTCTGAAGATGGACAAGGGAGATCCAGTGGATGTAGTGGACTTGGACTTTCAGAAAGCTTTTGATAAAGTCCCACATAGGAGGTTAGTGAGCAAAATTAGGGCGCATGGTATTGGGGGCAGAGTACCAACATGGATTGAAAGTTGGTTGGCTGATAGGAAACAAAGAGTGTGATAAACGGCTCCATTTCGGAATGGCAGGCAGTGACCAGTGGGGTACCGCAGGGATCAGTACTGGGACCGCAGCTTTTTACAATATATGTTAATGATATAGAAGATGGTATTAGTAATAACATTAGCAAATTTGCTGATGATACTAAGCTGGGTGGCAGGATGAAATGTGATGAGGATGTTAGGAAATTACAGGGTGACCTGGACAAGTTAGGTGAGTGGTCAGATGTATGGCAGATGCAGTTTAATGTGGATAAATGTATGGTCATCCACATTAAAGGCAGATTACTACCTAAATGGAATCAATTTAGGTAAAGGGGCAGTACAGAGAGAGATCTGGGTGTTCTTGTACACCACTCAATGAAGGTAAGCATGCAGGTACAGCAGGTAGTGAAGGAAGCTAATAGCATGCTGGCTTTCATAAAAACAAGAGGAATTGAGTATAGAAGAAAGAGTTCTTCTGCAGCTGTGCAGGGCCCTGGTGAGACCACACCTGGAGTATTGTGTGCAGTTCTGGTCTCCAAATTTGAGGAAAGACATTCTGGCTATTGAGGGAGTGCAGCGTAGGTTCACGAAGTCAATTCCTGGAATGGCGGGATTACCTTACACTGAAATACTGGAGCGACTGGCCTTGTATACCCTTGAGTTTAGAAGACTGAGAGGGTATATGATTGAGACATATAAGATTATTAAAGGATTGGACACTCTGGAGGCAGGAAACATGTTTCCGCTGATGGGTGAGTGCCGAACCAGAGGACACAGCTTAAAAATACGGGGTAGACCATTTAGGACAGAGATGAGGAGAAACTTCTTCACCCAGAGAGTGGTGGCTGTGTGGAAGGCTCTGCCCCAGAGGGCAGTGGAGGCCCAGTCTCTGGACTCATTTAAGAAAGAGTTGGATAGAGCTCTCAAGGATTGTGGAATCAAGGGTTATGGAGATAAGGCAGGAACAGGATACTGATTAAGGATGATCAGCCATGATCATATTGAATGGTGGTGCAGGCTCGAAGGGCAGAATGGCCTACTCCTGCACCTATTGTCTATTGTCTAATGTCTAGTGTCATACGAGGAGCAGGTAAATTCCTGATGAAGGGCTTATGCCTGAAATGTCGATTCTCCTGCTCCTCGGATGCTGCCTGATCTGCTGTGCTTTTCCAGCAACACACTCTCAACTCTGAGATCCAGCACTTGCAGTCCTCACTTTGTCCTCCCTGTTCATAAGTAAACATTCACATGTAAGACCTTTCAAATTAATATGAATACACCCAATATATGTGACCTCGTTCATAAGCATGACTGTTTGTAACTCAGACATTTGTAACCTGGGGGCTGCCTGCATCCTGCATTTGCGCCAGGGACTTAACACAATGGTTGAGATTGACATTATCCCAGTCCAGGATTGAGAGAGTGCTGCTCTGTCTTTCAGATGAGTTGAACCAAAGCCCTTTCTACCTTTCTGATGAATTCAAAATATCTCACCTCTGGTGACTACACTTCAAAAGTACTTCACTAGCTGAAGTACTTTATGAAAGGCACAACAGAAAGGCAAAATTAAACAAATTAGGCCTGTTTTCTCTAGAATTGTGAAGGTTAAGGGGTAATCTGATCAAAGTTGTCAAGATAATAACAGGAAAAGACAGGGTAGATAAAAATAAACTCTTTCTACTGGTTGGGGATTCTAGAACTCGGGTGGCACGGTGGCACAGTGGTTAGCACTGCTGCCTCACAGCGCCAGGGACCTGGGTTCAATTCCCGCCTCAGGCGACTGACTGTGTGGAGTTTCCACGTTCTCCCCGTGTCTGCGTGGGTTTCCTCCGGGTGCTCCGGTTTCCTCCCACAGTCCAATTCAGGTGAATTGGCCATGCTAAATTGCCCGTAGTGTTAGGTAAGGGGTAAATGTAGGGGTATGGGTGGGTTGCGCTTCGGCGGGTCGGTGTGGACTTGTTGGGCTGAAGGGCCTGTTTCCACACTGTAAGTAATCTAATCTGTAATCTAAACTCGGGGCATAGTCTGAGAATTAGGGCCAGACTGTTCAGGAGAGGTGTTAGGAATTCCACCCACAAAGGGCGGGAGAGATTTGGAACTCTCTTCCATAGAGAGGTCAGTTGTTAATTTTAAGTTTGAGAGAGATCCATTTTTGTTAAGCAAATGTATTAAGGGATATGGGCCAAAGGCAGGTATATGGAGTTAGGCCACAGAAGGGCTGAATGGCCTACTCCTGTTCCTATGTTTCAATATGATTCTATGTAAATTTTTCCTGGAGTAAATTATTCTTGTGAGTCAAATTAACTTCATATAACACGTTGGGAAACATCTTGTCAGATTTTAATTTTCTTTTCAAATTGACGTTTGCTTCCAACCCCAGTTGCTTCCTTTTCCTGATGTTAAAGTGACTCTTTAGGACCCAGAAACCATCAGGATCTGCTTGACGTCCCCATAAGATTTAACTCTGACTTGTGATTGGGTGGGAGGAGGATTTCAGTGATTGCAGGACTATGGAATTCTGTACTCCTAATGTTTTATGAATTAATACATTTCACCTCAGTTTTCATGTTAATCACAAATATGTGTACAATAAATTACTTACATCCTAAAATATAGGAATAGGTTTTAAGTAGAGCAAGATATCAAATTCCGAGTATTTTTAAGTTTGCATCTGAACTGGATAGTTCAGATTGTGAACAGGCAAAGATGAAAAAAGTTTTACTGGTAGCATTTGTACTTTTGACAGAGCTCAGTCTTGGCAGCGTTGTGAAAGATTTAGAGGTCTTATCTCATTCACTGTAGCTGTGTGTGTCTCTGTGTGTCTCTCTCTCTCTCTCTCTCTCTCTCTCTCTATCTCCCCCGCCCCCATCCTGATCTGTGCTACGTGGCAGAAACTGGATGCAGGCCTCCTGGAATCCCCTTCCACCCACATCTATTGTACAAGCCAGTCCTCAGCCTGCCCTGCTAATGCTGCAAAACCCATCGCTGTTTCTTTTTCCAGCTGCACAGCCACAATGCATTATTGTGATCCGATAGGCATTTTCCCAAAATCTGGAATTCTCTCCCACTGACTTAAGAAAAACACTTTACAAACATGTAAAGTGCCCTTTACAACCCTTGGACTTGCAAAGTCCTAGTGACACCATAGGAGTGATGATATTATTCAGGGAGATGCTGGGTGTCTGATGGAATCCATTAGCTTAAGCTCTGGTACCATAGGTTCAAATCTGACAGTTGAAGTTGAGTGAAAATTTGAATGTCAGTGTTAATGCTGGTTTGATGGTGGCCATTAAACCATTCCCTACTGCTTTGAACAAAACCATCTGGTGCACTAATGCAATTTAGGGAAGGGTTATAGGAACAGAGCAACAGGAATTGGCCATTCAGCCCCTCGAGCCTGTTCTGCCATTCAATGAGATCATGGCTGAACTGTGACCTAACTTCATTTGTCTGCCTTTGCATATTACCCCTTAACAATACTGGAGCCCCCTCCCTCAGCGCATTGTGGGTCAACCCACAGCATATGGACTACAGTGGTTCAAGAAGGCAACTCACCTCCATCTTCTCATGGGGCAAGAGGGACGAGCAATAAATGTTGGTCCAGCCAGCGATACCCACGTCCCACAAGAGAATTTTTTTAAAAACTTTTGCTTAACAAAATCTATCTCAGATTTAACACAAACAACTTGTGCAAGACAATTCCAAACCTTTGTCACCCACTGTGTGTAGAACATTGCTGCTGAAAGGTTTGACCTTAAATCTCTAGACTATCCCTTCAGGATATCACTTGTCCTTGCCCGGTCTACATGTGACTCCAGACCCACAGCAATATGGCTGCCTCTTAAATGTCCTCTGAAATGGCAGAGAAAGTCTCAACATTGTATCAGACTGATAAAAAGTCTCTAAAAAGAATGAACTGGGACAGGTCACCAATCGTTGATATCAGCACCAGAAAAGCCAATGGCAGAAGCAGCCCTGCCGACCCTGCACGGTCCCCCTCACTAACATCTGGAGGCTAGTGCCAACATTGGGAGAGCTGTTTCACAGACTAGTCAAGCAATAGCCTGACATAGTTGTACTCACAAAATCATACCTTCCAGACAATGTCCCACACTCCACCATCACAATCCCTGGATATGCCCTGTCCCACTGGCAGGACAGACCCAGCAGAGGTGGTGGTGCAGTGGGATACAAGAGTGAGAGAATTACCCTGGAGTTCCTCAAAGCTGGCTGTGGACAAAGTCTCGAGATGTCAGGTCAAACATGGGCAAGGAAGCCTCCTGCTGATTAACATGTACTGCTGCCCGCTTCAACCGATGTTTCGGTACTCTTCCATGCACATCTTCCCCCTGCCTGCGTGGGTTTCCTCTGGTTGCTCTGGTTTCCTCCCAGTGTCCAAAGATGTGCAGATTAGGTGGATTGGCCGTGCTAAATTGCCTGTAGTGTTAGGTGCATTAGTCAGGGGTAAATGTAGGGGAATGGGTCTGGGTGGGTTTCTCTTTGAAGGGTTGGTGTGGACTTGTTGGGCCAAAGGGCCTGTTTCCACACTGTTGGGAGTCTAGGTTCTAAATGTCAAACATGTTTAATACTAAATTGAAGCTGGTGGTGCTCTCTGCTGCAATCACTATTTCTCAAAACTTAACTGCTGCTCACCCAACAGCAGTTTCCTTCATAAAAGGAATCTGCCATCCTTACTTGGTCTGGCCTACATGTGACTCCAGACCCACAGCGATGCAGGTGGCTCTTAACTGCCCTCTGGGTAATTAAGAATGGGCAAAAAATGCCGGTTGAGCCAGCAACACTCTCATCCTGTGAATGAAAAAAAATACAGTGAAAAGTATTGTTTTTCGTGCTATCCAGACAAACCATACCTTACCTAAGTACATCAGGGTAACGGAACAGAATGCAGAATGTAGTGTTACAGCTGCAGGGAATGTGCAGAAAAAGATCAACTCTAATATATGAGACGTCTGTTCAGAAGTTTGATAACAGCGGGGAAGAAGCTGTTCTTAAATCTGTTGGTACATGTTTTCAAATTTTTGCATCTTCTGCCAGATGGAAGAGGGTGGATGAAAGTATAACCAGGGTGGCAGGGGTCTTTGATGATGCTGGCTGCTTTTCCGAGGCAGTGGGAAGTGTAGGTGGAGTCAGTGGATGGAAGGCTGTTCCTCGTGATGGCCTGGGCTGTGTTCACAACTCTCTGTAATTTCTTGCAATCTGGGACAGAGCAGTTGCTGTACCATGCCATGATGCTGGAATAGGCCATTCCACCCTTAGAGCCTGCTTCCCCATTCAATATGATCATGGCTGATCATCCAGCTCAGTCCCCTGTTCCTGCTTTCTCCCACATACTTTGATAATCTGAAGAACTGTATCCAACTCCTTCCTGAAAACATGTAATGTTTGGTCTCAACCATTGTCTGTGACAGAGAATTCCACAGACTCACCAATCTCTAGGTGAAGATATTTCTTTTTATCACAGTTTTAAGTTACCTACTCCATATCCTTAGAGTGTGACCCCTGGTTCTGGACTCACTGGTGATCAGGAGCATCTCTCCTGCGTTTACCCCTGTCTAATCCTGTTCGACCTTTATAGGTTTCTATGAGATCCTTCCTCATTTTTCGAAACTCTAGTGAATGTGGTTCACCAGATTCAATCCAGTCTCTCTTCATACATCAATCCTGCCATCCCAGGTAAACCTTTGCTGCATTCTCTCCATCATCAGAACATCCTTCAGCTGATAAGGAGACCAAAACTGCTCATGATACTCCAGTATGGTCTCACCAAAGTCACGTACAGTTGCGGTAAGGCATCTTTCTTCCTGTACTCAAATACTCAAGAGTGCACCACAGCTACAGAAACGAAGGTTGTCGAGGAGGGATTGTCTACTGAGTCAATATGGATGGAGGTTTGGAACGGCAAGGGAGCAGCCACCTCACTGGGAGTTTCTACAGACCCCCTAATAGCAGGAGGGAGATTGAAGAACTCATAGGCCGGCAGATTTTGGAAAAAATGCAGCTGTAGCAGGGTTATTGTTATGGGTGACTTCAGCTTTCCCAATATCGATTGGAACCTCCTTAGTGCAGATGGTTTGGATGGAGCCGTTTTTGTCAGGTGTGTTCAGGAGGGTTTCCTTACTCAGTATGTAGACAGGCAGATGAGGGGATTTGGTGCTCGGTAATGAGCCAAGCCAGGTGGGAGACAGTGACCAAAACTGCCTCACATTTACCATAGCCTTGGAGAGGGAAGGGAGTGGTTACCATGGGAATATATTTATTTGGGGAAAGGAAATTATGATACTATCAAACAGGAGTTGGGAAGTACAGATTGGCAGCAATTGTTCCACAGAAAGGGCACAACAGACATGTGGAGATTGTTTAAGGAGCAGTTGTTGCGAGTGATGCACAAATTTGTTCCTCTGAGACAGGTAAGAAGGGGTAAGATTAAGGAACCTTGGATGACGAGAACTGAGGAGCTTCTCATCAAAAGGAAGAAGGCAGCTATGTAAGGTGGAGGAAGCAAGGATCTAGCGCAGCTTTAGAGGATTATAGGCTTGCTAGAAAGGAGCTCAGAAACGGACTGAGGAGAGCCAGGAGGGGACATGAAAAGGCTTGGCAGGAAGGATTAGGGAGAACCCAAAGGCATTTTACTCATATGTGAGGAATAAGAGAATGCTCAGAGAGAAGGTAGAGTCGGTCAGGGATTGCATATGGAACATGTGAATGGAGTCTGAGCAGTTGGGGAAAACCCTAAATGAGTTTTTTGCTTCAGTTTTCACTAAGGAAAGGGACCTTGTTGTGAATGAGAACTTTGAGGAGCTGGGAAACAGGCTTGAACAGATCGAGATTGATGAAGTTGATATGCTGGAAATTTTGGCAAACATTAAGATTGATAAGTCCCCAGGGCCAGACCAGATTTATCCTCGGTTGCTCCAGAAAGTGAGAAAGGAGGTTGCTAAGCCACTGGCGAAGATCTTTGCTTCCACACTCTCCACAGGAGTCGTACCAGAGGATTGGAGGGAAGCGACCTTTCAAGAAGGGTAATAGGGAAATCTCTGGCAATTACAGACCAGTCAGTCTTACTTCTGTGGTCAGCAAGGTTTTGGAAAGAATCCTGAGGGATAGGATTTATGACAATTTGGAAATTGTCATGATTAAAAACCGTCAGCATGGCTTTGTGAGGGGCAGGTCATGCCTCACAAATCATATTGAGTTCTTAAGATTAGATTAGATTACTTACAGTGTGGAAACAGGCCCTTCTGCCCAACAAGTCCACACCAACCCTCTGAAGAGTAACCCACCCAGACCAATTTCTCTCTGACTAATGCACGTAACACTATGGGGAATTTAGCATGGCCAATTCACTTAACCTGCACATCTTTGGACTGTGGGAGGAAACCGGAGTACCTGGAGGAAATCCATGCTGTCATGGGGAGAATGTGCAAACTCCACACAGACAGTTGCCTGAGGCGGGAATTGAACCCGAGTCTCTGGCGCTGTGAAGCAGCAGTGCTATCCACTGTGCCACCTCTTTGAGGAGATGATGAGATTAGTCAACAAAGGTGAAGCAGTGAATGTAGTGTATATAGACTTCAACAAGGCATTTGATAAGGTTCCCCATGGTAGGCTCATTCATAAAGTCAGGAGGTATGGGATACAGGGAGATTTGGCTATCTGGATTAAGAATCGGTTGGCTAACAGAAGGCAGAGAGTGGTTGTAGATAGAAAGTGTTCTGCCTGGAGGTCAGTGTTGAGTGGTGTCCCCCAGGGCTCTGTTCTTGGACCTCTGCTCTTTGTAGTTTTTATAAATGACTTGGATGAGGAGGTTGAGGGGTGGGTTAGTAAATTTACTGATGACACAAAGTTTGGAGGTGCCATTGATAGTATCGAGGGCTGTTGCAGGCTGCAGTGCGACATTGACAGGATGCAGAGCTGGGCTGAGAAATGGCAGATGGAGATCAACCTGGATAAATGTGAAGTGATGCATTTTGGAAGATTGAACTTGAATGCTGAACATTGGATTAAAGACAGAATTCCTGGCAGTGTGGAGGAACAGAGGGATCTTGGTGTTCAAAGAACAAAAGAAGAACAAAGAAAATGTACAGCCCAGGAACAGGCCCTTCGGCCCTCCAAGCCCGAGCCGAACCAAATGTACTGTCTAAACCCGTCGGTCAATTCCTAAGCATTTGTATCCCTCTGCTCCCCACCTACTCATGCATCTGTCCAGATGCGTCTTAAATGAATCTACCGTACCTGCCTCTACCACCTCTACTGGCAACGCTTTCCAAACGCCCACCACCCTCTGTGTGAAGTACTTACCACGTGTATCCCCCTTAAACTTTCCACCTCTCACCTTGAAAGCATGACCTCTCATTATTGAATCCTTCACCCCAAGAAAAAGCTTGTCTTTATCCACCCTGTCTATACCCTTCATGATTTTGTAAACCTCAATCAGGTCCCCCCTCAATCTCCTTTTTTCTAGTGAAAATAAACCTAACCTACTCAACCTCTCTTCATAACTAGCACCTTCCATACCAGGCAACATCCTCGTAAACCTTCTCTGCACCCTCTCCAAAGCGTCTATATCCTTTTGGTAATGTGGCGACCAGAACTGTACATAGTATTCTAAATGCGGCCGAACCAATGACTTGTACAATTTTAACCTGACCTGCCAGCTCATATACTCAATACCCCGTCCAATGATGGCAAGCATACCATATGCCTTCTTGACCACTCTATCCACCTGTGCAGCAACTTTCAGGGTACAATGGACCTGCACTCCCCGATCTCTCTGCCCATCAATTTTTCCCAAGGCTCTTCCATTCATTGTATAATTCGCTCCAGAATTAGTCTTGCCTAAATGCATCACTTTACACTTGCTTGGATTGAAAGCCATCTGCCACTTTTCCGCCCAACTCTCCAGTCTATCTATATCCTCCTGTATTCTCTGACAGTCCCTTATGCTTTCCGCTACTCCACCAATCTTCGTGTCATGATTTGGAGATGCCAAATTTGGACTGGGGTGTACAAAGTTAAAAATCACACAACACCAGGTTATAGTCCAACAGGTTTAATTGGAAGCACACTAGCTTTCGGAGCATCGCTCCTTCATCAGGTGACTACCACCTGATGAAGGAGCGTCGCTCCAAAAGCTAGTGTGCTTCCAATTAAACCTGTTGGACTATAACCTGGTGTTGTGTGATTTTTAATCATTGTGTCATCTGCAAACTTGCTGATCAAACCAACAGTGCCCTCTTCCAGATCATTTATGTATATCACATACAACAGTGGCCCCAACACTGACTCCTGTGGAACACCACTGGTCACCTTTCTCCATTTTGAGAAACTCCCTTCAACTACTACTCGCTGTCTCCTGCTACTCAACCAGTTCTTTATCCACCTAGCTAGAACACCCTGCACACCATGTGACTTCACTTTCTCCATTAGTCTACCATGGGGAACCTTATCCAACGCCTTACTAAAGTCCATGTATATGACATCAACAGCCCTTCCTTCATCTAACAACTTGGTCACTTCTTCGAAGTTGGTAAGTTGGTAAGGCACTATCTCCCCCGTACAAGATCATGTTGCCTATCACTAATAAGCTCATTCTTTTCTAAATATGAATAGATCCTATCTCTCAGTACTCTCTCCAGCAACTTCCCTACCACCGACATCAGGCTCACTGGTCTGTAGTTACCTAGAATATCCCTACTCCCCTTCTTGTACAGGGGGACAACATGAGCAACCCTCCCATCCTCCGGCACCTCATCTGTGTTTAGTGCATAGATCTCTCAAAGTTGCCACTTAAGTGGAAAGGATTGTTAAGAAAGCATATGGTGTTTTGGCTTTCATTAACAGGGGGATCGAGTTTAAGAGCTGCAAGGTTTTGCTGCAGCTCTACAAGTCCCTGGTGAGACCACATTTGGGATATTGTGTCCACTTCTGGTCGCCCTATTATAGGAAAGATACAGAGGCTTTGGGCAGGGTGCAAAGAAGGTTTCCCAGGATGCTGCCTGGACTGAAGCTTGCCTTATGAAGAGAGGTTGACTAAGCTCGGACTTTTCTCTCTGGAAAGAAGGAGGAAGAGAGATGGCCTGATTGAGGTGCACAACATAATGAGAGGGATAGATAGAATCAATAGCCAGAGCCTTTTTCCCAGGGCAGGACTGACTGCCACAAGGGGTCATAGTTTTAAGGTGTTAGGAGAAAGATATAAAGGAGACATCAGAGGTAGGTTCTTTATGCAGAGAGTTGTGAATGCATGGAACGTGTTCCCAGCTGTGATGGTGATGGAAGCAGAGCCTTTAGGGACATTTAAGTGAATGCTGGATGTGCACATGGACAGCAGTGAATTGAGGGATGCGTAGGTTAGGTTATTTTATTTTAGATTAGGATTAATCCTTGACACAACATTGTTGGCTGGAGTGCCTGTTCGGTGTTGTACTTTTCTGTGTTCTATGTTCATATGTTTTATGTTCTCTCAACATGAAGGCCAACATACCATTTACCTTCTCCAGCACCTGCTGTATCTGCAATGCTTACTCTCAGTGACTGGTGCACCTAATACCTCAGTTTGATTGCACCTCCCCCTGCCTTCCTATGTTTGCTATTGGAGTGCAGAACCTCATTATCCACATCATGCATTGTTTTACATTAATTTGCTCACTCATTCAGTTAGTCTAAATCACAGAGCAGCATTTCTGCATCCTCCTCACAGCTCAGCCTCCCACCCAGCTTTGTCTTGAAGAGAGAAACTACTCCTGCTTTGTAAATGGAGTTAAGGTAATCTGAGAAAAGATCAAAGGAACAGATGTCGGGTTTCTCATACTCAGAAAGTAAGGTGGCTTTGGAAGAAGCTGTGACCATTCTGCAGATAAGGAATGGAGAATAGTTTGGAAGGTGAAACAACGATAAAGGTAAGGCGAATAGCAAAGAAGTTAGAGGTGGAATTTCCTTCAAAATAAATGGGGATTGGTGGTAATACAAGAGAGATATGGCTACTCCAAACAGTCACTGATAACGGCTTAGAGTCATAGGGATGTACAGCATGGAAACAGACCGTTTGGTCCAACCTGTCCATGCCAACCAGATATCCCTACCCAAACTAGTCCCACCTGCCAGCACCCGGCCCATATCCCTCCAAGCCCTTCCTATTCATATACCCATCCAAATACCTCTTAAATGTTGGAATTGTACCAGCCTCCACCACTTCCTCTAGCAGCTCATTCCATACACGTATCACCCTCTGCGTGAAAAAGTTGCCCCTTAGGACTCTTTTATATCTTTCCCCTCTCACCCTAAACCTATGCCCTCTAGTTCTGGACTCCCCGACCCCAGGGAAAAGACTTTGCCTATTTACCCTATCCATACCCTTCATAATTTTGTAAACCTCACCCCTCAGCCTCTGACGCTCCAGGGAAAACAGCTCCAGCCTGTTCAGCCTCTACCTATAGCTCAAATCCTCCAAACCTGGCAACATCCTTGTAAATCTTTTCTGAACCCTTTCAAGTTTCACAACATCTTTCCGATAGGAAGGAGACCAGAATTGCAATATTCCAACAGTGGCCTCACCAATGTCCTGTCCAGCTTCAACATGACCTCCCAACTCCTGTACTCAGTACTCTGACCAATAAAGGAAAGCATACCAAATGCCTTCTTCACTATTCTGCTAAGATTTGCTTTCCCAAAATGCAGCACCTTCCATTTATCTGAATTAAACTCCATCTGCCACTTTTCAGCCCATTGGCCCATCTGGTCCAGATCCTGTTGTAATCTGAGGTAACCCTCTTTGCTGTCCACTACACCTCCAATTTTGATGTCATCTGCAAACTTACTAACTGTACCTCTTACGCTCGCATCCAAATCATTCACATAAATACAAAAAATAGAGGATCTAGCACCGATCCTTGTGGCACTCCACTGATCACAGGCCTCCAGTCTGAAAAACAGCCCTCCACCACCATCCTCTGTCTTCTACCTTTGAGCCAGTTCTGTGTTCAAATGGCTAGTTCCCCCTGTATTCCATGAGATCTAACCTTGCTAAGCAGTTTCCCATGGGAACCTTGTCAAACACCTTACTGAAGTCCATATAGATCACATCTACTGCTCTGCCCTCATCAATGCTCATTGTTACATTTTCAAAAAACCCAATCAAGTTTGTGAGACATGATTTCCCATGCACAAAGCCGTGTTGACTATCCCTAATCAGTTCTTGCCTTTCCAAATACATGTACATCCTATCCCTCAGGATTCCCTCCAACAACCTGTCCATCACTGAGGTCAGGCTCACCGGTCTATAGTTCCCTGGTTTGTCTTTACCACCCTTCTTAAACAGTGGCACCATGTTTGCCAACCTCCAGTCTTCTGGCACCTCCCCTGTGACTATGATTTAAATATCTCAGCAAGAGACCCAGCAATCACTTCTCTAGCTTCCCACAGAGTTCTCGGGTACACCTGATCAGGTCCCGGGGATTTATCCACCTTTAACTGTTTCAAAGACATCCAGCACTTCCTCCTCTGTAATCTGAACATTTTGCAAGATGTCACCATCTATTTCCTTACAGTCTATATCTTCCATATCCTTTTCCACAGTAAATACTGATACAAAATATTCATTTAGTATCTCCCCCATTTTCTGTGGCTCCACACAAAGGCCGCTTTGCTGATCTTTGAGGGGCCCTATTCTCTCCCTAGTTAACCTTTTGTCCTTAATATATTTGTCCCTTTGGATTCTCCTTAATTCTATTTGCCAAAGCTATCTCATGTCCCATTTTTGCCCTCCTGATTTCCCTCTTAAGTATACTCCTACTCCCTTTATACTCTTCTGAGGATTCATTCAATCTATCCTGTCTATGCCTGACATATGCTTCCTTCTTTTTCTTAACCAAACCCTCAATTTCTTTAGTCATCCAGCATTCCCTATACCTAGCAGCCTTCCCTTTCACCCTAACAGGAATATACTTTCTCTGGATTCTCGTTATCTCATTTCGGAAGGCATCCCATTTTCCAGCCATCCCTTTACCTGCGAACATCTGTCTTCAATCAGCTTTTGAAATTGGCCTTTCTCCAGTTTAGAACTTCAACTTTTAGATCTGGTCTATCCTTTTCCGTCACTATTTTAAAACGAGTAGAATTATGGTCACTGGCTCCAAAGTGCTCCCCCACTGACACCTCAGTCACCTGCCCTGCCTTATTTCCAAAGAGTAGGTCACATTTTGCACCTTCTCTAGTAGGTACATTCACATACTTTCTCTATTTAAACGCGCAGGCGAGTAACCCGAGGCACTTCGGCAGAAGAGCCTCCCACCCGCCCTCCTCCTCTAACCTAAATAATAAGACCCGTTGCGGCAAGCAGGTAAGTGCTGCGTTTTGCTTGTTTGGTTTCTTTACATTTAGTTTTTTTTTAAAGAAAGCTAGCTTTTTAGAGGGATGGCAGTGCAGGCAGTGCAATGTTCCTCTTGCAACATGTATGAGGTGAGGGAACATAGAACATAGAACATAGAAAGATACAGCGCAGTACAGGCCCTTCGGCCCTCGATGTTGCGCCGACCGAATCCTACCTAACCTACACTAGCCCAATAACTTCCAAATGCCTATCCAATGCCCGCTTAAATGACCATAAAGAAGGAGAGTTCACCACTGCTACTGGCAGGGCATTCCATGAACTCACAACCCGCTGTGTAAAGAATCTACCCCTAACATCTGTCCTATACCTACCACCCCTTAATTTAAAGCTGTGTCCCCTAGTAACACCTGACTCCATTAGCGGTAAAAGGTTCTCAGTGTCGACCCTATCTAAACCCCTAATCATCTTATACACCTCTATCAAATCTCCCCTAAACCTTCTCTTCTCCAATGAGAACAGCCCCAAGTGCCTCAGCCTTTCCTCATAAGATTTTCCTACTATTCCAGGCAACATCCTGGTAAACCTCCTCTGCACTCGTTCCAATGCCTCCACATCCTTCCTATAGTATGGCGACCAAAACTGCACACAATACTCCAGATGAGGCCGCACCAGAGTCTTATACAGTTGCAACATGACCTCAGGACTCCGGAACTCAATTCCTCTACCAATAAAGCCCAGTACACCATATGCCTTCCTCACAGCACTATTTACCTGGGTGGCAACTTTCAGAGATCTGTGTACATGGACACCAAGATCCCTCTGCTCATCCACACTACCAAGTAGCCTACCATTATCCCAGTAATCCATCATCTTGTTACTCCTACCAAAGTGAATGACTTCACACTTAGCTACATTGAATTCCATTTGCCACATTTCTGCCCAGCTCTGCAACCTATCTATATCCCGCTGTAACCTACCACTTCCTTCCTCACTATCCACAACTCCATTGACTTTTGTGTCATCCGCAAACTTGCTTACCCAGCTTTCAAGCCCTTCCTCTAGATCATTTATAAAGATAACAAAAAGCAATGGTCCCAAAACAGATCCTTGTGGTACACCGCTAGTAACTGCACTCCAAGATGAACTTAGTCCATCAACTACTACCCTCTGTCTCCTTCCAGCCAGCCAATTCCTAATCCAAACCTCTAATGTATCCTCAATGCCATACCTCCGTAGTTTTAGCATTAGCCTACCATGGGGAACCTTATCGAACGCCTTACTAAAATCCATATACACAACATCTACTGCTTTATCCTCGTCCACTTCCTTAGTCACCTTCTCAAAGAACTCAAAGAAGCCATTAGCATCCCTGCTGAGTACACTTGCAAGAAGTGCACCCATCTCCAGCTCCTCCAAGCCCGTGTTAGGGAACTGGAGCTGGATTTAGATGAACTGCGGATCATTCGGGAGGCAGAGAGGGTCATAGATCAGAGCTTTAGGGAAGTAGTTACTCCGAAAGTTCAAGATAGATGGGTGACAGTGAGGGGGAGTGGGAGGAGGAAGCCAGTGCAGAGACCCCCTGCGGTCATTCCCCTCAAGAACAAGTATACCGTTTTGGATACTTGTGGGGGGGATGACTTACCAGGGGCAAGCAACGAGGTTCAGGCCTCTGGCACAGAGCCTGGCCCCGTTGCTCAGAAGGGAAGGGTGGAGAAAGGTAGAGCGATAGTTCTTGGGGACTCGATAGTGAGGGGTATAGACAGACAGTTTTGTGGGGGCGACAGTGACTCACGTTTGGTATGTTGCCTCCCAGGTGCAAGGGTACGTGATGTCGCTGATCGTGTTTTCCGGGTCCTTAAGGGGGAGGGGGAGCAGCCTCAGATCGTGGTCCACGTTGGCACCAACGATATAGGTAGGAAGAGGGGTGAGGGTGTCAGACAGGCTTTCAGGGAGCTAGGTTGGAAGCTCAGAGTTAGAACAAACAGAGTTGTGGTCTCTGGTTTGTTACCCGTGCCACGTGATAGAGAGTCGAGGAATAGGGAGAGAGAGCAGTTAAATGCGTGGCTACAGGGATGGTGCAGGACGGAGGGATTCCGGTTTCTGGACAACTGGGGTTCTTTCTGGGGAAGGTGGGACTTCTATAAAAAGGATGGTCTACACCTGAACCTGAGGGGCACCAGTATCCTTGGGGGGAGGTTTGCTAGTGCTCTTTGGGAGTGTTTAAACTAACTCCGCCGGGGCATGGGAACCTGGACTGTAGCTTTAGGGTACAGGACCTTGAGTGTAGGGAGGTTATGAATAATGCAGCGATCTCGAAAGAGGGTGCCTGTAAACAGAAGGGTGGATTGAAGTGTGTATACTTCAATGCCAGAAGTATAAGAAATAAGGTAGGTGAACTTGCAGCGTGGGTTGGTACCTGGGACTTCGATGTTGTGGCCATTACAGAGACGTGGGTAGAACAGGGACAAGAATGGCTGTTGCAGGTTCCAGGGTTTAAATGTTTTAGTAGGATCAGACATGGGGGTAAAAAAGGGGGAGGTGTGGCATTACTTGTCAAAGATAGTATTACAGCAGTGGAATGGACGATGGAAGAGGACTTGCCATCTGAGGTAGTTTGGGCTGAGGTTAGAAATAGGAAAGGTGAGGTCACCCTGTTAGGTGTTTTCTACAGGCCTCCTAATAGTCCTAGAGAAGTAGAGGATAATATTGCGAGGATGATTCAGGAAAAGAGTGAAAGTAGCAGGGTGGTTGTTATGGGGGACTTTAACTTCCCAGATATTGACTGGGAGAGCTATAGCTCGAGTTCATTAGATGGGTCGCTGTTTGTCCAATGTGTGCAGGAGGGTTTCCTGACACAATATGTAGACAGGCCAACAAGAGGTGAGGCTATACTGGATTTGGTTCTAGGTAATGAACCAGGCCAGGTGTTAGACTTGGAGGTAGGTGAGCACTTCGGGGACAGTGACCACAACTCGGTGACTTTTACTTTAGTCATGGAGAGGGATAAGTGTGCGCCGCAGGGCAAGAGTTATAGCTGGGGGCAGGGAAATTATGATGCAGTGAGGCATGACTTAGGATGTGTGGATTGGAAAAACAGGCTTCAAGAGAAGAACACTAATGAGATGTGGGGATTGTTCAAGGAGCAGCTACTACGTGTCCTCGATAAGTATGTACCAGTCAGGCATGGTGTAAAGGGCCTTGTGAGGCAGCCGTGGTTTAGTAAGGAATTGGAATCCCTTGTGAAAGGGAAGAAGGCGGCATATGTAAAGATGAGGCGTGAAGGTTCAGTTGGGGCGATAGAGAGTTATAAGGTAGCCAGGAAGGATCTAAAGAGAGAGCTAAGAGAAGCGAGAAGGGAACATGAAAAGTCTTTAGCTGGTAGGATTAGGGAAAACCCAAAGGCTTTCTATAGGTATGTCAGGAATAAAAGGATGACTAGGGTAGGTATCGGTCCAGTCAAGGATAGTAGTGGGAAGTTGTGTGTGGAGGCGCAGGAGATTGGAGAGACACTAAATCAATACTTTTCATCAGTATTCACTCAGGAACAGGACACTGTTGCTGATGTGAATATGGAGTCACAAATGATTAGAATAGATGGCCTGGAAATATGCAGGGAAGAGGTTCTGGGAATATTGGAAAGGATGAAAATAGATAAGTCTCCTGGGCCTGATGGCATTTACCCTAGGATCCTATGGGAAGCTAGGGAGGAGATAGCAGAGCCATTGGCCTGGATTTTTATGTCGTCATTGTCAACGGGAATAGTACCAGAGGACTGGAGGATAGCGAATGTGGTCCCCTTGTTCAAGAAAGGGAGTAGGGATAGCCCTAGTAACTATAGGCCAGTGAGTCTGACTTCAGTGGTGGGCAAAGTCTTAGAGAGAATGGTAAGGGATAAGATTTATGAACATCTGGATAGGAATAACGTGATCAAGGATAGCCAGCATGGTTTTGTGAAGGGCAGGTCGTGCCTCACAAACCTTATTGAGTTCTTTGAGAAGGTGACTAAGGAAGTGGACTAGGGTAAAGCAGTAGATGTTGTGTATATGGATTTTAGTAAGGCGTTCGATAAGGTTCCCCATGGTAGGCTAATGCTAAAACTACGGAGGTATGGCATTGAGGATACATTAGAGGTTTGGATTAGGAATTGGCTGGCTGGAAGGAGACAGAGGGTAGTAGTTGATGGACTAAGTTCATCTTGGAGCGCAGTTACTAGCGGTGTTCCACAAGGATCTGTTTTGGGACCATTGCTTTTTGTTATCTTTATAAATGATCTAGAGGAAGGGCTTGAAAGCTGGGTAAGCAAGTTTGCGGATGACACAAAAGTCGGTGGAGTTGTGGATAGTGAGGAAGGAAGTGGTGGGTTACAGCGGGATATAGATAAGTTGCAGAGCTGGGCAGAAAGGTGGCAAATGGAATTCAATGTAGCTAAGTGTGAAGTCATTCACTTTGGTAGGAGTAACAAGAAGATGGATTACTGGGATAATGGTAGGCTACTTGGTAGTGTGGATGAGCAGAGGGATCTTGGTGTCCATGTACACAGATCTCTGAAAGTTGCCACCCAGGTAAATAGTGCTGTGAGGAAGGCATATGGTGTACTGGGCTTTATTGGTAGAGGAATTGAGTTCCGGAGTCCTGAGGTCATGTTGCAGTTGTATAAGACTCTGGTGCGGCCTCATCTGGAGTATTGTGTGCAGTTTTGGTCGCCATACTATAGGAAGGATGTGGAGGCATTGGAACGAGTGCAGAGGAGGTTTACCAGGATGTTGCCTGGAATGGTAGGAAAATCTTACGAGGAAAGGCTGAGGCACTTGGGGCTGTTCTCATTGGAGAAGAGAAGGTTTAGGGGAGATTTGATAGAGGTGTATAAGATGATTAGGGGTTTAGATAGGGTCGACACTGAGAACCTTTTACCGCTAATGGAGTCAGGTGTTACTAGGGGACACAGCTTTAAATTAAGGGGTGGTAGGTATAGGACAGATGTTAGGGGTAGATTCTTTACTCAGCGGGTTGTGAGTTCATGGAATGCCCTGCCAGTAGCAGTGGTGAACTCTCCTTCTTTATGGTCATTTAAGCGGGCATTGGATAGGCATTTGGAAGTTATTGGGCTAGTGTAGGTTAGGTAGGATTCGGTCGGCGCAACATCGAGGGCCGAAGGGCCTGTACTGCGCTGTATCTTTCTATGTTCTATGTTCTATGTTCTATGTTCTATGTCTTGTACACACTTAAGAAATTCTTCTCCATCTAAACCTTTAACACAATGGCAGTCCCAGTCCATTTTTGGAAAGTTAAAATCTCCTACTATAACTACCCTAATATTCTTACAGATAGCTGAGATCTCCTTACAAATTTGTTTCTCAATTTTCCTCTGACTATTAGGGGGTCTATAATACAATCTCAATAAGGTGATCATCCTTTCTTATTTCTCAGTTCCACCCAAATAACTTCCCTGGATGTATTTCCGGGAATATCCTCCCCTCAGTACAGCTGTAATGCTATCCCTTACCAAAAATGCCACTCCCCCTCCTCTCTTGCCTCCCTTTCTATCCTTCCTGTAGCATTTGTATCCTGGAACGTTAAGCTGCCAGTCCTGCCCATCCCTGAGCTGTGTTGGAGGTTTATAAAAATCATGAGGGGAGTGGATAGGTTAAATAGACAAGGTCTTTTCCCTGGGGTGGGGGAGTCCAGAACTAGAGGGCACAGGTTTAGGGTGAGAGGGAAATGATATAAAATGGACCTAAGGGGCAACTTCTTCCCACAAAGGGTGGTGCGTGTATGGAATGACTTGACAGAGGAAGTGGTGGAGGCTAGTACAATAACAACATTTAAAAGACATCTGGAATGGTATATGAACAGGAAGGGTCTAGAGGGATATGGGTCAAGTGCTGGCAAATGGGATTGGATTAGTTCAGGATATCTGGTCAGCATGGACAAGTTGGACTGAAGGGTCTGTTTCTGTGCTGAATGACTCTGTAACAGGGTTTTTCTTGTTTGATTTTACTTGGATTGAGGAGCGAATGGTATCATGGGAACTGTCACTCCAAAAGGGAGGAGTGATGGAATGAAAGATGTGATGTCATGAGAGATGTGACGTAATGAGAGATGTGACGTAATGAGAGATGTGACGTAATGAGAGATGCGATGTAATGAGAGATGTGATGTAATGAGAGATGTGACGTAATGAGAGATGTGACGTAATGAGAGATGTGACGTAATGAGAGATGCGATGTAATGAGAGATGCGATGTAATGAGAGATACGACGTAATCAGAGATGCGATGTAATGAGAGATGTGACGTAATGAGAGATGTGACGTAATGCCAATGCTGACAGCCACATGCCATGATTAAAGATGTCAGGTTCTCTGGCTTATCCTGATTACTTGCCTGAAGCAATGACAATGTGTGACTCCTCCCCTTCGCCCATGGAATTTTGCAGGCAGTCACAAATCTCAACAGGACTTTGCAAATTACTTGGTTCTTTCAGGAACAACTTGAAACATGTTATTTCACATGATAGCATCACTTTTGTTAAACAGTACATTGGAAGCCATTCCAATAAAGGAGGGGAAGATTTTGACTCCCCTTTTAACTCGTGTTTTCATTCCCTCTGGCTGTATTCACTCCTTCTGTTATTTAGTTATTGCTGCTCTCTCATTCTATTTATGTTTTATCTCTCTTTCTGTGGTCAGTTTTAACCTTCTAGGATCAGAGGGCACAGTCTCAGAATAAAGGGGCACTAGTTTCAGACTGAGATGAGGAGGAATTTCTGCTCTCAGAGGGTTGTGAATCTTTGGAACTCCTTGTCACAGAGAGCTGTGGGGGCAGAGTGCTTGTGTATATTTAAGGCTGAGATAGATTCTTGATTCATCGTGGAATCAAGGGTTACAGGGAAAGGGCAGTGTAGAGATTGTAGTGAGGTCCGCTGGGTGGACCTTAGAAAATCTGAGTTCCCTGGTTGAAGCTGTTTACCTGATCCAATCAAGGAGCCCTGGCTGACAGATAAGAACAAGCGTGTCAGAGGTTCTGTTCCCTCTGAGAGCTGGCTCTGGGGGAGCTGGATCACTGTCAAGGCCTCTCCCCATGTAAATAAAGAGGGACTTGATGACGAGATCTTGGCCTCTGTGAGGTTATTCCAGGGCAGGAAAGTGGACATGAGCCATGATCCTATTGAATGACAGAGCAGGCTTGATGGAACGAATGGCCTACTTTGTTCCTGTTTCTTATGGTCTTTGTAACCCTGAGTGTGTTTTAGGAAGGTTCATTGCAAACTGCCCAGATTTTAACAGCCCATTCAGCCTTTCTTATTCCTACTGGATGAGGTGGATTAACGTCGACTACTCTTTCCCTTTCACTCTCACATTCCCTTACCATTTTTTTCTTATTCTTTCTCTCACTTTCTCTCTCTGTCGATCTTTCTCTCTCTCTCTTAATCATTCCCTCTTTCCCTTTCCAGACTTTTTCTTTCTTTTCCTTTCCATTCTTACTCCCTTTGTTCTGATATCCCACCTGCGTGTTATCGAAAAGTGAATGGAATTGAATGGAATAACTTGGGGAGAATGAAAACGTGGGTTCAATCTCAAATAACAAACCTCAACATTTGAGCTTTGCAAATATTTTTAAATCCTAGACGAGCCTCCCCACACCGCCATGTCTTTGTTACACTCCTAATGGAAGGAATGCGTTGTTAAGCCCAAGAGGTAATAATATCCACCAAATCACAATGGTCGCCAAATTACTTTCGTTTTATGATTATTTTAGGACAAAATCAAGTCTCCCAGCAGGTTTGATCAGGAAATAAAAATATATTTATCGTGAACAAACTTAATCTTTAACCAAATACCCTTAATGGTAAGGTCTGAGGGAGTGTTGCTGAACAAAGAGCCCTTGGAGTGCAGGTTCATAGCTCCTTGAAAGTGAAGTCGCAGGTAGATAGGATAGTGAAGGAGGCATTTGGTATGCTTTCCTTTATCGGTCAGTGTTTTGAGCACAGGGGTTGGGAGGTCATGTTGCAGCTGAACATTGGTTAGAGCACTTTTGAAATATTGCGTGCAATTCTGGTCTCCTTCCTATCGGAAGAATGTTGTGAAACTTGAAAGGGTTCAGAAAAGATTTACAAGGATGTTGCCAGGGTTGGAGGATCTGAGCTACAGGGAGCGGCTGAACAGGCTGGGGCTGTTTTCTCAGGAGTGTCGGAGGCTGAGGGGTGACCTTCTACAGGTTTATAAAATCATGAAGGGCATGGATAGGATAAATAGACAAAGTCTCTTCCCTGGGGTGGGGGAGTCCAGAACTAGGCGGCATAGGTTTAGGGTGAGAGGGGAAAGATGTAAAAGAGGCCAAAGGGGCAACCTTTTCACACAGAGGGTGGTACGTGTGTGGAATGAGCTGCCAGAGGAAGTAGTGGAGGTGGGTAGATTTGCAACATTTAAGAGACATTTGGATGTGTATATGAATAGGAAGGGTTTGGAGGGATATGGGCCGGGTGCTGGCAGGTGGGACTAGGTTAGGTTGGGATATCTGGTTGGCATGGACAGGTTAGACTGAAGGGTCTGTTTCCATGCTGTACATCTCTATGACTCTATGACTTTAAGTGGCAAAATGTGTTAACTGTTACTGTTCAATCTTAAACCAGAAATAAAGAAAAATCAAAAATAGGAGCAGGAGTAGGCCATTCGGCCCTTCGAGCCTGCTCAGCCATTCAATAAGATTACAGCTGATTATCCAACTCAATTCCCTAGTCCTGCTTTCCAGACACACCCTTCCATCCCTTTAGCTCTGAGCACTGTATCTAACTCCTCCTTGAAAACTTTCAATGTTTTGACCTTAACCACTTTCTGTGGCAGAGAATTCTGGAGGCTCCCCACTCTCTGGATGAAGAGAATGTCCTACCCCAGGTTCCGGGCTCTTTCATCATGAGGAACATCTTTGCTGTGTTTACCCTGTCTTGTCCTGTTGAAATGTTATAGATTTTTTTAAGAAATCTCCTCTCCAAACTCCAGTGGATATAGTCCTAACCGATTCAATCCCTCTTCATACATCAATCCTGCCATCTCAGGAATCATTCTGGGAGAAAGTGAGGAATGAGGATACTGGAGAGCCAGAGTTGAAAAGTGTAGTGCTGGAAAAGCACAGCAGCTCAGGCAGCATCCGAGGAACAGGAGAATTGATGTTTCAGGCATAAGCCCTTCATCAGGAGATCCAGTTCGATCAGGCCTTAGATTAGAGGTGACAGCTTTGCATTTTAGGGTGGGCCAAAGTAGTCCAAGCATTGAAGAGTGGATCTTTTCAGAAATACAGCTCCCTAAATACAAGCAGGAGAGAGTCAGCAGATTCTGTCACTCAATGTGGCTGTTCCTTAATCCAACCATCGTTACTCCATGTCTCATAACCTAAGTGAGCTGCAAAATTGTTTTCATCATAATTTAAGATTATAATAAATTAATTATACAATTAATTATGGACATTTTCTGAGTGAAACTCTCTCATGATACCTTGTGCATCTATATGGATGAGGGCAGCAGATACAAAGGAGCACCACTATCTGCAAGTTCCCATCATCATCCTGACTTGGCAATATATGTCACCTCTTGTGAATAATTTTTTAAAAACTGACTATGTGATTGTGATTTGCACCAGTGTCAAGGGGAAGGAGTTATTCCTGAATTTTCTATTGGATTTATTAGTCATAATCCTTATATAGATGTCCCCTTGTTCTGGTATCTGCTGAAAGTGGAAACATGTTTGCACATACATTCATGAGATGGCTGCGCCATCAGTTATTGTCCGTCCTTAGTTGCCCCTTGAGAAGGTGGTGGTGAGCTGCTTTCTCAAAATGCCGCTGTCCGTGTGTTTTAGGTTGACCCATAATGCCGTTAGGGAGGGAATTCCAGGATTTTGACTCAGTGATACTGAAGGAGCGGCAATATATTTCCAAGTCAGGATGGTGAGTGGCTTGGAGGGGAACTTGCTGGGTGATGGTGTTCCCAGTATCTGCTGCCCTTGTCCTTCTAGATGGGAGGAGTCGTGGGTTTGGAAGATGCTGTCTTGAGGAGTCTTGATAATTCTCTCTCTGACTACCTCGGCAAATCCGGCCAGAATTTTGCAAATCTCCCTGTGATCACCACCTGCCATTTCTCTTCCAGAATATTCAATCTTCTCCTGCTTGCTCTATCCTTTCAATTCTGGGATTGTCCTTGGGAATCCTTTTGTTTCCACCTGTTCCTGACCCACAAAGTTAAAAGTGCTACATAAATGCAAGTTTCTGAGTGTACAGCACTGACTCTTGCTTCTCTCTCACTGTTTTTAATATCATCCTCATACATTCCATTTACTCGCTGCTTTAATCACCCTCACGTCTTTCCATTGTTTCGCCCACTATCCGGCAGTGATCATTTTTGTAATTACCTCAAATCTTCAGCATTGGTGTTGTTCTGAATCATTCCTGCCATTATCCACCTCTCTGTGACGTTGGGCAGTACATTTAGCATGACACGTATTACCCCAGTTCCTCGTCACTCTCGTTAGTCCCGCTAAGTGCTCATTTATCGACCTATTTGTCACACTCATGAAAGAACTGACCCTTGAAAGATTAGCCTCTGTGAATATTGAGAGACAAGCTGTATATTTCTAGTACCTCTGGCTTTAAACTCGGATTAATTGAGCCAGTAAATCTCAGATCCGCAGATGCACAGGATCACATAGAGACTCTTGTTATTAATCTCCATCCTTCCTGATAAAGTACAGACCTGCCTTCATAGATCACCTTTAGCCAATTCACAAAGCTCTTAACAGCAAGTTTTTGAAAAAATTATGTACTTGATGAGGGAGTCGCTGCACTCATTGCCCCTTGAGAAGGTGGGGGGGTGGGGGGGGGTGGTGAGTGTCAGTTTTGCTCATGATTTGGATGCGAGCATAAGAGGTACAGTTAATAAGTTTGCTGATGACACCAAAATTGGAGGTGTAGTGGACAGCAAAGTGGGTTACCTCAGATTACAACAGGATCTGGACCAGATGGGCCAATGGGCTGAGAATTGGCAGATGGAGTTTAATTCAAATAAATGCGAGGTGCTGCATTTTGGGAAAGCAAATCTTAGCAGGACTTATACACTTAACGATAAGGTCCTATGGAGTGTTGCTGAACAAAGAGACCTTGGAGTGCAGTTTCATAGCTCCTTGAAAATGGAGTTGCAGGTAGATAGGATAGTGAAGAAGGTGTTTGGTATGCTTCCCTTTATTGGTCAGAGTATTGAGTACAGGGGTTAGGAGGTCATGTTGCTGCTGTACAGGCCATTGGTTAGGCCACTGTTGGAATATTGCGTGCAATTCTGGTCTCCTTCCTATCGGAAAGGTGTTGTGAAACTTGAAAGGGTTCAGAAAAGGTTTACAAGGATGTTGCCAGTGTTGGAGGATGAGCTACAGGGAGAGGCTGAACAGGCTGGGGCTGTTTTCCCTGGAGCGTCGGAACTGGGGTGATCTTACAGAGGTTTACAAAATTATGAGGGGCATGGATAGGATAAATAGGCAAAGTCTTTTCCCTGGGGTTGGGGAGTCCAGAACTAGAGGGCATAGGTTTAGGGTGAGAGGGGAAAGCTATGAAAGAGACTTGCATGGCAACTTCTTCCACAGAGGGTGGTACATGTATGGAATGAACTGCCAGAGGAAGTGGTGGAGGCTGATACAATTGGAACATTTAAGAGACATTTGGATGGGTATATGAATAGGAAGGGTTTGGAGGGATATGGGCCGGGTGCTGGCAGGTGGGACTAGGTTGGGTTGGGATATTGGCATGGATGGGTTGGACTGAAGGGTCTGTTTCCATGCTGTACATATCTATGATTCTATGACTCTCTAACTGCTGCAGCCTATGTTGTCCAGGTGTTCTGTCTCCAGCAGATGCCTCAAGGCGCTTGAGCAGTCCCACCAATGCTGCATGTGCAAGACCCTGTGAATCTCCTGGGAAGACAGACGCACCAAAACCAGCATCCTCCACCGGGCCAACATCCCCAACATTGAGGCACTGACCCCCACCCACGACCGGCTGCGATGGGCTGGCACATCGTCCCCATGACCGACACGAGACTTCCCAAGCAGGTGCTCTACTCCCAGCTCCGAAACAGCAGGCAAGCCTCAGGTGGGACAGAGGAAGTGATTCAGTGATACCCAAAGGCCTCACTGGAGGAGTGCGGCATTCCCATGGACACCTGGGAATCACTGGGCCAAGACCACCCAAAGTGGAGGAAGTGCATCCAGAAAGGCGTTGAGCTCCTCAAGCCTTGCCATGAGGAAAAAGCAGAAGCCGGGGGGCAAACAGCATAAGGAGCATGTTGCCACACCAACATCTCTCCCAAGTCTAACAGAGTCTGTGGTAGCAGCATCGGTCAGTACAGTCGCCTACAGACTCACCGTGAGAGTGGGAGAGAGTCATCTTTGGGTAGGAGGGACCACCAGTGATGTACAGGTGGAACTCCCATTAATCTGTTGGCCTTGTCCATCTAGATGGAAATGGTCATGGTGCTGCCTGAGGATCTTTGGTGAATTTCTGCAATGTGTCTTGTAAGTGGTACACACTGCTGATACTGAGCGTCAGTGATGGACGGAGTGGATGTTTGTGGATGTGATGCCAATCAACTGGGCTGCTTTGTCCTGGAAGGTGTCAAGCTTCTTGAATGTTGTTGGAGTTGCCCCCATCCAGGCAAGTGGGGAGTATTCCATCATACTCCTGACTTGCGCCTTGTAGATGGTGGACAGGCTTTGGGGAACCTTCAGATTTCTGTGGTAGGGTCACTTGACCTGAAACGTTAAGTCTGACTTCTCTGACAAATAATTCTATGGGCGGCAGGGTGGCTCAGTAGTTAGCACTGCTGCCTCACAGCACTAGGGCCTGGGTTCTATCCCAGCCTCGGGTGACTGTCTGTGTGGAGTTTGCACATTATCCCTGTGTCTGCGTGGGTTTCCTCCCACAATCACGAAGATGTGCAGGTTAGGTGAACTGACCGTGCTAAATTGCTCATAGTGTTCAGGAATGTGTAGGTCAGGTGTAAATGTAGAGTAGTAGGGGAATGGGTCTGGGTGGGTCATTCTTTGGAAGGTCGGTGTGGACTTGTTGGGCTGAAGGGCCTGTTTCCACACTGTACGGATTCTATATAAAAGATGCTGCCATGCCTGCTGAGCCTTTCCAGCGATTTCTGGTTTTGTTTGGGAAAGCTTAGTTGGGTTTGTTTATCTTCTAGCCTTCTGGATTCCACACTGAACCTCAGATCATAAAACCCATGTCCCCCATTTTGATAGTTTTCTCCTTCCCTCCTGTTGGACAGTATGGTGGTTTCTCTTTCAGTGAGGGCTCACTTTTAATCTGCTATTTACACCTACTCTGACCAACACGTCGCTCCTTCTCTGCAAACATGAGGATGCACTTTGCCTTTTGTTCAATGACACTCTTGGTCCCTAATTGCCTTTGCCCTGTAACCCCTCCTTTTCTCCCACCTGCCCCTCTCCCTCTCCCTCTCCCTCTCCCTCTCCCTCTCCCAAAGGCACAATAAAATCTCATTTATCCACCTCTTGTCTGTTCTGAAGAAGAGTCATTATTGAACTCAAACTGTCAACTCTGTTTGTCCCTCCACTGATGTTGCCAGACCTGCTGGGATTCTTCATAGACATATAGGAGCAGGTGCAGGCCATTCAACCCATCAAACCAATAATAGACCACAGCTGATCAAACATTTTCGTGCCTTATTAATAAACATTTAGAGGATGTGGATGTCACTTGCTATTGCCTACAGGTCAGTTGAGAGTCAACCCCAATGCTATGGGTCTGGAGTCACATGTAGGCTAGACCATGCAACAGCAGTTGAGTTTGATCATGAAGGGCATTATTGAACTTGATGTGTTTTAAAGTGTGATGCTGGAAAAGCACAGCAGGTCAGGCAGCATCAGATTCCTGATGAAGGGCTTATGCCCGAAACGTCGACTTTCCTATTCCTTGGATGCTACCTAACCTGCTGTGCTTTAACCAGCAACACATTTTCAGCTGTGATCTCCAGCATCTGCAGACCTCATTTTTTACTGGGCAGTATCACAAAAAATTTAAGTTACTATGTCTCGGGGGGGTTCCCTGGTCCTCCACCACCCTGAAATGGAACAAATGACACCTCATGACAAATAACCCAGGGTTACACTTGCCCTCAGGTGGAAAAAAAATTAATAAATAATCTGTATTTCTTAAACACCTTTCCCAACCTCTGAACTTCCCAAAGGACAATAATGGAAAATGACAGAGTTAAAGAAGAACGGCAAGCAATTTTTAAAACCAAGGACTCAACTTCTTCATGTGACTAAATGTCGTATTGGTGTTTTTGATCAAGATTGTCAGAGAAACATTGAGACCATGGAGTCAGGAGGTAGGTTTGTAACAACATCTTAAAGGACAGGGAGGTTTTGTCAAGAGTGACATTGTGAGTGCTTTGGCATCCACTAGAGGGCAGCATTAGAGGCAACATTGAAACTCGGAGCAGCCTTAGGCTATTCGGCCCTTCATGCCTATCCTGCCATTCAATATGATCCTTTGTCTCAATGCCAATTCCTGCTCTCTCCCCAGTAACTCTTGATGCCTTTGATGTCTAAAAATCTATGGATCACCTATTTGAGCAAATATCTAAGTCCTGCAGCCCTCCAGAACCTTCCTCCCCTCCCCTTCCCTCTGACTCAATCCCCTCCCCCAGCCCCACTTCTTGTTGTGTATTTACTATCCTGCCTGACCATGCGCTCTCCAATGCTAAATGTTTGTCCTCAGTAAAGGACTCCATTTTGTTCCTCTGCGTCACCACTTAAGTGAATGTCAGGCATGACACAATGTTCAACTCTTCTTCCATCACCTTCACCTCCAAGCCAATTTCATTGGTAAAGAATCCTCTCCCCATCCCACAGACCCCTTTGCCCACCTGAACCCCTCCCTCTGGGCTTTTACCTGCACTTGGCCTGTTCATTCAGAACTGTCAATGTAACATTGGTCACTTCGATTTCTCTGCCTGACCCCACCCAAACCAACCTGTCTCCCCACGAATTGATTGCACTCCATTCTCTCAGATCCCACCCCTGCTTTTGTAAGGAAGCCTGCTGATAAGGGTGGTGCTGTTGTAGTCTGGCGTACTGACCTGTATATTGCAGAGAGTAAGCGCCAACTCTCAGATACCTCCCCCTATCTCCCCCAGACCTGACCCCACCATGGCACACCAAACTATTGTGTCCACAATGCTCACGAACCTCGTTTCATCTGGTGCTGTGTCCCTGTCCCCAAAGGTGATTGTCTCCCAGCCCCACACAACTCGTTCCTGCCTCCTTCCCAAAATCCATAAACAGGCCAGCCTGGCCAGACCCATTGTTTCTGCCTGCTCCTGCCCTACTGAACTCATCTCCTCCTACCTTGACCTGTTTTTCCCCTCCCCCCAGTCCAGTCCCTGCCCATGTACCTCCATGATTCCTCTGAAACTTTTTACCAGCTTCGGAATTTCTAGTTTGCAGGCTCCAGCTGCCCCCTCTTTCCTATGGAGGTGCAATCCCTTTCGACATCCACCATCCACTAGGATGGTCACGGGACTCTCTGCCTTTTCCTGGAGCCAAGGCCGAAATCGTCCCAACCCCTCCCCCCACCCCGCCACACTCCTCCACTGGGCTGAGCTCATCCTCACCCTCCACAACTTCCTTACACTTTCTTCAGGTCAGAGGGGATGGCCATGGGTTTCTGCGTCCCTCTGTGGGGGATGTGGAACACTCATTGTTTCAGTCCTATTCCGACCCCCACCCACAACTCTTTCTCTCACCTGAAATTGATTTCACTTGCTACTTCCTCCCTGCTCTCACCTTCACCTTTCCTTCCTTGACATCTCTTTTTCCATTCCTGGGGATAGATTGGCTGCCAATATCCCCAATAAACCAACTGACTCCCACAGTTATCTTGACCGTGCATCCTCACACCCAGCTCCCTGTAAATACTCTATTCCATTCTCCCAGTTCCTCCATCTCCATCACGTCTGTTCCAATGAGGCCAACTTTGATAAGGGAGCCTCAGAAATGTCCAACTTCTTCCTCAACCAAGGATTCCCCAGCTCTGTGTTGACAGGGCCCTCAGCCGAGCCCAGTTCATCTCCCACACCCCGTCTCTTCCCTCCCACAACAATAATATGGAAGCCCCTCCCCCGTCCTCACCGCCCATCCCACTAGCCTCCACGTCTAGAGGCCATTTCTGTCACACACACATTCCCCGCCCCTCCTTCTTCTGCCTTCTGCAGGGGCTGTCCACTCCCGTTTCACTCCCAACACCCTCTCCACTGCCCCTTGCCCTGCAGCCACCAAAGGTGTAGCACCCCCCCACCATGGACCCCACCATTTCCCTCCTCCCTCCTCATTATCCAAGGGCCCAAAATACCTTCCAGGTGAAGCAGCACTTTACCTGCACCTCCCACAATCTAGTCCACTGCTCTCGCTGCTCACAATGTGGTCTCCTCTCCACTGGGGGAGATGGGGTGTATACTGGGTGACCACTTCACAGAACACCTACGTTCTGCCTGCAAAAAAGCCTTTGAGCTTCCAATTGCCTATCACTTTAACACCCCACCCTGTTCCCAGGCCAACATCTCGGTCTCAGGCATGCTGCAGCATCTCATTTTCCACTTGGGAACTCGACAGCCTCTGGACTTAGTATCGAGTCTAACAATGTTAGAGCTTGAGGCGCTTTCTCCCATATCCTTTCCCTACCGTCCCATACTAGGTCTTGTTATTACATGCTTTACTATTGCATACTACCCAATATTAACCACTAACAGCCTCCATTAGCAGATATTCACTCTCCCAGGCTCATCATTATTCACTCCTTGGGCTGTCCAACTTCTCGCTCTTCAGAGTCTATCTCCACCTATTGTTTACCCCTTAACCCTCCCCTCACCCAATCCTCTGCATACAAAAAAACTTTTTAAACTCCCCATCCCACTCTGCCGAGGACATGGAGGTCCTGGGCCTCCTTCACCGCCGCTCCCTCACCACCAGACGCCTGGAGGAAGAACGCCTCATCTTCCGCCTCGGAACACTTCAACCCCAGGGCATCAATGTGGACTTCACCAGTTTCCTCATTTCCCTTTCCCCCACCTCACCCTAGTTCCAAACTTCCAGCTCAGCACTGTCACCATGACTTGTCCTACCTGCCTATCTTCTTTTCCACCTATTCACTCCACTCTCTCCTCCCTGACCTATCACCTTCATCTCCTCCCCCACTCACCCATTGTACTCTATGCTACTTTCTCCCCACCCCCACCCTCCTCTAGCTTATCTCTCCACGCTTCAGGATCTCTGCCTTTATTCCTGATGAAGGGCTTTTGCCCGAAACGTCGATTTTACTGCTCCTCAGATAATGCCTGAACTGCTGTGCTCTTCCAGCACCACTAATCCAGTATCTGATTTCCAGTATCTGCAGTCATTGGTTAATGGACAATAGGTGCAGGAGTAGGCCATTCTGCCCTTCGAGCCTGCACCACCATTCAATATGATCATGGCTGATCATCCTCAATCAGTATCCTGTTCCTGCCTTATCTCCATAACCCTTGATTCCACTATCCTTGAGAGCTCTATCCAACTCTTTCTTAAATGAATCCAGAGACTGGGCCTCCACAGCCCTCTGGGGCAGAGCATTCCACACAGCCATCACTCTCTGGGTGAAGAAGTTTCTCCTCATCTCTGTCCTAAATGGTCTACCCTGTAATTTTAAGCTGTGTCCTCTGGTTCGGCACTCACCCATCTGCGGAAACATGTTTTCTGCCTCCAGAGTATCCAATCCTTTAATAATCTTCTATGTCTCAATCATATCCCCTCTCAGTCTTCTAAACTCAAGGAATTACAAGCCCAGTTGCTCCGGTCTTTCAGTGTAAGGTAATCCTGCCATTCCAGGAATTGAGCTCGTGAACCTACGCTGCACTCCCTCAATAGCCAGGATGTCATTCCCCAAATTTGGAGACCAGAACTTTAGACTTTAGACTTTAGACTTACAGTGTGGAAACAGGCCCTTCGGCCCAACAAGTCCACACCGACCCGCCGAAGCGCAACCCACCCATACCCCTTACCTAACACTACGGGCAATTTAGCATGGCCAATTCAACTGCAGACAGTACTTCAGGTGTGGCCTCACCAGGGCCCTGTACAGCTGCAGAAGAACCTCTTTGCTTCTATACTCAATCCCTCTTGTTATGAAGGCCAGCATGCTATTAGCCGTCTTCATTACCTGCTGTACCTGCATGCTTACCTTCATTGACTGGTGTACAAGAACACCCAGATCTCTCTGTACTGCCCCTTTACCTAACTTGATTCCAGTTAGGTAGTAATCTGCCTTCCTGTTCTTGCCACCGAAGTGGATAACCATACATTTATCCACATTAAATTGCATCTGCCATGCATCTGACCACTCACCTAACTTGTCCAGGTCACCCTGTAACCTCCGAACATCCTCATCACATTTCACCCTGCCACCCAGTTTAGTATCATCAGCAAATTTGCTAATGTTATTAATAATACCATCTTCTATATCATTAATATATATTGTAAAAAGCTGCGGTCCCAGTACTGATCCCTGCAGTACCCCACTGGTCACTGCCTGCCATTCCGAAATGGAGCCGTTTATCACTACTCTTTGTTTCCTATCAGCCAACCAACTTTCAATCCAAGTTAGTACTCTGCCCCCAATACCATGCGCCCTTATTTTGCTCACTAACCTCCTATGTGGGACTTTATCAAAAGCTTTCTGAAAGTCCAGGTACACTACATCTACTGGATCTCCCTCGTCCGTCTTCAGAGTTACATCCTCAAAAAATCCCAGAAGATTAGTCAAGCATGATTTCCCCTTCATAAATCCATGCTGACTGTGACCTATCCTGTTACTACTATCCAGATGTGTTGTAATTTCATCCTTTATAATAGACTCCAGCATCTTTCCCACCACTGAGGTCAAACTAACTGGTCTATAATTTCCTGCTTTCTCTCTCCCACCTTTCTTAAAAAATGGTACAACATTAGCCATCTCCAATCCACAGGAACTGATCCCGAATCTATCGAACTCTGGAAAATAATCACCAACGCATCCACGATTTCTCGACCCACCCTGGGATATAGACCATCAGGCCCCGGAGACTTATCAACCTTCAGACCTAACAGTCTCTCCAACACCAATTCCTGGCAAATATAAATTCCCTTCAGTTCAGGTCCTTCAGCCACTGTTACCTCAGGGAGATTGCTTGTGTCTTCCCCAGTGAACACAGATCTGAAGTACCACTTCAATTCTTCTGCCATTTGTTTGTTCCCTGTAATATATTCCCCTGTTTCTGCCTTCAAAGGCCTAATTTTAGTCTTAACCATTTTTTTGTCTTTCACATACCTAAAAAAACGTTTACTATCCTCCTTTATATTATTGGCCAGTTTACCTTTGTACCTCATTTTTTTCTCTGCGTATTTCCTTCTTAGTAATCCTCTGTTGTTCTTTAAAAGCTTCCCAGCCCTCTGTTTTCCCACTTATCTTTGCTATGTTATACTTTTTCTCTTTTAACTTTATATGTTTCTTAACTTCCCTCGTCAGCCACGGTCACCCATGCCTCCTCCTAGGATCTTTCTTCCTTTTAGGAATGAACTGATCCTGCAACTTCTGCATTATACACAGAAATATCTGCCATTGTTCCTCCACTGTCATCCCTGCTAAGGTATTGCACCATTGAACTTTGGCCAGCTCCTCCCTCATAGCTCCATAGTTCCCTTTATTCAACAGAAATATTGTCACTTCCGATTGTACCCTCTCCCTCTCAAATTGCAGATTGAAGCTTATTGTATTATGGTCACTACTTCCCAATGGCTCCTTCACTTCGAGGTCCCTGACCAATTCTGGTTTGTTGCACAATACCAGATCCAGAATTGCCTTCTCCCTGGTCGGCTCCAGCACCAGCTGTTCTAAGAATCCACCTCTGAGGCACTCCACAAAGTCTCTTTCTTGAGGTCCAATACCATCCTGATTCTCCCAGTCTACCTGCATGTTGAAATCCCCCATAACAACTGTAGTAACATCTTTGTGACAGGCCAATTTCAGCTCCTGATTCAACTTACATCCAACATCCAGCCTACTGTTTGGGGGCCTGTAGATAACTCCCAAAAGGGTCTTTTTACCCTTAGTATTTCTCAGCTCTATCCATACTGACTCTACATCCCCTGATTCTAGGTCCCCTCGCGCAAGGGGCTGAATATCATCCCTTATTAATATGGCCACCCCACCCCCTCTGCCCGTCAGTCTGTCCTTACGATAGCACGTGTAGCCTTGAATATTCATTTCCCAGGTCCTGTCCACTTGAAGCCATGTCTCAGTTATCCCCACAATATCGTATCTGCCAATTTCCAAAAGAGCCTCAAGCTCATCCATCTTATTTCTAATGCTTCGTGCATTCATGTATAGTATTTTTAATTTGTTACTGCTCTCACCCTTCCCATCAACTCCTATTTCACTCAACCTTACAGCATGATTCCTTTCTGAGTTTTCTGCCTCATTGATACAGTTGTCTTTCTTGACTTCCCTTGTTCTAACTTTCCCTTCAATTTCCTTCTTAAACATCCAGTTTGTCCCCTTCCCCCGCTACTTAGTTTAAACGTAGTTTCCACCTAGTTCTGAGGAAGAGTCACTCGATCCGAAACATTAACTCTGTTTTCTCTCCACAGGTATTGTCAGACCTGTTGAGCTTTTCCAGCAAATTCGGTTTTTGCAGAGGGTTGTTGGGTTGGCTCTGGAAAAGCACAGCTGGTCAGGCAGCATTCCTGATGAAGAGCTTATGCTCCAATTGTCGACTCTCCTGCTCCTCGGATGCTGCCTGACCTGCTGTGCTTTTCCAGCACCACACTTTCCGACTCTGATCTCCAGCATCTGCAGTGCTCACTTTCTCCTGGCTGTGGGAATTCAGAGCATTGCTCTCACCAACAGGTCCCCACTTGCCCTACGGTTACACCCTGCAGCGATACAGTTCGGGTGAGCCTCGGCTGAATCATTCATTTTTAATGCCAACCTCTTGCAGCTGTCTGGTGAGGATATCAGATTGAGATAAGCAACGACGATGTGAATTAGAGAAGCAGATCATGTTAGAATTACTCAATAGTTCAAGCAGCATCTGTTAAGGCAACATGAGACAAGTCAACACTTGATGACAAAGTCCTTTCCTCAGCACTCTGATACAGAGCAGCTTCAGGGAAGGGCACACTATCCTGGGAACAGGAGATACACACGTACAGGAAAAAGATCAGCAATGTCTGTGATAGACTAAACTGAGGAATCAAGATGTGGTTAAAAGCTGGCATTAATATCATAGAATCACTACAGAGTGGAAACTGGCCATTCAGCTCACTGATTCCATACTGATTCTCTAACAACCCACTCCCCTAACTCATCCCTATATTGCCCATGGCTAACCCCCACCCAGCCTGCACATCCCTGAACACTATGGGGCCATTTGGCATGTTCAAACCACCCAACCTGCACATCTTTGGACTGTGGGAGGAAACCGGAGCACCCAGAGGAAACCCACGCAGACACAGGGAGAATGTACAAACTCCACACAGTTACATGATGCAGGAATTGAACCCAGGTCCCTGGTACAGTGAGACAGCAGTGCTAACCACTGAGCCACCCCTGGTAAAAGTGAACTAGGAGAAAGTGAGGACTGCAGATGCTGGAGATCAGAGCTGAAAAATGTGTTGCTGGAAAAGCGCAGCAGATCAGGCAGCATCCAAGGAGCAGGATTCCTGATGAAGGGCTTATGCCCGAAACGTTGATTCCCCTGCTCCTTGGATGCTGCCTGACCTGCTGCGCTTTTCCAGCAACACATTTTTCAGCTCTGGTAAAAGTGAAGTGAAGTCACCATATTCCTGGAGGACCAAAGGCTGCTCATTAACTAGAATGGGCCAACTGGTGGTGAGTTTAAATTGACAGTGACCACACCTCGGGTGAGGGCTGAAGTTCAGATGGCGAGAACTTCACAATAACCTCAGTTGTTTTTGGAATTGAACCCAGCGACTCCGACAGATACTTCATTTACTCAAACCCTGAGGACTCTGTTCCATTCTCCCAGTTTCTCTGTCTCTGTTGTATCTGTTCTGATAGTGCTACCCTTCACCAGGCTGCCTCTGACTCAACCCTTTTCCTCAATTGAGCAGCCCCCCACTGCCCTTGGCTGGGTGCTCAAATTTGTCCAAAACATTCCCCCCCACACTCATCCCCTCCCCCTCTCCCTCCCAGAACAAAGGTAGAGTTTTCCTTGTCCTTACTTTCCACTCCACCAGTCGTGGCCATCAAAAGATCATCCTCTGGCATTTTCTCTAACGACAGCTGGACGCGACCGCCAAACACATCTCCCCTCCCCTTGTACATCCTCAGCAGGGACTACTCCCTTCATTACCCCCTGATCTACTCCTCAATTACTCCCAATACCTCTCCAGTTCCCCACCCTTGTCTGATACCTTCCTATGCAACTGCAGAAGCTGCAACACTTTCCCTTTGACCTCCAGTCTCCTCAATGTCCAATTGAACACAACTTCCAGGTGAAGCAGTGTCCTACTTGGGCTTCTCTCAATTGCATCTGTTGTACTCACTGCTCGCGATGCAGTCTCCTTCACATTAGCAAGTCCAAATGCAGACAGGATGACTGCTTTGTGGACCACCTTTCCTTTGACCAATATGAACGACCCTGACCTCCCAGGTGCATTCCATTTCAATAATCCACCTTGCTCTCACATTGACGTTACTGACCATGCTAACTCTTTAACCCAACAATGCCCTCCAGTGCATCTCCTCCACTTCTCGCACCTCTGCCCTTGAACCCCACCCCTCTCGATGCAACAAGGATAGAACCCCGCCTCCTGGTCCTCACCTTCCACCCCGCCAATATCTCGCATTATCCTCCATCATTTCCACCACCTACAATCAGACCCCACCACCAGAGATATATCTCCCTCCCCACCCCGATCAGCATTCCCTCCATGACTCCCTTGTTAGAGTCACGCCCCCCCCCAACCAACCCACCCTCCCCTCCCGGTACCTTCCCTTGCCACTGCAGGAATTGCAAAACCTGCGCCCACACCCTCCCCCCACCTCCATCCAAAGCTCCAAAGGATCCTTCCACATTTGACAGAGATTTTCCTGCACTTCCACACACATCATCTACTGTGTCCGTTGCTTTTGATAGGGTCTCATCTACATTGGGGAGACAGGACGCCAACTTGCAGAACATTTCAAAGAATATCTCTGGGACACACGCACTAAACAACCCCACCGCCCTGTGACTGAACGCTTTAACTCCCCCTCCCACTCCCCAAAGGACATGCAAGTCCTGGACCTCCTCCATCGCCAAAACCTAACCACTTGACACCTGGAGGAAGAACGCCTCATCTTCCGCCTCAGGACCCTCCAACCCCAGAGCATCAATGTGGATTTCACCAGTTTCCTCATTTCCCCTCCACCCACCTCATCCCAGATCCAACCCTCCAACTCGGCACCACCCCTCTTGAACCTGTCAACCTTCCTTCCCACCTATCTGCTCTACCTTCCACTCCGATCTATCACTATCACTCCCCACCTATCACCTTCCCAAATACCATCCCCTCAGTGCCACCCCTACCCTCCTATTTATCTCTCAGCCCCTCACAGTGCCCCACAAAACCCCTTATTCCTGATGAAGGGCTTATGCCTGAAACATTGAATCACCTGCTCCTCAGATGCTGCCTGACCTGCTGCGCTTTTTCCAGCGCCGCATTTTTCCACTCTGATCTCCAGCATCTGTAGCCCTCAATTCCTCATAACTCTTTAACCCACAGTGTTCCACGCAAGCCATATGTTCAGTTCCTTCCTCACTTTTTGATTCAGCCCTGACTGTCCTCAGAACTCAACAACATCAGGACAACATCCAATTCCCATCCTGAATAGCCTCAGGGAGCAGTTAGAAGTCAGGTGTAGACCAGGCCAGCTAAAGAGAGTAGCTGTCCCTTCAAGAGGGGTAGTGCTGAACCAGATGGGTTTTAATGTCAATCCCAGTGTTTTGTGTGCTACCAAGCCGGAACTTTGGCCTGGATTTCTGGATTGCCTTGTCCAGCAACATTACTGCCATACCACCAACCCCACATTTGATGTTATTACATTTGGCAGAGTTACATTTGTTTAGTGCCTGTCACTAACTTCACGGCACCAATAATATGTCCAGAATCCTGGATCGAACCCATTGCTGAAGTTCCTGTTGTCAACCTTGTATTTTAGTGTTACAGGATTTGAGGGAAATGATTACATTCCCTGACTGTCATCACTCTAACAACTCCTAGTTCTCCTCATCAGGAGCCCAAACTAAGGATTACCCAGGGGAGGTGACATCACGGACAGCAGTATACTGATCGTCAAAGATGAGTGGCTAAGAATAAAGGATGGTCGAGATGAAGGCAATGCTATATCAGTGAGAGTCCTTACAGTTGTCCAATAAAAGCAGCCCTTTCTTTCATTCAGAACATTGAGTAGGGACTGAAACACCTTCTCTCCTCCCACAGCCACCACAGCAGAACAAATGAACAAGGTCTTCAGTTAGAGGGTGACCTCTCACAACACCCAGGCAATACTTTTCTTCAATCCTTTCCCTTAGGGTGGTGTCGTCGGCTCACCTTAATTGCCTTGAGAAGGTGGGGGTGTGCTGCCTTCTTGAACCACTGCAGTCCACGTGCTGTTGGTTGACCCACAATATTCCAGGACATTGACCCAGTGACACTGAAGGAACAATGATATATTTCCAAGTCAGGACAGTGAGTGGCTTGGAGGGGAACTTGCACGGGGTGGTGTTCCCTCTATCTGCTGCCTTTGTCTTTCTAGACAGAAATGGATCGTGGGTTTGGAAGGTGCTGTCTGAGGATCTTTGGTGAATTTCTGCAGTGCATCTTATAGATGGTACACACTGCTGCTACTGAGCATCGGTGGTGGAGGGAGTGGATGTTTGTGGCTGTGGGGGTTGCTTTGTCCTGGATGGTGTCGAGCTTCTTGAGTGTTTGTTGGAGCTGCCCCCATCCAGGCAAGTGGGGAGTATTCCATCACACTCCTGCCTTGGGCCTTGTAGATGGTGGACAGGCTTTGGGGAGTCAGGAGGTGAGTTACTCCCGGTCTTCAGCCTGCTGTTTGTGGTGCTTGTGGTTGTATAGCTGATCTAGGCTGTGCTCCTGGTTTGTAATCTTGGTCCCTCCTGTTGGATCCTGACCTTTTTGGTAAGTTGGCCTTTTGAAGTGTGACATGTGCCGATAAATCCTCGAATCAGGAAACAACCAGGAAACTGCATTCCCTTTGATGTTGATGGTCCATGCGTCCCTTTGTACTGTCATGTGACCAGGCATGTGCCTCTCTTAAAGAGGCTGGTACATGCTCTGCTATGTCCCATGATGCTTTTGGACTTCCAGAAAAGCTGAGGAGGGAACCAACCTCCTAACACCCTGATCCACACTGCTGCTGATTACGCGTTCTTGAGGTGCAGTCATGATTACAACATTGGAAACATGGCAGCCAGTGTGTGCACAGAAAGATCCCATGAGCAGCAGCATGACCTTGACCAGGTACTCTGTTGCCCAGTCCTGTTGGTAAAGGGTCAGTATTCTTTGGGATATTCCATGCTTTCCCTCAAAATGCTTGCAGCGGGATCTTTCGTGTCCATCCAACTGTTTAGCATGTCATCCAGAAGTTATGGAGTCATACAGACCAACCAATCTATGCAGACCATGTTCCCAATCTAACCTCGTCTCACCAGCTTGCACTTGGCCCATACCCTTTCTAACTTTTCCCTATTTATGGACTAATCCAAATGTACCCGCATCACCACTTCCTCTGGAAGAGATGTTTCCTAGTCAACAACTTATTCGGTCTCTCAAGTCAGCAGAGTCACTACATTGCTGTCTCCTCTCCCTCCCGACTCAATGAGGCTAAATCTTGCTGAGGTGGTGTTCGATGAATCCTTCTCACGTTTGCCAACGTCACCCAAGGGTGCCAGACTTCACAGTGTCCCACAGAAGCCTCAGCAGTAACAACAGCATTAACCATAATACCCACAAGGTGGCAGCATCAATGAGCTGTCACTTCCATTGACATCAGAAACCCATTGACACAACATAGTAAAATTTTGCCTTTCTGTAGCACCTTGCACAGGTGAATGGAGGCCTTTCGTTCCAACAAGTCAGTGCTTGGCAACAAGCAGTTGACAAGGTTTATCTTGAAGTTTAACTCTAGGCCTGTGGTCTCATAAATTGCAGGAACTTTGGCTTCATCTCCACATACTTTATAATTGTGCCTAAAATTAACGTCCAGAAGATGTCATGTGAGAATAACGCAAGCTCCATTCTCGAGACTTCAGCCCAATTTGCTTCCAGAGCAGTGCTGGGGGAACGTATCACTGTCAGAGGAAGACCCCCTGTGGCACATTTGGATAAAAATCCCGTGACACAACACAATGAGGAGCAGTTGAGTTCTCAGCAGTTCTTTGAAAGTTGTGTCACTGGTAGACAGGGTGATGAAGGAGGTGTTCAGCATGCTTCCCTTCATCATTCAAACCACTCTGTATAGGAGTTGGAGCATCGTATTGCTTGTACAGGACATTGGTAAGGCCAGGTTAGAGTCCTGTGTCCAGTTCTGGTTGCCCTGCTAGAGGAAGGATATTATCAAATTGGAGTGGGTTCAGATAAGATTTCCAAGGATGTTGCCGGGACAGGAGTGTTTGAGATATAAGGAGAGGCTGGGTGGGCTGAGATTTCTTTCACTGGAGCGTAGGAGGTTGAGGGGTGACCTTATAGACGTTTATAAAGTCTTAAGGGGCATAGACAAGATGAATAGCAAGGCTTTTTTCCCGAGGGTCTGGGAATTCAAAACTAGAGGGCATAATTTTAAGGTGAGAGGAGAAAGATTTAAAAAGGGGCAATATTTTCACACAGAGGTTAGTTTGTGTGTGGAAAGAACCACCAGAGGAAGTGGTAGATGCAGATATAGTTACTACATTTAAAAGATATTTGGACAGGGACATGAATAGGAAAGGTTTGAGAGGGATATGAGCCAAACACAGGAAATGTAACTGGTTTAGATTAGATTAGACTTACAGTGTGGAAACAGGCCCTTCGGCCCAACAAGTCCACACCGACCCGCCGAAGCACAACCCACCCATACCCATACATTTACCCCTTACCTAACACTACGGGCAATTTAGCATGGCCAATTCACCTGACCCGCTCATCTTTGGACTGTGGGAGGAAACCGGAGCACCCGGAGGAAACCCACGCAGACACGGGGAGAACGTGCAAACTCCACACAGTCTGTCGCCTGAGTCGGGAATTGAACCCAGGTCTCAGGTGCTGTGAGGCAGCAGTGCTAACCACTGTGCCACCGTGCCGCCCTATTAGTTTGGAAAAATTGGTCAGCATGGACAAATTGGACTGAAGGGTCTGTTTCTGTGCTATTTGACCCTTTGACTCTTGACAAATCAATGTTAGTAAAACTATTCATCGGGTCATTATTCATATGGCAGCTGCCAAGGTGTTGCATTTTAGGTTCACAAGAATGATTCTGGGGATGATGAATTTCAGTTCCATGGGTAGTTTGGGAAAATTGGTGCTATTTTACATGGAGAGGAGGAGGTGATTTGGTCTTCAAAATGAAAAACGTTCTGGAACAGAGGAGAAAGGAAGAAACTGTTCCCATTGGTGAATGAGAGGCCACAAACTTGATGTAATTGGCAAAAGAGGCCAAAATGACTTGAGGAAAAGGTTTTTCTCCCAGCGAGTGGGTCGGGTCTGGAATGTGTTCCTGGAGAATATGCCAAGGCTGGAAGCAGCTTCAAATTAAATGCTCAAAAAGAAATTAGATGGTACTTGATTACTTGCTACCCCACCAGCTACCTGATGAGCGAGCAGCATTCCAAAAACATGTACTTCCAAATAAACCTGCTGGACTATAACCTGGTGTTGTGTGATTTTTAACTTTGTTCACCCCAGTCCAACAACAGTACCTCCACAACTTGATGATCAGATCAGCCATTATCTAACTGAATGGCAGAGCAGGCTCGATGGGCTGAATGGCCTACTACTGCTTCTATGTCCTATAGTCTTCAAAGGAACAAAGTGGATAGTTAAGAGGAAAAGGCAGGAGATGGTATTTTTCCCTGGAGTATTGGAAGTTGAGGGGTGACCTTATAGAGATATATAAAATCATGATAGAATAAATAGACCAGGTCTTTTCCCAGGGTGGGTGAGTCCAAAACTCGAGGGCATAGGTTTAAGGTGAGAGGGGAAAGATTTAAAAGGGATCTAAGGGGCAAGCAGAGGGTGGTAGGTGTATGGAATGAGCTGCCAGAGGAAGTGGTGGAGGCTGGTACAATTACAACATTTAAAAGGCATCTGGATGGGTATGTGAATAGGAAGGGTTTGGAGGGATATGGGCCAAGTGCTGCCAAATGAGACTAGAATAGTTTAGGAAATCTGGTCGGCATGGACGAGTTGGACTGAAGAGTGTGTTCCTATGCTGTACATCTCTCTGACTCTACAACTTTAAATTAATTGGTGCAGACGTGTGTGTGTGTATGTGTGTATGTGTATATGTGTGTGTGTGTGTGTGTGTGCTTGCTCTGTCTATGCTGTCACAGTTTGGTGATCCTTTGATTATTATCTTATCTTTTGTGGGATCTTATATCATAAAAGAGATTCTCCGGGTTTTTTAGTTTTGTTGGAGACAGCGTGAGAATTCCCCGAACTTTTAGCCTTCCCTACAAAGGTATCAGAGTCATGCCTTACAGTCACAGCCAGGACACCTGACCGGAGAGTGTGAACAGCCTTGTTTTTCACAAACAAACATCAGGCTGCATTGGATCCACTGATAGATGGAGGTTCAGTGACAAAGCGAATCCCTTTATGCAATGGTCACTTGTGTTTATAAAGAAGTCTCAAAGTGCTTCACAGGAATCAAAATGTAACACTTTGGTTGTGACCAAATACTCAGTCAAAGAGGTCAGTTTTAAGGATTGTCTTAAAGGAACAAATGAGAGTGAGAGAGAGAGATAGAGATAGATAGAGAGAGAGAGAGAGAGAAGTGAAGAGAGTGAGGACAGGAAATGCAGAACTTGGAGCCAGGCTGTGGATTAAGGCCTTTTGAAGTTGAACTGTGTTTTTATTCGATAAAATTATACTTTGGGAGCTGCAAGAGGAAAATGCGGCAATAGACAATAGGTAGGCCATTCTGCCCTTTGAGCCAGCACCACCATTCATTATGATCATGGCTGATAATCCTCAGTCTGTATCCTGTCCCTGCCTTATCCCCATAACCCTTGATTCCACTATCCTTGAGAGGTCTATCCAACTCTTTATTGAAAGTATCCAGAGACTTAGCCTTCCCAGCCTTCTGGGGCAGAGCATTCTACCCACCACTCTCTGGGTGAAGAAGTTTCTCCTCAACTCTGTTCTAAGTGGCCTACCCCTTATTTTTAAGCTGTGTCCTCTGGTTCGGCACTCACCCATCAGCGGAAACATGCTTCCTGCCTCCAAAGTGTCTAATCCTTTAATAATCTCATACGTCTCAATCAGATCCTCTCTCAGTCTTCTAAACTCAAGGGTATACAAGCCCAGTTGCTCCAATCTTTCAGTGTAAGATAGTCCCGCCATTCTGGGAATTGACCTCATGAACCTACACTGCATTCCCTCAATAGCCAGAATGTCTTTCCTCAAATTTGGAGACCAAAACTGCACACAATATTCCAGGTATGGTCTCTCCAGGGCCCTGTACAGCTGCAGAAGGACCTCTTTGCTTCTATACTCAATTCCTCTTGTTATGAAGGCCAGTATGCTATTAGATTTCTTCACTACCTGCTGTACCTGCATGCTTGCTTTCATGACTGATATACAAGATGATGTACAAATCATGATGTACAAAGAACACCTAGATCTTGTTGTACTGCCCCTTTACCTAACTTGACTCCATTTAGGTTGTAACCTGCCTTCCTGTTTTTGCCACCAAAGTGGATAACCACACATTTATTCACGTTAAACTGCGTCTGGCATGTATCTGTCCACTCACCTAGCCTGTCCAGGTCACCCTGTATTCTCCTAACATCCTCCTCACATATCTAAGTTTGGAATAATGCATAAACTTTTTTATAAAAATAACTTTTTAAAAAAATGATGCATCTGTGGAAGACAAAGTTAAATAGAATCTGTACAGTGCAGAGAGATACCAACCATCCCATCTTGTGTGCACCAATCCTCGAAAAAGCATACCACCCAGACCCCTGTATTTACACCGGCTCATCCACCTCGCCTGCATATTCCTGGGCATGACCTACAATTTCCCATGACCAATCCACTCTAATCTGCATATCTTTGGACCATGGAGGAAACCAGAGGGAGACACAGGGAGAACTTGCAAACTCCACCCAGACAGTCACCCGAGGGCTGGAATCACACCTGGGTCCCTGATACCATGAGGCAGCAGTGCTAACTGCTGAGCTAACATGCCAACCGAAAACTGAAATATCATCTGAAACAAATGTGAAGCAGTGCACATGCTGGAAATCTGAAATAAACAGAGAGTGTGCAGGAGAAACTCAACAAGGTCTAGCAGCATCTGTGGAGAGAGAAACAGAGTTAACGTTTCCAATCCAGTGACCCTTCTTCAGAACTGAGTTCTGAATAAAAGTTACATGTAGGATTCAAAACGTTAACTCTGTGTGTGTGTCTCTCTCTCTCTCTCTCTATATATATATATATATAAAGATGCTGGCAGGCTGGCTGAGTTTCTACAGCAATTCTTGTTTTTATTACTGAATTATTGTGTTATTTTTGACTGTTAATTTGCAACTTTGTAATGTCATATTTAAATGAAATATTAACTTAAGATGCGTAGAGTTAAGACAATGTTTTCTACAACTGATTATTATGATTGGAAACTGAGTTTCCAATAACTTGACCAATGTATTTATAATCTTAACTTTGTTAGAAACATGACACTTAATAAAGCTGTATCTCAAACCAAATGCGTTTGCTCTCGTCATGGTCTAGCTGTACCACCGGAACAGGTTTGTCAAGATCACTCTGCATCTCAGGAACTGATGTTGTAAAGTGCGGTTTAACAATTAGCCTTTTATCCTCATAATTAAACAAACACAGCTCTCACTTTCATTGACTTAATGCATTTCAGCTTTTGACATGTTAATGCGAACGTGATCCAACTGGAAAAGGTCACAGGCAAATTAAAGAGATGTAAATGTCTCTACAATCCCAAGCTGTGACCCCCATACACACAGAACTGAAGGCACTCGTGGAGTGGTTATACTCAGAACATGCAAGAGACCAGAATCAGAGGAGGGCAGAGCTTTGGGCTGGTTCTAAGACTGAAGGTGGGAAGAGGAATAGAGAGGAGAAAGTGAGGACTGCAGATCCTGGGGACCAGAGTTGAAAAATGTGGTGCTGGAGAAGCACAGCAGGCCAGGCAGCATCTGAGGAGCAGGAAAATCGATGTTTCGGGCATAAGCCCTTCTTCAGGCAAACAGGCTTATGCCTGAAATGTCGATTCTCCTGTTCCTCGGATGCTGTCTGGCCTGCTGTGTTTTTGCAGCACCACATTTTTCAACAAGAGGAATAGAGATCATGGAGGGATTTGAAAATAAGGACAAGAACTTGAAAATTGAGCCATGACAGGACAGGGCAACTGATTTAGGCAAGTAATCGCAATATTGTCCAAATCAGGCACTGATCCAGCAAGCAGCCATTTACTGCCATAAGACAAGAAGACATAGAAACAGAAGTGGGCCCTTCGTCCCATTGATTCTCCTCCTTTTTTCACTGAGATCAGGCCTGATCTGATAATCCTTAACTCCACATGCCTGCCTCTTCCACCTTTTATCAGAGAGGATACAACACGGTGTGACTGACTTAGAATGAGAAGCAAGGGATTCTCCTATCAATTTGACTGAACACCCTTCCCAACATACAGCCCCCAGTTTAGGGCTCTTCTTATAGCTGTGTTATTGTCCCTATCTCTGAGCCAGGACACCTGGAATCAAATCCTAATTGCATCAGATGTATGACATAATACCTTTAAACAGGTTCATTCAAAAACATCCATACCTATAGATTGGTGGCTCAGTGGTTAGCACTGCTGCCTTGTGGTGCCAGGGAACCCTGGTTTGATTCCAGCCTTGGGCAAACGTCTGCATGGGTTTCCTTGCTCAATCTAAAGATGTGCAGGTTTGGTGAATTGGCCATGCTAAATTGCCCCATTGTGTCCAGGGATGTGTAGGTTAGGGGCATTGGTCATGGGAAATGTGTAGGTAATGGGTCTGGGGATGGGATACTCTTTGGAAGGTTGGTGTGGCCTTGTTGGGCCAAATGGCCTGTTTCCACACTATAGGGATCCTATGATTCTACCAATTGTTACTTCATGTGGAGTTAAGATTAATTCATGATGCTTGTGGTGAACTTACCCCTAGGTGGCAGTGATCATAATGTGATTGAATTTTACTTTCAGTTTGAGGGACAGAAAAGTGCCTACAACAGCACTTTAAACATAGACAATGGTCATTGTGAGGCTATGAAAACAGAGTGAAAGTACAGTTGGCTAATTTGGTGAAGGAGGTCCAGTGGCGTACTAGCAGATAGTAATGGATAATTCAAAAAGATATTTCATAATACACAGAATACGATCCATTCCAATGAGAAAGAAAATTTCCATCAGGACATCCTGCAGTCAATTATAAAGTTTGTGAATGGACTGCACTTCCTGAGGAAGTGGTGGATGTGGGTCCAATTACAATGTTGGAGGGATACATGCATGGGAAAGCTTTGGGGAGAATGGCCGGGAGCAGGCAGGTGGGACTAGTTTGATTTGGGATTATATTTGCCATGGACTGGTTGATCCAAAGGGTCTGTTTCTGTGCTGTATGACTCCATGATACCAAGCATAATGAGAGAGAGAAAAAATTAAGCTTGCAACAACTGATAGCAGCTCAGAAAATTGGGCAGAATCTTAAAGAGTCAGGAGTCTGTAGTTTGTGCTCTGGGCTGATCAGCCATCTCCAAACCCATCGAGTGGATGTGAATCACTCTTACCCTCAGGAGATGTGTATATGTCAATGTCACTGAGGCAGGTGTAATATTGATTAGGTCTATGCAATTGCTATTTAACCTTGGTTGGAGTTTCAACCACATCTCCACACAATCGCCCAGATTGTGTATTTCCTCTGATTTAACATTGTCTGACTCCACCCTATTTTCAGCTGATCGGCTGCTGAAGCCCTCATCCATGCCCCCACTTGACTACACAGTCCTGGCTACTTTCCTTCCTGAACGTTGAGGTCACCCAAAAGTCTCCATTCCTGTCGGCACTGGGGGACAAAGCTTTCTGTCATTGCCAGGCTTAGAGGATTTGAGCTGTAAGGGGAGGCTGAATAGCCTATTTTCCCTGGAGCATCAGAGGCTGAGGGATGACCTTATAGAGGCTTATAAAATCATGAGGGGCATGGAGGGGAGGAATAACCAAGAGCTTTTTTTCCTGATGAGGGGGGAGTCAAAACTAGAGGGCATAGGTTTAAGGTGAGAGGGAAAAGGTACAAAAGGGACCCAAGGGGCAACTTTTACAAGCAGAGGGTGGTGTATGAATGGAATGAGCTGCCAGAGGAAATGGTGCACAACATTTAAAAGGCATCTGAATGGATCTTTGAATAGGTAGGGTTTAGAGGGATATGGGCCAAGTGCTGGCAAGTGGGACTGGATGAATGTAGAATATCTGGTCAGCGTGGACGGGTTGGGTCGAAGAGTTGGTTTCCATGACGTACATCTCAATGACTCTCTCCCGACCTTCCCAGTCTTCCCTTACTTATTCCAGCTTGAATCTTTCCCAGTTCTGACAAAAGGTCACAGAGCCGAAACCTTCTCTGTTGTCATGGTCAGAACGGCTGAGCACTCGTGTGTTTTTTTTCCAGATTTCCAGCATCTGCAATACTTTGGTTTTTGTCATCCAAGACTCAGTTGTCTGTGTCCTAATTTTCACCAAGTCCCGTTCCCCTGTAGGCACTGTGCTCACTCAGCCACTTGGACACAATTTTAAGCAGCATCTCAATCTGAAAACTCTCACCATGGTTTCAAATCCCTTGGTGGCCTCATCCCTCCTGATCTCTGTCATCATCCTCAGACCCTCAGAGATAGAGCACTCCACCAATTCCTGTGCAACTCCCTTGCACCATGGATAACTGGGTCTTCAGATGCTCAGGAACACCCACCCTCAACATCTCACCTTCCTCCTTCAGTTTCTTTGAATTTTGATCATAATGAGACTAAGGTTTTGGTGTCGTGGGAATGTCACTAGATGAGCAACCCAAAGGCAAGCACGGAGAAAGCTGGAGAAACTCAGCAGGTCTGGCAACATCTGTGGAGAGAGAAACAGAGTTAACGTTTTGAGTCTGGAATGATGCTTTTTCAGAACACATTCCCTGGCTTTGGGTCAGATTTCCAGCAGCTGCAGTATTTTGCTTTTTATCATCGTGCTAAAGAGGCCTGGGGCATGGGTTCGAAACCCACAAGAGCAGCCTCTGGCATTTAAATTTAACACATAAATCTGCAATATAAAGTAAGCCTTGGTGAGGGTGACCACGTCAACGATCAGCAATTGGAATAAAAAACGAAACAACCCCTGGTACATAGAATCCCTACAGTGCAGAAAAAGGCCATTTGGCCCATCAGGTCTGCACTGACCTTCTGAAGAGTATTCCAGCCAGAAACAGCTTTATCCCATATCCCTGGAAATCCATGGCAACTTTCAGCAACTGGAATAAAAACCATCCTCTGATCTATAGTATCCCTACAGGAGAGGGAGAGGCCCATTAAGCCTGCACCAACCTTCTGAAGAAGAGTTCAGCCAGACCCAACTCTATCCGCACATTTCCCGTGGCTAATCCACCCAGACTGCACATCCCTGGACACTATGGGTGATTTAGCACGGCCAATCCACCCTAAACTGCACATCTTCGGACTGTGGGAGGAAACCGGAGCACCCGGAGGAAATACACACAGACACGGGGAGAATGTGCAAACTCCACACAGGCGGTCGCCCAAGGCTAGAATCAAACCCGGGTCCCTGACACTGAGGGGCAGCTGTGTTAACCACTGAGCCACTGTGCCACCTACTTAAGCAAGGAAATCTGCCCTCCTTACCCAGTCTAGTCTCCACATGACTCCAGACCCAGGACAATGTGGTTGACTCTTAAATTCCCTCAGAACAGACCAAGTCAGTCAAGTGGCAACTGGGGAATTGGCAATTAATGCTGGCCCCTTCCAGTGAAAGGACAAAGAGAAACAAGGTCACTTGATGTAGCTGTGAAATGTTGCTGTCTTGTTGCACAGCTGGTGGGGTGGGGTAGGATAGGATAGGGTAAGGTAGGGTGGGATGGGGTGGGATGGGGTGGGGTAGGAGAGGGTAAGGTAGGGTTGGGTGGGGTGGGGTAGGATAGGGTAAGGTAGGGTGAGGTAGGGTAGGATAGGGTAAGGTAGGGTGAGGTAGGGTAGGATAGGATAGGGTAAGGTAGGGTGGGATGGGGTGGGGTAGGAGAGGGTAAGGTAGGGTTGGGTGGGGTGGGGTAGGATAGGGTAAGGTAGGGTGAGGTAGGATAGGATAGGGTAAGGTAGGGTTGGGTGGGGTGAGGTAGGATAGGGTAAGGTAGGGTGAGGTAGGGTAGGATAGGGTAAGGTAGGGTAGGGTTGGGTGGGGTGGGGTGGGGTAGGATAGGGTAAGGTAGGGTGAGGTAGAGTAGGATAGGGTAAGGTAGGGTGAGGTAGAGTAGGATAGGGTAAGGTAGGGTTGGTTGGGGTAGGATAGGGTAAGGTAGGGTGAGGTAGGGTAGGATAGGGTAAGGTAGGGTAGGGTTGGGTGGGGTGGGGTGGGGTAGGATAGGGTAAGGTAGGGTGAGGTAGAGTAGGATAGGGTAAGGTAGGGTTGGGTGGGGTGGGGTAGGATAGGGTAAGGTAGGGTAGGATAGGATAGGGTAAGGTAGGGTTGGGTGGGGTGGGGTAGGATAGGGTAAGGTAGGGTTGGGTAGGGTAGGATAGGGTAATGTTGGGTGGAGTGGGGTAGGATAGGGTAATGTTGGGTTGGGTTGGGTTGGGTTGGGTGGGGTGGGGTGGGGTAGGATAGGGTAATGTTGGGTTGGGTTGGGTGGGGTGGGGTAGGATAAGGTAAGGTAGGGGTGGGGTGGGGGAGGATAGGGTAATGTTGGGTTGGGTGGGGTAGGGTGGGGTGGGGTGGGAGATCAGGGTGTCAAAAGCACTTCAACATTTGACGTTTCTTGGAGGAGGCAGGACGCTGCTCCTTTAAATGTGGGAGATGCTGAGGGAGGCGGGGATTAGGATTGGCTCTTCCCTTTGCACGTTGCCTTGGATCGAGAGAGGAAGTGCAGCTCCCAGCCTCGGGTTACTATTACACCAGTTTAAACAAAACCAGGGAGGAGGAATAGGCAGAGAGTGAAATTGACAGGGAGAGTGGAACTGACAGTGCATTAACCCGGGGAGTTACAGCGGAAACAAGACGACTGATTCACTCCTTTTTAAGTACAAGAGATCATTTGTTTGAAGCTTGCAACAAGAACAATTTCATTCGCTGTGGGAAGCTCCAATTCTCTCTCTCACACACACAGACAGACAGACAGACATACCGAAGCCCAGGAGTTACTCTGTAACCTTGCGGAACTCCCGCTGGAAAGGACATTTGGATCCGATCAACCAGGTCTTTTTTGCAGGGATTTGTAAGCGTGTGTATTAAATGTGAGACAAAGACTCGCCTCCAAGAGACTCTCTGGTTTACAACCCATTTGTTAAATTACTCACAAGGGGTCTGTGTACACCTCCCTCCCTCCCCACCGAGATTCCTAAAAGGGGTTTGGATTTGTGGCTGTCAGAGAAGCGCAGTCTGTGAATCAATCCGAGGTGAGTTTGCTGGCTTTCTCCCCCCCCCTCCCCTCTTCTGTGTCGATTCTGCGTTCGGCTGCCTATTTCTTTCAGTCCCGTGTAGCTGGGTCAGGGTTAGTTTGTCAAGGTCCATCCAGCGTGTGCGTGGAATGCCTCTGTCTGTCATTCTTTTTTTACGTTTAAATTGAGAATCGTCTCGTGATTTCTGCTGTGAATCCCTTTTTTGGGAGGGGAAATATATAGGGTCAGGTTTTATAAGGAGCTCGACCTCAGCGTGAGGTTCATTATTTGTTATACATCATTCTCTGTGTTTATCTATAATGCTCATGCTATTTTTTAAAATGTGTGTATAATATATAGTACATATTTTTGAGATGGAATGTATATGTTCCCTCTGTGAAGGCTGGGTATTCAGATGTTCAGGCAGTGGTAACTTGACCTGGTTTCTTGCTGATTACTCAGTGACTTGCTGGAGTGGAATTATTCAGTGCTGTGTCTGTGTGTGAATCTCTGATGGGGATCAACTACAACCAGAGAAGGTAAACTCCATGCCCTGTGAAGGTCTGCACTCATTGTATGGCTGGGCTGAGCAGAGATAAAGGGTTCCTGGTTATGATTGAGTGGGGGGGGCGGAAATCCTCTTTTCCCCCTCCTCCATCGAATGTCCGGCTGGGTCCTATGCCCTGGCTCACTCCTTTACTTTAGGTTAGAGTTGATTTGGGTTTGAGTTCACTCTGTGGCTGTGTCATTGCTGGCTGCCTGTTCTCTGCTCCTCCTGCTTATTGGGTCTTGCACTATTCCAAGTCAAGAATTCTCTGAACCACCTTTCATGTTTTCTTTGAGTCCACTCGCCTACTGGACCAGCCTCCAGACCCCCGGCTCCCATTCTGGGGCACAGGCTTGAGTTCCAGCCAAGCAGGTGGTGACTTGAATTGAGTAAAATGGAACTAAAAGCTGGTCTAATGGGGACCATGTAACCATTGTCTATGTATTATAACAGGTTTGCTGTTTTTAGGAAAGGAAATCTGCCATCCTTACCCGGTCTGGCCCACATGTGACTCCAGACCCACAGTAATGGATTGGCTCTGAAATGTCCTGGTGATGGAATGGTAATTAAGGATGGACAATAAATACCATCTTGTCTGGAGTTGCCCAAGTCCAATATAAGAGTTTTTAAAAATTGGGACAAGTCCATTCAGCCCCTCAAGCCTGGCCTCCCATTCAACAAGGTCACAGTTGATCTGCTTGTAATCTCAAATCTGCCATCCCTTCTACACCATAATCATATTCAGTCAGGAATTAGACCATAAAAACATCCAGGTCAAAAACAACCTTTCACTCCACGAATGCTACCCAACTGGCTTTTCTCCAGCAATTTCTGTTTTTGTGGTTAGATTTCCATCAGCCAGCTTTTTTTCTGGTTTATTTAAGAATCTAATTACCTGTTTTGCTTTTCAAGAAACATGAAATAACCCTGCTGACTGTGTTCATGACCCTTGCTGAGAGGAAAGAATCTAGAGAGAATGATTTGTGTGGCTGGAGGAGGCTGTGTTGTTTGGGAGGGTTAGAATGTGAAAATGTGCTTTTTAATGTTGTGACGCAAGAAGATGGCAACAGTCACTGGTGACAGGCAAAAGCAGAACCAAAGGCTACCAATATGGGATCGTCATCGATAAATCCAACAGGAATTTAGAAGCAACTTCTTTTCCCCAAATAACAATGGGACTGTCCTCCTACAAAGTGTGGGAGAAGTGGATAGTGTAGATGCATTTAAGAGGATGAGTCAGTAAAAGGGGTAACCTTGAGGGTTACCATGCTGGAGGAGGAGGCATAGGAGGACCATAGATGCTAGCATACATTGGTTGGGCTGAATGGCCTTTATTTGGGGGTGGGATATGGTAGCAGAGTTTGCAAGATTTCACATGGATCACTGTTCTCCTCCTTCAAATGAAATGTGTCCTACAAAAGTCACCGAGAATTCCTAGTAGCTGCCCAACTTGCGGCTCTTCCTGTTTAGTTTAGGGATACAGCTGACTTCAATAATGTTAGCTGAGTGTTTTAGAGGAAGAGGGAGGGAGGGAGAGAGAGGCTTGCAGTGGCAGTGTGGGATATGTGTCCCAAACGAAATGTGTGGTTTCTAGTCTTTTGTTCTTACGGCAACAGCAAACCTCTGCGAAGATATGGGCCAAGTGCTGGCAAATGGACCTAGATTAATTTAGGGTATCTGGTTGAATTGGGTGAGTTGGACCAAAGGGTCGGTTTCTGTGTTGTTTCTATGCCTCTAAGACATGCTCTTACCTATAGTGTGGCTTATTTTCCAGATGAAACACTCCCCACTTGCCTGGGTGGGTGCAGCTCCAACAACACTCGGGAAGCTTGATACCATCCAGGTCAAAGTAGAATGCTTGTTTGGCCTCACATCCACAAACATCCCCTCCCTCCTCCACTAATGGTCAGTAGCAGCAGTGTGTACTTTCTGAAGGATGCACTGCAGAAATTCACCAAATATCCTCAGGCAGTACCTACCAAACCATGACCCTTTCCATCTAGAAGGACAAGGACCGCACATACATGGGAACACCACCCCATGCAGCCACTCACTATCCTCACTTGGAAATATATTGCAGCACGTTTTACTGATGCTGGGTCAAAATCCTGGAATGCCCTTTCTAAGGGCATTGTGGGTTTACCTACAACACACAGACTGCAGCAGTTCAAGAAGGCAGCTCACCCCCACCTTCTCAAAGGGTATCTAGGGGAGGAGGGCAATAAATGAAGCCAGCGATGTTCTCATCCTGTGGGTGACTATTAACCCATTTTCGACACAGTGGATTTTTTTTAAACCATGATGTGATCAGTGTCCTGTCAGTGATACAGGATGGGTTTGGTGTGTCCTAACTACACCACTCCCCACCCTCCTCTGCTCTTTGTCATGGCGAACCTCTTTTATGACCCCAGTTCTTTTTAATTGTAAATTGTTCCACCATTGGTGGTCACACTTTCAGCAGCTTTGAATCCCAGGCTCTGCGATTTCCTCCCCCTCTGCTTTTCATCATTCCTGTTTTTTTCTAACTAAAAAGAAATTCAGTTGCACTCTTCATGACCTCCAGATGACCCGAAGCAGCCTTGAGTAAGAAACAGGATCATCAAATCACGCATAGCAAGATCCCACACAGTGATTGCGTTAATGACCAGATCAACTGCCTGTCCAATTTTATTGATGAGGGTTGAGTTGTGGACAGGATGCTGGAGGGACTAGCCCTGCTCTCTGTAATAGTGTGCCCCTTTCCTGAGCAGGTAGGAAAAGCCTCCATTTTATATCTTGGAAGCTCACACCTTTTGCAGGTGCAGCACACCTTCAGCAGTGAGTGTGATTGAAGTTCCAAAGCCCATCTTCAGCCCTGACCTGGAGGAGATGCTGCTTACCCACTGGGCCATGGCTGCTGCTGACATCAATGTTGCCTTGGGCGAGTCGGAATGTGTTTGGTAACATTGCGAGGATGTTCCACACCATTAGTCAGCCTTCTGGCATCTCTAATCTCCCAACAGACCATCAAAAAACCCAAGGGTAGTGTCACTGAATGCACCCCCACCCCCAAAACATCTGAATGGGTTTTGAGTTTGGTTCCCTCCCATACATGGACACGTTTTGGCCTCTTAAGTTTCTAAGCAATTGATTTGCTTGAGCAGGACTGTTTTTGCACTGTCACCTTGACGTGAATTGTATTGCTTGGGGAAGGAGGAGCGATCATGTTAGGTAAGGAAACACCACAGAGAATGGTCTTGCTCTTCCTGGAGAAGAGAAGATTAGAGGTGACTTTATTGGGGTGTTGATTATTGAGGTGTTCAGTGAACAACTCTGACAGAGTAAAGAGGCATATCCTGTTCCCAGTAGTTGGCATGTCAGTTACTCGGGGTCACCATTTCAAGATTGTCAGTGAGGGAGCTAGGTGTGAGAGAAAGAGAAACCTCTTTACTCAGTGTTGTGAGGATTTGGAATGTGCTGCCTGGGAGAGTGAGGGAGTCTGATTCCATAGGACGTTTCAAAAGAGTTGAAAAAGATGAATTTAGAGGGTTACAGAGATAAAGTTGGAGGGTGGGATGAGCTGGGTGGTTGTTTTGGGAGCTGGTACAGACACGATGGGTCAAATGGGCTTCCTTCGGTACTGCAAAATTCTATAAGTTAGAATGCCTACTGTTGGAGTTCCAGTGATTTTGGATTCTTCCTTTTGATGGCCATACATTCAGCTGTCTGTGCCTGATCCTCTGGACTTCGCTTGCCAAACCTCTCTGACTCCTTGACACCAACACCGCCGCCCCCCCCGCCCCCCCTCCCAACCACCACCACCACGACGCCAGGCTCTCTCTGACATCAGTCCTGACAAACCCCCACTATCCCAACTTATGGTCCCTTGCCCTGCCAATATATATAATTCTTTCTGTGGGATGTGGCATCATTGGTTGTCCGTCCCTACTTGCCCTTTGAGAAGGTGATGGTGAGTTGCCTTCGTCAGCCACTGCAGTCCACCTGCTGTGTGCTGACCCACAATGCCCTTAAGGAGGGAATTCCAGGATTTTGATCCAGTGACATTGAAGGAACTGTGATACATTTCCAAGTCAGGATGGTGACTGATTTAGAGGGGAACTTGCAGGGGGTGGTGGTCACATGTATCTGCAGCCCCTGTCCTTCAAGATGAAGTGCCCATGGGTTTGGAAGGTGCTGCCTGAGGACCTTTGGTGCACTTCTGCAGTGCACCATGTAGACAGTACACACTGATATTACAGAGCATCAATGGTGGGGGGGAATGGATGCTTGTGGATGTAGTGCCAATCACGCGGCTGCTTTTTCCTGGATGGTGTCAAGCTTCAGGAGTGTTGTTGGAACTGCAGCCATCCAGGGAAGTGGGGAGTATTCCATCACACTCCTGACATGTGCCTTGTAGATGGTGGACAGGGTTTGGGGAGTCAGTAGGTGACTTACTTTGTGCAGTATTCCTTGCTTCTGACCTGCTTTTGTAGCCACTGTTTTCGGTGAGTCCAGTTGAATTTCTGGTCAATAGTAACCCCCGGGATGTTGATAGTTGGGGGGGATTCAGTGATGGTAACACCATTGAATATCAAGGGGTGGTAATTAGATTGCCTGTTCTTGATGATGGTCATTGCCAGGTATTTGTGTGGTGTGAATGTTACTTGCCAATTGTCAGCCCGAGCCTGGATATTGTCCAGATCTTGTGCAATTGAACACTGACTGTTTTGTTTCAGTATCTGAGGAGTCACAAATGATGCTGAATATTGTGCAGCCTTATGGAGTTCATAATCAGTGCCTAGTGACCTTTCATCTCCTTTTAAAGGCGCTATGTAAATGTAAGTTGTGTGTCAGTTTAATTCCCATTCCATGTGTTGCCTGTTACAGTGTGTTGTCAAATGTGAATGCAGCTTCCATTTATATAGCACCTTCTGTGTGGAATTTGAAGGTCACAGCCACTGAGGTCATTTTCAGGTGGAGTCAATGTTATGATGTATAGGATGTGACAGTCAATTTTCACTGTGAGCTTCCACAAATGGCAATGTGATAATAGCTGTTTAATTTTTACTTTAAATAATCTCTTGCTCTTACAGTACAGAACTGGAGTATCAGTCAGATGTGCAGTGTGTCTCATTTGCACTTGCTGAAAGTTACATGCTGTTACAGGCAAAGGTTTGACTCATTTAAGTAGAAGAACATCTTCAGGCATTGCATCCTTGTGTGAATTTAAAAAGAAAACAAACTTTAGGGTCGGTTATTTTCTTATGAATTCTCTATGGCTCCTTTTTTTTCTCTCTGCACTATAAATTGCTGTTCCCTTTTGAAATTTGGTATTCTTGCGTCTGTCCTGATAGTCAAGTAAAAGTAAAGCCACCAAAGATTACAACTTCTAGGGCTGCTGTCTCTTTAAAGACAGAGGACAGGCTATTGTTTAACCTAAGGGTTACCTGCATAGATCATAGAACTGCTACAGTGTGGAAGCAGGCGATTCGGCCCATCAAGTCCACACTGACCCTCTGCAGAGCATCCTACTGAGACCTATGGGCTACCCTATCCCTGCAGTTCCCACAGCCAATCCACCTAACCTGCATATCCCTGGACACTATGGGCAGTTTGGCATGGCCAATCTGCAGCTCCAACAATACTCCTAACCAGCTCATCTTTGGACTTTGGGAGGAAACCCATTCAGACACTGGGAGAATGTACAAACTCCCCACAGACAGTAGCCCAAGATGTGACTCAACTGCAGGTCCTGCGCTGTGCAACAGCAATGCTAACCACTGAGCCACCGTGTTGCCCTGTGTGAAGGGGAAGATGAGGAGGGAGATTTCTTTATGGTATCCTCAGGCAGTGCGGGATTGAACCCATACTGTTGGCAATGCTGTGTCAGAAATCAGCTGTCCAGCCAACTGAGCTAACCAATCCTGATGTGTGGAAGATGCAATGATTGGACAGCATGCCTCCTCTTTTCAACTCCGCTTAATCGGCGTCTTTAAACAAAATTTAAGGGATAAGCTTTGGGAAGGATTCGGGAAAATTCTGTGCTGCTCCTGAAATTGGGAGAAAGTGAGGATTGCAGATGTTGGAGATCAGAGTCGAGAGTGTGGTGCTGGAAGAGCACAGCAGGTCACAGGCAGCATCCAAGGAGCAGGAGAATCAACGTTTCCAGCATGAGCCCTTCAGCATCATTCCTGATGCAGGGCTTATGCCTGAAACAACAATTCTCCTGCCCCTCGGATGCTGCCAGACCTGCTGTGCTTTTCCAGCACCACACGCATGCTGCTGAAATTGGTAATTCTTTATGATGGCTGAGACAGGGCCTTAGCTTATTTTCTTGTCTGAAAGGCAACCCCTCCACCAGGCAATCTCTGCTTCAGTGCCACTCTGCAGTGTCAAGAGTAATCTCCTAACATCCTCATCACATTTCACCCTGCCACCCAGCTTAGTATCATCAGCAAATTTGCTAATGTGATTGCTAATACCATCTTCTATATCATTAACATATATTGTAAAAAGCTGTGGTCCCAGTACTGATCCCTGCGGTACCCCACTGGTCACTGCCTGCCATTCCGAAATGGATCTGTTTATCACTACTCTTTGTTTCCTATCAGCCAACCAACTTTCAATCCAAGTCAGTACTTTGCCCCCAATACCATGCGCCCTAATTTTGCTCACTAACCTCCTATGTGGGACTTTATCAAAGGCTTTCTGAAAGTCCAGGTACACTACATCTACTGGATCTCCCTCATCCATCTTCAGAGTTACATCCTCAAAGAATTCCAGAAGATTAGTCAAGCATGATTTCCCCTTCATAAACCCATGCTGACTCTGACCTAGCCTGTTACTACTATCCAGATGTGTCGTAATTTCATCTTTTATAATATACTCCAGCATCTTTCCCACCACTGAGGTCAGACTAACTGGTCTATAATTTCCTGCTTTCTCTCTCCCACCTTTCTTAAAAAATGGTACAACATTAGCCACCTTCCAATCCACAGGAACTGATCCCGAATCTATCGGACTCTGGAAAATAATCACCAACGCATCCACGATTTCTCGACCCACCCTGGGATGTAGACCATCAGGCCCCGGAGACTTATCAACCTTCAGACCTAACAGTCTCTCCAACACCAATTCCTGGCAAATATAAATTCCCTTCAGTTCAGGTCCTTCAGCCACTGTTACCTCAGGGAGATTGCTTGTGTCTTCCCCAGTGAACACAGATCTGAAGTACCAATTCAATTCTTCTGCCATTTCTTTGTTCCCTGTAATATATTCCCCTGTTTCAGTCTTCAAGGGCCCAATTTTAGTCATAACCACTTTTTTGCCTTTCACATACCTAAAAAAAACTTTTACTATCCTCCTTTATATTATTGGCTAATTTACCTTCGTATCTCATGGTTTTTGTGTGTGTGTAGCGTTTTAATGCAGTTTCTGAAGATTGTTGAATCCTGAAGCTCAAGATAGAGGTCATTTGGTCCATCAAGTCTGTGTGTAACATCCAAGAACAGTCCAACTCAGTCCCATGGCTTTCATAACCTGTTCCCTATAACTTCTCAAAATGGCCAATTTAAAGACATTTATTTTTCCCAAAATGTTTCTGTAGAGTCAGACTTAACCAGCCTTTCAAATAGTTATTGCAGTGTGTGGTGAAGAGATATTCACTGCTGTCCAGTGTTTTTCTCAGTTACATATTTTAAATCCCGGCCTCTGGTTGTTGACTTATCTGTCAGAGGAAAGGATTTTTTCCTGCCGGCTCTCTGAGGAACCGAAACCTCTTTTCAGAGGTGTTTTTTTTAAAAAATCACTTCCTAGCCCTCTGTGTTTGGAATCAAAGCATCCCAGCTGAACTCTGACATTGGGTCATGTCTGGTATTGTTCTGGTAAATCTTGCCACACTTCCTAAAGCAAGGTCAATGAATACAAAAAACACAAACACTTTGTTAAATGTTTTCCAAATGACTGGTTCAGCTTTAGCTGGAGTATTTCTTTTGCACTTTAATTGGAAGTTGGTGTCACTGCCTGAGCTAACATGTATTGCCGTCCCTAGTTGCCCCTTGAGGAGGTGGGGGTGAGCTGCTGCCTTATCGGCTGCAGTCCATGAGCTGTAGGTTGAGCCACAATGTACCTGAGGAGGGATTTCCAGGATTTTGACCCAGAGTCCGTGAAGGAGATATACAGTATTTCCAAGTCGGGATAGTGAGTGGCTTGGAGGGGAACTTGGAGGGGGTGGTGTTCCCGTGTATCTGCTGCCCTTGTCCCTCTAGATGAAAATAGTCACGGTTTAGGAAGGTGCTATATGAGGATCTTGGATGGATACCTTGCGATTGTGAGGAAGTGCTCCACCATCTCCAGGTCCACTAAGGGCAAAGCTCCACAAATTTGCTTCAAGTGTCCGGGTGCAGAGACCAGAGGCTAACCATCAGTCTCCATTCTTTACCAGGAGAGTGCTGCTGGAGGCTTGATCAGCCTTGACAACCCAAAGGGAACGGGTAACGAATGATGGTCCAACCAGCAATGGCCAATCTCTCCATGAACTTGACAAAAAGACAATCCCCACAGCTGGCTGGAGCCTGAGGCCTGCTGGTTGTGTGCAGTTCAGTGAATCAATCAACATGAGGAGGCCTTGCGTTTGATTGTTTGTTTAGCGATTCATTGTAACGGAGTTGAGGAAGCCAGTCTGTGAGACAGTTGGTTGTGTTTTGGTTTGCACAGGGGGAATGCTCAGTATTTTGGGGGAGTCTGTGCTGGGCACTTCACCACATGCCAGGTGTGCCCCTTGTGTGACCCCTTGTAGATAACCTGATTTCAATCCATTTAAGTTAAACAGCGAGCCAGCATTAGTATACCATCTGTTACAATATTCTTGGTGGTGAGACTCTGATAAGACTTTAAGCCACAGTTAAATCCAGCTCAGTCCCTGAGAGTGGATGTCAAAGATCCCACAGCTGCAATTTTCAAACATGTACTGCCCCTGCCCCTCCCCACACCACACCCCGCTCCATTCTTCCCTGGGTGGCCTGTTCAGTATTTACCCCTTGACAATGATACTGAACCAGGTGATGCTTGTGAGTAGGTTTGCTATTTGTCGGGGCTTGCTGAGCACAATTTGGGCTCCGGCTTTCTGAGATGACAGCGATGACTGCACCGAAAAAAGCAACTCATTGGTGCTGAGGTGTTTTAGCCCTCCTTCTGTAAGGTGCTACGTAAGTTCAGAATCAGTTTGCAGCACTTTTAATACCATAACATGCAGCAGGTCTGTGCTTCAGCACCCGATATAGATATTATTTACCTTTTTGGGGGGTACAGTAACTCCAACTTGCCTTGAGGATTCTGACTGAGTCTGGAAGAGTGCTCTGTCATTTTAGGCACCCACACCTCATCATGTAAAATGAAAATAATTATAACATTTTAAATAATAGCTTTCTGGTTACTGAGCCAGCCAGTTAAATATCTGATCGGCATCAGATTGACCAGCTTTCTTAAACCAGTAATTGTGTTTGTTTAATTACCAAAACCAAATGTATTCAAGGAAAATGCAATAATTGGATAAGGAACATGGTGACAGGTCGAAAAGTAAGCATGTTTCTGTCTCTGAATCTTACCCAGACACAGACACAGACACAGACACCCATTTGTCAGTCAGCGAGATAGAAAAACCGGTTTCTCTGCATAGTTTGATTTTCTGAAAACAAAATTTCTGACTGACAATCCATAGATAATTGTTGACTGGCAGATTTCACTCTGATTTTTCTCATTCATTCTGCGCAATGAAAAATACTATATTTTTGTTTAAAATTTAAAAATAATTAAACTTTTTTTACACCTGCCGATACATATTTTCATTCAATTCTTTTTATATTTGTGTTTTGTAGGTTCAGAGTACCTTTAAAAGTAGAGTCCTACGTAGATAGGATAATGAAGAAGGCACTTGGTGTGTTTGCCTTTATTGGTCAGTGCATTGAGTACAGGAGTTGGGAGGTCATGTTGTGGCTGTATGGGACATTGGTTAGGCAACTTTGGGAATATTGTGTACAATTCTGGTCTCCCTGCTGGAACAAAGATGTTGTGAAACCTGAAAGGATTCAGAAAGGATATACAAGGTTGTTGGAGAGTTTGAGCTACAGGGAGAGGCTGAGGCTATTTTCACCTGTGGGGTGATCTTATAGAGGTTTATAAAATCATTAAGGATGTGGATAGGGTAAATAGACAAGGTCTAAAACTAGAGGGCATAGGTTTAAGGTGAGAGGGGAAAGATCAAAAGGGACCCAAGGGGCATTTTTTTTAATGCAGAGGGTGGTGCATGTATGGAATGGGCTGCCAGAGGCAGTGGTGGAGGCTGGTACAATTGCAACATTTAAGAGGCATCTGGATGGGTATATGAATAGGAAGGGTTTGGAGGAATATGGGCCAAGTGCTGGCAAATGGGACTAGATTAGGTTAGGATATCTGGCCTCTATGGATGGGTTGGACCGAAGGGTCTGTTTCAATGCTGTACAGCTCTATGACTCTTGCGTCCTCAATGATCTGGGATTGAACCCAGGACGAGGGTGAGAATGCAGGTGGGAATAGATTGACTTAGGAAATCTGGTTGGCATGGAACTCAGTGACTCTATATTTCCTTGCTTTTTGTTTTGGTAATGTGTCAAGAATGGAAAAATAAATATTTGGCAGTGGGTTATGTCTTCGAAGGCATAAAGATGAAACATAAATCGTCTGGAGTCTGTTGCTGTGATGTTTTACCATGTGCGGTCAAATCACTTATCAAGTTTGGTTGTGTCTGGAGTCTTTGCAGACCTGGCTTGCTCAGGAAATAGTGTTTCAAAGTTCCTTCAAATGTTTTCTCAGAAGAAAGAGATTTCACCCTAAACTTGAGACAGTGTTGTCTTCAGAGATGGAGAGAGCAGCTGGGCAGCCCCTGTGGGTTTCCTGTCCTCCAAAGTGGACAAAATAAGGCTGTGGCCTTCTTAAAACAGCCCCTTGTTTTGGGTGGGGGCGTGGAACAACAGTTATTTCTTGTCATGAGATATTTTTTGGAATCCTTTATCAAAATAAATCTCCATTGTCTGATGTGACCTTTCAATGATCTCTTTCAAAGGAACCACTCTACTCAAAATGTCAAAATAAATAAATTTTTCCTCAAAATTTAAGTCGTCCAAGGCACACTTGTCTATGTAACAAAAGCGATTCGGGCGCTCTTGTTTCAAACGGCCTAGATTCATCAACCTTTTGGTCTCTGTGTTGCTGTTTGCACTTGATCTATATAGGGCGCCATGCAGTGTGAATTAATTAATTTGGTAATCAAATCCTTCATGAATTATTGAAGAAATTGATGGAAATGTTGAGCTGTGTCTGTTCTGAGAATAATCACTCTGTTTCTACACAACAAGAGTTTATCATTGTGCAGGCTGCATTGATATCATAAATGGGGTGGGTGGGGGGGAGGAATATTTACCAGCTTGCAGCAGGCAATGACACTGCTTGGTCTTTCATATTTGTGCTTGCTCTTTGGAAGGGCTTTCAAATTAGCCTTGATGTCTTACAAATGTTTCTTTGTTCTTATTTTAATTTTGTCAATTGTGCTCACGAAGGTGACTGACTGACTTCTTCTCCTTCCACCTTTTTGTAGCTGGGCATTTCAGATCCAGAAGTTTGTGTCTTTTTAAAACAATTCTCCTTTCATTCCCCTTCTCAGTGAGTCAGTGGTCTTATGGGTGTCACCGGCTAGACTAGTATTTATTACCCCTTCCTAATTGCCCAGAGGGCAGTGACGAGTCTGGATTCACCTGTAGGCCAAACCATGGAAGGACAGCAGTTTTCTGTGACCTGGAAGGACTTTGGTCATGCTGCAGTTTTATTTCCTGCCAATGGTTTCATGGCCATTATTAGACGCTTAACTCCAGATTATATTAACTTTCAAACTAAATTTGTTTGAAATTAGATTTGAACCCTGGATTAGTATTCCAATGATAAGACCACTCCGCCATCGCCTCTGTCATGCTTAATGGTTTAAAAAAAAAAGTTCTATAGATCCATATCAGGAGGTACGTGGTGGGTATGAGCTGACAATTGAGTGTCGGCTCTCAGCACCCCGCAACAAGTGAGTGCTCCTTCAACTGAACATCAAACTGGACCAGCCAGGTAAATGTTGTAGCTGATCAGACACTCTTGTGGTGCAGTGGAGTCTGGGTCCAGCCCCCATCTGCTCCAGAGGTGTGTGATTTTAAAAACCTTCTCTAGCATTGAGAGAAAGGATCAGCCACGATGGTTTTGGATGGTGGAACAGGCTTAATGACCAGCACCCGTTCCTTGTTTCTCTAGGCTGTGGACTCTGCAGGGACTGAGCCACCTTCAAACGCCTGAAACCTATTCCACCATCTCACAGTCACAAGTTTATTTGCTCCACTGATCGAGACTCCAACAACACCTGAGAAGCTTGACACCATTCAGACAGAAGAAGCCTGTTTTGATTGGCAGCACATCCACAAGCATTCACTCCCTCCCACCACCAATGCTCAGCAGCAGCAGTGTGTACCGTCTACAAGATACACAGAAGGAATTCGCCCGAGATCCTTCGACAGCATCTTCCAAACCCATGATCACTTCAATCTTGAAGGACAAGGGCAGCAGATACATGGGAACACCACCCCCTGCAAGTTCCCCTCCGAGCCACACTCCATTCTGACTTTGGGTTGTATCGGTCCTTTAGTGTTGCTGGGTCAAAATCTAGGGATTCCCTCCCTAATGGCATTGTGGGTATCCCTACACCATCGCGATACAGCTATTCAAGAAGGTAGTACATTACCACCTTCTCCAAGATAGTTTTGGATAAGTCTAGCCAGTGACTTGCGCATCCCCCAAATGAACATCCTTTCACAGCACTGCAGTGTTCACCTGAAATGGGGCTGTGACAAAATCATTCAGACTCTGGCTGCAAGCGTGTTGATGGTCACTGGACGTAAGCTGGGAGGAAGGGGAGCACATTAAATAGCCTGTAATAGTGGCTATGAAAATACTAATCTAAGCCTGCCAGTGTTCAGATTGTAGTGACCTATTACTGGTTGAGCCATGGCTTAGCTGATGGAACACTTTCACAATTAGCACTGTGGATGGGGTTTAAAATATTCTGTATACATCTACATGGTGATCCTTACAGTTATTATGTCAATGTCCAAATAGTTAAACTTGACTCAAGTGGGTAGGATTTGATTGTACTTCACTAGAATTCAGGAAATGCAGCATCAATATAACTAAATGCACAGAAAGAATTGCATTTGTATAGTGCCATTCTCCACCTTAGGACATCTGACAGCACTTTAGAGTCAATCAAGTACCTTTTTTTCCTTGAAGTGTGGTCGCTGTTTAAATCTACAAAATGTGGAGAAAATGTATCATGCAGGTGTGATTTAAGGCTTGTAAGACAGAGAGAGATTTACAGGCAATCCTTGGGTTGTGTTTGGGTTCTGATCTAGCTTCTACTTGCAGTCATGTAGAACAATGAAAAGCAGATTTTTATGCGTATGTGAAATGTTCAGATGGCTTTAAAATGCAAAAGTGTTCAGGATTGCGGTTATGAGTGTTAATAAGTTCAATGCTCGTAATTGGGAGCTACCATGTTTATTTTAGACTTTGGGCTTTGATCTAGTGGCATGTGGGTTTTGGTTGGGGTGTTTGAAAGGGCTTAATGATTAAATTGTTTCTAGAGCTATATTTTATTTCAAAACTGGTACAGGAGGCAGAGTCCCTGTGGTGCTGATGGAATTGCTTTGCAATGGGAGAGATTTACAACAGGTCAGTGCTTTGAGGAGCATGAGCAGGCTTTCTGTTTGGAAGGGGAACAGGATTGTTTTATGCCAGGAGGGTGGAATAACCCATTTGTATTGAATACTAGAGAAGTCTCTCGGTGTCCGTTTCTTATCATGTCTATATCCACCCCCATCACAAATCTTAGTCTATCATGAAGTTGTGCCGTTGGAATGCAAGATTGTGTTACCACATATGAATTGTTATAAAAATGAGGTCATTTGCTGAACATGTATTTATTTTGCAATTGCTTGTATGATGCATCGTTTTGAGTTGAGCCTCACAAGCTGATGGCTTAAGTTCTGGGGCAGACAGCCTGTGGTTTTAAGGAACTGTTGTCTTGCTTTCCAATCTTCAGTAGCTCAAGGGAGGAAGATGACCTCTGCAATCTCTAGTTTAACTGGCTAACCCACTGATCCCTAGAAATTTCTTCATAAACTCTTCGCAAAACACTGCGGCCTCTCCCATATCCTAGCATTCCTCACATCCCATTTATCCATTCCCCCCCCCCCCCCCCCCCCCCCACCATCCGCTCATTAATCTGTGTTGTCTGCAGCTTGAGCGACACTTCAATTTTATGAGAGTCTCATTCTCCTTCTCAAATGTTTCCATGTAATCACCATCCTCACCACCCCACCCATTTCTGTCACCACCTCCAGCCCCATCATCCTTTAATTCTGACTTCACCCAACCCTGTTTTTATTTTAAAATAAAAACAAAGTATTGGAAAAATGCAGCAGATCTGGCAGTGTCTCTGGAGAGAGAAAGTTAACATTTTTGAGATGCTTCATATGGTCAGAGTCGTAGGGATCTACACCCTGGAAAAGACCCTTCAGCCCATCGAGTCTGTGCATATCAAACACAGCGACCTAACTATTCCAATTCTATTTTCCAGCACTTGGCCTATAGCCTTACATTCCATTGGCATTGCAAGTGCTCATCTCCATTCTACTGCAATGTGATGGATGTTGAGTGTGTGGTGTTGGAAAAGCACAGGAAGTCAGGCAGCATCAGATGAGCAGGAGAATTGATGTTTCAGGCATGTGAAAGGCTTGATGAAGGGCCTATGCCTGAAACATTGACACTCCTGCTCCTCGGATGCTGCCTGACCAGCTGTGTTTTTCCAGCACCACACTTTTTGACTGACTCTCCAGCATCAGCAGTCCTCACTTTCTCTATCTGTATAAAATGCTAATTAGGCCACAGCTGGAGTATTGTGTGCAGTTCTGGAATCCACATTCAAGGAGGGATGTGATTGCACTGGAGAGGGTGTGGTGGAGATTTACCAGGATGTTGCCTGGGCTAGAGAGTTGATGAAGAGAGATTGGACAGACTGGCATTGTTTACTTGAGAGCAGAGGAGATTGAGAGGGGGCATGGTTTGCCATATGTAAAATTTATGAATGGCCTTGATAAGGTAGATAGGGGAAAAAACTCTTATTTTCCCTTGGAGGGATCAATGACTGGGACAAAGGTTTAAAGGTAAGAGGCAGGAGGTTTATAGGGAATGTGAGGGGAAAAAAGATTCCCACCCAGAGGGTGGTGGGAATCTGGGACTCACTGCCTGTGAGGGTGGGAGACACCCTCATATTCATCACATTAGGAGGAAGTGACCACTACAGAGTAGAGAGTGTGGTGCTGGACAAGCACAGCTGGTCAGGCAGCATCCGAGGAGCAGGAAAATCAACTTTTCAGGCATAAGAAGGGCATTTTATTTTCCAGGCTATCCTCTTGGTCATCTCTCTCCAACCCTCCCTCTGTCCTCTTAAAGTGCCCTAATATCTCGTTGCCTAATTTTGGCAAAATGTTTTGGTTGATTATTATTATTTCTGGAAAGCACTTTAGGATAATATGCAACGATATTTTAAATATACAAGCCATCGTCTTCTTTCAATTTGTCTGTTAAAAATAGGCAGCAGCAATACCTGATGAAGGGCTTATGTTTGAAACATCAGTTTTCCTGCTCCTCGGATGCTGCCTGACCTGCTGCGCTTTTCCAGCACCACTCTCTCGACTCTGATCTGCAGTCCTTACTTTCTCCTAGTAACAATACCTATACTACCAAGCACTGCCTTACTATCAGACACCCTCTATGTATGATGGAAAGAGAGATTTTACTATGAACATGCATAGAGATTCCTTTTGCTTTCTGTCACAGTTAGAAGCATCATCCTGCTACAACATAGAAGCAGGTCATACTGCCCCTCTGAAGAGCATGCCACCCAAACTCAGGCTATCCTTGTAATCCTGCAATTCCTATGGCTAATCCACTCTGCACACCTTTGGACTGAGGGAAGAAACCCATACAGACATGGGGAGAACATGCAGACTTTACACTGACAGTTGCTGGAGGCTGGATTTGAACCTGGTTTTGTGAGGCAGTGGTGCTAACTACTGAGTCATTTCTCTCCCCCTCTTAGGAGAAAGTAAGGTCTGCAGATGCTGGAGATCAGAGCTGAAAATGTGTTGCTGGAAAAGCGCAGCAGGTCAGGCAGCATCCAAGGAACAGGAAATTCGAAATATACCCGAAACGTCGAATTTCCTGTTCCTTGGATGCTGCCTGACTTGCTGCGCCTTTCCAGCAACACATTTTCAGCTCTCCCCCTCTTACCCCTCCTCCCAGAACAAACCCAGTCACAATTCAACTTCAGTTGATTTATTGTCTAACCTGTTAACTCTTCATTACTTATTCCTAACTGCTTTGGCTAATGAAGAGTTAATCAGTGATATTCCACCTGCCCCACCCCGTCTCGTCCCCTCCCCGAGAAGCCATTACTTTGTCCTACTTTAGAAGTATAATTGTCTTGGGAAGAGACGTTAACTGAAGAAATTACATGGAGCATTTGTTGGTGAGAATAGATGTTTTGAATCTTTTTTTTTCCCCTTATTTGAAATAACTACAGAGGCTGGTATCCTGTTACCCTTTATTTATTGTGAACAGTACACACAATGTAGCCAGCTAGCTTGGAGTCAGTCCCTAAACTGAGGAGATGTGAAATGCCCTATTTATATTGATTGGCTAATACTTCCTGATTGGGGGTTGTCCACCTGGTTCCAGTCACTACACTGACCATTGTGATAAGACTGTTTCAGCTTGTTCTTATCCCATGTAAAATGGTTATATTTCTTCACACAAACTGAGTAAATCAGTAAGATTGTGGCACAGTGGCTCAGTTGGCATTGTTGCCTCACAGTGCCAGGGACCCGGGTTCAATTCCAGCCTTTGGTTACTGTCCATGAGAAGTTTGCACATTCTCCCTGTTTCTGCGTGGGCTTCCTCTGTTTTCCTCCCACAGTCCAAAGATGTGCAGGTTAGGTGAATTGGCCATGCTAAGTTGCCCATAGTGTTAGGTGCATTAGTCGGGGTAAATATAGGATAGGGTACAGGAATGGGTTTGGGTGGGTTACTCTTCAGAGGGTCGGTGTGGACTTGCTGGGCCGAAGGGCCTATTTCCGCACAGTGTAGGGGAATCTAATCTAATCTAATCATCTCTCTGATTTCACGTCCTCATATGGGGGAATATAATGTTGTGGAAGTGTCACTGGATTAGTAATCCAGAGGGGCAGGCTCATGCTTTGGGGACATGGGTTCAATTCCTACCATGGCCACTGATGGAATTTAAATCCCATCACTAAATGTGGAGTAGAAAGTTAATCTGTAATGGTAACCATAGCAACTATCATCAATTGCTGTGAAAACCCAACTGGTTCATTCATATCCTTTTTGGGGAGGTACATGATATTAGGGAGGTGCATTGTTCCTGGATTAACAGTCTAGCAACCTGGTCATATTCTGGGGATCTGAAATGACTAGAAAATGGTGGAATTTGAATTTAATAAATACCTGGAATTAATCTGTTGACCATGATTGTTGGAAAAACACATCTGGCTCACTAATGTCCTTGAGGGAAGGAAACACCATCATTGCCTGGTCTGACCTGTATGTGACTCTGGATCCACAGCTTTGTGGGTGACTCCTAAACTGCCCTCTGAGTAATTAGGGACGGGCAATGAATGCTGGCCTAGCCAGTGACACCCACATCCCACGAATTAATTTGGGTGGGGGGGGGGGGAAGAAAAACTGCTCTCCTTACCTAGTCAGGCCTACATGTGACTCCAGACCCACACGTGACTCCAGACCCACAGCGATTTGGTTAATTGTTAAGTGCTCTCTGAAATGTCCAAGCAAGTTTAAGGGCTGGGTCACAAACCCTGGCCCTGTCAGCCTTGCCCTTATCCCATGAAAGAACAATTTCAAAAAAAGCCACTGACAAGTGTGTACCATGTGGAGCTTTTGTCTTCAGTCAGTAGCTGAAGCGAATAGGATTGCGACGCTCCTGAGGGAGGTTTGGCAAAATACAGACCAGGGAAAGGAGCCGCTGATGAAAATTCGCTATGGGGAGCCCTGTGTGACACACACATAGCAATATTGACCAGACATTTGTATTTGTGATTCTGACAGATGGAATCGCGTATTACAGGGTCATTGTACCAGAATGTGAATTTTATCCGTGTGAATTGACTATAACACAATTGATGAATTATGGATGTTGTTTGGATAATACAAACTTTTTTACTGGAGGGTTTTAGTGACCTTCTACAGCGTGATTTCTATAGTGTGTTCCTCTGCAACATCACAACTGTTGCGCTATAGCAGTATGACCTGTACCATTCAATCTGCTCCTGTCATCCCTCTTTTCTTTAACTTCTTGATCACCAGCACAGACGTGATGATGGTGGAACTTTTGTTTTGATTTGTCGATGGGTTGTGAGCATTGGCTGGACCAGCATCTATTGCCTGACCCTAGTTGCCCTTGAGTCATAGTCATAGAGTTATAGAGATGTACAGCACGTAGACAGACCCTTCGGTCCAATGCGTCCATGCTGACCAGATATCCAACTGATCTTGTCCCATTTGCCAACGTGTGGTCCATATCGGTCAACACCCTTCCTATTCACATACCCATCATCCATCCAGCTTCCACCACATCCTCTGGCACCTCATTCCATATATTGAAGGTGGGAGTGAGCTGCCGCCTTGAACTGCTGCAGTCAATGTGCTGTGGGTTGACACATAATGGCTTAGGGAGGGCATTTCAGGATTTTGATCCAGCGATACTGACTGAACAGCAACCAGCACTACGACAGAGACTCTTGTTACCTAGTATGGTGATGAAATATCTGAAAACAAACCTTCCAGCTCAGTGAGCTAACTTAAATCCAGAACCTCAACCTGAGCTACAAATCTTACCAAAAATTGCTAACAGCGATATATTTCCAAGTCAGAATGGTGTGTGGTTTAGAGGGTGGTGTTCCCATGTATCTGCTGCCCTTGTCCTTCTAGATTATACTGCCTGACACACACTATCAGCTTCGAAACACAAACCTGAATAACCCTGTGCCTCATCTGAGGGCAGTCATTTTGAGTGGGCATCATGATGTCACCATCCCAAGCCTGGCAACATCAGATGGCTGGAAATGCCAGAAGATGCCGTGACCCTGTAAACAAATAAAGAAAAGATTTGGGTTTATGGAATGGAGAGACAATTGAACAGTAAGTTTGAAACCCTTCTGAGTTGGATGGAAATCTGACAACCCACAATTCAGGAAAATGTTCTTAAGATTGAGTTGTAAGCCCGTAAGCTCAACCCCTCAGTCTGTCCGATCATGGGCGCTCTGGTTTTTTGCCTGGGACCCGTGGCGTCTATGACCTGTAATTTCACCCTGCAGAATTGGGTAAAAGGCACCGTTGAATCCATAAATGACACAGCGAATGATTTACGAAGGACCAATTGTAGGCCTGGATTTCAATAAAAGATGCAGAAGTAAATGTAGCCTCTTTATCACACACCACCACTCAGTGATCCTGTGAGGCAGGTGTCAGAGAGAGGCCTTTACACGCTGAAGAGTTACTGCTCTGAGTTGTGCCGCAGTCTGCCTTTGTCAGCAAGGTTTAATCTTCTCTCAACTATATTTAGCATCAAGATCATTGCTGGCTTGTGTATGAACACATCCTCTCTGACTTCGGTACTCAAGTGAGTTATATATTGCTGCAGTTTTTTCTGCCTTCCTCCCTGGAGAATTGTTAGCTTCAATAAACCCAAGAGTTTCGCTAGCTTGAATTTACAGCACACCAGAGTCCATTCAGCCCAACCAATCCAAGCCCATCTTTATTCTCTACTCAGGCCTGCTCCCACCTGCTGCTTGTCCTGCCTTGTCAGCATCTCTTTCTAATTCCTTTCTGCTTCATCTGCTTATTCTGCTTTCCCTTAAGCACATCGGTGTTAGCCTTTTATCTGCGAGATTGGCTAATTGTTATGTGGGATGGTGATCATATACAACGGTAGTTATTACCTACAGCAATTACCTGATAATGGGCTGATAGGCAAGCAGAAAACTGAATCCGATCAAAGCTAATTGGGGAGATGTAGTGCGAATATAAAATGTTGACTTCAAAGTCTAGGCCAGTTACTTTAAAAAGAAACTAAATCCAAGGCTGAGTTTTGAAATCATGTTTCAGTGGTGCATCTGGTTTGACACAGAATTTCGCTTGATACTTGATATTTTAATCAGCTGCTTTTGAGGAGGCACCAATTCCAAAAACCTACAACGCGGGAACCAAGCAGGGCTTCAAGGATTTTAATTTGGGACCGATTTCTCAGGTCACATGGTCATAACAGCACAGACAGACACCCTTTGGCTCGTCATGTCCATGCCAGTCAGCAACTATCCGTCCGTCATCCATCCACTCGCATTGGTATTTCCCAGCACTTGTAGCCTGCTGGTGTTTCGAATGCTCATCCAAGTCACCCTCAAATGGTTTGTGGGTCCCTGTCTCTACCATTCTGAAATGATACCCACCACCCTCCAAGTGAAGTATTTTCACCTCCAATCCTCTCGCAAGCTCCAGCTCCTTATCTTTAAAACTCTTCCCCTATGGTTATTGACCTCTCTACTAAAGGGAAAGGTTTCTCCTAGTCCTGTGTGTGTGTGTGTGTGTGTGTGTGTGTGTGTGTGTGTGTGTGTGACCCAGAAGCCATGCGTGCCTCAATCATGACACCCATCCCATCCCCACACCACTCTTCCCCCAACACGCACCTTCTCATAAGGATTGAAGATCTGGAGTAGATCGTTGAGCTACCTAAATCTGTTCTGTTTTGTCGCTCACTACAATCATGACTGATCTGACTGTGGCCTTAGTTCCATTCTTCCGCCCACCATACCCTTCAGTCCATCGTATGTCAATCGAATATCTGTCCCACTTCTCCTTTTGAATATTTGCATTGGTCCTGCCTCCACTCTGAGAAAGGGATTGGCTACCCTTGGACAAATCGTGGAGATTCATTGAATCCCTGCAGTGCATAAAGAAATCATTCAGCCCATTTGAGTCTGTTGTGAAAAGCATCCCACCCAGACCCTATCCCTGTAATCGTGCATTTCCCATGTCGAATTCACCTAGCCTACACATTGCTGGACATTTTGTGGGCCATGTAGCATGACCAATCCTCCAAACCTGCGCACCTTTGGACGGTGGGAGGAAACTGGAGCACCTGGAGGATGCTCAAATTCCACACAGTCACCCAAGGCTGGAATCGAACCTGGGCCCTTGGCGCTGCGAGGCAGCAATGCTAACCACTGAGCCACCGTACCGGCCTCCTCATCTCCACCTTAAATGGGAACCCGCTTGTCTATAAGTGCTCCCCTTAATTCTGGATTCCCTGTGAGGAATAAACAGCCTCTCGGCGTCCAACCTGTCAATGCAGCTTCATCGAGATGGACGAGAGGTTTGAAGGTTGGGGGGGGTGATAGATGCCATGGATAGGCTGAGAAACCACTTTGTCTGATATAGGTAGGACAGTTCTGAAGTCCCATTCTTCAGGACAGTCCATCACACTGGGAAGTGGAAATGTCCATCTCTTAGAAGCCCTCGCCCAGAAGAGGGGTTGGGTCCTTTCAGAGACTCACTAAGAAACTTTTCTTTTGTTGGGCAAAGGTGGGGACAGAAAGTGAAAAGAAGCTGAGAGATGGAGTTCTGAGGATCAAATCAGTCACCACCTGATCAAATGGTGAGCTGGCTCAACAGGGAGAGTGGAATGTTCCTTTTCTGATCATCTTGGTGAGAAGGGAGATCTAAAACGGAGGGGACTTGTGGTACATGGATGTCCGACATGGTGGAGCAGGATTAAGTGCTTTAGGGAACATCTCCGGGACACCTGCACCAATCAACCCACCATCCTGTGGCTGAACATTTCAACTCCCCCCTCCCACTCTGCCGAGGACATGTAGATCCTGGGCCGCCTCCATCACCACCTGACGTCCGGAGGAAGAACAACCTTCAACCCCATGACATCAATGTGGACTTCACCAGTTTCCTCATTTCCCCTCCCCTGACCTTACCCCAGTTCGAGCTTTCTAGCTCAGCACCATTCTCGTGACCTTCTTACCTGCCAAGCTTCCCTCCCACCTGTTCACTCCACCCTCCCCTATCACCTTTACCCCCACCTCCATCCACATATTGCAATCTTAACTACCTTTCCCATCCCCTCCCGTTTATCTCTCCACCCTGGAGGCTCCCAGCCTCATTGTCGATGAAGGGCTTTTGCCCAAAATGTCGATTTTCCTGCTCCTCGGATGCTGCCTGACCTGCTGTGTTTTTACAGCACCACTCTAATCTTGTCTCTGGATTAACTGTTCAGTGATAACACCACTCAGCCCTTACTTCCCCTGAGCATCCATATTAGCCAGCTGCTGGGGACAATGTCCCTACTTTTTTGTTGAGGCTATCCCCGAGGTTCTGTTAAATTTGTACTCAGTGGAAAGTGGAGCTTTTGTCTCTGTTAGAGAAGTGACAGTGCAGCATTCCCCAGGTACTGTCCCGAGTGTCAGCATTAATTGTGTTCAACTCTTGCAGTAGGCCTTGAAGACTTGACCTTCTGACTCCAAGGTGAGAGTCCATATTGTGTGTATTCACAGCTGAGACCGTGTGTTGATCAGAAAGGGGGAGGAGGATGTGAGATGCCGTGATTCTATTGAATGACAGTGGGATTGGACAGCTGACTCCTTTTTCTGATGGTCTTAATGTCTAGTGCAACATATTCCAGCTGATGAGAGGGAGCATTATTTACCAGGACTCGGGCATAGGGTGAACTTTGAGCCAATTCCAAGAGTCGTGTCGAGAGAAGAGCGTTCTTTTTTGTTGTATCACTCTGAAGGAAGTGGAGGTTGAGGATTGGGATGGCATATTAATTATGCTAATTAGGGCCCTTGCATAATAGCAGCTGTGATTCAGCACTTCCTGGTGAATTGAACAAAATACAGTTCTTCATCTCCGTTCTGATACGCTATTAGTTATGCAAAAACAAGCGGCCACATCGTGTACATATATTTTGTCAATTGGCACACTTGATGTGAATCAAAAGGAGACAGAGACAGTGTCTATCGTGTCTGGCAGTGACAATGTAGCATTCAGTCCATTCAGAAAAAGAACTCTATCGCTATCAGGAACCCGCGAGGTGCAGGATGGTGAGTTTCCTGATATTTGATCCAAACTCTGTTGAATGGCCACTTTTTTGTTCCCCACACTCCAACACAGTGATGACTTGCATTGATGTAGTGCCTTCCTTATAATGAATGTTGCACATGGTGTTTCACAGCACTGTTCTCCACACGGGTTTGGCATGGAGGGGGATGTTGGGAAAGGTGATCGGAAGCCTGATGGAAGAAACTGAACATCTTGCAGGACAATGGAGATGCAAGGATGGAGTTCCAGAACCATGGAACTCCAAAGGCTCATTAGGTAGTATCTTCCATCACTACTCCCACCTAGAAGGACAAGGGCAGCAGATATATGGGAACGCCACCCCTTGCAAGTTCCCCTCCCCATCCTCACTTGGAAATATAATGCCATTTCTTCAGTGTCACTCAGTCAAAATCCTGGACCTGCCTCGCTAAGCACATCGTGGGTCAGCCTGCAGCACACAGACTGCAGCAGTTCAAGATGGCAGCTCACCCCTACCTTCTCAAGGGGCCGGCAATAAATGCTGGGCTCGTCAGCAATATGTAGATACCATGAAAAGTTTGCTGTGATTTCATGCTTGAATACCATGTGTTAGATAGTTCTGTGTGTATAAAGGATGGAGGATTGTCAGTCAGACTTGCAATCTGGAAGCTACATGGATTACTTGGGGGCCTTGTTATTTACAGATAGCCAGAACATGTACACAGACATTTTGCTGAGTTCAGACTGACACAACAGGTAAACTCCATTCATTGGTTCATTTCTCAGAGCAATGACTTAACCAATTAGGTGACCTGCCTGATTTAAAATTTAAACGAAGCTTGGCAATTAATTGTCAGTCATAGTTAACACGTTTTCTGTAGGTGAAATGAAGGGGCCTTGTTTTAATGAAATCAAAACATGCTGGAGATCATAGTGGGTCAGGCAGCAGCCACGGAGAGTGAACAAGCTAATGTTGCAAGTCTAGATGACTCCTAATCAGAGCTTGTTCCTCATTCTCTTAATCTTTCATCATGTCCTGACAGACTATAGCAGTCCCTCAGTAATGCAGTGGAATGTCAGTCTGGAGTGGATGAGGCCACTTTGGGAATACTGTATTAAATTCCGGTCTCCCTGTTGTAGAAAAGATGTGAAAATTGAAAGGGCTCAGAAAAGATTTACAAGGATGTTGCCAGAATTGGAGGGCATTTGCTTCAGGGAGAGGCTGAACAGGCTGGGGTTGTTATCCCTGGAGCATCGGAGGCTGAGGGGTGACCTTATAGAGCTTTATCAAATCATGAGGGGCATGGATAGGATAAATGTCTTTTCCCTGGGGTAGGAGAATCCAGAACTAGAGGGGTTAGTTTGAAGGTGAGAGGGGAAAAGATTTAAAAGGGACCATAAGGGGCAATGTTTTCACACAGAGGGTGGTATGTGTGTGGAATGAGCTGCCAGAGGAAGTGGTGGAGGCTGCTACAATTGCAACATTTAAGAGGCATCTGGATGGGTATATGAATAGGAAGGGTTTGGAGGAATATGGGCCAAGTGCTGGCAAATGGGACTAGATTAGGTTAGGATATCTGGCCTCTATGGATGGGTTGGACCGAAGGGTCTGTTTCAATGCTGTACAGCTCTATGACTCTTGCGTCCTCAATGATCTGGGATTGAACCCAGGACGAGGGTGAGAATGCTGCCCGTCAGGTCACAGCTCCTTCCCGCTCACATGTTGAAGACCTGAAATACATTTCTCTTTGTTCTGCCTGCAAATTCTATTTGCTTTGTTCTGCATTTCCCTCCACTCATTAAGGTTCAAGGTTTCCAGCACCTGCAAGATTTAGTGTTTTTTTTTGTTTGCATTCTGAGGCTGCTTTCAGAGCAGAGCTCACTTGTTTTAATTTGCATGTTCCAACAGTGTTGACAGCAGCTTTCATTTAAATAGAAAAAAGAAATTCCTGGAAACGTTCAGCAGGTCTGGCAGCATCAGTGGAGAGAAATCAGTTAGCGCTTTGGGTCAGGATCTCCACAAATTTCTATTCGTGGATGCTGCCAGATCTCTTGAGTTTTTCCAGCAATTTCTCTTTTTCTGTCTTTGATTTCCAGCAGCTGCGATGCTTTCATGTTTCATTTATGTAGCACCTATATCATGTAGCAACTGTCCTAAGGCGTTTCCTAGGAGTGTTGACAAATTTTACCACCAAGCTGTGCCAGGACAGATTCTGAGGGGCATCTACAAACTCTGAAAGAGGTAGTGCCCTCAAGAAAGAGCAAAATGTGGACAGGGGCCTGAGGGAGGGAATTCCAAGGCTTGGACACTTGAGGACATTGGGGAAGTAGGAACCATAGAACATAGAACAATACAGCACAGAACAGGCCCTTCGGCTCACGATGTTGTGCCGAACGTTTATCCTAGCTTAAGCACCTATTCATGTACCTATCCAATTACTGCTTAAAGGTCACCAATGATTCTGACTCTGCCATTCCCACAGGCAGCGCAATCCATGCCCCCACCACTCTCTGGGTAAAGAACCTAACCCTGACATCCCCCCCATACCTTCCACCCTTCACCTTAAATTTACGTCCCCTTGTAACACTCTGTTGTACCCGGGGAACAAGTCTCTGACTGTCTACTCTATCTATTCCCCTGATCATCTTATAAACCTCTATCAAGTCACCCCTTGATCTTCATCGTTCCAATGAGAAAAGGCTGAGAACTCTCAACATATCCTCGTACGATCTATTCACCATTCCAGGCAACATCCTGGTAAATCCCCTCTGCACCCTCTCCAAAGCTTCCACATCTTTCCTAAAATGAGGCGACCAGAACTGCACGCAGTACTCCAAATGTGGCCTTACCAAGGTCCTGTACAACTGCAACATCACCTCACAATTCTTGAATTCAATCCCTCTGCTAATGAACGCTAATACACCATAGGCCTTCTTACAAGCTCTATCCACCTGAGTGGCAACTTTCAAAGAGCTATGAACATAGACCCCAGGATCCCTCTGCTCCTCTGCCTTACTAGAAGAACCCTACCGTTAACCCTGTATTCCACATTCTTATTTGTCCTTCCTAAATGGACAACCTCACTCTTGACAGGGTTGAACTCCATCTGCCAATCCTCAGCCCAGCTCTGCATCAAATCTACGTCCCTTTGCAGCCAACAACAGCTCTTCTCACTATCCACAACTCCACCAATCTTATTGTCTGCAAATTTACTGACCCAACCTTCGACTCCCTCTTCCAAATCATTAATAAACATTACAAACAACAAAGGACCCAGAACTGATCCCTGCGGAACTCCACTTGTAACTGGGCTCCAGGCTGAATATTTACCATCTACCACCACTCTCTGACTTCGACCGGTTAGCCAGTTCTCTATCCAACTGGCCAAATTTCCCACTATCCCATGCCTCCTGACTTTCCGCATAAGCCTACCATGGGGAACCTTATCAAATGCCTTACTAAAATCCATGTACACTACATCCACTGCTCTACCCTCATCCACATGCTTGGTCACCTCATCAAAGAATTCAATAAGACTTGTAAGGCAAGACCTACCCCTCTCAAATCCGTGCTGGCTGTCCCTAATCAAGCAATGTCTTTCCAGATAAATCCTATCCCTCAGGACCCTTTCCATTATTTTGCCTACCACTGAATTAAACTAACTGGCCTATAATTCCTGGGGTTATCCCTATTCCCTTTTTTTGAACAGGGTCACAACGTTCGCCAGTCCCCTGGCACCACCCCCGTTGACAGTGAAGACAAAAAGATCATTGCCAAAGGCTCTGCAATTTCCTCTCTTGCTTCCCACATAATCCTAGGATATATCCCGTCAGGCCCGGGGGACTTGTCTATCCTCAAGTTTTTCAAAATGCCCAACACATCTTCCTTCCTAACAAGTATCTTCTCTAGCTTACCAGTTCGTTTCATACTCTCCTCTTCAACAATACAGTCCCTCTCATTTGTAAATACTGAAGAAAAGTACTCATTCAAGACCTCTTCTATCTCCTCTGATTCAATACACAGTCTCCCACTACTGTCCTTGATTGGACCTACCCTCGCTCTCGTCATTCTCATGTTTCTCGCATACGCATAAAAGGCCTTGGGGTTATCCTTGATCCTACCCGCCAAAGATTTTTCATGCCCTCTCTTGGCTCTCCTAATCCCTTTCTTCAGCTCCCTCCTGGCTATCCTGTATCCCTCCAACGCTCCGTCTGAACCTTGTTTCCTCAACCTTATGGAAGATTCCTTCTTCCTCTTTACAAGACATTCAACCTCCCTCTTCAACCAAGGTTCCCTCACAAGACCATCATTTCCCAGCCTGACAGGTACGTACATATCAAGGACACATCGTATCTGTTCCTTGAAAAAGTTCCACACTTCAACGACATCCTTCCCTGACAGCCTATGCTCCTAACTTATGCTCCCCAGATCCTGTCTTGCAGCATCGTATTTACCCATTCCCCCCTCAAATTGTAAAACCTACCCTGTTGCACACACTTATCTCTCTCCATAACCAAGGTGAAAGTCACAGAATTGTGGTCACATCACCAAAATGCTCACCCACTAAGAAGCCCATCACTTGTCCTGGTTCGTTACCAAGTGCCAAATCCAATATGGCCTCCCCTCTGGTCGGACAAAGCCTGAGGATGCTCGGAGGCCCAGTCTGCCAGACAGTGTTGGGGAGTTGCACAAAGAGGTCCTGCAGATGGAGGCTTGAGGTCTTAGAGGGTCTTACTTTGTTCATTGACAAGACGTGCAGACATCCCTCTATGGGCAATCGTTGCTTTCCAATCCTCCTCATGACCCCGAGGAGAGTTTGGAGTCAATCACACGTAGGCCCGACCACGTCAGGATGGCAGATTTCCTTTCTTAAAGGATATTAAGTGAACCAGATGGGCTTTCATTACAGTAGATAGTTGCCAATAGCCTTGCTCTCCCAGATTTTTACTGGGTTCAAATTTGCATTTGAATGCCAAGTCAATGGCAGAGAAGTATTATCGCTAGGGTGTTAACCCAGAGACTCTGGTAATGTTCTGGGGATCCAGGTTCAAATTCTGCCATGGCAGAAGATGGAATTTTGAGTTTAATAAAAAACTGGAATTAAGAGTCTAATAAAAGCATTGTCGATTGTTGGGAAAACCGATCTGATTCATTCCTGCTCTTCAGAGAAAGAAACTGCTATCCTTACCTGGCCTGACCGACATGTGATTCCAGACCCACGGTAATGTTGTTGACTGTTAATTGTTCTCTGGGGTAATTAGGGATGGGCAATAAATGTTGTCCCGACCCAGCAATGCTCTCATCCCGTGAATGAATTTAAAATGAAAATTCCCACTGTTGTGACTATTACAAACCCATGCAGTCTGATTGCCAGTCCAAAGACTTGACCACTACCCCACCATCAAGACTGGTGTGAGAGTTTCACAATTCTCACTGTGAACACCATTTGCAAGTGGGAGGGGAGGCTGAACTTGCTGAGTGTGGTGTTAGTAGTAACAAAGTCACAAATCATTTCACTGGCTTACGATTGGAAAAGAAAGCCTTTTCCCATCGAGTTCCCTCGTGGTTGGTTAATTTCCTGAAAGGTTGCCCTTTGTTATGAAGCAAATTAAAACTGGCCACCCGCCATCACCAGACATAAAAAATTCATCAATCTTCAAAATAAGAATCTGACTTAACCTCCCACGCAACAGAACCGTGGAGGATAAAACATTGAATGTTTTCAAGAAGGAGTTAGATACAGTTTTTAAGGAGATCAAAGGGTACAGGGCGGCACGGTGGCTCAGTGGTTAGCATTGCTGCCTCACAGCACCAGGGACCCAGGTTCGATTCCAGCCTCGGGTGACATCTGTGTGGAGTTTGCACATTCTCCCAGGGTCTGCATGGGTTTCCTCCAGGTGCTCCAGTTTCTTCCCACAGTCCAAAGATGTGCAGGTTAGGTGAATTGGCTGTGCTAAATAGCCAAGCGTGTTCAGGAATGTGTAGGTAAACTGCATTAGTCAGGGGTCACAATAAGATAGGGTAAGGGAATGGGTGTAGGTGGGTTACTCTTCAGAGGGTCAGTGTTGGGCTGTATGGCCTGTTTCCATGCTGCAGGGATTCTATGGCCAGTATGGGGGAAAAGGAGGAACGGGAGTGGGGAGGAGGAGAGCGAAAATGCAAACTCCACACAGTTGTCCGAGGGTGGAGTCGAACCTGGGTCCCTGGTGCTGTGAGGCAACACTGGTAACCACTGAGCCACCCTGCCATTCCTCGTTGGAACAGGAGGTCGGATTTTTTTGGTCCTCCTTTTTGAGAGGAGAGGCTAAAGATGTGTAAGTTTAGGGAGGGTGCTTCAGAGCTCAGAGTCCAGGCAATTCAAAGCACAATTCCCAATGGTGGTGTGATTTAAAATGTGGAAATGTCAGAATGCTGACGTCCTGGAGGATTGTAGAACTGGAGGATGTTGGAATGCAATGTTGTGGAATTGCTCACCAATGTAGGCAAGTGAGTCAGAGATCCTGGAGTGCAGTATGATAGTTCCTTGAAAATGAAGTCCCAGGTAGACAGGGTAATGAAGAAGGCGTTTGCCACACTTGCTTTTATTGGTCAGAGCATTGAGTACAGGAGTTGGGAGGTCATGTTGCGGCTGTGTAGGATACTGTGGAATACTGCATTCAATTTTGGACTCCATTCCATACGAAAGATGTTGTGAAACTTGAAAGGATTCCGAAAAGATTTACAAGGATGTTATGATGTGGAGGTACCAATATTGGACTCGGGTGTACAAAGTTAAAAATCACACCACGCCAGGTTATTGTCCAACAGGTTTATTTGGAAGTACGAGCTTTCAGAGCGCAGCTCCTCCACCAGGTAGCTAGCGGAGTAGGATCCTAGGACACAGAATTTACAGTAAAAGATGATAGTGTCATACGTGGATGTGATATATTGAATGTTTTACGGAATATCTGGTCAGCATGGACGAGTTGGACCGAAGGGTCTGTTTCGTTACTGTACATCTCTAGGACTTCCAGGGGGTGGCTGGGCCAAACTGAAGATGCAGCAGCAGAGCTCTGGAAATGCAAGTGCTGAAAGGGGGTGGGGGAGTTATTCTGGGCAGTGAGTCAATGGAAGGATGAGCGCACGGTACTTAAACATACAGCTCGCAACCCAACTCCTCATGTATAATGCAGGTATGAAGCCACTCGAAGATCCATTATGTACAAAGTAACGTGAACTGCTCCAAATGCCTCTGTTTCTGAAGTAATTCAGGTTTTTACAAGGGAAGGACTGCCTGAGCAACCCTCCATAATTAACTGACACCAAAACAGTCTGAAATATAAACCTTCAGTGGACTTCCAGTGTCAGTACGCCTTCTCTACCACTTTTCTGGTTTTTCCCTGTGATTCCTTCAGTGTCGCTGGGTCAAAATCCTGGAATTCTCTCCCCAGGGGGATTGTGGGCCTACCTACAGCAGGTGGACTGCAACGGTTCAAGGCGGCAGCTCACCCCCACCTTCTTAAAGGGGCAACTAGGAATGGGTGATGCTGGGCCCAGCCAGAGATACCCACATCCAAGTAATGAATAAATAAATATGTAATTTCCCCTGACAGAAGACAACACTGCAATGGTTCCCAGAGAGGAAGAAAAATGTTATTGTTTTGAAAAAGCATTTTTTCTAAGTGAAAGTATTGTTTGTTGTGGATCTCCATTTGGAGCTGTACTGGTCTGTGGAAGGTGACCAGATAGGTAGAGCGAAGGGTGAGTAACACCGCATCCCTTGGCCATTGTGATGACATTGCAACAACAGTGTCTGTTTGCATTTACATAGCATCTTTGACCTTGGACTGTGGGGCTTCCAATGAATATGCATTTTGCTGAGTCAAAGAAACATCAATTTTCATTGAAGTAATGTCAGGTTTTATTTAAGAAACCTACTGTTTGTGTTTCCATCATGCAGTGCATGGGATCAAGTGACATTGCGTCACTTCCTCTGATGCATGCTGTCTCATTTGCATATCACAGTCTGACTTTAACCTCTTACACTACACGTTTTTGTGCAGTAACCTATTTCACGGGCATGAGAGCGAACAAAAACTTCAACCCTGTGCACACGAGACAAGCGAGCGATGGAGAGAACAAGCTTTCACTGGGATAGCGAGAGGGGAGAGCGGAATTCCACAGCCTGCCATCCCAACAGCTGAAGGATGTTTTTTGGAATAATGTCACTGTGCACAAGGGGCTAGAATTTAAGGGGAAAAGTGAACCCGGGCTAGCAGGGGCTGGGGGAAGTTGGGAGGTGTGAGGACTTGGCAGGAATTTGTAAACCCTGATGACGGTTTTCAAACTGAGGTTATAGTCTAGGAAGGAGGGAGCTGGTTTGTGGCGAAAGATTTGGGTAAGAGTCTATATTGGCCACCTATCACGATATAGCCTACCTTTCCCCAGCAACCCCCCTCAAACCTATTTTATTTCTCAGCCCCCTTCCCCCTCCCCAGAGTTGATGAAGTTATGCCCGAAACGCCAACTCTCCTGCTCCTCAGATGCTGCCTGACCGGCTGCGTTTGTTTCTCCAGAGCCAAGCTTTATCCACCTTGAGCAGGTGAGTGGAGACCGGCTTAACTGGATCAGCTTGGAAGCTCCCAGCAATGTGTAAGATCAAGGAGGGGATCCTTGTGACTGGGAATATTCTGTCTCAACACACTTTTTGACTCTGCAGTCCTCTCTCTCTCTTTTTTTTCTCCATGATGCTATGTCAGCTCTGCAGTTGACGTATTACAGTAGACCCATGGTCCAACATCATAGATGCTATTTTCAACACCTTTTTTTGTTGCAGAAGTTGTGTTTTCCCCCATCCCACCCCACCCCCCCGATCCAGAATCTGGTTTCCAGCATCTGCAGTCATTGTTTTTACCTCCTCCTGTACCCTGCCGACCTGACGAAACATTTTACAGTGCTCGAAATGCAACTAATTTTCTAAATCGTTGCCGTGTTCAAAACTGCAGTTACCTTCTGAATTGCAGATTCTCCTCATTCTCTTCCACATACCTCCTGTGGTTTCCTTTCCTCCAGGTCAGTGTTACCTCCTTCAGCCCGAAAACTATCCAAAACCACCACCGCCCCCCCCAACTTCTGGTCTCTGGTACATATCTCCACAACTTCAAAGATCCATCCCATGCTGGAAATGTTTTTCTACAACCTCTACCATCGGGGAGAAGGTACAGAAGCCTGAACACACACACACACCAGCCGGTTTTGTAACAGTTTCTACCCACTGTTGTTAGAATACTGAATGGAGACTCCAACTCTTAACATTTGCCTGTACCTGTGTTTTTGTTTTTGCTGCTGTTGACCTATTTTTTACTATCGATGCTACTTAACTCTGTGATCTGCCTGTATTGCTCGCAAGACAAAGATTTTCACTGTGCCTCGGTACACGTGACAATCAATTCAATTTCACTGTTAGCAGTCATGTACCTACACTCTGGAATTCCTTCCGGAAACCACCTCTGCTTCTGGCCTCTCCTTTTCTCCTGTAACTGCAATTGTTGTGAACTCCTTGTGCCTGAGCTGTTGGTCTTCTCCCTGTTAATTTCCCATGTCGCCTGATTTCACCTTGCCTTGTTGTAGTCAGCCTGTGGAGCTCTCCAGGACCTTTGGCTGAGTTAATGGTGCTACATGAATGCAGGTGCTTATCCTTGTCTCACCACCTGATGATGTTTTACTAAAATAAATTTCAGTGTGAGATGGTTTATTGTCCATTCCTGATTGATTGATTGGTCCAGCAAAGGTGAATTGCTGGGACTTGACATACTCGTGATGTCACTAGACTGCTCATCCAGAACCTCTGTTTTGGGGATGTGGGTTCAGATCAGAGCGTGGCAGATGGTGAAATTTAGATTCAGTAAAAGTCGGGGGTTTTGTTTAGCAGTCGTCCGAGGGACCATGTAACTGTGTAAACCATTGTTGATGTGAAAAGCACCCATCTGGTTCAATGATGTTTTGGGGAAGGAAAACTACGGTCCTTACCTGGTCTGACTTACACATGACTCCAGACCCACAACAATTTGGCTCTTACCTGTCCTCTGGGCATTTAGGGAAATGCCAGAGCAGCTAACAGTGCCTGCATCCCCTGAATAAATACAACCATGTTGCTTATAATATTTACTTTAAAACTGTGCCCTTTTTGTCATTGACCCTTTCACAAGCAGGAATAGTTTCTCTCTGGATCTGGAGGCACCTGTTGGGGAAAAGCAGAGTTAATGTTTTGTGTCTGATACATTAGAGACATTTAAGTGACTTTTGGACATGCACATGGATGATAGTAAAATGTAAGGTATATAGGTTAGTCTGATCTCTGAGTTTGATAAAAGGCCAGCACAACACTGAGGACTGAATGGCCTGTACTGTGCTGTACTGTTCTATGTTTTAATGTTCTATGTTTTAATGTTCAATGTTATAAAAACCCATGTGGTTCATTAATGTTCTTTTAAGAATGAAATTTGGTGTGACAGTGCCCATATTCCATTAATCATTTAAAACCAACAGGTCTATGTGCTGTCCATAGACCCACAAAGCCCTTAGGGAGGGAATTCCAGGATTCTGACCCAGTGACACTGAAGGAATGGTGATAGATTTCGAAGCCAGGATGTTGAGTGGCTTGCAGGTGATCTTAGAGGTGGTAGTGTTCCCATGTATCTGCTCCCCCTTATCCTTCTAGATGGAAGCTGGTCAAGGTTCTGTCTGAGGATCTTTCAGTGAATTTCTGCCATAAAAGCTGCTACTGAGCATTGGTGGAGGAAATCTCATTGCCTACAAGGTAGAGGTCAGCAATGAATGAATGAGCTTTAGAGAGTCGGGGATTAATGATTTGGGCAATGAAATCATACCTGATGATGTAAGGTATCAGTTCCAGCTCAGTGTATTGCCCTCTTATCACTGAGTTGTATGTTTGAGTTGTGTTCGTAAGATGTAACACTGGAGAGAGCTGGCTTTTCTACGGTGTGTTGTGTGTGATCTTTGTGCTCCCATTTGAGAGGACATTGTCTCAGGTGATGAATGTAATTGTGCCTCAGCCCTCAGTGTTGTGATGGAGTCCTGGAGTCTTTTTTTATGTTTTGACTGAATTTTATGGATTGGGAATTTTTTGAGCTCTGAGCCAGAGGGTTGCACCCTACATCACAGCAGACACGTGTGTGTGTGGTGTGGGTGCGCGTGCATGTGCCAAGGTCAGATTCCCCACTCAAAAGTAGCCACGTGTCATGCAATGTCTCCTACTCCATCTCCGTGTTACTTTGAGAGACAACCTCTTAATAACATCACTATATCAGAGCATGTGAACTGAGGTTACAGTAGTCTCGTACTCTATCTTATCTCCTGAAGCATGACATGCTGCACTCTGAATACTATCATGTTTGTACAGAACGGTTAGTTGTGTGAATGCCTGTTGGATTTCTCAATACCACACTGTCCTCTCCCAGCTCCTTCTGTTATGGGAGGTAACATTAACATTGCTGAATCAGGTTCCAACACTCTGGAGGTAAAATGACACCAGCAGGATTGTGTCTCAACTGCAGTCAGCAATTCCTGAGTCCATCGTCAGGAGAGTACATCAGCAATGGTGAAGTTTGTTCCTCCATGAGCTCTGCTGTAACAGTTCATCTGTTTGTCCTTGATAAACTAAAACAGTTAGTGGGGACAGGGCCCTGATCAGTCCGGATCTGATCCAGTAAAACTGCTATCAGGGATGGGGCCCTGACCAGGCCTGAGCTAGCAGTGGTTGTGAGCAGCACAGACAATCCATCACATTCTGACTCAGTGGCACTGTTGTTCTGACCCATTTCAAAGCATTTTGTACAAAGCATGATCCTTGGACACTGAGTGCTGCAACTTAATGATTACAACCTTCCTGGAACCAACTGGCCCTGTGCCAATGAGTCCCTGAGGATTGCCAACACTGAGTCAGTGCATATTTTGTTTATGTGCGATAGTGAGAGCCTGTCACCAACCTCCCTCCTGATCTCTCTCTCTGTGTGTGTGTCTCTCTCTCTGTGTGTGTCTCTCTCTGTGTGTGTGTGTGTGTCTCTCTGTGTGTCTCATCAGATGACCACTGTCACTGATGTGAATTGTTCTTTAAGTTCTGCACTTGGAGTCATACAGCATGGAAATAGACCATTCGGTCTGACCATAATCCCAAACAAAACTACTCCCACCTGCCTGCTTCCGGGTCATATCCCTCGAAACCTTTCCTATTAATGTATCCATCCAAATGTCTTTACACATTCTAGTTATATCCGCATCCACCATTTTCTCAGGAAGTTCATTGCACACACGAACCATCCTCTGTATAAAACAAATTGCCCCACACGTCTTTGTTAAATCTCTCTCCTCTCACTTTAAAACTGTGCCCCCTTGTTTTGAAATCCCTCCTCTTGGGGGAGAAAAAACAGCTGCCATTAACTCTAATTATACCTCTCATTATTTTATGAACTTTTATCAGGTCACCTCTTAACCTCCAATACTCCAGTGAAAATAGTCCCAGCCTCTCCATCTAACTCAAACTTTCCATAACTGGCAAGCTCCTGGTAAATCTCTACTGAACCCCCTCCAACTTACTGAATGAATTTAAATTCCACCAGCTGTAACCTTGGTGAGATTTGAACTCCTATTTCCAGAGCAACAGTGTGGATGTCTGGATTACTAGCCCAGTGAGTTTACCACTACCCCACTGTCTCTCCTTCCTGTCATGAAAATGTACATCACAGAAACATGCCCTTCGATCCAACTCATCCTTGCCGACCACATATCCTAAATTAATCTAGCCCCATTTGCCAGCAGTTGGCCCATATCCCTCCAAACCCTTCCTATTCATATATCTATCTAGGTATCTTTCAAATGTTATAATTGTACCAGCCTCCACCGCTTCCTCTGGCAGCTCATTCCATACACGCACCACTCTCTGCATGAAAAAGTTGCCCTTTAGGTCCCTTTTAAATCTTTCCCCTTTCACCTTAAACCTATGGCCTCTAGTTTTGGATTCTCCTATCCTGGGAAAATGCCCTTGTCTATTCCCTTATCCATGCCCCCTCATGATTTTATAAACCTCAATAAGGTCATCCCTCAGCCTCCAACGCTCCAGGGAAAGTAGCCCCAGTCTATTCACCCTCTCCCTGTAGCTCAAGCCCTCCAATCCTTAAATTCCTTGTAAATATTTTCTGAACTCATTCAAGTTTCTCAACATCTTTCTTATTGTAGGGAGACCATAACTGAATGCAATATTCCAAAAGTGTCATCCCCATACAATCTCAGGCCCCCATTCTGCTTGAGAGTGGGCCTTGCAGAATATTGGAGGCAGGCAGTAGGGAGGGGGTGGGGGAAGAGTGACGAATGCTGGGTCAATATTTATACAAGAACAGGATCATGCAAGCTGTTCCTCACTGTCCTACTCAAATCTGCTAACTCTCTGCTCTCGATGTGAATCACAGCTGCCCAGCATCAGCTTGGTGTTACAAACTTCCTGCTGCAGTAATTTATCTTGGCACAGGATTTGGGAAGTGGCTCTAACTTGCTCTGTGACATGTGCCTAAAGTAATGCTGGAGAACGTATGTGCGCCTGTTTGTTTTTCTTGTTCCTTGTACAATCCTGTTTTGCCAGAAGAGAATGGCATGCAGTCCCTGCTGAGATTGAGAGAGAAAGGGGTGTCGGATGAATCCTGTGTGAGATCCAGAACCAAATGCTTCCTTTTAAATCCAGTAACGGGGCTGGAATGAGGGAGAAAGTTATTGCATGAGGGAGCTGCGGGTGATTAGGTTGTGCCTCTCGTATTGCATCTCTTCATTAGAATTCTTAGACTCCCACGAAGGCCATTCGGTTCATTGGTCCCCCTGCTTGCCCTTTTCAGGTGCTAATTTGTATTGTCCAGTCCTCAGTACACCAGCGCGGAAAGGTTTGCCTGTGTTTCTGGTTTGTGTGCTCAATCCTTTTTGAAGTGTAGTTGTTGTTATGGAGGAGAACCGAAGCCAATTTGACAACAGCAAACTCCCACAAACATTCAGGAGCAAAACGACACTCTACCTCAACCTGTGCCTCGCGAGACCTGCTGTTTTGGTGATCACTTCATTTGGCTCTTGGTCAGTCAATACCTCCTTGTTAAAATTCTCCTCTTTGTGCTCAGAATCTGTGTTTTCTCCTTTTTTGCCTGTCTCTGTAACCATCTCCAAACTCTGAAACAGCACCAGCTGCTGTGTCAATCCTGGCCCCTTCTGTATCCTGACTTGCTAACAGTACTGACTGCGTGTTCAGGATTGCCTCAACCTCTGTATACCACTTGTTGAAAAGTTACTGCAAATGCTAACCCTAACATCTTGACCAAGTGTTTAGCCATTTGCTTTAATATCTTCCTGCCTGGCTCAGTGTTAATTCCAATTTATGGCCTTGTTCATCACAATACAGCACTTTGACCCAGCAAGCCTGCACCGATATTGAGTCCTTATTTAGACCCGTTACTTTTAGCCCATGTGCAGTTTCTGTTTACCTCACATTTCATGGGTCTACCAAAGTACCCGTTAAATGTTGTTAATGTGCCTGCTTCCACCACCTCCACTGGCGGTGCGTTCCAGGTACCCACCACCATCTGTGTGAAACATTTTCCCTACACGATCCCCTAAACTTTCTCCCTCTCACTCTGAACCTGTCCCCTCGTGGACTTGACCTTTCCACCCTGGGGAGAAAAACCTCTGACTATCCCCCTATCCATACTCCTCATAATTTTGTCAACCTCTGCCAGGTCACCCTTCAGCCTCCATCTTTCCAGTGAAAACAATCCGAACATATTCTACCTCTCCTCCTAACCAAAACCCTCCAGACTGGGTAACATCCTGGTAAACGTTCTGTGCACCCTCTCCAAAGCACTCCCATCCTTCTGATAATGTGGCAACCAGAACTACAGGCAATATTCCAAATATGGCCTCCCTGAAGTTTGGTACAACTTTAATAACTCCTGATCCTGTTATCCCCCAGGACTCCTCCACCTCGGTGAATCAGAACATTGGGATAAACTTTTTAAACTATCTCTTAATGGATGTGGGTGTTGCTGGTGGGGGCCAAGTGTTTACTGCACATCCCTAATTGCCCCAAGTGTCGGTAATGGTTGATCACATGGCTGTGGCTCTGGAATTCCATATAGGTTAGACCAGATATGGATGGCTGATTTCCCATTTGAAAAGAACGTTAGTGAACCAATTTGGGGGGGGGGGGGTGTTTGCAACAATTGACAATGGTTATGTGGTCATCGTTAATCTAGCTTGCTTGTAATCTTTGATTTTTGTTTTAATTCAATACAAATTTTGCCATTTTCCTCTGTAGGACTTGAACCCGTGACTTTAGGACATGGGTCTGGAATGGCTATTTCAATGATTTGAGCACTACAGCAGGGTGTCCTGTTTTTGTTTTCAGAACAATCAACAAAGGGACGTAATGTTCAAGTGTAAGGCACTACGTTTTAGAGGGGGATTGGGGGAAAAAATGTTTTCAGCCAGAGGGTGGTGGGGGTCTGGAATGCACTGCCTGGAGATATTTTGACAAGTACTCAAAAGGCCCAAGCATTCAAGGCTCTGGGCCTAGTGCTATCAAGTGGGATTGATGTAGATAATAGTGTAGCTTTGGCAGTACAGCTTTGATAGGCTGAAGGGTCTCTTCTGTCCTGTATGATTCTATGGTCACCATTAGACCAGCTTTTTCATTAGAGTCATAGAGATGTACAGCACGGAAACAGACCCTTCGGTCCATCCCGTCCATGCTGACCAGATATCCCAACCAAATCTAGTCCCACCTGCCAGCACCCGGCCCATATCTCTCCAAACCCTTCCTATTCATATACCCATTCAAATGCCTCTTAAATGTTGTAATTGTACCAGTCTCCACCACATCCTCTGGCAGCTCATTCTATACATGTACCACCTTCTGCGTGAAAGTTTTACCCTTTAGGTCTCTTTTATATCTTTTCCCCCCTCACCCTAAACCTATGCCCTCTAGTTCTGGACTCCCCAACCCCAGGGAAAAGACTTTGTCTATTTATCCTATCCATGCCCCTCCTGATCTTGTAAACCTCTATAAGGTCACCTCTCAGCCTCCGACGCTCCAGGGAAAACAGCCCCAGCCTGTTCAGCCTCTCCCTATAGCTCAGAGCTTTGAACCGTGGCAACATCCTTGTAAATCGTTTCTGAACCCTTTCAAGTTTCACAACATCTTTCCGATAGGAAGGACACCAGAATTGCACGCAATATTCCAACAGTAGCCTCACCAATGTCCTGTACAGCCGCAACACGACCTCCCAGCTCCTGAACTCAATACTCTGCTCAATAAAGGAAAGCATACCAAACGCCTTCACTATCCTATCTACCTGCGACTCCACTTTCAAGGAGCTATGAACCTGCACTCCAAGGTCTCTTTGTTCAGCAACACTCCCTAGGACCTTACCATTAAGTGTATAAGTCTTGCTAAGATTTGCTTTCCCAAAATGCAGCACCTCGCATTTATCTGAATAAAACTCCATCTGCCACTTCTTAGCCCATTGGCCCATCTGGTCCAGATCCTGTTGTAATCTGAGTTAACCCCCTTCGCTGTCCACTACACCTCCAATTTTGGTGTCATCTGCAAACTTACTAACTGTACCTCTTATGCTCGCATCCAAATCATTTATGTAAATGACAAAAAGTAGAGGACCCAGCACCGATCCTTGTGGCACTCCACTGGTCACAGGCCTCCAGTCTAATTCAAGAATTATTTTAAAAAATAATTGAATTCCAAACTACCCACCTTCCTGGTGGAACTCAACTTTTATCTCCAGGCCAGGAGCCTGGGGTGCTGGTTTGTTTCCTTGGTGATATGACCAGAACACCATCCCCTCCTCCCACATACCAGTGTGCCTTTCCTGCTGAAAGTGCAGATCACTTCTGAAAACATATTCTGTCAGGCAGCTCATTGGGAAGTCTGTGTGATGGCAATGGAGATAGATATCTGGCAATTTATCAGGAAGCGAACAGTGTTGTGACAGCTGGTGGTGCCCAGAAGGTTGTGTGTCTGAGTCCGTATTTGTGTTTGTACCTGTGTGTGTGCACGTGTGTCCCTTCCAGTTTCATTGGCTTGTTCATAGAGTTGTACTGAATGGAATCAGACCCTTCAGTCCCGTTTGCCAGCACTTGGCCCATATCCCTCTAAACCCTTTCTACTCCTATACCCATCCAGATGCCTTTTAAATGTTGTAATTGTACCAGCCTTTACCACTTCCTCTGGCAGCTCATTCCATACACACACCACCGTCTGTGAAAATATTACCCCCTCGATCCCTTTTATATCTTTCCCCTCTCACCCTAAACCTATGCCCTCTAGTTCTGGACTCCCCCACCCCAGGGATATTATCCATATCCCTCACGATTTTATAAGTCTCAATAAGGTCACCCCTCAGCCTCCAACACTTCAGGGAAAACAGCCCTAGCTTATCCAGCATCTCCCTGTACCCTCCAACCCCAGCAACATCATCTGAAAGGGTTCAGAAAAGATTTACACGTTTAAAATTTATTTTGACGCAGTTTTGCAAACTAGTCCTGGAGCTGCAGTTGCAGAGCTGGGGAATGAGATACCCATCTCTGTGACTCTCAAGTGCCAGTCTCTATTGGTAGAGGTGGTTTGCTGCAATTGGAGTGGGGCATTACAAGGAGGTAACTGGAGGTCTGCAATTATGCTAACCTGTGATTCCCTCATCCCAGGAGACAGTTAAAAACTATTGCCTGACAGCAGCAGATGGCTGGTTTGGACACGTCTTGTTTTTACAGCACCCTACGATCTGAACTTGTTCGTTCATGAGGCTTTTCTAATGAAGCTACCTGGTAAAGGAGCAGCACTCTAAAACTTTCAGATAAATCTGTTGGACTATAACTCGTGTGGTTTTCAAGTCTTTTTTTTCTCATGACGACAGCTCTCGGATGAGGGAGGGGATGCGTTCCATTCTGCAAAGCAATCCCTCTACAGCAAATGACCTGACAGATACTTAATCCCACCAAGATTGACCTGACCCCTGTGCGTTACATCAAAGCTGTGTTTGCATTCTGATCCCGGTCTGCTCTCGCAAACCTCCATTGTGTTGTAGCTCAATGTCAGAACTATCTTTCTGCCCCTTGACCCCTGGGGCTTTGAGTGAACTTTTGGATTCATTCCCAGACCCAGCAAAGTGATCTGTAACTTTTCAGGTTCTCTGACAGGCAGTTTTTTTTAAACAAGAAAGTAAATCAATTTTTAATCTTTCCTCTCTTTCCCTCTGACTGACCCAGGGCAATTATCAATAAAAGATTACCAGTTACAACCATGTTATTGTAATGTTATTACGAGTTAATGACTGAGATAAGTAAGCCAGCATCCCAGGCTAATCCACTGGAGATGTAGGTTCAAATCCCAGATGGTGAAAATTGATTCGAACTTTTTTTAAAAAAACCTCTGGAATGTTAAAATAAGACTTACCTAATTGTTGTAAAACCCCACCTGGTCCACTCCTGCCCGTTTTGAGGGAAGGAAATCTGCCATCCTTACCTGGTCTGGCCCACATGTGACTCCAGACCCAGAGCTCTACTGTTCGCTGGCCCTTTAGGGATGGGCAATAAATGCTGGATTTACCAGTGATGCCCACCTCCAACTGAAAGGTCACTCTGCCTTTTACTTATTTTACCATCCTCCCATTTGACACCTCACATTCCTCTCACTCCTACTCTATTTGAATTGTATTGCTTTGACCCCCCCTCTCCCTTTGCCTCCTTCTGCACTTGACCCTCTTGCTCACCCACTCGATGTTGAGATTATTCGTCACATCTACCTACCAAGTAATTCAGTCCCATCCTCACTACACACCCACTCTCATCACAATCAGATGGTCTTTACACTCTGTATCTAACTGCACACTGCGCCTATCCTGGGAGTGTTGGATGGTGACAGTGTATCTCACCCCATGTCCTGAGTGAGGGAGAAGGGGATGACGTGACAGTATGAGTGTGGAGTGCTAGGATATTGTAGCTTCACTCAGAGACAGCATGAGTGATTTTAGAATCCGAGAGATGTACAACATGGAAACAGACCCTTCGGTCCAACCTATCCATGCTGACCAAATTTTCCAAACGAATCTAGTCCCGTTTGCCAGCACTTGGCCTATGTCCCTGTAAGGTAAAAACAAGGACTGCAGATGCTGGAAACCAGGATCTGGAGTAGAGTGGTGCTAGAAAAGCACGGCAGGTCAGGCAGCATCCGAGGAGCAGGAAAATCGACGTTTTGGGCAAAAGCCCTTCATCAGTAATAGAGGCAGGGTGCAGTTTTTGATGTTTGATGTTTTCATGCTCTATATCCCTGTAAACCCTACCTATTCCTATACCCATCCAGATGCCTTTTAAATGTTAGTAATTTGATTGAATTTAGCAGCAAGAGTCAGATTTAGTTGTGTTTTGAAGTGGTTGGTTTGGTGGCTGGTGTACAGGTGAGGCAGTGAAACAAATCCAAGCACCAGACTGCATTCCAGATGATGAGTTAGCATCCTGGAGCACCGGCCTGAACAGCATGGACCTACAGTCCATGGTCTGATGTGGTTCAGGAAAGCAGCTCACCACCACCTCTTCCAGGGCAAGGAGAGATGGCCAATAAATGTTGTGCCCAGCCAGTGATGCCCACATCCTGGGATGAAGTAAGCAAAGAAAGGGAAGCTGCTTGCACTCCGCTCTCCCATGGGTGGCTCAGTGGTTAGCATCCCTGCCTCACAGTGCCAGGGACCCGGGTTTGATTCCAGCCTCAGCTGACTGTGCAAACTCCACACAATCGTTCTCCCTGTGTCTGCGTGAGTTTCCTCTGGGTGCTCCGGTTTCCTCCCACAGTTCAAAGATGTGCAAGTTAGATGGATTGGCCATGTTAAACTGTTCATAGTTTTGGGGGATGTGCAGGCTGGTTGGGCTGGCTATTGGAAATGCAGGGTTACAGGGATAGGGTTGGGATTTGGGTCAGTCTGGGATGTTTTTCAGACTGTTGGTGTGGACTTGATAGGCTGGCCAACTTCCACACTACAGGAGGTTCTATGATTCCTCCTGCATCCAGCTGTGTTGGTTCCTATGGTAACAAGTTTTGGACATCACCGTGACACCAACTCTTCAACAGAATGGAGGTAAGGAATCAAGGGGCTGAATAACCAACTCCCATTCCTACTATTCCCTAAGCATTCTGCAGTATTCCCATTCCCCTGATGGAGAGTGAATCCCACATGTTGTGCCTTGGTAATACACAGGGTGAGTTGTACAGGCTAACATCAGCTGCCATTCCTCTACTTTACTGATGATTGATCTATTATTTAGATCTTGCAATCCCCTTTTGTTTCTATATTAAAAACAAACCTGAAAGGATCTCTTGGAGGATGTGACTTTGAAATCTCCAGCTCCTGTTTAATAAGTGACGAGTTGGAGCAGCTACTGTGGTGTAGCGGGTGAGCTGGAGGGAGTGTGACCACGGGATAGCATTCTCTCCCAGCCTGCCTGTAGCTGGGCTCAAGGAGATTGTCACAGTCTTGATGGAGCCCACCCACTGGTACCCAAGCTGTTGTGTCGATGTGGCCAGAAGGCACGTCTATAATTAGGTCTGACTGTGACCTTGATCAGTACAACGGATAACTCCTGAATTTTTGGAATGAATGAAAACCCCAAACTGCTGCTTCCTGCTAGCTCCATTGTCAACCCCAAGTGAAAGGCAGTCAAACTCAGGGCATTTGGAAACACACAGGAGTAGGCAGCCTGGGATAGCATGGAGGGATTGAGAGAAACATAGAAATTAGGAACAGGAGTAGGCCATTTGGCCCTTTGAGCCTGTACTACCATTCAATGTCACCATAAGACATAGGAGCAGAAGTATAGGCCATTCAACCCATTAAGTCTGCTCTGCCATTCAAGCATGGCTGATACATTTCTCAACCCTCTATTCAAGAACTTATCGGTCTTTATACACCATGACATGGCCTCTACAGCCTTCTGTGGCAGTGAATCCCATAGATTCACCAATCTCTGGCTGAAGAAGTTTCTCCTTATCTCCATTCTAAAAGGTCTTCCCTTTACTCTAAGGCTGTTCCCTCGGATCCTAGTCTCTCCTTCCAATGGAAACATCTTCCCAACATCTACCTTATCCAGGCCATTCAGTATTCTGTCAGTTTCAATTAGATTCCCTCCCCACCCTCCCAATCCTTCTGATCTCCATCAAGTATCGAAACAGAGTCCTGCAATGTTCCTCATACGTTAAGCTTTTCGTTACTGGGACCATTCCCGTGAACCTCCTCCTGTACACGTTCCAGTGCCAGTACATCCTTCCTGAGATATGGGGCCCAAAACTGCGCGCAATATTCCGAATGCGGTCTGACCAGAAACTTTTTTATAGAGCCTCAGGAGCACATCCCTGTTTTTATATTCGAGCCCTGTCGAGATAAATGCCATCGTTGCATTTATCTTCCTAAGTACTGGCTTGTGCTGCAAGTTTACCTTGAGAAAATCCTGGACGGGAACTCCCAAGTCTCTGCACTTCAGATTTTTGAATTTTCTCCACATTTAGAAAATAGTTCATGCTTCTATTCTTCTTACCAAAGTTCATGACCTCACACTTGCCCACATTGTATTCCATATGATCATGGCTCATCATCCAATCTTGGTATCCCATTCCCACTCTCTCCCCAAACCTTTTGATCCCTTTATCCACAATAGCCATGTGCAGCCCTCTCTTGAATGCCTGAAATGAACAGGCCCTAACAGCTTCCTGTGGGAGAAAATTCGACAGGTTCACAACTCTGAGTGAAGACATTTTTCCCCATCGCAGTCCTGTATGGCTTATCCCTTATTCAAGGTTTGCGTAAAGATTTGTAGTCCAGGTGCTGGTTGTTGTAGTTGTGGGTATGAGCTGGGAAGTTGATTTGCAGACATTTCATCCTCTGTCTAAGTGACCTCTTCAGTGCTTTGGAGCCTCCTGTGAAATGCTGCTGTACTGTTCAACAACCAAATAGATGAACAGGTCAATGGGACACCTAGGGGCTCACCCATCTCCGGGCTCATAGCAGAAGCAGTGGTGCAGACACTGGATCAAACGGCCCACCACAAATCCAACCCACTGTCTGGATCAGATATGAGGCCAACGCATTCGTAGTTATTAAGAGAACAGAAATTGGGAACATGCACCGGATTATCAGCACTATACTCACAGGGATCAGATTTATGAGTGAGGAGGAAACCAACAATCATCCCATTCCTGGTACAAAGAACACAGAACAGTGAATGCCCCACAAGAGTGTACAGGAAAGCCATGCGCACCAACCAGATCCCAAACTACAACAGCATTCACCCGAACACACCCTCTGAGAAGCTGCATTAGGGCCAATTTCAAAAGGGCTACAACACACTGCAGCACTCGCGACCGGTGAAGGGAAAAGAAGATAACCACCTCTACAGAGTCTTGGCCAAGAACACATATCCCTGCAACTTCTTCCACAGATGCTGAACAAACAACACCATGAGAACATGCCACGACCCAACTCCCTAGCCATGCTACCTTATATAACAAAAAGTCTTGGAACTGACAGCCAGACCCCTCTGACCACTGGGATTCATGACAGCCCATAAACTGAAAGGCACGCTCAGACAACTCACCAGGACAAAAGACCCAATAGCCATCATGTGCATGACTAACATAATTTACAGGATTCCATGCAAAGACTGCACCAAACACTCTATAGGACAGACTGGCAGACAGTTAGCAATCCGTATCCATGAGCACCAACAAGCCACTAAACACCATGGCCCGCTGTCCCTAATAGTCCCCACACACAGACAACCAGGACCTCAAATTCAACTGGGACAACACAACAATCATAGGACAAGCCAAACAGAGGACAGCCAGAGAATTTTCAGAAGCATGGCACTCACCCATGGACTCCAACAACAAGCACATTGACCTAGACCCAATACACTGACCACTACAACAAACAACTGGAACCGGGAAATGGAACCAAATAAATTCCAGAAGACACCGTACAGCAACGCCTCACAGAAAGCTCTGAAGGGGTCACCTAGACAGGGGACGATACATCTGCAAATCAACTTCACAGCTCAGTGAACGTACCCACAACCACAATTACCCCTTATTCTAAAACTGTGACCCCTAGTTCTGGGCTTCCCCAACACCAGGAACATTCTTCCTGCTTCAAGCCTGTCCAGTCCCATCAGGACTTTAGGTTTCTGTGAGATTTACGCCCCCCCACCCCCACACCTCCATCTCATTTCAGCACTGGCTGATCCCTCATTCAGATGGGTGGACTGTCCTGAAGAACTGTCAGTTCTGCTATAACACGGTAGTTCCATTCTCATGCATTCCTGTGTTGTAAGAAAATTTTGTCATAGCAACACCATTGTAACTAATGGGGTTGGAATCACGTTATAACACACTTTAAAACTTTGTGCGTTAGAAACAGTGTCCCCAATTTGTCAACTGTGTAATAGCGAATTCATGTAAACAAAACGTGCATTACAGCAGAATGACCTGTACTTTCCCGGTACATTAGACAGGCACTGAACTTCCTTGCTCCCCTTTGGCTCCTGGGGTGAGGGGATTGGTGCAGACTCTCCCTTGATGATGGTGGGTCCTCGGGGGTCAGAGAGGGTGGTTACCAGGAGCTGTTATTCTCACAATCTGTCTCCGCTTCCTCTCTGTAAGGAAAGGTCAAGAGCAAGGACGACTGGGTCAGGCCTGTTTGCAGGCATCAGTGCAACACTCAACATGTGGCTTCCCGTTATAAACACTGGAATTGCTTTTAATTATTGTAATTCTGTCTGGCACTCCACTGCCATTCTGTCTCTGACTCTTTGAACACAATACAGTGTGCTGCCATTCTGCGGGATGTCTCATTTTCCCCAACCTTTCTTTATAAATAATGTTCTCTGATCACTTAAACATCTGGTGTCACCTCTTCCCTCCTCCGGTCCCCTCTTGAACCTTCCTCCGAGCTGTCGAATTACTCCTGCGCTTTGCAGGAAAGAATGAGCTTGTGTTTGTATAGCACCTCTCCATGTTCCAAAGTGCTTCATAGCCAAATAATATACAAATGCAATGTCATTGTTGGTTAATTTGTGCACTGAAAGCTCCAATGGACAACTGAAATAATGACTAATTCAGCTGGAGGAGAGATGGGTTTAAGCAAAAGAGTTGACCAAGGTGGTCCCCTGAAATGGATTGGTGAACACCTCCATTCAATATTCTGCAGGATTGGTAGTAATGCTGACGGTGCTACACTCCCTCGGGACAGCCCTGAGAGTTTTACAGTCAGTCGTAAAGGGGTACAGCCTGAAACAGACCCTTTGGTCCAACTCATCCATGCCGACCAGATATCCTAAATTAATCTAGTCCCATTTGCCAGTACGTGGCCCATATCCCTCTAAACCCTTCGTATTAATATACCCATCCATATATCCATTAAATGTTGTAATTGTACCAACCTCCACCACTTCTTTGCATACATGCACGACTCTCACATGAAGTTGCTCCTAGGTCTCTCTTATATCTTTCCCCTCTCACCCTAAATCTTTAGATTGAGCTTGTGTGGTTAAACCTTCAGGATGAGTTTCAAACTGAGTTTGCCTTTGAGGTATCATTTTTCTGAATGGAATATCTAAATTTGACCACCCTCCTTTTATTCTCTCTCTTTCTTTGTCTGTCTGTCTCTGTCTCTGTCTCTCATTTCTCTGAATGATTTTAACTTTCTTGAAATAGGCCATCATGATGTTCTTTTCCCTTGCACCCCTGTAACTGCCCTCAGCATGCTGCTTTGTATTTTAACTGCAAGTTCTTCATCGACAAAATCATTTGGAAAGGTTTAAACTCATTACCGGTACTTTCTCACAGGAGGCACTTCCATCAAAATCAATCTTTATGAATGTAATTTCCTCCCTGCGCGATCTCTAGAATATATCTTTGGACTCCTAGACAGGCAGTTTGCTGGAGAGCAATTTAAACACCGTTATATGTTGGAAAGCCTTCATAAAACATGGCCTAATTTGTGTAAACAGCAACTTGTATTTATAGAGCAGCTTCTAATGTGATTAAACGTCTTAAGTGCTTCACTGGAGTCAAACAAATCCCCACCAAAATTGGAAGTGTAGTGGACATTGAAAGATGTTACTTCCAATTACAACAGGATCTTGATCAGATGGACCAATGGGATGGGGAGTGGCAGATGGTTTTTAATTTAGATAAATGTGTATTTTGGGAAAGGGCTTATACACTTAATAGTAAGGTCTTAGGGAGTGTTGCTGAACAAAGCGACCTTGGAGTGCAGGTTCGTAGCTTCTTGAGAGTGGAATCGCTGGTAGTTAGGATAGTGAAGAAGGCATTTGGTATGCTTTCCTTTATTGGTCAGAGTATTGAGTACAGGAGTTGGGAGGTCATGTTGCTGCTGTACAGGACACTGGTTAGGCCACTGTTGGAATATTGTGTGCAATTCTGGTCTCCTTCTTATCGGAAAGATGTTGTGAAACTTGAAAGGGTTCAGAAAAGATTTACAAGGATGTTGCCAGGGTTGGTGGATTTGAGCTAGATGGAGAGGCTGTACAGGCTGGGGTTGTTTTCCCTGGAGTGTCGGAGGCTGAGAGGTGACCTTATAGAGATTTATAAAATCATAGACAATAGACAATAGGTGCAGGAGTAGGCCATTCAGCCCTTCAAGCCTGCACCGCCATTCAATATGATCATGGCTGATCATTCCTAATCAGTATCCGCTTCCTGCCTTATCTCCATAACCCTTGATTCCACTATCTTTGAGAGCTCTATCCAACTTTTTTCTTAAAAGAATCCAGAGACTGGGCCTCCACTGCCTTCTGGGGCAGAGCATTCTACACAGCCACCACTCTCTGGGTGAAGAAATTTCTCCTCATCTCTGTCCTAAATGGTCTACCCCGTATTTTTTAAGCTGTGTCCTCTGGTTCGGCACTCACCCATCAGCGGAAACATGTTTCCTGCCTCCAGAGTGTCCAATCCTTTCATAATCTTATATGTCTCAATCATATCCCCTCTCAGTCTTCTAAACTCAAGGGTATACAAGCCCAGTCGCTTCAGTCTTTCAGTGTAAGGTAATCCCTCCATTCCAGGAATTGACCTCATGAACCTATGCTGCACTCCCTCAATAGCCAGAATGTCTTTCCTCAAGTTTGGAGACCAGAACTGAACACCGTACTCCAGGTGTGGTCTCACCAGGGCCCTGAGGGGCTTGGATAGGTTAAATGGACCAATCCCCTGGGGTTGGGGATTCCAGAACTAGAGGGCATAGGTTTAGGGTGAGAGGGGAAAGACATAAGAGATCTAAGGGGCAACTTTTTCATGCAGAGGGTGGTATGTGTATGGAATGAGCTACCAGAGGAAGTGGTGGAGGCTGGTACAATTGCAACATTTAAAAGGCATCTGGATGGGTATGTGGACAGGAAGGGTTTAGAGGGACATGGGCCAAATGGTGGCAAATGGGACCAGATAAGGTTAGATATCTGGTTGGCACGGATGAGTTGGACCGAAGGGACTGTTTCCATCCTGCGTATGCCTATGACTTTAAACAAGGAACATTGACCAAGCAACAACATTGGGAAATTTTAGAACAATAATGAGCAAGGCTAATGGAATCAAAACCAGAAATTACTGGAAAAAACTCAGCAGGTATGGCAATATCTTTGAGAGAAAGCAGAGTTAACATTTTTGGTTCAGTGACCCTTCTGAACATTCTGGCAGACTTGCTGAGTTTTTCCAGTAATTTTGTTTTTTCTGATTTCCAGCATCTGCAGTTTTTATTTAGTTTAAGGCTGGAGGAATGTTGTCCCTTATTTCAAGGGGGTTGGAGTAGGGGAGTAGGAAGGATTCCTGCAGTCGTACAAGGTGCTGGAACCCAATGACTGGAGTTTAGAAGAATGAGAGGTGATCATATTGAAAAATACAGGATTTTTAAAGGGCTTGACAGCATTTACCTTAAGAGGATGTTTCCTCTCATGGGCTTTGGGGGGCCAGAGGGCATAATCTCACAATAAAGGGGGGCCCATTTAAGACAGATGAAGAGGAATTTCTTCTGAGGGTTGAGAGTCTTATGAACTCCTTGTCACAGAGAGCTGTGGGCCAGAGTCCTTGTGTATATTTAGGGCTGAGATAGATCCACGATCAGTCAGGGAACCAAGGGATATGGACGTGAGGAATCTTGAAACAACCATGTCCTGTTGAACGGCAGAGTAGGCCGGAGGGGCTGAATGGCCTATTTCAATGGGCCAACACATAAATGAAAGCTCAGGTGGAGAGTCGCTTTCAGGACCGCCTATTGGGAGATCCAATTTAGGTTTATGGAGGGAATTCCACGACCCAGGGCCTGGGTAACGTATGGCACGCCTGCTCATGGTAAAGCAATAAAACCGGAAATAGTAGGAGAAATCCAGCAGGTGCGGCAGCATCGTTAGTGAGAAAACAGAGGGAGCCCTTTGTGATTCCTGATTGCTGATGGAGAGCTTTTGCCCGAAATGTCGATTCTCCTGCTCCTCGGATGCTGCCTGACCGGCTGTGCTTTTCCAGCAACACACTCTCGACTCTCATCTCCAACATCTGCAATCCTCACTTTCACCTAGAAAGCAGAGAGACTTGACTGGCGATGCAACCACTACTTTCATTACAATCTGCTTCCACCATCTTTTCTCAACAACACAACAGATGGAAACAAATGGTCATCTTCCATCTCTACTTTGGGGAAAACTATTTAAAAGCACTGGCACTCCCGATGATCGCAAAATCCCTATTTGTTGGAGTGTCTCTCCTCATCTGTGTGACTCCAAAGTCAACACCCCCAACTTAGAGTCATAGAGTCCTACAGCACAGAGACAGGCCCTCTGGCCCAAACTGGTCCATGCTGACTAACATGTCCATCCATGCTAACCCCATTTTGCCGCCCCACCACACCCCCACTCCCAAGAGATGCTGCCTAGTCCAGTTGCCAAATTGCAAACTGCAGGCTTGAAGTTGTCACTGAATGAAGTGTAGGTATCATGGGATTTGACGAGCTTTGGTTTGTTAAGGAGTCTGTCAAAAGGAATCATTTCCTAACTTTGTAAATAACAAGGTTGTTGCTTTTCACCAAAATAGAGTCCCACAGTCGTGAAGCTGTGAAGAGAAAATCCTTGTGCTATTAACTGCTGTGATCATGAAATGGTAAACACTCCATTTCACACCAATGTGAATTCCTCAAAGTTACCTTTAGCTAGTCGTGACTTGCAACATGCTTTGAATTTCAGGAGTGTTGAGGGAAAAAGACTACAAACCGATTGCATTGTGGCTTACAAAAGGGAATTGGAAATTTTTTTTGAAATTGCAAGGGAACATTGTGTGTGTGTGTGTGTGTGTGTGGGTGTGTAAAGAGAGCTGGAATGGATGTGATTGGCCGAATGATCGCTGTTCTCCACTTCAAAGCCAGCGCCGATCTGGGGAAGAAACTTGAAAATGATATCGAGGATCGTGTAGAGAATGCATAGCAAAATCCACAAATAACATTCTCATCAATACATGAAAGGATTTTGGGGACACCTCTCTGCCTGGAGCATGGTAAGAAGGCTAAATTGGCTGCCATAAGCAGCTTTTTAAAAATCTCTCACATGGTATGTGAGAGGTCAGGGACTGGACCAGCATTTATCACCTGTCCCGAGTTGCCCCTTGAGAAGGTAGCAGTGAGCTGCTGCCTTATACAGCTGCAGTCCATGTGCTGTAGGGTGACCCACAATGCCCCTCGGGAGAGAATTCCCAGATTATGACTCAGCGACATATTTCCTCGTCAGGGTGGGGAGGCGCTTGGAGGGGAACTCGCAAGGGCTGGTGTTCCCATGTATCTGCTGCCCTTCTGGATGGAGGTGGTCCTGGGCTCGGAAGATGCTGCCTGAGGATCTTTGGATTTGTGCAATGCATCTTGTTGGTAGTACACCCTGCTGCTACTGAGTGTTGGTGGTGGAGGGAGTGAATGCTTGTGGATGTGATGCCAATCAAGCAGGTTGCTTTGTTCTGGATGGTGTCAAGCTTCTGTTGCTGGAGCTGCCCCCAAGCAACATGGATTGGATTACGTGGTTGTCATTAAAGTGGGCTCTCTCACCCACAAACTGGGAGCCAATCACATTGTAGTTAGTAAGCAGAAGGCTGTTCGTCACCACTCTACCCACTAATCAGCTACTTGTTGCTGGCCACACCTCCCTTCTCATATCCGTGGGTGGCACGGTGGCTCAGTGGTTAGCACTGGTGCCTCACAACACCAGGGACTCTGGTTCAATTCCCTCATTGGGTGACTGTCTGTGTGGAGTTTGCACATTCTCCCAGTGTCTGTGTGGGTTTCCTCCCACACTCCAAAATGTGCCGGTCAGGTGAATTGGCCATGCTAAATTGCCACATTAGTGTTAGGTGCTTTTTAGTCAGGGGTCAATATAGGGTAGGGGAATGGGTCTGGGTGGGTTACTCTTCAGAGGGTCGGTGTGGACTTGTTGGGCCGTACTGTAGGGAATCTAATCTAATCTATCCCCGGCTGTAAATGATTTGTAGGAACATTAAACAGTGCAGCACCTTCAGTCCACAGTGTTGTGCTGAGCATGTGTCTTAATCTGAGATTACCTTCGCCATTGCTTTGACAGACAGCACCTACAGTGTGTGTCAGAGCAACTTGCCTTAAAACGTGCAGCAATCCCTGCCATGACACTTTGTTTTATGAAAGCACTTCCCTTTTCACCCCTCAAAAAAAAACTGCAGGAAAAATAAAAAGATTCTGGGTGCTGCTGGCTGAGCAATCCCTGCTCCAAAGGAAAGAGTATTTATCAAGTGGCAAGTTTTCTTGTTTTGGTCCTCAGTCTGAACTGGCTTAGCTCCTGACTATTGGAGAGGTGGTAAGAGACATCAGCCTAGCACTGGAGCTAATCTGGTCGGAGTGGATCAGAAAGCACGTATTCACACGCAGACAAGTGGTGCTGTTCCTTACAAATACCTGTTGAGGCTGGGGGGGGGGGCACCTGACTGTGTGCCTATGGCTGACCTGTACAGGTTCTCTCTGTCGCATGATACTCTTTAGTAGGTCAGTCATGTTCAAGTAGATTCCACCTGAGGCTGGGAAGTAGGGTTTGCCTTGAGCAGAAACAAATAGGGAGGTGGAGTAGGCCATTTGGCCCCTCGATCCCATTCTTCCCTCCTTCACCCAGAGGGTTGTGAATCTGTGGAATTCCCTGCCCAGTGAAGCAGTTGAGGCTACCTCATTGTTTTTAAGACAAAAATAGATTTTTTTTTGAACAGCAAAGGTATTAAGGGTTATGATGAGAGGGTGGGTAAGTGGAGCTGAGTCCATGAAAACAGTAAGGACTGCAGATGCTGGAAGTCAGCATCCATAGACCTGGAGCAGGGAAAATACAGCAGGTCCAACAGCATCCGAGGAGCAGGAAAATCACCATTTTGGGCTGAAACCCTTTGTCCTGACAAAGGTTAGAACCACGTCTTTTTTTTAACACAAGGTGCACAAATCTTTATTCAATTTCCACCACCAGGAAGACAGGAAAACACCCGAGTGGCCTGTGACAAGCAGTGCCCTTCACATCAAAGGGCAATGCTGAGTGATCAAACAGTGAAGGGGGGGGCAGGGACAGAACCACGTCTATTGACTGTGTCAAGACCAGCCATGATGGTATTGAATGGTGAAGTGGGTTCAATGGGCCAGGTGGCCTACTCCTGCTCCTGTTTCGCATGTTCTCAGTAAGATTGCAATCTCAAAGCGGTGTTCCTGCCTATCCATCCCCCTCCCCATAACCTTTCCACACCCTCTCCCCACTTTTAAGACTAATTTATCCATCTCTGCCTTAAAAAATACTTGCTCTACCTTTTCATAGATACATTGAAAATAGGAGCAGGCCATTCAGCCCATTGAATCTGATCCGCCATTTCGGGCTAATCACCCAATTCGGTTCCCTGTTCTCACTTTCTCTCCATACCCTTTAATCCGAAGAACTGTGTCTAACTCCTTTCTTGAAAACATTCAATGTTTTGGCCTCAGCCACTTTCTGTGGCAAAGAACTCCACAGGTTCACCAATCTCTGGGTGAAGATATTTCTCCTCATCTCAGTCCTCCAATGGCCTACCCCACATCCATCGCATTCAACGTTTATTCCCTTCTACCACTGACGCTCAATTGCAGCCCTGTGTACAGGCCAACCATAGACACAGTCTGGTGACCCCCAGCCTCAGAAATTCACCCAAGATCCTAAGGCAGCACCTTCCAAACCCTCGACCAATTCCAAGTAGAAGGACAAGGGCAGCAGATAATGGGAACACCACCCCATGCAAGTTCCCCTCCCAGCCACCCACCATCCTGACTTGGAAATATATCGCCGTTCCTTCACTGTCATTGGGTCATAATCTTGAATTTCCTCTCTAAGAGCATTGTGGCTCTACCTACAGCACATGGACTGCATTGGTTCAAGAAGGCAGCTCACCCCCACCTTCCTGAGGGCAACTGGGGATGGGCAATACTTACTTGCCAAGCCAGTGATGCCCATATGTGATGAGTGAATTAAGGAAGGGATACAGATTGGTGTTGGAGGAAATGCAACCTAGAATAGCAGAACGAGATTTGGACTCGTACAAGAGTTCAACTTCCAAGCAGAGGTCACACACACACACGAGGGTTGTATTTCTTGAAGTTTGGAAGGTTAATTTGATCAAAGTTTTCAGGATTATAATGAGGAACAGATAGAGGAGATGAAGACAAACTCATTTTAATGCTTGGGCAATCTAAGGCAAGGGAGACTCGATGGGCAGAATTGCCTGCTTCTGCATCCTCATCTTATGGGCTTGACACAGTAACTGAGCTCATTCATGAATCCTTGCAGGGACAGTAGTAGGCTATTTAACCCATCATGTCTATTCTAGCTCTCTGTAAGGGCAACTCCCTCCTCTGCCCATTTCCTATCAGACTCTGCCAACCTTTTGTGGTTTCTCACCCGAACCGCACACTGATTATTTTTTTGTTCTTCGGAAAGAATTATTCCTTGTTTTGCTTCTTTTGTTGATCACATTTTGCCACAGAAAGCAGTTGAGGCCAAAATATTGGGTTAGATAGAGCTCTTAAGGCTAAAGGGATTGTGGGGTTTGGGGAGAAGGTAGGAACAGAGGACTGTGTTGGATGATCAGCCATGATCATATAGAATGAAGCTGTCTCAAAAGGCTGCATGGCCTCCACTTGGTCTTATTTTCTAATTCCGTGTCCTCCGTTCTCCTGAGCCTCCCTCACCAATTTAAAATTGTGTTGGTCGCTCCTTCACGTGCCTGTGTAGTTGAGAGTAGGAGGTGATGTGATGACAATATGTCCCTGTAGCAGCAGTCCAGAGTCTCAGCAAAATGTTTTGTGGACATGGGTTCAATTCCCATCTTGGCAGACAGGAAACTGTATTCAATAAAGATCTGGAATTTAAAAGCTAGTCAGTTGTTGGATGAACCCATCTGGGTCAATATCCTTCAGGGAAGGAAATCTAGTTTACATGCAAGTTCAGACCAGAGCGATGAAGGTGATTGTCTTTGTCTTTGTAGCATTGTTACTGTTCAGAGGAGACCAATTGGCCCATCATGCCTGTACACCACTTAACTGCGTCCTCATTTGCTCTAGCAAGCCATGAAAGTCGAGGGCAGTTAGGGATGGGCAGTAAATGTTGGCCCAGCCAAAGCAGCCCATGTTCCACGAACAAATAAAGACAGGAATGTGAAGTTGATTCTGCAGTCCAATCATCACCTTCTCGAACAGTGCTGCAAGCTTGAGGGGCCGAATAGCCTGCTGCTACCTCTTGTACTCCTGTGTGTTTGCTGCCAGCCATTGAGTGGAGGATGTGAGTGGCTCTGGGCTTTTAGATAAGGGCACGTTCTCGTTTCATTTACTTGATAGGGGCTTCCACAACAGGAGGTCAGCCCTTGAAAAGGCTGTGCCATGTATTTCCGGCAGATTATCCCAGTGCCTTGGTGAAACTCATTTCTTCACTCTCACTTGAATTTTTCTCTCACCACCTTTATTGCCTGTCTCTGTCTCTGTGTCTCTGTCTCCCCTGGTTTTATCTATTTTAAATCCGTGACTCAGCTATTGTTTGCAGTTGGGTTTTCTGTCTGACGGTCGAATGCTGTAATTTAGCCAGCATGGGTGGTCTCGGCTTTACATTGTTTGTTGCTTTGGAGTGTTGAATCATTCTTATTGACGTCAGCCATGGAGCCTTGGTTCGATGCCTGGGGAAGGTGGGCAAGAATCAGCGAGCAGGGTTGGGGAATGGACTCCCAACCCAACATCCGTGACAGATCATGCAAACCCATCCAACCTGGTCCACCCCTCCGTTCTGTCACAATCGCTGCCGAAACACTATTGGGATCGATTTTGGGATTGTTGCCAGAGCTGAATGGCCTCGTGTGTGGTGGTCTTTCAGCCTCTCTCTAATCTGTTCTGCCATCCTGTTCGATCCTGTTTGATCCGCGTGATGTGACCAAATTACAGTTGAAGAACACCTGGATGACCAGAGCCAGGGCTTTTGGATTATGACGATGGAAGTGTTCTAATGAGCCAAGTGCAAAAATGAAGTCCAGGAAGATCCCACAAACAAACACTTGGTCCCCACCAGGCTGCCAGATGGTTGAAAAGTTCAAGACTCAGGCATTTGTGGGATAAGGGACAAGCAAGGAGCAGCAGGAGGCCATTGAGCCCTCTGGCCCAGTCTGGAAAAATCACCTGCAAAGTTGAGTTGCTGTCGACCTGACTGGCTGGCTGATTTGCAATGTAATGACACCAAGAGCATGGGTTCAATTCACTCCCTGACCAAGTGTTACCATTTAAGGTCTCAGCTACTGAATCTCTCATTGCCTGAGGTATGGAGACCCTCTGATGAAACCACCACCAATCACCTCTGTCTCTAAGAAGACAGCAGCCCTATGGTCCAGTTGACGATGGTGTCTGAGGATTCACTTCTTTTGAGTTGTTTTATTCGTCTTCCCTCTTATCAGCGTGTGGGTCACTATCTGGTTATGTTTGTGAATGCTCCTGTAAAATGTCTTGGGTATCTAACTGTCCTACCTGCCCATCTTCCTTCCCATCTATCTTTCTACCCTCCCCTCTGACCTATCACTATCACTCCCCATCTGCATCTATGTATTGCCTTCCCAGCTATCTTCTCCGCCCCCCCCCCCTATTTATTTCACAGCCCCCTTGATTAGATGGAAGGATTTTTGCCCGAAATGTTGATTTTCCTACTCCTTGGATGCTGCCTGACCTGCTGTGCTTTTCCAGCACCACTCTAATCTAGCAAGTTATTGTGGGGCAGACAATATTCCTTGGATATTTTTAGACCAATTGGATGCTGTATTAGGAGAGACACTTGGGTGTTTCTGGGATGGATGGATCATGATGGACAGAATGGCCTGTTCAGGAGGTTCCCAGCCTTGTTTCTGCCCAAGTGCCCTCCCACCTGTGACTCAACTCCCCTGCTGCTCATGATGACGATGCTATCCATCGTTGGTACCTCCATGAGAGAGCGGATGGGTCTAACCTGAGAGGCTGAACTCCTGGCAGTGTCGCCCTCCCTCTGTACTGGACAGGAGTGTTGGTCTCAACTTGATGTGCTGAAGTCCCTCGAGTCAAATAAACTCATGACCTTCAGAGCATGACTCAAGGCTACCCACTGAGATGTGGCTGACATGCAAGTGTTAATTGGTAGGGAACAACGTAATTAAAATCATGGAGCCATTTTAGGTTCAAAGATGTGAACTGCTTCATCAATGTGGTAGTGTGTGTACAAGAACAGAAACCCTGAACAATGAAAAAGTTGCACCATGTAATTACAGTCATAGAGATGCACAGCATAGAAACAGACCCTTCGGTCTAACCCATCTGCATTAACCAGATATCGTAAATTAATCCAGTCCCATTTGCCAGCACTTGACCCAAATCCCTCTAAACCCTTCCTATTCATATACCCATCCAGATGCTGTAATTGTACCAGCCTCCACCACTTCCTCTGGCAGCTCATTCCTTCCAGGTACCACCCTCTGCATAAAACAGTTGCCCCTAGGGTCCCTTTTCAATCTTTCCCCTCTCACCTTAAACCTGTGCGCTCTAGTTTTTGACTTCTGTCTTGTTTAATTGTTGAGGTGCAAAGGCATGTTGTGAGAGGGATACAGAGGTTTTCAGAGAGAGATTGATAGGTTATCAAAGTTGGCAAATGGAGTATAATGTGGGGAAAATGTGAAGTTGGAAGGAATAACAAAAGAACAGTATTATTTAAATGGAGAAAAGCTGCAGGAGGCTGCAATAATAAGAGGCTTTGGGGGGGGGGAACATGTGCGTGAAACACCCAAAGCTAGTACATGGGACAGCAGGGAATCGGGAACAGTAATGGAATGTTGGCCATTATTCCAAGGGGGTTGGAGTATAAGAGTAGGGAAGCCTTACTGTAACTGTACAAGGTGTTGGGGAGACCACATCTGGAGCACTGCAAGCAGTTTCAGTTCCTTATTTCAGGAAAGATATTTCAGTTGAGAGAAGGTTCACTAGGATGGTCCCTGGGATGGGAAGGGATTGTCTTATGAGCAAAGGTTCAACAGAATGGGACTCTACTCCCTGGAATCTAGAAGAATGAGAGGTGGTCTCATTGAAACATCCAGGATTCGTAAGGGGCTTGAGTGGGTCAATGCTGAGAGGATGTTTCGCCTCAAGGGAGGGTCTAGGACCAGAGGGCACAGTCTCAGAATAAAGGGGCACCAATTTCAGACTGAGTTGGGGAGGAATGTTTTTTCTCAGAGGGTTGTGAGTCTTTGGGGCTCCTTGCCCCAGAGAGCTATAGGGGTAGACTCCTATGAAGGGTTTATGTCTGAAACGTTGACTCTCCTGCTCCTCAGATGCTGCCTGACCTCCTGTGCTTTTAAGGCTGAGAGAGATTTTCAATCAGCTGGGGAATCCAGGGTTACAGGGGAAAGGGCAGGAAAGTAGATGTGAGGAGTGTCAAATCAGTAGGCCATTCGGTCCTTCCAGTCTGCACTGTCATTCAGTAGGATCGGGGCTGATCCCAACATTCCTCATGTCCACTTTCCTGCTCTTTCCCCTGTAACCCTTGATTCCCTGACTGGTCAGGAATTTATCTATCTCAGCCTTAAATATACACAAAGACTCTGCCCCCCACGGATCTCTGTTAGAGACAAATAAAAACTGCAGATACTGGAATCCAAGATAGTTGAGCAGGAGGCTGGAAGAACACAGCAAGTCAGGCAGCATCAGGAGGTGGAGAAGTCGATGTTTTGGGTGTAACCCTTTATTTGGGACTGGGGGTGGGTGAAGGGGAGCTGCTGATCTGTCCACGGCTCTCTGTGGCAAGGAGTTACAAAAATCTAAACCCTCCAGAAGAAATTCCTCCTCATCTCAGTCTTCAATTTATTCTGAGACTACACCCCCTGATTCTAGACTCTATTGAATGGTTGAGCAGGCTGGAGGGGCTAAATGGCCTACTCCTGTTCCTCTTTCATATGGTCCTATTGAAATGTCAGACAGTGATTCCTTTGGGGGTGTGATAATGTCACTGGACTGGTACTCCTGAGGTCCAGACTGGTGAGGTCTACATGAAACTCCAGAAATCCAGCTACTGGAGGTGTATGTTCAAAACCCACCGTGGCAGCTGGAAGAATTTAAATTCAATTAAATCTTGGCATTTTAACAGCAATGGTGACTTTGACCGCTTGCTTTAAAAATCTAAGAGCTGTGGATGCTGGAAATTAGAAACAAAAACAGAAATTCCTGGAGAAACTCTGGTTTGGAGGCATCTATGAAGAGAAATCTGTTGATGCTTCTGAACCAATGACCTTTCTTTAGTTCTGGAACTGAGAAGTCAGCTCTGCTTTCCCTCTGTTGATGCTGTCTAACCTGCTGAGTTTCTCTTTTTGTTGCTGTAAACACCTATCTGGTTCACTGATGTCCTTGACAGGAGGGAATGTTACTGTACTTACCTGGATTGGCTGACATGTGACTCCAAACAGTAAGATAAAAACAGAAGTTGCTGGAAAAGCTCAGCAAGTCTGGCGGCATCTGAAGAGAAATGAGTTAACAGTGTGGGTTGAGAGTCCCTTCCTGAGAACTGATGGTGACTAGGAAAATGTAGATTTACATGCAGAAGATAGGGTGGAGGGAGGGGCTAAGTGATAGTTGGGGATAGAGTCTGAGACAGAAGAGCAGTTAGGTAGACAAAGGAGTGGATCATAGCCTGGTTGGGAGAGTGAACAGCTGTTAATGGGGACTGTTTGTGGCTAACAATGGATCCTTTGTAATAGTAGACCATAGCCATGAGGTTGACTCTTAACTGCCCTCTGAGCCAGCCACTCAGTTCGAGGGGATATTACGGACAGGCCATAAATCTTGGCCTTGCCAGTGATGGCCATACGTCAAAATAATTTCTTCTTAAAAATATTCTATCTGCTTTCTTTGGTAGTTTTAATACTTAGGCAGAAGGGAGGACTGCAGATGTTGGAAACCAGATTAGAGTGGCACTGGAAAAGCACAACAGGTCAGGCAGCGTCCGAGGAGCAGGAGAATTGACTTTTAGGGCAAAGGCCCTTCATCAGGAATGGAGGCATGAAGTCTCCAACGTGGAGAGATAAACTTTGTCAGGGAATTAGCCAGGGAACCCATTGCATTGTTGGTTATCCTGTGGCCACTGGGGGTTGGAGAGTGGGGGCGGGGTGTGATATGGTCTGAGGTAGGGGAAGTGAGTTCATATCTCTGGAAGTCTGATCCATCAGAGCTGACAAGGCTGGTGTAGGGTAATCAGGGAGTAGGGCTGGGCATTAGGAGGCTGGGCAGAACAAACCATTTCTTTGTCATTCTGATCTTTTGAGTCTCGGAAGTTTGGGTCATAGTATGACTTAGTTTTGTTTTTGCTTTATTTTGATTATTCATTCATCAGGTGTGACATGCAGTGGAGCTTGGGCTGTGTATCTGCCCCTGTCTCTGTCTCTGCCTGTGTCTCTGTTTCCCTTCTCTTTTTTCCATTCTTTTCTTTATTCTATCTTGTTTTTTTTTCCCTTTTTTCTCTTTTTTTTTTCCTCTCTGATCATCTTTTCTCTTTTTTTTTTACTCCTTCAATTTGTTGACGGAGAAGCCCATGTTTCTGCAATTACTCACCTGTGAAATTCTCTTCACGTGATCGGAACTGGTTGACTTCAGACCTCAGGAATGTTCTCCTGTCAATGACTCCCCCAGCCCTGTTGAAAGTCTGTGTTAGTTTGAGGCCAAGTACAGGTTCCTTTTTGTCAGTCTTGAATGTGTTTACCAAGGAATTGTGCCACACAGACAGGCCATTCGGCCCTAACTGATCATGCTGGCATTTTATGCTCCACTCGAGCCCCCTTCCACCCATCTTTATCTAATTGCATCCACTTGTCCCTCTAAATATTTCTCCCTCTTGATCTCCAACTTCACGTTAACTCTGTCCATGTTATTCACCACCTCACGGTAACGGCTTTTTTTGGGTCTGTATTGCAAATGCAATTCCAATCTGACACTGGGCAGCTCTGGTCCCCAGTGGAGAGTGTTCCACATGGGAGTCCTCTAGCATTCCAATGGGGTGGAGGGCGTTGCACTGGGCAGTCCACATATGATCATTGATTGAGGTGGTCTTCGGACTCCTAGCTCAACTCTTTGTGGTGCTGTGGGCCAGGTGCAGACCAGACGTCGGCAGTTTACCCCCTAGTCAACTTGCTTAGAAATCTTACTCAGTTCCAGGATTTGTGTGTATGAAGAGAGGTTGCATCAGTGTGGATTATGTCAACTGAGTTCAGAAGAATGAGGGCAATCTCCTTGAAACCCTTAAAATTCTAACAGGACTAGACAGGGTCAATCCAGGAAGGATGTTCCTGATGACCGGGGAGTTCAGAAGTAGTTTAAGGATAAGGGATTGGGATGAGAAATCTCTTCACCAGAGAATGGTGATCCCATGGAGCTCTATCACAGAAAGCAATCAAGGCCAAAATATTGAATGACTTAGAGGTTGGATATTGCTCTTGAGGCTTAAGGGATCAACAGACATGTGGGGAAAAGCAGGAATGCTGTATGTTTTTAAAAAATGGAGTTACATACATTTCTTGGAGTTAAATGGCTCCAAGGGTATAAGATGAAAGTGGGAACAGGGGATTGAACTGTTTGATCAACCATGATCATAGTGAATGGCAGAGTAGGGAGATGAGATGAACATGTTCTGACCCAGCGAGTAGTTAGGGCATAGAATGTACTGCCCGGAAAAGTGTTGGAAGCAGGTTCAGTGGAGGCAATCAAGAAGGACATTGATGGTTATTTGGATAGAAATGGTGTGCAGGGATAGAGGGACAAGGCAGGAGATTGGCATGAGGGAATAGAACCAGTAATAACAAGAGGGGCCAAAAGGCCTCTGCCTGCACTGTGACAATTCTGTGATTGAGTATATTATCTTCATCTCCCCCTCAGGCAGTTTCTGAGTTTTGCTATTTGGTATTTTGTTGAATTGGTGATGGATTTATTTTTGAGGAGAAAGTGAGGTCTGCAGATGCTGGAGATCAGAGCTGAAAATGTGTTGCTGGAAAAGCGCAGCAGGTCAGGCAGGTCAGGTTGATGCTGCCTGACCTGCTGCGCTTTTCCAGCAACACATTTTCAGCATGGATTTATTTATGTCCAGTGATTATTGGTTCTTTACACTGTTGTGGGCACACACACTGTCATAAAGTCATACAGCGTGGAAACAGACCCTTTGGACCAACCAGTCCATGTTGAATGTAATCCCAAAGTAAACTAGTGCCACTTAGCTGTGCTTAGCCCGTATCCTTCCAAACCTTTCCCACTGATGTACTTATCTAGATGTCTTTTAAACACTGTAACTGTATCCTTCACCTCCTCTGGACTTGGCTAGGGAGTGCTCTGTGGCCACTGATATCCTTAAAGTTTTCCAAGCTGGATGGGAATACAAGGGGACGGAGATGCCTTACTTCCCCCTCAGCACAAACTTTGATTTAGTTTCCCTCATTCTCCCTGTTTTAGTTTTTGGCTTTAGTTTACTTTTCTAAAGAAATAAAGAGCTGGGTTGTTTCCGGGGAAGGGTCCAGAGGGAAAGGTGGAAACTCTAGTTTAAGCTAACCTGTAGATTTATAATAAAACCCTTTTACATCTCTGAATGTCATTTTGTTGTCTAACTCAACAAATCCTCTCAGAATCCAAGGACCTCTTCCAGATTGTTCCTTGGGCATTCTGTTCTCTTCGATATTTGTGGGACTTGAGCACATGTTTGTAAAACCTTAACCCAGGCAGATTGAAGTGCCCACAGGCAAATCTAGAATGATTTTTGTAGTACAATGTTCAATTTTGGCTGAAAATTTGCAATCCACTTATTGGCTGTGGCTAGTTGGTAATACTCCCACCTCCATAAGGCAATGGGTTCAATTCCTACTGCAGACATTTGAACAGTTTCAGAGTTCCTTCCTTGGATGTTGGACCAGAGCATCATCTGCCAGCTCCGATGACTAAATAATCCCAATTCCTCAGGAGAGCAGGACTGACATCCTGGACAACGTTTATCCTTCAGTAGCATCACACAAACAGGTTAGCTGGTTGTCATCTTGCTTCTCTTTGTGGGAGTTTGCTGTGCGAATATTGGCCATCTTGGTTCCAATGTTAACGAGGTTATTAGCTCAGATTTAGATTATGTTCTGGGACCTGGGTTTGAATCTTGCCGTGGCAGATGGTGGAATTTGATTTCAATTTAAAAAGAAATCTGGAATTTAGAATCTTAACGCCAACAATGGAGCCATTGTCAATGGCGGAAAAACCCAACTGGTTCTTGTGTGTCCTATAGGGAGAGAAATCTGCTGTCCTCACCCACAGACTGGGTGACATTCAGCGACTTGAAGGGTGGGTAATGAATATTGGCCTAGCTAGCAATATTTGCATCCTGTGGATGAACTTAAAAATAAGAACTTAAATTTGGGGTAGTGTGCCGTTTTGAGAGGCGCTTGGTAAATGCAAACGTTCAGGCACTGTTTCTCGGTTCGACAGGGGTACTCAACTATTCATTTCCTGATGAAAGGCTTGTGCCCGAAACATCAATTCTCCTGCTCCTCGGATGCTGCCTGACCTGCTGTGCTTTTCCAGCACCACACTCTCGACTACTTAATTATTCAGTTGCTTTTCCCTAATTTGGACCTATAGAGATGAAGGGAGCCTAAGCTTGAATTAAATGTTTTGGTATATTGAGAGAGACGAGAGAGCTTTCATCTGTGAGAAAAACTGACTTATAACAACCAGCTGCATTGACCACCCCCCCCCCCCCCCCCCCCACCCCTTGATTTCCTCCAGTGTTATTTTTGTTTGCTGTTAATCTGACATTTTACACTGCTCTCCTAATCAATATTTTATTGCCGTATTGATTTGCTTCCTGGGTACACAGGGAGAGGAGACTTAGTCAGTGCATGTCATGAGCTGTGCTCTGAGGTGGATGTGGGTGCCTGTCCTTGCTACTGAGATATAGGAGGTGAAGGGTCTGCCACAGAGCCAGTGAAGGTCAGTCTGGCACTGCCAATGGGTGAAAGCTGAGGATACCTGCCTCACTGCCTACTGTTGAGAAGTGCCATCCCAACTTGGCCTGACCGTCACGTGACTCCCATCTCCCTGTCTGAGGGCAACCAGTGGCTGTTCTATAGGGCAGTCAGTACCTCCATTTGTTAATTGACAGAGCGAGATAAGCTCTGCCCATCAGGATAGAAAGGTGTGCTTCTCTGATGGGAGCTCCCCAGATACAGGGTGGGCCACTTAGGGACTAAGCTGAGGAGAAATGTCTACATGTGGAGAGTGGGGGAACCTGTGGAATTCTCTGACACTAAAAACGGTTGAGGCCAAAACATTGAATGCTTTTGAGAAGGAGTTAGTTACCCTTCGATCCTTTAGCCCTAAGAACTGTATGGGGAGAAAACAGGAACAGGAGACTGAGTTAGATGATCAGCCATTGAATGGCGGAAAAGGTTTGAAGGGCTGAACAGCCTACTTCTCTGATTTTCTATGCTTCCAGTATCAATTTCTTAGTTTCTATGTTTTACTGTAGCCGAACAGTATGGGTTTCTAAGTGCCTTGTTCGATGTAGCTCTCTAATCTGAGGTCTTGCAAGAGCCTTGCATGTCACCCAGGTATGATGCAGCAAGCTGTTCAGCATGATATAATGACTTAATTCTGATCAAGATGACTGAGGCCCTCTCTCGGTGAAGTTATCATCTGAGTATCCTTCTCCACTGAATAACTGGGGGCGGCATGGTGGCTCAGTGGTTAGCACCGCTGCCTCACAGCGCCAGAGACCGGGGTTCGATTCACACCTCGGGCGACTGTGTGGAATTTACACATTCTCCCCGTGTCAGTTTGGGTTTCCTCCCACAATACAAAGATGTGCAGGTTAGGTGAATTGGCCATGCTCAATTGCCCATGGTGTTCAGTGCGTTAGTCAGGGATAAATATAAGGTAGGGGGATGAGTCTGGGTGGGTTATTCTTCGGAGGTTCGGTGTGGACTTGTTGGGCTGAAGGGCCTGTTTCCATACTGTACCAAAGGCATCTCTGCTCTTGTGCACATAACCACAGCATGTGAGCAGTGTGAGAGATCTGGCCAGTGTTGGCTATTTCCCAAAAGTCGTCATGTTCAAAAGACTGCTCAATTTATCAGGTCTCATCAGCACCTTCCCATGCCCATGGGTGCTACCGTCTGAAAGGACAAGGACTATAGATACATGGGAACACCATCCCTGCAGGTTTTCCTTGGAGCCACTCACCATCCTGACTTGGAAATATATCACTGTTCCTTCACTGTCACTGGGTCACAATCCTGGAATTCCCTCCCGAAGGACATTGTGTAGATCAACCTACAGCACATGGATTGCAGCGGTTCAAGAAGGCAGCTCACGCCAACCTTCTCAAGGCGGGGGGAGGCAACTAGGGATGGGCAATCAAGCCAGCGATGCCCGCATCCCATAAATCAATTTAGATATCACACTTCTAGCATGGAACGTGTTGGATTTCAGTACTCTGACAAGATGGGAGAAGAGGAAAAGCTGAGAAAGACTTATGTTTATTTAGCATGTTCCATGGTCACCAGCTATCGAGTCACAACACCAAAGTCAGTACTTTTGGATGTCGGGAATGCAACAAAATGTGGTCAAGAAAGTACGAACCCATACGATCCAAAGTTAAGTGGCACCAAAATTGGCCGAGAGACCGGAAGCAGAGGGTGATGGGAAAAGGCTGTTTCTGTGACTGAAGGGCCTGAGCTAGCAGCAAAGATTGGATAGGCTGGGACTGTTTTCCTCAGAACTGTGAAGGTTGAGAGGGGACCTGATAAGATTGAGTGTGGATAGGAAGGTATATTTTCTGTTGGGAGAGGCAGCGGTCACCAGGGGCCATAGAGGAAAAAGGACATGAGTGGAGTTAAAGAGAATGTTTTCCATCCAGAGAGTGGTGGGAGTCTGGAAGCCGCTGACTGATAGGTGGGAGTCTGTGGTAAACTCTCAAAGTTTAAACAGTATCTAGATATTCACCTGCACTGCCACAGCCTCTGGCGTTGTGGGTCAAAAGCTTGGAATGCATGTCATAGATGTGTTGCCATGCTGAGCTGAATGGCCTTCTTCTGTGCTGTAAACTACGGTGTCTGCACACAGAGAGATCACATTGATAGCAACGCGATAACAACCCCTCAATGTTTCTGTTTCATTATTGTGCTAAAAGGTGGAACATTGCACATCGACAAGGGGTTGGAGTATAAGTCATACTGCATCTATACAAGGTGTTGGGGAGACCTCATTGGAATACAGTGTAAGCAGTCTTGTCCCCATTAGACAAGATATCATCTAATTGGAAACAGTTCAGAGAACATTCACTTGGATGGTCCCTGGCAGGATCAGATTGTCTGAGGAGCAAAGGCTAAACAGGTTGGGACTGTCTACTCCCTGGAGTTTAGAAGAATGAGAGGTGATCTCATTGAAACATCCAGGATTCTCAAGGGGCTTGACCGGGTCAATGCTGAGAGGATGTTTCCCTCATGGGAGGGTCTAGGACCAGAGGGCACAGTCTCAGAATAAAGGGGCACCAATTTCAGACTGAGATGGGGAGGAATTTCTTCTGAGGGTTGAGTGTATATGGAACTCCTTGTCACAGAGAGCTGTGGGGACAGAGTCCTTGGGTATATTTAAAGCTGAGATCGAGATTTTTGATCAGTCAGTGAATCAAGGGTTAAGGGGAAGGGACAAGAATGTGGATGTGAGGAATGTCGGGGGCTGGATTGAAGTGGTGCTGGAAATGCACAGCAGGTCACCAGGAGTAGGAAAATCGGCATTTTGGGCAAAAGCTCTTCATTGAGCATCAAGGCCTGATGAAGAGTTAATGCCCAAAACATTGATTTTCCTGCTCCATAGATATTGCCTGGCCTGCTATGCTTTGCCAGCACCACTAATATAGACTCTGATCTCCAGCAACTGCAGTCCTCGCTTTTGCCCGTGAGGAATGTTGAATGGCAGTGCAAACTGAAAGGGCCGAATGGCCTACTTCTGTTCCTATTTCCTATGGTCTTGAGTCGATAAAGTGTGGCGCTGGAAAAAAGTGCAGCAGGTCAGGCAGCACGTGGAGAAGCAAGAGAGTCGACGTTTCGGGCTTGACCCTTGAGCAGGAAGGGGAAGGAGGCTGATTGGCTGAGGTCTTTGTGGAGGGAGGAGGAAAATGGTGGACATGCTTGGAAGAGGCTTCACAGTACAGTTTGCAGCAACTTGAGCCTACCTGAAACACTGACTCCACTGCTTTCTTTGATCCTGTCCTGATGAGTTGACACTGATGTTTTTTTGTTTTAATCTCTGACTTTAGAGTAGTGACCGGAACTCTGAGGCAAGAGAGCTATCAAATGGGGCAAAGGTCGATGATCCGAACCTTTTATTTTTACATGAAGCATGAGTGTTTTCTACAGAGCAATTATCTCCAATTTGTTTGAAGGTACTTAGTGAGTTGTGGCTACTTCATTGTGGGTGTTGCTTTAAATTAACCAATAAAGCAATGATTGCCTGATGTCCAGAGGAGCCCTGAGGCTGTTGATTGATTTGGAGTTGGTGAACTGAATTATCTCTATCTGCTGAGTCCATTGTTTTTTGTTGTGCACTAAAGCTGGTAATTAAAGATTCCGCACACTAATTACAGATGAGAGGCGGGGGTGGCTGTGTGGGGAATATTACCTTTTTCTTAGGATTTAAAGGACTTGATTAAAAACTGCATTCCAGGCTAGGGAACAGTTTGAGTGATGAGCAGAAGAGAAATGTTTGGAAGAAAAGTACTACTGAACTATCCCCCCACACTCTGTGAGGAATCTGATCCTCGTGTTAATATGAGGCAACAAAGATTTGCCTTTTAAAGGCATCGAGGGATCTGGGGTGGAAACAGGTATATGCCGTTGGAATAGAGAATCAGCCGTGGTCATTTGAATTTTAGAGTAGGCCGGATGGGCCACTACCACTCATGGGATCGGACTGTGCACAAATTGGCTGCTCTTCTCTTCCCCACCTCACAGCAATGGCTACACTCCAAAGACCTACTTCATGGGTTGTAAATCCGTATGGGACATCCTCATGTCATGATGGTTGCTGACAAAATCTGAGAACAACAGCAGCATCACAAGAAGATGCCATTTGGCCCATTGTTACTTGCCAGCCCTTTCTTGTCAAATGTAAGATGAAGACAAGAGTTTCTCGACCGCCGTCAGTCATTGCTAGGTGGCTGATCGTGGAATGATGGGCAAGTTAAGCACAGAGAGGAGGCCATTCAGCCCATTAAATCTCTCCTGGCTTGTTCAGAGACTGATTTGGCTCATTATTCTCCTCCCATTTCTCTGCATTTACTTTTTCAAACATCCTTCCAACTTCCTGTTGAAGATTCATTTTTAAGTAATGGCGTATGTGAAACCAGATTACGTACAATAGAGTAGCCTTTATTGTCACGTGCACTATATTGAGTGCAGTGAAAAGTTTCTAGGAGAAAGTGAGGTCTGCAGATGCTGGAGATCAGAGCTGAAAATGTGTTGCTGGAAAAGCGCAGCAGGTCAGGCAGCATCCAAGGAACAGGAGAATCGACGTTTCGGGCATGAGCCCTTCTTCAGGAATGAAGCCTTCCCTGAAGAAGGGCTCATGCCCAAAACGCGTTTCTCCTGCTCCTTGGATGCTGCCTGACCTGCTGCGCTTTTCCAGCAACACATTTTCAGCAGTGAAATGTTTGTAATGTTGTCTCTCGGCACAATCGTAGGTGCAGATACCGTTACAGAATTGAAATCATCAAAAACAGACTAGCATGGGAATACAGTTTTAAAAGGTCCAGAGTGAGAATGAATGTATCTTTAAACTACTCTAGTTATAGTCCTTTTATGCTGAGTCTGTGCCCAAATTTTGGTCCGCTGGCCGTTTTGACCATTATATTCCAGATAATCTGCGTAAATAAAACAAAGAAAATTACAGGCCTTCCAAGCCTGTGCCAATCCAGATCCTCCATCTAAATCTGTCACCTATTTTCAAAGGGTCTGTATCCTTCTGTTCGTTACCCATTTATGTATCTGTCCGGGTATATCTTAAATGACGCTGTCAGTCCTGCTGGCAACATACTCCAGGCACCCACCACCCTCTGCATAAAGAACTTTCCACGTGTGTCTCCCTTAAACTTTTTTTCCCCCTCTCAATTTGAACTTGTGATGCCTAGTAATGGAGTCTTCCCGCTCTGGGGGAAAAAGGTGTCTTGCTGTTCCACGCTCTCTGTACTGCTCATGAGTTTGTAGACCTCAATTCTACTTCCTTCTCTTTCTCCCCAGCAACCCCCCCACCCCCCCCCCCCACCCCACCTCCACTCAACCTCTGTCTTTCTAATCATAATCTACTCAAATTCTCCTCATAGCTAGTGCCCTCCATACCAGGCAACATCTGGTGAACCTTCTCTGCACCCTCTCCAAAGTGTCCACATCTTTTTGGTAATGTGGTGACCAGAACTGTACGCAGTATTCCAAATGTAGATGAACCAAAGTCCTATACAACTGCTGCATGACCTGCCAACTCCTGTACTCAATATCCCATCCGATGAAGGAAAATATGCCACTTGACCACTCTATTAACCCTCATTGCCACCTTCAGGGTACAATGGACTTGAACACCCAGCTCTCTCTGTACATCAATTCTCCCAGAACATTGACATTTACCGTTTACATTTGATCTTCCAAAATGCATCACCTCGCGTTTGCCCGGATCGAACACTATCTGCCATTTCTCTGCCCAGTGCTCCAATCTATCTATATTCTTCTGTATTCTCTGACAGTCCCTTTCACTTTCTGCTACTCCACCAAGCTTAGTGTCATCTGCAAACTTACTAATCCGACCACCTATACCTTCCTCCCAATCATTTATGTATATCACAAATGACAGTGGTCCTAGCACGGATCCCTGTGAAACATCACTGGTCACAGTTCTCCATTTTGAGAAACTCCCTTCCACTACTAGTCTCTGTCCCCTATTGCCCAGCCAGTTCTCTATCCGTCTGGCTAGTACACCTTGGACCCCGTGCGACGTCACTTTCTCCATCAACCTATCATGGGGAACCTTATCAAGCACCTGACTGAAGTCCATGTATATGACCTCTTACATCCCTTCCCTCATCAATCAACTTTTTCACTTCCTCAAAGAGTTCTATTAAGTTGGTAAGACATGACCATCTTTGCTCAAAACCAGGCTGCCTATCACTGATAAGCCCATTTTCTTCCAAATGTAAATAGATCCTATCCATCAGTACTTTTTTCAGCAGCTTCCCTCCACTGACCTCAGACCCACCAGTCTATAATTACCTGGATTATCGCTGCCAAACTTCTTGAACAAGGGGACAACATTGGCAATTCTCCAGTCCTCTGGGACCTCACCCGTGTTCAAGGAAGTTGCAAAGATATCTGCGAAGGCCCCAACTATTTCCTCTCTTGCTTCTCCCCATAGCGGGCGATAGATCACCATCCGCATCTGGAGATTTGTCCACTTTTAGTACCTTTTAGAATGCCCAACACTTCCTCCCTCCTTATGCCTACTTGACCTTGAGTAATCAAACCACTATCCCTAACCTCAACATCCGTCATGTGTCTCTCCTCAGTGAGTACTGATGCAAAGTACTAATTTAAGAATCTCACCTATTTTCTCTGACTTCACCAGTAAATTTGCTCCTTTGTCCTTGAGTGGGCCAGCCCTTTCTCTCGTTCCCTTCTTGCTCCTTATGAATAAAAGACTTTGGGGTTTTCCTTTAAATAGAAGTGTTATGGAACCAGATAAAACCCCCTCAAACTATTCAGAAGGTAGATGACACTCTAATGTTTTATTACTTTTAAAAGTAAATCCTATGGTGTTGTGTTCCAGATGCAGTTCGATCGGTCAAACGATCGGATTCAAAGCTAAACACACTATTTATCGGCTATTGTTAAAAAGCAACAAAAGAAAGAAGGAATTGAAATAATTTAACTCTACTGGAAAACAACAAAATAGCTGCAGTATCAATTACTAATTAGCTGTTCTGAAATAGTAACATTCCATAAACACCCCCTTGGCAAGAGGCGGATTCAGACTCCAATTGTCTCACATGCATCTCTAGCAGTTGGCGGAGAACCCCTTTCGCTGTAACTGAGAGAGGGGGAGGGAAAATATCTTCCACTTCTTCAAGACCCCAACAGCAACTGCTGAAGGAAGAACTAAAGAGCCAGGTTCTTTGGCAGTTTGACCACAAACCATTCTGGCAGCTTCTATTGTACTAGCTTGAAAAGAAAAAACACCCAAGGCTTCACAAGTTGTTTATCTTCTCAAATACTGTTGTCCATCTGTCCCCCAGTCTCTCTCTGAAAGAAACCAAGAAAAAAACGCACCTCGTAAAGCCACAGTATTGTCACAGAAGGAGCAGGCATAACTCAGTTGACCCTTTCTGAGCACCTTCAGCAACTGAATCTGATCATGGCTGACTCCCCCTCTCAATGCTGCTCTGTCACACTCTCTCCCCGTAGCCCTTGAGATTGTAAATCTATGGGAACTCCCTATCCCACAGTGTGGTGGGGGCCAGGACATTGTTTATCTCCTCTTGAAATTTACTCAATTTGTTTGATTTAGCTGTGAGTTGAAGGAGAAAGTGAGGACTGGAGATGCTGGAGATCAGAGCTGAAAACGTGTTGCTGGAAAAGCGCAGCAGGTCAGGCAGCATCCAAGGAGCAGGAGAATCGACGTTTCGGGCAGCCTGAAGAAGGGCTCATGCTCGAAACGTCGATTCTCCTGCTCCTTGGATGCTGCCTGACCTGCTGCGCTTTTCTAGCAACACATTTTCAGCGATGAGTTGAAGGGTATGGGGAGTGGATAGAAAGGCAGAGTGGAGACTGAGATGAGGCCAGCCAGAATTCTATTAAAGGTGAAGCAGACGGAATGGCCACTTCCTACTCCTAGTCCTTCCTTTTTTATTATGTTGAGAATGGAAATGATTTTCTCCTGAAGTTGCTGCCTCTGGCTCAATTGATGCTCCGCTGTGGCAAGTGATTGATTTTTGTTTTGAACATTACTGCACCAAGCTTTCAATGTGCTTTTAATTAAAAGATTGCAGCCTGAAATCTGAGATGCTGTAACAGAGACCAATATCTCTGAGTAGGGGAACACGTCCAATAAATAATAGCTGGTCACAACAGCCAGTCTCCAAGCAGGGAACACGAGGGAGTGTGGCAAGAGAGTTGATAGTTGATGGGGACCCAGGTTTTTAAAGGGGTTAATGATCTGGAGGGTGCAATGAGAGTTTTTTTTTCTTATCCAGTGAGTTGGACCATAACAGTGTTACAAGGCAATCAAATCTGCAAACTAAATAGTCAGGCTTGAGACTTTTCAAAAAGACAGGCAGAAAGGCAAGGGTAATGAGGTAGCTTTGTTACTATGGGATGGAGTAAATATAATGATGAGAAATAATCTTGGGGGTTAGATACCAAATCTATATGGGTGGAGGTAAAAATAACAAGGGGAAGGAGACACTTCCCCTTATATAGATTCTTTAATAGTAACTAGACTGCAGGACAGAGTAAATCAGGAGATTGAAAAAAGCAGTACATTAATCACAGATGAGTTTATTCTTCATAAATTTTGGGAAAATCAAATTGGCAAAGAGCATATTTTTAAGATGAGGGGGGTGAGTTTTAAAAAAGGCCAGAGGGGCAAAGTCTTTCTACAGAAGGCGGTTCGCCTGTCGAATGGACTTTCTGAGGGAGTGGGCACCATCGTAATATTTAAAAGAAATTTGGATAAGTACATGAATAGGAGAGGTTTGGAGGGATATGGGCCAGGAGCAGGCAGGTGGGACTAGTTTAGTTTGGGATTACACTCTGCATGGACTGGTTGGACCAAAGGGTCTGTTTCTGTGCTGTAAAACTCAGGAAGAATTCATAGATTGTATGTGGGTAATATTGCTAGAATAATAGGTTGTGGTTCTAATCAGAAATTTTAGACCAGATGTATAGTAAAGTGGGTTTAGTTAATGATCTTGGAATAAAAGTTATTTTGGGGAACAGTGACCATAATACAGTAGAATTTTGCATTTCATTTGAGAATGAGGAACTTGGGTTTGAAACAACTGTGCGAAAGTAAGGAGTGCAGATGCTGGAGATGAGAGTCAAGAGTGTGGTGCTGGAAAAGCGCAGCAGGTCAGGCAGCACGTGAGGAGCAGGAAAGTCAACGTTTCAGGCAAAGCCCTTCATCAGGAAATGATGAAGGGCTTTTTGCCCGAAACATCGATTTTTCTTGCTCCGTGGATGCTGCCTGACCTGCTGAGTTTTTCCAGTACCACACTCTTGACTTTAAACAACAATGCTAAACCTAAATAGGGATAATTCCAGAGTAATGAGGACAGAGCTGGTTGGAGTGGTCTGGGATAGAAATTCATCAGAAAACATTGTTGATGAACAATGTCAGACTCTTAAGAGAATAGCTCAAGAAAAATCATCTTACTGAGGAACAAGAATTCAAGGAAAGGGATGAAGCAACCTTGGTTAACTAAGGAAGTCAAGGATAGCATCAAATTGGGGAAAGAAAATGTATCACTAATCTTTGCTGCACTGTAAGCTAGAGAATTGTAAACTTTTTAAAACCAGCAAAAGATGAGCATAAATAAAACAAAATGGTAGAAGATGAACTATGGAGTTAAATAGCAAGTAATTTTTTAAAAAGTGAGCAAATGCTCCTTTAAACACAGGAAAGAAGAAAAGGGTCAAAGTGCACATAGACCATTTGGAGAAAAAGCTGACAGAAATAATGACGAACTATGAAGTGGTAGAGGGGTTGAAGAAATTTTGCATCATCCTTCACACTAGAAGACACAAATAGCATTCCAAAATTTCAAACTATTCAAGAGGCGAAACATTGAGAGAAATACAATGATAATTATTATCATTGGAGGAAAGTGCAATGAAATGGGCCTAAAGACCAAGGAGCCTCCTGGACTCTGATGGGTTGTATCTTAGGATATTGAAGGATGTAGCAACAGAGATAATGGATGCACTTGTAGTAATTTTCCAAGATTCTTTACATTTTGGGAGAGTCCCTGGTGATTGGAAAAGTGTTAATGTAACACCTTTATTTCATAGGGAAAGGAAACCCCACACTTACCATAGTTAATCCACCTGCCCAACAAACCCCTGGACACTCTGGGCAATTTTCCATGGCCAATCCACCTAACCTGCACTACTTTGGATTGTGGGAGGAAACTGGAGCGTTGGGAGGAAACTGGAGCGTCTGGAGGAAACCCATGCAGACATGGGGAGAATGTGCAAACTCCACATACAGTCACCCGAGGCTGGAACTAAACCCAGATCCCTGACGCTGGGAGGCAGCAGTGCTAACCACTGCCATCCCAAAATGTTGAGACGTGGGATGAGAGGACAATTGGGGCAGGAGTTGTATTTACTGCTTTGAATGTATCAGCAGAGGTGAATGGGCCAAATGGTCGCCTCCTGTGCTGTAATGATGTTTTCTCTCTCTGGTGCTCCTGGGTGGGATAGTCAACTCCTGACCTTCTGATGCAAGGAGTTTTGAGTCTCCCCCTAGTGACTGAAGCCTGTAATGCAATCTAATGCTCCAATCGGAGGCAGTGCCTGAGGGAGTGCTGCAATGTCTACAATATCATTTATAGTTTCCATTTGAATTAGATGCCCCCACACCCCAGATGAAAGATCCAATGGTGCTCTTTTTTTAATGGGGCTGGAGTGAGTTCTCGGTAGTATCTGAACAAGTTTCTACTTTGACACTTGGACATTTTAGTCGCTATCTCTTTGTTTCAGCTGTGACAATATGACTAGAGGGCTGGTAATTTAATGGCTAATATTGTCCAGGTACGAAGAAAGATTGGACAGACTGGGATTGATTTCCTTTAGATGAGAGGGGACATGACTGAGATGTATAAAAGTATAAGGGGCATAGTTAAAGTGAATGGAAGGAACATGTTCCTCTTGGCAGGGAGATCAATGAGCAGGGGGCATAGATTTATGGTAAGGGGCAGTGGGTTTATAGGGGGTCTGAGCAAAATCTTTTTCATCCAGAGGGTGATGGGCAGAACCCTCCTACCATTGCAGAAGGATTGAGATGTGCACAGGAATAGTTAGGTGGTGGTTTTTTACCAGCATGGATGAGATGGGCTGAAGGGCCTTTCTCTGCGCTGTAAGTCTCTGACTATACGATGCAACGACTCGGGCGTGCAGCTTGAGGCGAGAGGGGGTATGACAGGGACCCATTTGGAGGAAAGCTCTGCTCTCGGACAATGTGAAAATATAATCCGGGAGATTCCAGGAAACTGAAAGAGAAATTGAAAGTGTGGATGGTGGTTTGGTGAAAAAACAGTGAAGGGTTTTGGGTCGATGATCGTTCAGAAGAGATTAGAAATTTAACATCATTTCAGGGAATACAGAAACTGGGTCTCCGGGGGGAAGGAATAACCAGGAAGGAATGTGAAGATGGATACAAGATAGTTCTGCAATTGGCCAAAGGAGTCTTTTCTTTTCTTCCTTTCATGGGCTGTGGATGTTGTTGGTGAGATGTAATTTATTGCCTATCCCCAATTGCCATTAAGGGCTTATGCCCGAAACATCGACTCTCCTGCCGTTGCATGCTGTGCTTTTCCAGTGCCACATTGTTTTGACTCCCTGATATCATGAAAACCAAATGACCATTTCAAAGGACAGTCAAGACTAAAGCACACTGTTCTGGGTCTGGACTCGCAAGAGCAAGGAAGAATACCACCAAGTATTCCGGAATTTCTGGAATAAGTTGGTGAAATTATTTACCAGGATGTTGCCTGGGGAATTTAAGCTATAAGGAAAGATTGGATAGACTGGGATTTTCTTTTGCATTGGAGAGACCATGGTTGGGAAGGGTTTTGCAAGAGGTCTATCTGTATCAGCTCCTCAATTAGTCTTAAGATCGAAAAGACTATCAGAGGCATAAAGTGGAGAAGAAGGTAATTTCTCCATTAGGGATCGCTAAACGGGGGTGTAGATTAATGATGAAAGATAGGAGGCTGAGGAGACGCTAAACAGTTATGGGGAAAGGCAGAAGAATGGGGTTGAGAAACCTATCAGCTGTGATCGAAGTACAGAGCGGGTTGATGGGCCGAATGACCTAATTTTACTCCTATGTCTTCGAGTCTCGGAAATGTTTCTTTCACTTGGAGGATGGTGGGAGGCAGGAACTCAATGCTTGAAAGGGTAATTGTGTCAGACACTCACAAGATTGAAGCAGTATTTAGATAGTTACTTTTGCTGTCCAAACCTCCAGGCCTACAGGTGGAAAATGGGATTAGTGAAGTCAGATGTTTGTTTGAGTCATTCAAGAATTGGCTGAATGACCTTCTGAGCTGTCGGTGTCTGAGAATCAGTGAATTGAGATGCTGTATTAGACAAAAATGGAACGGCCAATTTACACAATGATTCCCACCCTCAAACAGCAATAACAAGCTGGTTGAAAATGTGTTGCTGGTTAAAGCACAGCAGGTCAGGCAGCATCCAAGGAATAGGAAATTCGACGTTTCAGGCATAAGCCCTTCATCAGAAATTTCCTTATGCCCGAAACGTCGAATTTCCTGTTCCTTGGATGCTGCCTGACCTGCTGTGCTTTAACCAGCAACACATTTTCAACTGTGATCTCCAGCATCTGCAGACCTCATTTTTTACCCTTTATAACAAGCTGGTTACCTATTTAATTTTGGTGACATTGTTTTGAGGTTAATTATTTGCTGGTATAACCATAAATCCCAACCCTCTGGTGGGTTTCCCCTCTCAGTCCAAGGATGCACAGGTTAGGGTGGAGTAGCCTTGCTAAATTGCCCGTTGCGTCCAGGAATGTGCAGGCTAGATAGATTAGCCAGGAAAATGCAGGATAGGGGTGAGGTGGGTCTAGGTGCGATGCTCTTCGTAGGTTTGGTGTCAGACTCAGTGGGTGGAATGGCCTGCTTCCACATTGTAGGGATTCAATGACTCGTTGAAGTAGTTGAATTTTTAATTTGTTCCCTCATATGGTAGGGAATCACAGGCAAAACTAACATTTGCTGCCCATTTCCAGTTGCCTTTTGAGCTGAGAGGCTGGTTAAGCCATTTCAGAGGGCAATTAAGAGTCAGCCACATTGCTGTGGGTCTAGAGACACATGTTGACCAGATCAGGTAAGGACAACAGATTTCAAAAGGATATCTGTGAAATTAGATGGGTTTTCATAACAGTTGATGGCCACCTTCACGTAACCTAGATTTTAAATCCAGATTTATGAAAGGAATTTAAATTCCCTGATGGGACTTAAACCTATCTCTCAAAGCCCCTAGATTACTCATCCACTGAGTTCACCACCAACCATCAATGATGTTGAGACTCTGACAGGAAGGAAAGATGCCCCTAGAGGAGATGTGAAGCAACAGCAGACCCAATTCCAGTACCGACTCCCAAAACATTGGGTCAGAAGTCATGAGAGAATGGGTTTATTTCAAAACGGTGATGGATGAATCTGACTGACCGATTCCAAAAGTGTGAATACATTTTTGAGAGAATAAGTAAAGGAAAATAGTTTCCAGTGCTGAGAAGGTTGGTAACCTGAGGTATTTTTTTTAAAAAGTTGAATGTATACTTGATGAAAAACTTACGGAATGGTTGGGAGAGAGCAGTGAGAGTGAGATTTCTTGGATTGCTTTCTCAAAGATGAAAGAAGGCCTCATAGAAACATCCAGATTAGGAGCTGGAGAAGACCAGCTGGCTCCTCGAGTGTGCTCCTCCATTCCATATCATCGTGGCTGAACTCCATGTGAATTCAAAACCCAAGCTGATCAGCCATGATATTTTTGAATGGAGGAGGAGCCTCGAGGGGCTGAATGGCCTGCCCCTACTCTTCGTTCTGCCTCTTTAAGTAATCTACCTGCTTCTGCCTTAAACCTATTCAACACTCTGCCTTTTGAAGAAGGTAGTTGGAATACTGTAAACAGTTTTGGACCCCTTTTTAGGCAAGAGGTACTGGCATTAGAAGCAGAGTGGGTGAACTAGGCTGAAACCAGATATAGGGGGCCAGTTTTATAAAGAGATGATGCGTAGGTTGGGTCTGTGTCCTGTAGAATTTAGATTAGATTTCCTACAGTATGGAAACAGACCCTTCAGCTCAAGTCCACACTGACTCTCTGAAGATTAACCCACCCAGACCCATTTCCCATATTTACCCCTGACTAATACACCCAATTTACACATCCCTAAACACTACGGGCAGTTCAACGTGGCCAATTCACCTGTCCTGCACATTTTTTGGATTGTGGGAGGAAACCGGATCACCCAGAGGAAACCCACTGGGTTTGTCACCTGATGAAGGAGCGTCGCTCTGAAAGCTAGTGTGCTTCCAATTAAACCTGTTGGACTATAACCTGGAGTTGTGTGATTTTTAACTTTGTACACCCCAGTCCAACACCGGCATCTCCAAATCCTGAGAGAATGAATGAGAGAGAACCTTCTTGAAACATAGAAGATTCTGAGTAAACTTGACAGGGGAGATGTGGAGAGGTTGTTTCTCCTTGGGGGAGAGTCTAGGACCAAAGGGCATCATCTCAAAATAAGGGATCACATATTTTTGACAGAGTTTGACGGATGTGAATGTGATAGGCTGAAGGGTTTTTTTGTACTGTAAATCCCCATGACTCTGAATCAGAGAGGAGTGAATCCGTGGAATTCATTACCAGAGAGGGATGTTGATTTCGGTCATTAAGTATATTCGAGGCTGACAGAGACAGATTTTTAATCGGGAAGGGAATCGAGGGTTATGGGGAAAAGACAGGAAAATGGAGTTGAGGATTATCAGAAAAGCTATGATCTCATTGAATGGAGGAGCAGACTCAATGGGCTGAATGGTCTACTTCTCCCCGGTATTACGGAGTTCCACAGGCTGAGAGCGCTTCCTGGGCACAATGAGTCTGTTCTCTGACCTAGTGTTACTGAACTCTGTGTTGTATTTACGAAAGTTTTGGTATTTTCCACCCTTCCCCCCACCGCTTGACGATAATGTATCCTGTTTTCCTTTCCCCTCCCAAAGGAGCCCTGTGACCTGATGGGTTGCTGAGGTCCCCTCCAGGAACATTTGAAGGAGCATGGTCAAACATCAACCACTTCAGTACTATGAACCGCAGCTGTGCTTGTCTTGTCTGACTGGAATCTATGGGTGCAGATGGAAGAGGTACCAGAGGTCTCACGACAGTACGACAAAGGTCAGTGCTTGCTTCTCTTCCCAACATTGGTGCTGGGGAATTCTGGGCAGAAACAAGGCTCCTTCTGATGGGACTGGTAGAGCAATGTGATTTGGCCAAACTAAATTGTCCAGTGTTCAGGGATGTGTAGGTTAGATGCATTAGTTGGGGGCAAATGTAGCGTGATAGGGTAGGGGGAATGGATCTGGGTGGGTTACTCTTCAGAGGGTCGGTGTGGACTTGTTGGGCCGAATGGCCTGTTTCCACACTGTCGGGATTCTGTGATAAATTCCATTCCAACACATTGCTCGGTCAAAAGTCCGGGAGATTATCGCTGTGATGTCCCCTTTGTTTTTGGGCACTGATGATGGTTTGTAACCTGTTCCTGGAAAGTGATTCATTTTCAAGTATTCCCAACTGCTACAGTTCATGTGGCTGTGATTTAGGCAAGTCCATGAAAATCACGGAAACTCAGACCGAAAACCGCAAATTCTATCTGGAGATATAAGTTAGGTCTGTGTTCTTGTACAATTTGGGACAACGAGAAGTGATCTCATTGAGATGCGCTGGTTCTTTCTGAAGGAGTTTGGCAAGATAGACTCTGAGCCATTGTTCTAGATTCCCTGGTCAATGAAATGTGGAGCTGGAAAAAGCAGGTCAAGCAGCATCAGAGGAGCAGGGGAGTCGATGTTTTGGGCAGGACCCTTGATCAGGATTTAAAGGTGCTGACGTGAAATATCGACTCCCCTGCTCCTCTGATGCTGCTTGACCTGCTTTTTCCAGAGGAGCAGGGGAGTCGATATTTCACGTCAGCACCTTTAAATCCTGATCAAGGGTCCTGCCCAAAACATCGACACTCCTGCTCCTCTGCTGCTGCTTGACCTGCTTTTCCAAGGTCCACAATCTATCAACTCTGACTTTCCAGTCCTCACTATCTCCAAGTTCTAGACCTCCTGACCAGCAGAAACACCATGGTGCTGTCTCGATGTTCTAGACCAAGATGAGGTGAAAGTCTTCACTCAGAAGCTTGTGAATCTTTGGAATTCTCTGCCCCAGAGGTTTCTGGCTGCTCCATTGGTGAATATATTGACGGCAGGAACAGACAGATGCTCAGTGTCTCTGAGAGTGGAGGAAAAGGAGAAGGCGGGCAGCAGGGTGAGGTAGCCATGATGATAGTGAATACCGTAGCAGACCTGAGGGGCCGAATGGTCTATCCTTCTGTTGTTTCTTGTGTGACCTCTTTGGAATGCCATTTGGCTTTAAAGACGTTTGTTTGTTTTGACATTGCATTGTGGATGGTAAGACACGTGCTGAAAGAGGTTTGTAAAATCATGAGGAACATGGATAGGGCCAATACCATTTTTCCCAGGCTAGGGAAGCCCAAAACTAGAGGGCGCAGGTTAAAAGTGAGAGGGCAAAAATTGAAAAGGGACCTGAGGAGCAAATGTTTCAGGCAGAGGGTGGTGCGTGCAGATACAAAACTGTAGACCGTTTCCCTCCTTGCTTTCAGTGTACAAGAGGTTGATGGCCATTGAAGTTGCAATTATCATGTCATTAACGTTGCACTTAGACTGTTAATTACAAGCCTCAACATTTCTGCGACAGGTTTAATTGTAAGTTTATGTGCACATCCTACAAGTTTCTAGGAGTCACGGGGATAATGAAAATGAGCTATTGGTTGTTTGAGGCGTGTTGCGGAGGGCAATAATTAGGTGGGATTAGGTTGGCGACCTTTCAGAATCAGTGTGTAGTATAAACGAGTTGAAGATTGAGTTCCAGCATGCTGCCATGAGAACCCTGGAGAAAATCGTATAAACCTTCGTAAAGAAAGAATGGTGCCTTTTTTGGTCATTTTCCTTGAACATTTCCCTTCAAGCAGCCTTTGTCTCTCCTGCCCCCCTTTTTTTAAAGTGGGATACAGGCAGACATCATTCAATTGGCTAACAGGTCTTGTAGCTTTCTAATTGGTGGAAGAAGGCAGCATGTGAGGTCTTGTCTGGCCAATAGCAGAAGCATCGAGGCAGGTCAGACGATGCAAATTCCAGAGACACATTTATTCCGAGTTGGCAGCCTCAAGATGGGAAGATGGGTTGATCAACCAAGATCTGACCACATGAAGCAACATGGTCTCAGAGGTCGCAATTTGGGTCAACTCCTCCTTTATGACAGTAAAACATAGTTCTGAAGCTTTGCTGCTTTCAGAACTCAGGGAAGATGGTGGCAAAGTGGTAAAGTTACAAAGGGCTGAATGGCCTGCTCCTATTCTCCATGTTTTGGTGGTGACCTGAGCTGATATTGGGCTTGAACACTCATTAGTGTCACTGTGCTCAGTGAACCAGCTAAGTGAGCGATGCACCCACCTAGGAAACTTTTATGGTCTTATTTATATTGGATTCATATTTTACTATCTGCCAAGCTGGGATTTGAACCCAGGTCCCCAGAACATGATGTGGGTCTCTGGATTAGCAGTCTAGCAGTAATACCACCAGGCCATCACTACCAACTACCACTGCCACCCACCCCTCTACTCCATGTCGTGTCTGATTTTCCTGAGCAGTAGGCCCTTGCTGTCTCCCTGCTCCCACTAACTGCCCACCCCTTCCTCCCCCCTGGGTCATTGGGGTAACTACTGACTGCACATTCCTGCTGCTGTCTGGTTTCTTCATCAAACACTCTGACAGGGATGGGAAGTCGAGCAGCCCCTTGCTGACAGGGATGGGATTTGGGGTGGTGCTTATGTTGGGGCAGAGGGGATGTGTGAGGGAGGGGGTGGAGTGGAGATGAAGGGGACATGGGGGAGGGATGATGGAGAGGAGGTGGGGGCGTGGGTGGAGAGGCGGGGGGGGAGAGGAGTGGGTTTGGGGAGTGAGGAGGTTGGAGCTGTATTTGGATAAAGGGGGAACGGGGATGTGTCAGAAGCAGAGTGGAGGTTATGGGAGGGAAACGTGGGGAGGGAGCGAGGAGGGGTGTGTGCAGTGAGTGAGACAATTTGAGCAAAAGGATAAAGCAGGGAGGGATGGAGAGGTGTATACATTTTGGGAGGACAATATGTAACGAGTTGAAATGACTGGAATATCTTTTATCAATTGAAACCCTGTTGTCCTGAGAGGCAGGGCCTGCCTGTAATTATGAAAATCAAGTCTTATGAGAAACTGAGAGAGTTTGGTTTCTCTGTGCCTCCTCTCTCTGGCAAGACTTGGTAGTGTCCTGGTCACTAGTAACCCCTCAGCCAGGCAAACAGTGATTGGTTAATTATTGAGCCTAATCATCTGTTGAGTTGATGCCAGTTTGGCCTTAACCCTTCCACACTGGGTGAAGCCAGACTTGGCAGCAGGAAGAACCCAGAAGTGGAGGGTCACCTGGCTTTTGTTGGGAGCTGTAGCTCAGAGGCTAACACTCCCTCCTCTCTGGTTCTCCGGTCACAATTTCGAGCCCCACTCAGCATTGGAGCATGAAAATTGAGGTTAACACTGCCAGTCCTGAGGGATGCTGCTCTGCCATAAGTACTGTCATTCTAATCTATTGTTAATCTGTTATTCTACCAAGCACCAAAGAATACAGTGTTGGAAACAAAACTGAGTCCTCTTGGGTAACCTGGAGTCCTATCGATTCCCTTAAATAGCATCATTAAGACTAATTACTGCCTCTCCCGGGAGCTTGCTGTGTGTAAATTGGTTACTGTATTTCCTACATTTGTGGTGTAGTCACCATCGTAAAACAAAAGGTACTTCATTGCTTGTAAATAGAGTTGGGTTATTTTGAAAATTTGGCATGATACTCTGTTTTTAAGAGGTCTATTTTGTCTTTTTTTAGAAGGAAGGTTTTAAGACCAGCAATGAGATGTTTATCGTAAACCGCTTATGAGTCTTTGGGTTTTTGTTCTTAAAGTTGGAACAATAAAAGCAGCCTGAATGGGTGTGGTCAATCTCCCAAAGAGCCAGGAGTTTTAGCTTTTCAGTTTTTCAGTAGCAGTTGCTGCTGCAATACATCTCTCCTGACTGGGTTGTCCCAGTCGAATTTGTGGTCCTTTTTTTTGTCTGTGTGTATAGCTACTAGGGACAGCTGGTTGTGTCATTTAGTGTCTAGTTGATGTTTATGAATGTGAATAGTTAGTTATCTGTATGTTTGTCCTATATAGTATTTATATCCCATGCAGGAACTGCACTAAATGCTATATAGGACAAACAGGCAGACAACCCAACGATAATAGAGCAAACTGAACCGAGGACAGCCAGAAAATTCCTAGAAATGTGGTACTCATCCATGGACTCCATCAATGAACACATTGACCTAGCTCCGATATACCAACCACTGCAAGGAGCAACTGGAAGCAACAGGAACAGAACCAAATAAATTGCAGAAGAGGCAGTACAGGAGTGCTTTACAGGGAGGCTCCACAGCACTGAGGATGCCACCTAGACAGGGGATGGAACATCTGCAAATCAACTTCCCACTCGGCAAACATACCCACAACTACTGCAACGCTGGAGCAACTCAGCAGATCTGACAGCAATCTTAAAATCACAAAAGGTGACCTTATTGAAACATACAAGATTCTTAGGAGTCTTGACAGGGTAGATGGGGAAAAACAATCGATAAATATGGAGCTGGAGAAACACCGCAGATCAGACAGCATCCGAGGAGCAGGCAAGTCAATGTTTCGGGTCAAAACCCTTCATCAGGATTCAATCTGCATTCCTTACTGTTTCCCGAGATAAGGAAAGGTTGTTTCTCCTTGTGGGAGAGTCTAGGACCAGAGGCATCATCTCAGAAGAAATTCCTCCTAATCTCTGTCTTAAAAGGGTGACCCCTTATTCTGAATGGAGTGAATCTGTGGAATTCTTGTAGCACAGAGGGCTGTCAAGACAGGGTCATTGAGTATTTTCAAGGCTGAGAGAGAGAGATTTTTAATCAGGAAGGGAATCCAGGATTAGGGGAAAAGACAAAGTGGAATTGAGAATGATCAGACACGATCTCTTTGAATGGTGGAGCAGACTAAACGTCTGTTCCCCTGCTCCTCTGATGCTGCCTGACCTGCTGTGTTTTTCCAGTGCCACACTTTTTGACTCTGATCTCTGCATCTGCAGCTCTCACTTTCTTCTGAAGGGGCTGAATGGCCTATTTTTATTGCTGTTTCTCATGCTCGTGTGGGATGGTGATGGGGCAGGTGATACTCTGTCCTGAGGACACCGTTTCCCTGTATCAACTCACCTGTGACTGTCCAATCAAGCAATCCCACAAAGTGCAGAGAGATGAAGGGTGGGAATTTGAGTTCCTCTTAGTAAATATTCTGGCAATTTACCCAGTTGGTGCCAGAACATGACATGGGAGTGTAGGCTGGCACAGTTCAAGGCAACTATTTTTGGAAATAAACAGCAATTACTCCTGCCTTTGGGAAAAGAAAAGAAAATATTTTTGTGACAAAGGCATTAATGATGGGCACGGATGGTTTTTCTCAAGCTGGTTGATGTGTGTTGCATTAAGATAAAACAATGGGACTTAAAGATCCCTGCTTTGTTTGAGTTATCACGATTCTGAGTGGAATATAAATAATGGATGCAGTAGTGAATCAGTGACATTTCTATTGGCCACAATGGGATCTCCTACTGATCCTCATCTTCCAGTTCGGAGAGTCTTACTGGATGTGGATTAACAGCCCTGTTGCCTAGGCTACAACAGTCACCACAGTTCATCAAAGTTTTTTTTTTGTTTTTGTTATGAAGAGCGTCATGGCTTCCTGAAGTTGTGGGAGGCGCTATGTCAATGCAGGTTTCTGTCTTTTTCCTCCGAGGTCATCGATCAGCATGGACGATATGGGTTAGCACTACTGCCTCAGGGACCCAGGTTTAAGTCCAGCCTCTGGCACCTGTCTGTGTGGAGTTTGCTCATTCTGTGTCTGTGTGGATTTCCTTCAATAATCCAAAGATGTGCAGGTTAGGTGGATTGACCATGCTAAATTTCCCAGTGTCTAGGGGTGTGCAGGCTAGGCGGGTTAGCTATGAGAAATGCAGGGTTACAGGATAGGGTAGGGGGGTGGCTATGGATGGGGTTTTGGCTGGAAGGTTGGTATAGATTCGATGGGCCCAATGGGCTCCTTCCACACTGTAGGGATTCTATGATCAAACATTAAGCATAAAAAGCAATAGTTGTTCCTGGCTAGGCCAGCATTTATTGCCCAGAGGTCATTGAAGAGTAAACCATATCGCTGTGGGTCTGGAGTCATGTGTAAGCCAGACCAGGTAAGGGTGGCTGTTTCAGGAAGGAAACAATTAACTGTGTACCCCGTGGGGCAGCCCGTCTTTGTGGAGCTGCTGATAGAGTTGCTGTGATAAGCCTGGGGCACAGGGGTGCAGTGTGCAGGGTAACCATGCCAATGTAGTTGTTCTGGCTTGGAACCTATGCTGGGTCCAGAGAACTGATTTGATTGAGGGACAGTGAGTGGTGAATGGGCTGCAGAGAGTCCCAAACCTCCACCCTAGCCTTCCTGTGTTATGAATTCTAGACAACCTTTCATTGCAATAGCCCCAAATTAGGCTTGGAATGAAGAAAACCCTCTTGCTGCTTGGCAGGAGAGGGTCATATTATACAAAGGGGCACACTCCAACGCAGCCGTGAATGTGGTTCCACTGGAATGTTTATCCCACATGCAGCCAGTTCCTGGTGTTTTAATTTCCAGTTCTTGACCGATAATACAAGGTAGGATCATTGTCATAGAGATTTAAAGCACAGAAAAGGCCCTTCAGCCCATTGAGTCTGGACCACTCAAAACTTGCACCTAACTGTTGTAATTCCACTTCCCAGTTCTTGGTCCACAGTCTCGGCTCGGCCAGCATTTATTGCCCATTCCTCGTTGGCCTGTGGACATGAGCACAACCAAATACTACTGAAGCAGCAAGATATTACATTCTGCTAATTCAGCCTGAGGGATGTGCACAAAAGTTAGAATGTGAAGGCTTTCACACAGCAGCCAAAATATTAAAATCTAAACTTAATGCATTTATGCAAACAGAAAATATACAGTTCTCCGGGGTGAAAGGAGAATGTGCTGGAGAAACCCAGCAGGTCTGGCAGCATCCATGGAAAAAGCAACAGGGTAAAAGGTTTTGAGTCCAGTGACCCTTTGTTTTGGGCAGCACAGTGTCTCAGTGGTTAGCACTGCTGCCTCACAGTGCCATGGACCTGGGTTCAATTCCAACCTCTGGTGACTGTGGTGTTTGCACATTCTCCCCGTGACTGTGTGTGTTTCCTCCAGGTGTTCTGGTTTCCTCCCACAGTCCAAAGAGGTACAGGTTAGGGTGGATTGGCCATGATAAGTTGCCCATGGTGTCCAGGGGCATGTAGGCTAGGTGGATTGGTCATCGGGAATACAAGGTTACAGGGATAGGGTGGGGCGTTGTGGTGAGACTGGGTGGGATGCTCTTCAGAGAATCAATGTAGACATGTTGGGCTGAATGGCCTGTTTCCACACTGCAGGGATTCTATGATTTCTGTGAATTAACTGGACTCGAAGCGTTAGCTGTTTCTCTCTCTACAGATGCTGCCAGACCTGCTGAGTTTCTCCAGCATTTTAGTTTTAGTTTCACATTTCCAGCATCCGCAGTATTTAATTTAGACGCTCAGCAATGCTGGGAGGGAGCATGTGGAAAGGTTGTTTCATCTCGTCAGGGAATAGGGAATAAACATTCACACTTTTAAAATAAAGGGGTGACCCATTTCCAATAGAGATCAGAAAGCTTACTTATCAGTGTCATGATTCTTCTGAAATTCTTTCTCAAAAGACAGTGACCCTTCTATGATCCAGTGGGTGGTAATGCCAGGCAAGTCAGATCCCAGAGTGAAACCGGTCCTTTTTATTTGACATGAAAGTCAATCATGGGCAGCCTCTTATGAGTATGTTCAGTATCCTTTTAACAAAAGAGCCTAAAAGTTCATTATATAAAAGAAAAACCAATTACATGACAGTAAACAAAAGGTTCCTCACTCAGCCAGCACAGCTGTAATTGGTTTAATTTTAAATACACATTTTCTAAGTTAATGTCTCTCCTTAAGCTGCTTGAAATGAACTGTTAACTGGGATTCTACTCACTGGGGTTTAGAAGAATGAGAGGTGATCTCATGGGAAATATATAAGATTGTCAAGGGGCTTGAAGGGTAAATGCTGAGTGGGTATTTCCTCTCATGGGAGAGTGTAGGAACAGAGGGTATTGTCTCATGAAGGGGTGCAAATTTAAGACAGAGATCAGGAGGAATTTCTTCTGAGGGTTGAGTGTCTTTGGAACTCCTTACCACAGAGAGCTGTGGATACAGAGTCCTTGTCTGTATTTACTGAAGTCCTGAAGAAGGGTTATACCTGAAACGTTAACTTCTCCACCTCCTGATGCTGTCTGGCTTGCTGTGTTCTTCCAGCCTCCTGCTGGTTTACTTTGTGGTATATTTAAGGCAGAGATAGATTCTTGATCGGCCAGGGAGTACAGGTTAAAGGGAAAGAGCAGGAACATGGACACCTCCATTCTAAAGGGTCTTCCCATTGCTCTGTGTTCTCCAGCCCTAGTCTCTCCTACCGATGGAAACATCTTCTCAATGTCCACTCTGTCCAGGCCATTCAGTATTTTGTATGTTTCAATTAGATCCCCCCATATCCATCATCTATCAACATAGAGTTCTCAAACGTTCCTCATATGTTAAGTTCTTCATTCCTGAGATCATTCTTGTGAACCTCCTCTGAACACACTCCAGGGCCAGGACACCGTCCCTGAGATTTGGGGCCCAAAACTGCACACAATACTCCAAATGTGATCTGACCAGAGCCTCACAAATACCTCCCTGCTTTATATTCAAGTCCTCTCAAAATAAATGCCGTCATTGCATTTGTCTTCCTAACACTGACCCATGCTGCAAGTTTACCTTGAGAGGAATTCTTTTGTGTTCTTTTTCCAACCTTTTTGTTGTGCATCAATGAATAATTGAACATGTTTCTTTGCCTTCAGCACCAACACTGTTTATTGTGTCTTCTGTTTGCCCTCTGGGGAGAGAGAGACAGTGCTGGGATTGACTGATCACTCGAATTCTGATCTGTCCAATTGGATCATGACTGATCTTTGAAATGTTTCTACCTGCCAACCTTGGCTCTGTAACCCTTAACCCCCTCTCATTAATTAATGTCCATCAATTGCTGGGTTGAAATTTCCAATTGCCCCTTTTTCAGGCTGAACAGCTTTTTGAGTGGATTTTGTTTGGATGGGGTGGGGCCGGGAGTTGAGTTTTGGATTTCCAGACCCCTTTGTGTGAACAAGCTTTTATGTATGATGTCCCAAGCAGAATGGCTCAGATCTACGGAATCTATCCTCGTGTTTCCAAGCTCTACTCTTTCCCCCTGCACCACCCATCTAAATTGTAGAGGACAGAATCTGCCTATGTTAGAGTTGCTGACTTCCATTATCTGAAACATACACTAGCACTCTTTCTGTGAATCATAAAAAGCTAGCGTCCACGTTCAGTGGGTGATAGGTGAGCTATAATGGAATAGCGGCCTTTACTTGTAGACTCAAAGGGCCAAATGGTCTTCTCTTCATATCTTCTATTTTTCTTTTCTATGTTTCAAGGTAACCAGGCATAAGGGTAAGGAAATACTAAATAAAACCGAAAAAACTGCAGAAGCAGAAACACAAGTTGTTGGAAAAAGCTCAGCAGGTCTGGCAGCATCTGAGCTTTTCCAGCAACTTGTTTCTGTTCATAAAGGGAAGGAAGTTTAGCTAAAACTTGCATAAGGTACGAATCGCACCACAGCTGGATAACTGTGGCCAATATTGGGCCGCTCTCCCTAAGAATAAAAGATATACACATGCCCTGAGAGCCGTCCGGAGAAGGTGCACCCTGCTGATCCTGGGTGTACAGGGACTGTGTTACGAGGAGAGGTTGGGTTGTACTCATTGTAATGTACAAGAATGAGAAGTGACCTTATTTAAACACTCAAAACTCTGAGTGGACTTGACAGGGCAGAGGTGGAAAGCTTGTTTCTCCTTGTGGGACAGTCCCAGACCAGGGGCCAACATCTCAGAATAGGGGGTCATCCATTTAAGACCGAGATAACAAGGAGTGGAGATCACTCCGGGAGGAGTGAATCTGTGGAATTCTTTACAGCGGAAGACCGTCATTAAGTGTAGTCAAGGCTGAGGGAGTGAGAGAGAGAATTTTAATCAGTAAGGGGAATTAAGGGTTACAGGGAAAAAGCAGGAAAGTGGAGTTGAGGATTATTGAATCGGCTGTGATCTCTAACTGGCAGAGTAAACTGGATGGGCGGAATGGCCTAATTCTGTTGCAACATCTTATGGTTTAGTAAAGAACTGAATTAGATTGCCCCATATCTTTCAAATTTGAGGAACAACAGGCTAGGATTATTTTGTAAATTAACCCTTCAAACTCCGGTATCATGGTGTCACATTCAGCTCTACCCTCGAACATCAGCATTTTGTTTTGGAGGGGGGAGTATTGAACTGAGTGCCACACGAGGATCTGGAGCATTGGTTAACAAGTTCACATCGGAAGCTAAGGGACTTTAGGACGGATTGATTTCATCACAATTTGGACTTTGGTGCCTCATTCAGGTCACCTGGTCCAGACTCCGTCTTCGATTTTAGACGCAATCGATCATGTCTGGGATGTAAATATCGACTCTCCTCCTGTATCTGATGGCCTCCAGCTGTCTTTTGGTTTCAGGAACTTGCTTCAAGTAAAGTTCAAAGTTAAACTGTTCTTGTGGCAAGGTGATGTGGTTTGCAATGAATTTGCATCTCCCTTCCTCAGGATCACATCCCACAGCAACGGCAGAGTTGTGCAGGAAATATAATCCCAGACGCTGTATTTTTGGACACTTGCTATAACTGGTTTGGACAATGTGTTTCCTGGATGTTATTTTAAAATGGGCTTCAGTCTACAAGACTAAAGGAACAGCAGGAGGTCATAGACTCCTACAACAGAGACAGACCCTTCGGCCTAACTCTGCCATGGTGACTAGGTTTCCTAAACTGAACCACCCTCATTTACCTGCGTTTAGCCCATGTCTCTCACCCAGTCACTTTGACCTTTTCTATCAGTCAGTCTGTTCTGTCATCTGACTCCTACTTTTGCCCCTTATCCCTTCATATCTTTCACTGACAAGAATCTCTCCATTTCATGATTTAAACTTATTTGTACGTTTGGGGAGACAAAGAGCTTTTTTTTATATTCGTGCACAGGAAGTGGGAGTTGCTGGCCAATTATTGATTGGCTCTGTATCCTTCACGTGACAAAAGCCATTAGCCAGAGGTTCAATTGGCTTTGGCATCTCTGGACCAAGTTAGCCCCTGATCTGCATCCAGGGGTCCAATGCCTTTCATCGACTAGAAAATAGGAACAGCATGAGGAGGCTGTCTGACCCTCGGAGTGCAGTAGATCTTGGGTTGTTCTGTCAATTTAAGAAGAGGTAGATTCCTAATTAGTAATGTTAAAGGGCTATGGAGAGCAGGTAGGAGAGTGGAGTTGAGGCCAAGATGAGACCACCAATGGTCGTGCTAAATGGTGTAGTAGGGGCTGAATGGCCTACTCCTCCTCGTTCTTATTTGGCCCCATTAACCTGCTCTGCCATTCAATGGGATCATGGCTGACCGTCTAGCTCAGTCCCCTTGTATGTGTTTTCTCTTTCCCCCTTTGAACTATATCAAACGCCTCCTTGAAAACATTCAATGTTTTGGCCTCAACCACTTTCTTTGGCAGAGAATTCCCCAGGCTCCCCACTCCGAGTGAAGACATTTCTGCTCATCTCAGTCCTAAATGGCCTATCGGTATCTTTAGACCGTGACCCCTGGTTTTGAACTCCCTACACATCGGGGACATCCTTCCTGTGTTTACCCTTGTCTAGTCCTGTAAGAATTTTATCCGTTTCTATGAGATAGAACATAGAACGATACAGCGTAGAACAGGCCCTTCAGCCCTCGATGTTGCCCTGACCTGTGAACTATCCTAAGCTCATCCCCCTACACTATCCCATCATCATCCATGTGCTTATCCAAGGATTGTTTAAATTCCCCCCTCATTCTTCTAAACTCTAGTGAGTAGAGTCCTAAGTGATCCAGACCCCCCCCCCACATTTGTCAGACTTGTCATCCCAGGAATCTGTCGGATGAATCTACAGATGAGGAATGTGAACATCTGTCTGGATCGCACAGTGACTGCAGGCACTCGTACCGTCAGCAAACAAACAAAAAGTGAGCAACAAAAGTAGGAAGAGTAGAGAAAAAAATAAACCACAACACTCTCTGGCCAGCTGCTGTTTACTGGCAACACCAACTGTTTTGATGACAATAATTTTTTCCATCTTGGCTGGCTGACATCAGCTGCCAGCCTCTGTGTTTTCTTTTCTTGCCTCTAACTTTGGTTTCAGTTCTGAGGAACTTTGTCAACCGTGGTTTCCTCATCCTGATGCTGGCCAGATGGGGGATCCCATTAACGTGGCGATAGGCGAGTCCCAGGATCAGAAAGATGGGCAGAAGTACGATGTTCATTTAACCTCCAGTATATACCCTTTACCTGATGTGGCAGTGTTAATGCTATCCCTCATCAACCCACAAGGGGTGATACTGAGCAATCGGTGATAGTTTCATGATGGCCGTCACTGATGAAGGTCTAGCTTCTAGATTTATTAGCAACTTAAAATCCACTAGCTGCCATAATAGGATTTGAACTTCTCCCAACAGGTCATAGGGCATAGAAACAGACCCTTCGGTCCAACCAGTCCGTGTTGAACATAATCTCAAACTAAACTGGTCCCACCTGCCTGATCCTGGCCCATATCCCACCAAACCTTTCCTATTCATGTATCCATCCAAAAGTGATTCTACCTACATCTACTTCCTCTGGCAGTTCATTCCACACACAAATTACTCTGTCAAAAAATAAATTTGCGGCTTGTATCTTTTTTTAAATCTCTTCTCTCACCTTAGATTAGATTAGATTACTTACGGTGTGGAAACAGGCCCTTCGGCCCAATAAGTCCACACCAACCCGCTGAAGTGCAAGCCCACCCATACCCCTACATTTACCCCTTACCTAACACTACGGGCAATTTAGCACGGCCAATTCACCTGACCCGCACATCTCTGGACTGTGGGAGGAAACCGGAGCACCCGGAGGAAACCCACGCAGACCTTTAGAAATATTCCCACCAGACTTTAAGTTCGCCATCCTAGGGAAAAGATACCTACCATTAACGCTATCTGTACCCTTCATGATCTTACAAACCTCTATAAGGACACCTCTCAACCTCCTACGCTCCAGTGAAAAAAGTCTCAGCCTATCTTGATAACTCAAACCCTCAAAACTGAGCAACATCCTCGGTAAATCTATTCTGAACCTTCTCCAGCTTAATATCGTTTTACTAGCCCAGTAGTATTACCAGGAGACAGTGGGGACTGCAGATGCTATAGAAGTTAGCATCAAAAAGAATGGCACTGGAAAAGCACAGCAGGTCAGGTAGCATCGAGGAGCAAGGGAGTCAATGTTTCTGGCAAAAGCCCTTTGTTCGTGGTATTACCACTAGGCTAACACTTCCATGCAATACACCAGCTTTGGCGAAGCTGAGATGAGGCAATGTCTTCTCTCTCTGCTCACTGCCCAGGCTGCCCTGCTCTCAGTCCTAGAGGTCTACCATCATCCTTATACTGTGTACCCACTATGTCAGTGATTGTTCCCGAAATGGTCAGCGGTCAGGATTCTGAATGAGAGCCCAAATGTTGAACCTAGCTCCTCCTTTCGCACTCACAGCAGTATTATGGTGCAGGAGGAAGCCATTCATCCCATTGGGACTACACCAGGAAGGAGATTTGCAGTGGAAATTGCTACCCCGAGTCAGGGTGCTTGTCCGATATGGACTCTAGATAAATGGGATTCTACCTCTTCAATGCTAACGCAGGGAACTCTGGCACAGAGGGATCTTGTCCACAGATCCTTGAAGATGGCATAACAGGTTAATAGGGTGGGTAAGAGGCCGTACGGGGCACTTGTCTTGGTTGTGGCCAGACCTGTACAGGATTTTGGTTAGGCCAAAGAGTATAATGTGCAATTCTGCTCTCCGCAGTTCTGGTCTCTGTACTAGAGGGAGGATGTGATTAGATTCACCAGGATGCTGCCTGGAATGGAGCATTTTAGCGATGAAGAGAGACTGGATCAGCTCGAGTTGTTTTCTTTGGAGCAGAGTGGGATTGAGGGCCATAGCCAGAATGGATAGAGAGCAGCTATTCCCTTTTAGTTAAGGGTCATTAATGAGGGGGGCACAATTTGAAAGTGAAAGCTGGGAAGTTTAAAGAGGATTTGAGGAAAGGATATTTCACCCCAAAGGTCTAGACTACCCTACCTGGGAGGGTGGTTGAGGTGGGAAACCTCACAACCTTTAGCAAATACTTGGGGATGAGCCCTTGCAATGTCACAACCTTTAGGGCTATTGGCCTTCATGACTGAAAGTGGGATCAGTGAGAGCAGTTGTGTGCTTTTGATGTACGGAGTCAATGGGCCAAAGGGCCACTCTTGTACTTAAAATCAAAGGCAAATTAGAGGGGAGCTTAGGAAAACTGGTTTCACCCGGAAGGTGGTGAGAGTCTGAAATGCACTTCCTGGAAGGATAGTTGGGTCAGGAAACCTCACAACCTTTAAAAAGTATTCGGATGAGATGTTCTCGCATTCAAGGCTATGGGCCAAGGGAAGGAAAAGTAGGATTAATAGGTTAGCACAGATTCAATGGACCAAAGGGCATCTTCTGTGCTGTATGACTCTTTGATTTTACGATTGTACATCGATTTTGGGGGATTTTGGGTCTTGCAGCCAACAGCATCATACATACCAACTTCTGAAGTAGCAATAGGAGTAGGCCACTCAGCACACAAATCTGCCACCCTGTTCAATAAAATGTGCAGGTTAGGTAGATCAGTCATGGGAAATGCAGTGTTATGGGGATAGGGTGGGGTGGGGGCAGTGGTGGGACTGGGTGGATGCTCTTCAGAGGGTCAGTGTGGACCTGATGGGCTGAACGGCCTAGTTCAGCACTGCAGGGTTCTTTGATTACACGATTGCAAAGATCACGGCTGCTCCGCATCCCCAACAGAAAATCACTGTGATCTTCAAAGTTGATGCTAAAAGTAGAAAGGCAAGATGGTGTTCCTTAAGTTTGAGTTTGCCTTCTTTTAGAGTGGTGCAGGATGGAAAGAGTATTTAATAAACCATTAGATAAACACAGGCAGGAGAAAGGACCACATGAATGTACCATCAAAGTTCACTGAAGGTCAGAGTGGACTGAGTAGCTGCCTTCTGTTACTATTTCCCATTTGGCAGGAGGTTAACACAGATTGTATTAGTTGGGGAAGAGATGGCCCAGTCGTATTTATCACTTGACCTAATAATCCAGAAAGCCAGGTATTGCTTCAGGGCCTTGGGTTCCAATCCCATTTAATAATAGGCTGGAGTTAAAAGTCTAATGATGACCATGTAACCGTTGTCAGAAAAGATCCATCTGGTTCACTGCTGCCCTTTTAGAGAAGAAAATCTGCTGTCCTTAGCTGGTCTGGCCTACATGTGACTCCAGACCCATGACCATGTGGTTGATTCTTAACCTCAATGGGTAATAAATGCTAACCTAACCAGAAATATCTACATCCCATGAATTAATTACTTTTAAAAAATTGACACCAGTGTACAGGCTTTGCTTTCTTAAATGCATCATGTTGTTATGATCTGGAATGCAGTAGCGGTAAATTAAGGAGGAACTTTCAGAAGGGTATTGGGGCAATACTTGGGGCATGTGCAGGATAAGGAGTGAGGGGGCCTAATCACAATGTTATTTCAGAGATCTGGCATTTATGCATTGAATCAAGTTCCTTCCTAACATTGTCCATAGTTTGCAGACTATTGCTTGAGATGTTAAATTTGGTTGAAGCTATGTCCCCTAGTCTTTGAAGGCAACACCCCATGTCATTCTGAGCTTTAGCCTGGTCTTTCTGATAGAAGTTTAAGTTTTTTCCTTTTGGAATGCATTCAGAAATGGTTTGAGTGTGGTGATCTCCTCTCGTTGACGTGAAGTGGACATTGCACAGAGCTGAGCATTTTCAAGGCCGCTTGGATCTTCTCAATGCCCTGTACATTCCTTTCCTTGTCACACATTGTCCACTGCCTTTCAGAACACAGACAGCCAGTCTGTTCCCGTCCTGGTCCTAAATGTTTCTGCTTTGGTTGGACACTTATCTCTGACGTTCTAAACTTGTGACCGGAGGGTGATCCTGAGTGGAGACATGGACCGGAGGGGTAGACAGTGAGTTCTCCCAATTATCCCAAGAGCAGGAACCAAGGTGAATGAAGTGAGGTGCCAAAAACCGCTCCCCTGACAACCAGGTACAAGTTGAGAATTCAGTTCTTAGAACTTTCCTGGAATGTCAACCTTCCCAAAGGCTGGTGTCAGGAAACCCTTTTGCCTACATTTTCGTCTGTCTGTCTGTCTTCTGAGGAGAGGTTGAGTAGATTGGGCCTACACTCGTTGGAGTTTTGAAGAATGAGATGCAACTTTATCCAGACATTTAAGACTTTTAAGGGACTTGACAGGGCAGATGGGGAAAGGTTGCCTCCAGCTGGTCTCACCCTGAATTGTCTTGTACATGCCAGCCACATGCCAATTTCACATCCGCTTCTGAGTCACAAGGTTGTGTCGTCAAGTCCCCCTCCAGAGCCTGAGTATGAGCATTGAGGCTGTCATTCGGAGTGCCACACTGTCAGGGTGCAGTCTTTGCGTGAGACCTTAATCTCTGGTACATCCCAGAGCCGCTTTCTCGAGGAAGTTCAGGGGAACTTCTTGGGACATGGACATCACTGTCTGGGCCAGAATTTTATTTCCCATCCCTAGTTGCCCTGGAGAATGCTGAGCTGCCACCTTGAGCCACTGCATTAATTCAGTTTAAGTTATGATGTGGACTGGGGTGGACTAAGTTTAAAAACGATGAAGGGCTCTTGCCTGAAACGTCAATTCTCCTGCTCCTCGGATGCTGCCTGACCTGCTGTGCTTTTCCAGCACTACACTCTCAACTCTGATCTCCAGCATTTGCAGTCCTCACTTTCTCAAAGTTAGAAAAAAAAATCACACAACATCAGGTTATAGTCCAACAGGTTTATTTGGAAGCACCTGCTTTTGGAACACCGTTCCTTCATCGGGTGATTTACGTTAGGCAGTTACCAGGACACGTGTGTGGTGCACTGCTTTAAACTGCACATTTTGTGGGCCTTCCTCCCTCTCTCATTCCAGAGGGATTTATCCGCCATCCTTCCACACCCAACCCCCCTCCCCCAATTGTATATCCGGCGTTCTGCCTTAAACCGCACGCAATTCCCTTTGGGACTGCAGTGGCTGCAGGTGTCAGGGAACACTGCCTTAAGTTGTCCCCAGAGTCCTCCCCATTGTTTGTTCCTCAATCAACATCACAGAACTAGACGGGAGACAGTAAGGACTGCAGATGTGGGAAGCTAGAGTCCATCAATGTGAGGCTGGAAAAGCACAGCAGGCCAGGGAGCATCTGAGGAGCAGAAAAGATTATCAAGTCATTACGCGACTGCTAATGGCGGGGAGTCGGAGTTTAGATTCCAAGGAAGGGTCACTGGACCCAAAGCGTTAGCTCTGATTTCTCTCTGCAGATGCCCTCAGGGCCTGCTGAGCTTTTCCAGCAACTTCTCTTTCTGTTCTGGATTCTCTGCTGTGCTTCCTACATTGCAACATTCATGACTGCACTCGGAAATAAAATGAAAGCTTCTGGACTGTAAAGCATTTTGAGACGTCTGGCACTTGTGGGGAGTGCTAAGTCAATGCAAATAGTTTTGCGTGTGACTTGGAGCTGGAGACACGCTGGTGCTACATTGGGAATCACAGCTTGTCTGTACGGATAGGAACAGGGAGTTTTAAAGTGAGAAGGACAGAAGTGAGTGGATAATGTTGTGGCAACTGCAGTTCATGGTGTTCCCTCAGAGAATTTCTGTGTTCGACTCATTGGGGACTGGCTTCAAGCCCATGCGTGTTAATGGCCGGAGTGACCATGTGAGCTGAGGGACTGTTGAAAGTGCTCATCCTTCAAACCAGGGTCCCATCCGTTTCCTCGGGTGTCGGTCTGGGGTGAACACATTCAGATGTTTCACGACACCAGCTTACAGTCCAACAGGTTTATTTGAAATCACAAGCGTTTGGACCGCTGCCCCTTTGTTAGGTAGTGGTTTCAAATAAACTTGTTGGACTATAACCTGGTGTCGTGTGACTGCTGACCTTGTGGAAGTTAAGACGCAGGAACAGAATTAGGTCATTTGGTCCATCAAATTTAAAAGGGACCTAAGGGGCAACTTTTTCGTGCACAAGAGTGGCACGTGAATGGAATGAGCTGCCAGAGGAAGTGGTGGAGGCTGGTACAATTACAGCATTTAAAAAGCATCTGGATGTTTATATGAAAAGAAGGTGTTTAGAGGGATATTGGCCAAGTGTTGGCAAATGGGACTAGATGAGGTTAGGATATCTGGTCGGCATGGACGAGTTGGACCGAAGGGTCTGTTTCCGTGCTGTATCTCTTTCTGACTCAATGACTAAGTCTGTTCCACCATTTGATCGTGGCTGGTATGTTTCTCAATCCTATTCTCCTGCCTTTTTCCATAACCCTTCATCCCCTTACCAATCAAGAACCTACCTAGCTCTGTCTAAAATACAGATCTCTGTCTTAAATATTTGATGGGATTGTTTGGCAAGAGAGCAGGTGAGATTCCAGTATAAAAATAAGCACTGCGGGTGTGGGAAATTCGGAAATAAATGTAGGCAATGCTGGAGAATCTCGGTAGGTCTGGAATTCTGAATTTCTGAAGAGGAGTCTTTTCCTTTTTATGGTTGTTCATAGGATTTAGGTGACACTGACAAGGCCAGCATTTATTGCCCCTCCCTAATTGCCCAGAGCGCATTTGTGTCAACCGCATTGCTATGGGTCTGGAGTCACATGTAGACTAGACCAGGTAAGGACAGCAGTTTCCTTCCCGTAAGGACAGCAGTTTCCTTCCCGAAAGGACATTTGTGAACCACATGGATTTTTTTTTGGACAATTGATAAGTTTCATGGTCATCATTAGACTCTTAGTTCCAGATTTTTATTGATTTGAAATTGCACCAGCTGTCATGGTGGGACTTCAACCCAGATGGCCTGGGCCTCTAGATTATAACCACTGATAATATCGCCAGGCCACCATCGCCCTAATAATATTCTTTAGAATCCCTACAGTGCGGAGGCAAGCCATTCAGCCCTCCGAATCCATGCTGACCCTCTGAAGAGCATTCCCCCACTCCCTGCCCCCCAATCCCTGCATTTCCCATGGCTAATGCACAACCCCTGAACAGTATGGGCAATTTAGCACGGCCAGTACACCTAACCTTACAGTTCATTGAGGTATCGGAGTGGAATTAGGCCACTCGGCCCATCGAGTCTGTACTGCCATTCAACTATGGCTGATACGCTCCTCAATGTCATTTTCCTGCTCTCTCTCCATATCCCTTCAACCTGTTCCCAATTAAAAATTGTCTAACTCACTGTTCCAGCATCCACCACCCTTTGGGAGAGGTAGTTTCTCCTCAGCTCTGTTTGTTTTAACTTTGCTATCCCTTATCCTCAGCCTATGATCTCCTGTCCTAGAATTCCCCACAAGAGGAAGCATCGCCTCCACGTCTATTTTATCCACATCTTTTATCTTGAATACCTCAAATTCATCTCCTCTCCTCCTCCTAATGATCTCCCCTCTAATCTGCACATCTCTGGGCTGTGGGAGGAAACCCGAGCACTCGGAAACCCATGCAGACACGGGGAGAATGTGCAAACTCCACACAGTCAGTTGCCCGAGGCTGGAATCGAACCCACATCCCAGGTGCTGAGAGACAGCCAGTGTGCTGCTTTCTCAGAAGTTCTCCAGCAGTTTGTGCTTACTGCAGTTCGTCCTAGTGTGATGATCCCAGCTGATGGGAAGACCGGGCCAAGTTGCATCTCTGAGAGCTGCTTGATAGACCATAAATTTTAGTTTTCTTTTTATGTACATTGGCAGTCAGTCACTGAACATATTCACAGGAGTTTGTCAATGTACTTAGAACAAAAAAAACTAAACATTTATTGCATTGACAGGCCAACTAAATTACATTACACAAAAGCTATTTGAAACAAACTAATGACAGATATGGGAAAGAAAGATTTGACTCTTTTTATTTAACCAACAAAAATTTTCATAGAGTATTAGACTTCTGTCAAAGGTCATTCCTGCCTTCATGGTAAAGCTCCTCATTTATTTGCATAGCTGTGATTGGTATCTTTTTGGCAAATTTCTGCATTCAAACAATATTCTTTTCTTCAGTTAGTGTCTGATGCCCTTAAGCAAACTGCTAACTCGGCTCACTTATTGTTTAACATGGGTTGCTTAACCTCCTGTCTCTACCAGCCTTGGTAAAACGACTTTCTCTCTGACGTCTCCACAGCCTTCTGGTTCTGGTTTTTGTTGAAGCAGTCGAGAGTGTTTTTAACACTCCAGCTCATAACAACAGCACCTCCGGTGTTCAGGACTTGCTCTCCCTGTGTGAGCCCGCTTCTGAGTCTACTTGCACCTCTTTGAGTTGTATAACTCAAGCAAACCCCTTAGCGGTAGACTCCTCTGGTAGATCACTGGTTTATGACCTGTCCTACCTGTCATCTTCCTTCCCACCTATCTTCTCCATCATCCCCTCCGACCTTTCACCATTACCCCCACCTCCATCTCCCTATCGCACTTGCAGCTACCCTCCCCCACCCCCCAGCCCAACCTCCCTCCCATTTGTCTCCTTACCACTTCCTGATGAAGCGCTTTTGCCCAAAACATTGACTGTCCTCGTTCTCGGATGCTGCCTGACCTGCTGTGCTTTTCCAGCACCGCACTCTCGACTGTAATCTCCAGTATCTGCTGCCCTCACTTTTGTCCAATGTTGGTCTAGTTCCAGTTCCATAATTGCTTGGAATTTCTGCTGCTTGTGAATTCACTGTTCAAAAATGACTTAATGACCTTCAGAGCTGAAAACTAAAATTCATTTTCCCACCACTTCATGGGACCATGAGATCTAACTGAAGCACTGAAATAACAAGAAGATGTGATAAACATGTTTTTCCCTCAATCAAGTATAACTTTTAGACCTGAGAAACAGTCTGGCCATTATTTGTGGTTGGTTGTGGATCTCTCTGGTACAAATTGGTTGCCACGTTTTGTGCGTAGGTGACCGCATTATTAAAAGTGCTCCATTAAAGCAATTGGGTAGGCTCTGAAATTGCCAAACCCAAGATGCTGGCAGCTAAATATGTTTTCTTTTCTGTCTGTGAAATGAAATGTATCTGCTGTGTATCTCTGCCTTTACTAAGATTGTTGTTCTGGCAACAGCCGCATTGCACAGCTGGACAGCGGGCGTGTGATCAGGGCAATCGTTTTCCCAAGGGAGAGACCTGGCACCTTCTCAAATGTGCACAAAGGTTAAATACAGACAAGACCCTTTGAAAACTCAGCGTTCCCAACACAATCTCTCCCTTTTCTGTCTTTATTTTGCCATTTATTCCTCTTACTTAAAAAGAACCAGATTGGTGTGGGCAAGATGGATGGTGAGAGGCATTTCTCTTGCTAGAGGGGTAGCTGGTGTTGCCTTCTCAGGTGTGATTCCAATGATCATCTTGGGAGGGAGATCCTTTTCTGTTGAAGAAGTTGACTGTTTCATGATATGGCCCCCTCAGTGTGACAGGTGGACTGTTAATAGAGCCCAGTAAAGCCTCCTGCCTGGATTATAGCACTGCCCCATCATGGGGGTGTGAAATGTGATTTTGCACTCATCAGATTCAGCATTGTCCTTTAGAGAATGAAACTGGCATCCTTACTTGGTCTAGCAGCATGGTGGCTCAGTGGTTAGCACTGCTGCCTAACAGCACCAGGACCCCGAGATCGATTCCAGCCTCGGGTGACTGTGGAGTTTGCACATTCTCCCCATGTCTGCATGGGTTTCCTCCAGCTTCCTTCCACAGTCCAAAGATGTGTAGGTTAGGTGAATTGACTATGCTAAATTGCCCATAGTGTCCAGGGAGGTGTAGGCTAGTTAGAGTATCCATGGGAAATGCAGAGATACAGAGATGGTGTGGGAGGGTGAGTTGAGTCCGGGTGAGGTGCTCTTTGGAGAGTTGGTGTGGACTTGTTGGGCTGAATGGCCTGTTTCCATACTGTAGGGAATCTATGATTCTATGTGATCCCAAACTGCATCAATGGGGTTTACTCTTAGCTGCCCTCTGGGCAATTAGGGATGGACAATAAATACTGGGCTTGGGTTTACCGAAGCACGCGTTCCACCATTTCTCTGCATCCTGGTAGCACTGAGGTCACTGGGAGCTGGATCCATTGGTCATTCTCCTAGTGACCCTGTCGTGGGGGGAATCAGAAAGGGGCCAGATTCCCTGTAATGTGAGGATTCGGTCAGCACACACAGCCCAAATGAGTGACCCACCACAAAGTGGGATGTGAGGAGCCCCAGCAAGGAGGACCTAGGAATGATGCTGCCTTTGACACAGGGCCCTTATTCCGAAGTGTGCAACACAAGCCAGTCTCGGCAGACACAGTCAGAGATTGCAGTAGGATTTCTGATTCCAGTCCCCTCCACCCTAACTCTCACATGACCCAAGAAAGACTTTTTAAAAATAAAAAACAGGCTGTCGGAATTCCTTGAGGGATAGGAACTATGCTCACAGCCACTCGATCAAATTGAAATGGAGGAGGGGGCTGAAATCTGACGGGGGTGTGTGGTTGGAGACGAGGCGAGGGGACCGTGATGGACTGCCTGCTTCGTTGCGGCCTCCTGATCCTCCATCCGCTTGAATCGTCTGTTAGTTTTTAAATAATTATCTGGACGTGCAGTCTGGGTAATCCCTGACCTAATCCCCTCTAACCCGCGGCTCTGAGTCTGTGCCAATGAAGGACTGGCTCTTGTGTGGATCAGCCCAAGAACAGATGGGGGAAGGGGGGTGGTGAACTCCAGTAGTGGTAGGTTCCACATCATCAGAACAAAACAAAACAATAAAAGGCAGTAGAAAGAGAGTTTCTGAATGCATTTCAGGCTGGGATGGATAGATTCTTGACGAGCAAGAGGCTGAATAATTCTTGGGGATTGGCGGAAATGTGGATTAATCTGATCAGCCGTGAACTCTAGGAACAGCAAACCAGGTTCAAGGGGCTGAATGGTGTGCTTCTACATCAATTTCATTCATTTGACCACAGGGAAGGTGCCAGAGGACAAGAGGACATCTTAATCTGATTCTAATTTATATGAAGGTGTTAAGAACATACCAGAGAATTACTGACCACTGAGTCTAACATCAGTGACAGGGAAACTATTGGTGAATGTTTTGAAGGAGAGAATTAAGACAATTGATCTCCATTTAGAGAGGCAAGGTTTGCTCAGGGATAGTCAGCATGGCTTTGTCAGAGGGAGGTCATGCTTAACAAATCTGGTGGAAATTTTGAAGGGAGGTGTTTGAATGAGAGTCAGGCAGTTGATGTAATTTGTATGGATGTTAAAAATCCTTGGACAGGATTCCACAAGGGAAATTGATAAAGAAGATAAAAGCATATGGGATCCTGGGTAACTTGGCAAATTGGATCCAAAGTTGGCTTCGTGGCTGGAGAATGCTGTTAGACGGAAGCCCGGTGTGTGGTATTGTACCTCCGGGATCAGTGCTGGCTCCCCCATTGTTTATGATACCCATAAAGGGTGTCAGTGCGAATGTGGGAGGATGATAATTAAGATTGCAAATAACACTTTGGCTGGATGTTGGTTGTGAGGAGAATGGTGTTAGGCTACAACAGGATGCAAACCGATTAGTCAGAGGGGCAGAGCAGTGGCAGATGGAATTTCACTTTGAAAAATGCACAGTGAAAGAAGTAACAAGACAGGGGAATACGAGATAAATGGCGGAACCTAGAGGAACACAGGATTGTTTTGAGAAGTTTTATAGAATTGGATACACAATTGGCTTGATGGTAGGAAGCAGAGTGTAATAGTGAAAACATGTTTGTCAGTTTGGAGGCCTGTGACCAGTGGAGTGCCTCGAGTCAGTGCTGGGCCCATTGCTGTTTGTTATCTCCATCAATGATTTGGATGAAAATGTACAAGGCACGATTAATAAGCTTGCAGATGACACTAAACTAGGTGGTATGGTGGACAGTGAGGTAGGTCATCAGATTGCAGCAGGTCCTTGATCAGCTGGAGAAGTGGGCTAGGAAATGGCATATGGAGGTTATTATAGATAAGCGTGAGGTCTTTCATTTTGGAAAGTCAAATGAAGGTAGGAGTTTCATGGTGAATGGTGGGGCCTCAAGGAGTGCAGTGGAACAGAGGGCCATTGGAGTTCAGGTGCACGGATCTCTGAAAGTGGAGTTACAGGTAGACAGGGCAGTGAAGAAGGCTTTTGACAGACTGGCCTTCATTGGTCAGGGCACTGAGTATAGAAGTTGGGAAGTGATGTTGCAGTTGTACAGGACATTGGTAAGGCTGCACTTGGAGTACTCTGTTCAGTTTTGAACATCTTGCTTTAGGAAGGATGTTATTAAACTGGAAAGAGTGCAGAAGAAATTTATAAGGACGTTGCCAGGACTCGAGGATTTGAGTTATAGGGAGAGGTTGGACCAGCTAGGACTTTACTTTTTGTCTTTAGAGAGTAAGAGACTGAGGGGGATCTTATACAAGTGTATATGATCATGAGAGACACTGATAAGGTGAATGCACTCAGTCTTTTTCCCAGGAGTGGGGAATCAAGGACTAGAGGGCATCCGGTTAAGGTTAAAAGGGAAAGAATATAAGGTAACCTGAGGGGCAACATTTATTTTTACACGGAGGATGGTACGTGTATGGAATGAACTGCTCGAGGAAATGGTTGCGTTGGGTACATTAACAACATTTTAAAAGGCATTTGGACAAATACATGGATAGGAAAGGATGAGAAGGATATGGGCCAAGTGCAGGGCCAAGTTTGAGCTGAAGGACTGTCTCCATGCTGTAGGACTCTGACTCTATAGAATCCTTGTACTGCAGACAGAGGCCATTCAGCCCATTGAGTATGCATGACCCTCTGAAAAGCTTCCCAACCCCATCCTGTAACCCCATGGCTAACTCACCTTGCGTACATATCCCTGGACACTATAGATCATTACAGTGCAGTACAGGCTCTTTGGCCCTCGATGTTGCGCCGACCTGTGAAACCCATCTAACGTACACTATTCCATTATCGCCCATATGTTTATCCAATGACCATTTAAATGACTATGCACAATTTCCCATGGCCAATTCACCTAACCTGGATATCTTTGAACTGTGGGAGGAAACCAGAGCACCCAGACACTGGGAGAATGTGTAAACTCCACACAGATAGTTGCCCAAGGCTGGAATTGAACCGGGGTCCTTGATGCTATAAGGCAGCAGTGCTAACCACTGAACCATCATTCTGCTGCTTGAGTGCTTGCCCGCAGATCCCTGAAGGGCCGTTTGAAAGGATAGTTAAGGCACATAGGATGCTTGTCTTTATCAGTCGAGGTATAGATTATAAGAGTTAGGAGGTTTAGAATCCTACAGCACAGAAAAGGCCCTTTAGCCCATCAAGTCTATACTGCCAACATGTAACTCCATGAGCCCCACTTTGCCGTATTTAAGGTGAGAGGGGGAAAAGTTCAAAGGAGGTGAGGGGCAAGTTTTTTGTAAGAGTGGCAGACATCTTTGGGGTGTCTGTTGGGGTGGGGAGTTGGTGAAAGCAGATTCAATAGGGGCTTTTAAGGGGCTTTTAGATAAGTGCATGAGGCACGGATGGATATGGGCCAAGGGCGCGCAGAAGGGATTAGTTCAATTTGGCGTCATGTTCAGCATCACACATTCCTATGCTGTACTGTCCTATGGTATGAGACTTCAGATGCTCATCCAAGTGCTTTATAAAAGTGAGGTTTCCTGCTTTAACTACCCCCCCCCCCCTCCCCCCACCTCACCAATGCCAGATAGCATATTCCAGACTCCCACCACACTCTGCATGGAAACAACCTTCCTCCAATCCTCTTTAAATTGCCTACCTCTCCCTTGAAAATAGTTTCTTCCTGTTTCCATTCTCAAGTTCTCCAGGGACATGGAAAGGCGAGCTGAGGGCAGGACATGTAGGTGGATGAGGGCCTCAAAGGCCTAGAATAGATCCTGCCTCATGTAGTTTGTCAGTGCTCTCTCGGGGGCCAGAGAGAGTCCATGAAAGCTGAGGGACAGCAAAGACGCTCTGGGTAAACAAAAACAGGAAGGTCAAGTGTCATGACCCGAAGAGGCTGACAGCCTGTCTCAGTTGCTATGGCTGAGTGAGGTCAGGCCTAAAGTAGGAATGATGACAACAGCCAAACGCAAGCAGTGATTCATCAAAACCCACGTCCTGCCCTTTTAACCTGGTGTGGCTGGAAATAACTGGAGTTGGCTGGAGGATTATTACAGATTTCTTAAGCGGTGGGCCGTGGGAGAGGAACGGAAGGAAAATTGGGAGGCTGAGAGTAAGGCAGAAAGAGGAACTGAAAAAGAGAGAGAGTGAGTCAATGGAGAGTGAGGATCTGGAAATCTGAGAGTCAGGTGGGAGAGAGGGAATGTGAAAAGAGGAAAAGAAGAAAAGAATGAACCTGGAAAGGAAGAGGAGGGAGGAGAGAAGAATTGGGACAAGTGAGGAAGATATTGATGCAGTTGTAAAGGAATTGAGGAAGATGTGTGGGGGAGAGAGAGAGGGAGGTTTTTCCACGCGATTTTACCAATTGCCAGCATGCTGTCCTATCTCCTGTCTTTCACGTGGATTTCCATTTTTGAGATTCAATCCCTCCTCCCTCTCTCAAATCTCTGCTCCAACACTAGCCCCTACTTTATAGGAAAGTGAGCTGGAGAGTTGATACCTGACCAGGGAGTGAGCTGGGCCCTCCTACATTGAAGATAAACCTTTCTCTCTGATGTGTTAGTGACTTGGAATGGAAAATACAGGCACATTTTAAAAACTTGATTGTGGTTTTAAGAAGTTGGACTTTTACCTGTTCTCATTTATCGTTTTGCTCAAATGTGCACCATTACTGGAGCCAATGTGAAGTCAGCAGTGATGAGTTTATTGAAGCGTTTCCCTGTTTCACAAGTATGTGCATTTATCTAGCATGTCCTGGAGTTAAAAACTAGTCTAATGATGACCATTGTCTGCTATTTGTCAAACCTCATCTAGTTCACTAATGTCCTTTTTAGATAAGGAAATCTGCTGTCTTTGTCTGGTCTGGCCTACAAAATCATGAGGGGCATGGATACGATGAATAGCCAATGTCTTTTCCCTGGGGTAGAGTTGTTCAAAACCAAAGGACATTGGTTTAAGATGAGAGAAGAAAGATTTAAAAGGGACCCAAGGTAATTTTTTCACGCAGAGGGTGGTGTGTGTATGGAATATGCTGCCAGAGGAAGTGATGATGGCTAGTACATTACAACATTTAAAATGCATCTGGATGGGTATGTGAACAGGAAGGGTTTAGAGGGATATGGGTCAATTACTGGTAAGTGGGACTAGATTACTTTAGGATATCTAGCCGGCATGGACGAATTGGACCAAAGGGTCTGTGTCCGTACTTGTACAGCTCTGGTTGACAATGTGGATGTAGATGGGTAACTGGACCCCAAAGCGTTAACTTTGCTTTCTCTCCACAGTTGCTGCTAGACCTGCTGAGTTCTTCCAGCAGTTTCTAATTTTGAGGCCAAAACAGTGAGTGTTCCCAAAAATGGCTAAAAGAATCCAGCGAGGAATCAGGAACGAGGGACTGAGTTGGATGATCAGTCATGGTCCTGTTGAATGATGGAGCAGGCTTGGAGTCTCCTCCTATTTGCGATGTTTCTTTACCTGAGATGTAGTGAATGGGATGGATGTTCAGCCAAACTTGTAATCCCCTCTTTGATTTTGTCCACAACAAACACTTTTTCATTCTCAAAACTCTTAGAACTCCTTGTACGGTAGAGCAGGTTTTGGGGGAATTTTCTTTTCAAACAAAAGCACATGCTTGTCCCAAGCCCCCAGGGTAGCACAGGATGGAACAACTTGATCCAGTCATTCTTCCCCCACCCCCAACCAATGTTCCCCAAGCACCAAGGAACCATGCAGGTTTTCTCAGACAAGGGTCCAGACTCCAGTCCAAGCCAGAGGCTCCCCTGCTGCGCGCTCACTTCCCACTGGCTGGCAATGGGCAAATCTTTACAGAGTGTGCTTAAATAGGAGATTAGCAAGAGTTTGTAAATTAAGGGGGTAGACAGTATAAGCCAAACTGGAATTAGATCATGACATAAACAATTCTAGACAACTGGACTGCATGAGATGGTGGGGAAATGAGAGAGACTTGAAGTCACATTGTTCCCGATTGTGGCCTGATCTTTTATGTGTCACTTCTGTTATTCACCCCTAGATGTGCAAATGGCTAAAACCTGACTCTGAATCTCCCGACTAAGGAAGTACTTAGCCCTAAAGATTGCTCCAAGACGTAGATTTGAAGGAGCATTCCTGTGGATGTTCAAGAGGTTTAAGGAGGGAAGTTGGGATCTCAGGAGCTGAGGGTGCAGCCACCGATGGTTTGTGTTCATTAACACAGTGGATGCTAGAGAGCTCCAAGGCAGATGGGTGTGGAGCTGCTGGAGGGTTATACGGCTAACAAACTAACGAGGGTTCAATTATACCAGTTGCTGGTTTTTCCCTGCCCCTTGCCCCCTCCTCCTTCCCTGGCTAAAATGTGGGCTTGCGAGGGGGCACCAAGAGAAGACAGACAGTGTCCATATTAAATGGCAATGGGACATCGACAATAGGAGCAGTAGAAGACCTTCATGCCTGCTCCACTATTCAATAGAATCATGGCTGATTGACTGACTCCGTCCCCTCTTCCCACTTTCTCCCTGTACCCTTCAGTCCAAATTGGCCATTTATTGGATAAGAACTGGGTCCTCTGGCCGCAATGCTAACAGTTACTGGCCTATCAGAGGGCATGGTAGGGCAGCTGGGATTTGGGGTCTCACCCATCTCCAATCTGAGACAAGGACTGACTGGGATTGGGGCATCTAAAAGTGGAAGAAAACCCCTCGAAGCCTTTCATGACGTAATGAAATCCAGTTCCGAGAGGGAGAGAGATGAGACCACGGATAAGATTTGTAAACAAACTAGGCAAGGAATCCGAAGAGTCAGGCTAACCCTCTGGGTAGATAGTGGATTTGATCTTGATACAATATTACTGTCATGTGTACCGAGCTACAGTGAGAAGTTTGTCTGATGGGCTTTATGGGCAGATTGTACAATCCAAGTGCATTAGGGTAACAGAACAGAGTGCAGGATAGAGTGTTACAGCTGCAAGCAGATGCAGAGAGAGATCAACATTAATATGAAAGAGGAAAGAGAGCAGATAGTGAAATGTGAATTCAAGCAATAAAATTAGGAATTGAAAGTTAGTCATAAGATATAGGGAGCAGAATTAGACCTTTCAGCCCATTGAGTCTGCTTCCCCATTCAATCATGGCTGATATCCTCCTCTCCCCCATTTTCCTGTCCTTTCTCCACGTCCCTTCAACCCATTACCAATTGAAAATCTGTCTAACCTCTCCTTAAATTTGCTTACTGTCTCAGCATCTACTGCACTTTGAGGTCGTGACTTCCATAGATTCATAACCCTTTGGGAGAAGTGGTGAGGGTTACCATAAAACTACCACTGATTGCTGGTTCACTGATGTCTTTTCAGGAAAGATATCCATTGTCCTTACCTTCTGGCCTACGTGTGATTCCAGACCCACAGTGGCTGGCTGTTAACTGCCCTCTGAAATGGCCGAGTGAGACACTCCGACCAAGGGATGGGGTCAGATATTGACCCTGCCAACCACACTCACATGGCATGTAACAATAAAGAAAAGATGACCTCTCCAGCTTCCAGTTAAGATGCTGTTCAGAATCTACTCAATGGCCAAGCGTTTGGTCAGGTGCACTGCTATCTCCAGCAGCTTGATTTCATCCTTCCATTTTTTTGTGCTGTTAAAGGTGCTATATAAATTCACATTGTTGTTGCATGGGAGGGCATGGAATGTTTCGTGTCGCCTTGGATGTAAGTGGCTGGAGAGATTGATCATGAGCTACTAGAGGCCGCTGGGCATTGTGGGCACTGTCTTCACTGTGGTGGGTTTTAGTGCTTCAGCAGAGCTTTTACTCAGAAATGTTTCTGTTTGTTCCATGATTTATGAGACAAGTTATCGGAGAATGTGAACTAGGGCATTGAGTTCCTTGCAAGCTCTAATTGCTTTCCTGTAAACACTCCACAGCACGTGAATAAGAGCACTTTATAAAGCAGGCTGAAGTTCATGTGAAATGTTGTACCGTGTCCAGCCAATTTCATCTGCTGAAAGTGACTGACACAGCCTTGTCAAGAAGAAAGAAAGCTTGCATTGATGTGGCACCCTTCACATCCATATTATTTTACAGTTGACAAGTTGCACCAGGAGTGTAGCCATTGTTGGTTAGCTCAATTGGCTGGGGGTTGGTTTGTGACGCAAAGTGACAAATAGCCCATCACATGATGCAGGAGCAGGGAGTGTACTGATGAACATTCATCATCAGACCATCATGGAGCAGAATTAGGAAATTCACCTCATCAAATCTCTTCCACCACTGGATCATGGTTGATATGTTTCTCTACCCCATTCATCTTAGATCCCCTTACCAATCAAAACCTCTCTATCTCTGTTTAAATACACTCAATGACTTGGCCTCCACAGCCCTTTGTGGAAGTCGGTGATACAGATTCACCAGCCTTTGGCTGAGAGAATTCCTGCTCATATCCATTCTAAAGGGCCATTCCTTCACTCTGAGACTGTGCCCTCAGTTCTTAGTCTCTCCTCCTGGTGGAAATATCCTCTCCATATCCGTTGTATCCAGGCCATTTAGTATTCTGCAAGTTTCGATCAGATTCTGCAACCACCCCGGCCCCCCAATCCTTCTAAACTCTATCCATTTAGACCCAGAGTCACCAACTGCTCCCCGTATGATGAGCTGTTCATCCCTGGGTTCACTTCTTGTAAGCCTCTTCTGGACCCTCTCTAAGGCCTGCACACCCTACCTTAGACATGGGACCCAAAACATCTCACAATATTCTGAATGCAGACTGACCACAGCCCTATACCACCTCAGCAGCACATCTCTGCTCTTAGATTCTGCCACCAACACTGGATTAACTGGTCGTTACAACAGTGCTGTTTGTGGGAATTTGCTGTGTGTAAATTGGATGTTACGTTTCCGAAATTACAACAAAGATCAGGTAAAGATCAAATTGTGGAGGACCATTGAACAATGCTGTCATTAGACAGAGAGATGACTGGTAGTGGTTTCAGACAAGGGTCACCACATTTCTGGTTGGTGTGGTTGGAGCTTTCATGATGGTGCAGGAAATGAACCCCTGAATCTTCCCACCAACTAAGCAGATTGACCTCCAGATATAGTTACAGAATGTAAAGGATGGCAGGGAATGACTGAAAGGTTAATGAGTACTAGAGAAAGTTAGCTAGAAATGTAAAAATGGATGCAAGAGTTTCCACAGATATTCTAATGAAAGAGTAAGTAAATTGAGTGTTGGTCCTCTGGAGAGTAAGAATGGTATGTTAGTAATAGGTAATGAAATAGCAGATGCAGCGATCAGATGTTTTGCTTCTCTCTTCGCGACAGAGGATACATTAAACATCTCAGAATAGATGTGAATGAGGATGTGGAAGGAACTGAGTGAAGCAGTATTGACCAAACTGATGGTGCTGTGGATTGCCAGGTCCCTGAGTCCGATGGACTTCCTCCTCTGGCCTCCAAGAGGGTGGTTTATGAGATATTAGTGTTAATTTTCCAAACGTTGCTGGATTCTATTTCTGAGACAAAGGAACTTCAGATACTGGAGTCCAAGCAGGAGGCTGGAAGAACGCAGCAAGCCAGGCAGCCTCAGGGGGTGGAGAAGTCAATATTTTGATCTGGTTCCAGCAGACTGGAATGTAATAAATTTAACTCTTTCTGTTCAAGTTGGGAGAAGACAGAAAACAATCAGGATCGTGGGGAAAGCGTTAGAATCAATCATTGGAGAGATTATCGCTGCATACATGGAAAAATGCAATTCGTAAAGAGTCAGCATTGTTTAGTGGAAGGTCAATCCTAATTAACTCCAATAAATTGGTTAAACGAAGATGTAATGTGGTGTGGATGAAGGTGGAGTCTGTACATGTGCTGGACCTGGAATTCAGGAAGGTGTTAGACAAGGTGCCACATAAAAGGTTACTGTGGGAAGGAGAAGCAGATTGTGTTTGGCTCACTGGCCAGAGCATATGCCTAAATCTTAAACTGATCTTAAACGGGTCTTTGTCTTTGTCTTTGTGCGTCCTTATCACAGGGAGCTGTGGGGACAGAGTCTTTGTACATATGAAAGTCTGAGAGATCCTTGATCAGTTGCAGAATCAAAAGTTACAGAGAAAGGACAGGAAAATGGTTATGAGGAGTGTCAACTCAGCTATAGGGAGAGGCTGAACAGGCTGAGGTTATCTTCTCTGGAGCATCAGAGGCTGAGGGGTGACCTTATAGAGGTTTACAAAATCATGAGGGGCATGGATAGGATAAATAGACAAAGTCTTTTCCCTGGGGTTGGGGAGTCCAGAACTAGAGGGCATAGGTTTAGGGTGAGAGGGGAAAGATAGAAGAGACCTAAGGGTCAACTTTTTCACGCAGAGGGTGGTACATGTATGCAATGAGCTGCCAGAGGAAGTGGTAGAGGCTGGTACACTTGCAACATTTTAAGAGGCATTTGGATGGGTATATGAATAGGAAGGGTTTGGAGGGATATGGGCCGGGTGCTGGCAGGTGGGACGAGATTGGGTTGGGATACCTGGTCGGCATGGATGGGTTGGACCGAAGGGTCTGTTTCCATGCTGTACGTTTCTATGACGATGACTATAAATCAACTTGAATGGTGGAACAGGCTCGAGGCGAGGGTTGGGGTCATATCAGTGAATTAGAAAATGGGATCAAGGGCACAGAGACAAGAAAAGGAAGAAATGTGTCATGAAGAGTACTCCAGTTACAGACCAAGAAAGAGAGGTGCAGTGAGTGGGTAAAAATATGCTAATTTGATTATAATGTTGGACAATGTTAAATTGTTCACTTTGGTAGGAGCAATAAAACTACGGTTTTAAATGTTCCACCATTGGGGGCTGTCTCATCTGATCGTAAGAACCTAATTTGAGAATTCCTTCCCTAAAGCATTCTACTGCCCTCTGTCTCTGTCTTTCTCTCCCTCTCCCCTTTCCTTTAAGACGTTCCTTACAAACCAGCTTTAGATTACCTGTCCTAATTTCTCCTTTCACGATTAATATCGGATCTTTCCTTAATATTCCGGTATTCTGGGAGAGGGGAGGCTGCAAGGGAGCACTGCATGGGATTTGCAGTGTTTCCATATTCCCAAGGTGAGGGGCATGGAAAGTACAATATTCCAATATCATGGAGATGTAAAAAATCATGGAAGAGGCCCTTTGGACTGTTGAGTCTGTATCAAAACTGTCGACACTTTCCAGCACTTGGCACATATTGAACGTTATGATATTCCAAGTGATCATTCCAAGTACTTAAAAAAAGGTTGTGAGGTTTCCCCTTTCAGGCAGGGTGTTCCAGATCCCCACCATCCTCTGGGTGAAAGATATTTGCCTCAAATCCCCTCTAAATATTCTGCCTTTCACCTTTAAAATGATGCCTCTGTGTTATTGACCCTTCAACTAATGAGAACAGTTGCTTTCTGTCCACCCTAAAAAATGCTCCTCATCATATTATACCCTTCTATCAGGTTCTTCCCCCCTCCCACCCCCCCCGCCACCCAGCCTTCTCTGCTTTGGAGTGCAGTGAAGATTCCGGAGATGGTGGGACTGACAGACTAGTTTCTGATCATTCATCTGAACTCCAGCGAAAATGAAGGGGTGGGTGGAGGAGGTCTCATGAAGACTTACAAAATTCTAACAGGGTAGATGCAGGGAGGATGTTCCCCATGGTGGGTGTATCTAGAACCAGGAGTCACAGTCTGAGGATTCAAGGTGGACCTTTTAGGATGGAGTTGAGGCATTTCTTCACCCAAAGAGTTGGCGGTGCTGTGGAATTCATTACCACAGGAGTTAGTTGATGCCAAAACATTGAATGTATTCACAAGGCGGCTAGGTATAGCCATTGGGGTGAATGGGATCAAAGGTTATGGGGAGAAAACAGGATTAGGCTATTGAGTTCGACAATCAACCATGATTGTGATGAATGGCAGAGCAGGCTTGAAGGGCCAAATGGCCTCTTCCTGTTCCTATCCTCTATATTTTTATATTTCTATGTAACAAAAACAATCTGAGCTTATCCATCCTCTCTTCGTCTCTAAAATGCCCCATCCCATCAGCTTCCTGGTGAATCTCCTCTGCACCCCCTCCCAGTGCAATTACATTGCTCTATCTTGAGGGAAGATCGCGACAATGTATTGTGCCATGTTCATAATTTACACAACTGAGGAGAAGAGAAATTGAATTCTTCAGAGGAATGAGAGTGAAACATACCCTTCGGGGGACATGTGGATAATGTGCTGTGTCGTGTTCATTTACTGTGTTCCCATTTTAGTTCAGGCTGTCGGACATTTCTTGTGAATCCTTCAGTCAATAAGGGTATTAGGTGGCACATTATTAAGACTCAGCCCTGCTGGCACCAATAATCTTCAAACTCTGCAGAAAGCTTTTGTGAATGGAATTCTTTCACTCAGCGTCGGGTGACAGCAAAGCCACAACACAAGGACTGCGTCTGAAACTGAAAGCTTACAGCCTTTGTTAACAAGATTGCACAGGCAGACTTCTGGCGGCAGCTTAATAGTTCAGAGCTTGTTTTATTTCCTGTCTTTGTGGGGGTTGAGAAAGAGAAGGAGTTGACAGAGGGGTTTCATCCATGCACTGAGCCCCTTCAATACAGCCGACATTGAGATGAAGCTTAAGAGATGTTGGGGGGGAGGGGGTTTTTGACCTGGAGTAAATTACAACAATTCAAAGAGATTTTTTTCAAAAAAATGTTGTTCCTGTAATGTAGGCATTGCTAGCTAAGCAAGCAATCCCCAGACTACTCTTCCCCCAGTGGACAGTCACGTGTCAACCACGTCTGGAGTCACATGTAGTAAGGATGGCAAATCCTTCCCAGAGGGCATTGGTGAACCAGACAGGTTCCTACTGCAATTTTAGAGTCATAGAGTTTTGCAGCACAGAAAGAGACCCATAGGACCAACAATCTCATCCCATTTGCCAGCACTTGGCCCATATCCCTGTAAACCCTTCCTATTCATATACCCATCCAGATGCCTTTTGAATATTGTAATTGTACTAGCCACCTCCACTTTCTCTGGCAGCTCATTCCATGCACACAGGACCCTTTTTGAGAAAACATTGCCCCTCAGGTCCTTTTTAAATTTTCCCCACTCACCTTAAACCCTGTGACCTTTTGTTTTGACAGTGTCACATAGTCTCCATTAGCTAGCTTCGGGATTTTAAAAAATTGAATTGAAATTTTTAACCATCTGTGGTGGTGGGATTGGAACCCTATGGCGCCTCCTTGCTCTTGTACTCAATGCCCCTATTATTAAAAGTGAGAATGATTTGCTTTTTTAGCTGCTCTCTCCTCTGGCCTTGCTACCTTCAATGACTGGTGCACATAATCACTCAGCTGTTTCTGCTCCTGAACCCCACTTTGGAATTGTCCCCCCTATTTTGTATTGTCTTTTTAGTGGTCTCCTGTCCAAAAACGTATCATTTTGCGCTTCTTAGCAGACACTTAGACCAGAGCACTGGAGTTGTCGTACTGTCTCTTTGAGAATCCATCTTCTCCCTCAATTAGATGTTGGATGTACTTTGGAAGAAAAGAGGACCTTTTTTTCCCCAGTGTCCTACACCCAATATTTATTGTTTACCTGATGACTCAATGTCCCTGCCACTGCTTTTCCTGGGTCACAGAAGTGGCTACGTTTCAAAACAAACACATTTCCTTCCCTAAAGAACAAGTGATTCAGATGAGTTTTAACAATTGATGGTTGTGAAAGGGCCAATATTCAATAACTATGATGAGATAGATAGATAGGGAGATAGCAGAGCTGCCTTCCAAGTAGTGGACCTGGGTTCAATTCCCAGCCATTGTAGTATTGTGATTTCTAAACTGACATTTAGGGACAGCATGATGGCTCATTAGCACTACTGCCTCACAGCGCCTGGGGCCCAGGTTCGATTCCAACCTCCGGCCGCTGTGCAAACTCCACACAGACATTCTCCCCATGTCTGCGTGGATTTCCTCCAGGTACTCCAGTTCCTCCCACAATCTGTAGATCTATAGGTTAGGTGAATTGGCCATGCTAAGTTGCCCATACTGTTCACAGATGTGTGGGTTAGATGCATCAGTCAGGGGTAAATATAAGGTGGGGGAATGGGTCTGGGTGGGTTACTCTTCAGTGGGTAGGTGTGGACTTGTTGGGCTGAAGGGCCTGTTTCCACACTGGGGATTCTAATTCTATAAAACCATACATCTCTGGCTAAAAGGAGCTTTGGGTTGTTCTGAGGTTACTATAGAATTGGAAGTTTTATTTTTGTTTGTGTTATATTGGGTGATATTGTCACATGGAGAAATCACAGAACGATCAGAGTGAGAAGTGGAAAGGATGCCAAACACCACGCTCTGGAATATTATTCTGACATTGGTGTAGAGTTTTGTCACAGGGCAGGGCAAGAGTTAACATGGTGCCTGGCTGTGTTTTACCTTGACACTGCCTTAAATGACATGAGGTTCCATTTTTACTGTCAACTTCCCTCTGTAAGGCAGAGGAGCAGAAATGGTTACAGAAATGATAACTAGTAATTCATCCTGAGAGACAGTTAGAGATATTACAGGATGCTACTTAAATGATATGTTGTTGACGTGGAATTCCCTCACTAAATCTCTCTTGCTTGTCTACTTTTGGGGCATTTTGTAAACCTTACTCTTTGACCAAGCTTTCAGGTAATCTTGGAGAATCATCTTTTCAGGTGAACTTTGTAATCTTTCCCAATATGGCTCAGTACCACGTTATATTTAATGGGCTGATATTCCTGACTATTTCTGTGCCCCCAAGGCCCTGTCTGTACATGAGTTCATCTAATACCTGGCTAACTTTGTATAAAATTTCCCAATTCCCAATTGACCCATGACTTCCTGTGTTCTCTCATGGACTGGCATAGGACAATACTTTACCTTTCCAACCTGTATCTTTCTGTGCAGTTCCCTTCCCCACCTCGATCTCTGTCACCTTCTCCAGCCGCTTAGCCCTCCCATGAATTCATGTTCTTCTAGTGTTGCGTGTCCCTGATTTTGTCCTGGCTTTCTCTATCAAAAATCTCTTTGGTTTCTCCTTCCGGCTTTCAGTCGCTCCTTAAAACCTGCCTCCTTGACCCAACATTTTGGTCACCTGCCCTTTGACCCTGGGTCACTTCTGGCGCCTGCTAATGCACCTCTGAAATGCCTTGGGAGGGTTGGAGAGTGATTGATTGGTTACAAGGGTATTCTTGATAATGGGGGTGTTCAGAACCGGTGGTCGTAGTTTAAGGATAGTGGATAAACCTTTCTGGACTGAGATGAGAGTAAACTTCTTCACCCAGAGAGTGGTGAGCCTGTGGAGTTCACTACCATAGAAAGCAGTTAAGGTCCAATCATTGTGTTTTCGAGGAAGGGGTAAATCACAGCTCTTGTTTTGGTGAAAGAGGAGGCAGTGTGAAGGGGGCAGGGAAGGGCGGAGCATTTCCGTTTAAGGAGGAAATGCAAATTAGGACAGCTTCTCGCGTCGCCCAGTGAGTGTTGTATTCAGTGAAACCTGAGCCTTTCCGGATGTTCTGTGATCCAGGTGAGAAATTGCGCTGTTGTACAGACAGGGAACCTTTGGAGAGGTGTATAAAATAAAGAAAAACAAACAAAAAAATACAAGATGATTAGGGGTTTAGATAGGGTTGACTATGAGAACCTTTTTCCATGTATGGAGTCAGCTATTACAAGGGGGCATAGCTTTAAATTAAGGGGAGGTAGGTATAGGACAGATGTTAGGGGTAGATTCTTTACTCAGCGAATCGTGAGTTCATGGAATGCCCTGCCAGTAGCAGTGGTGGACTCTCCCTCTTTCTTGGCATTTAAACGGGCATTGGATAGGCATATGGATATTAATGGGCTAGTGTAGGTTAGGTGGGCTTGGGTCGGCACAACATTGAGGGCCAAAGGGCCTGTACTGCGCTATATTTTGCTATGTTCTATGTTCTTATGGCTAAAGGGATCAAAGGATATGATGGAGAAGGTGGGATTAGGGTGTTGACCTTGATGATCAGCCATGATCGTACTGAATGGTGGAGCAGACTCAAGGGATTGAACGGCCTACGCCAGCTCCTAACTTATATATTTCTATGTTTAAAAGGGCTACGTGAATATGACTTCTGTTTGTTGATTTAGAGAAGCTGCGATGCATGAGGCAGAGTGAAACTTTGCAAACAGTGAGCCTCCAGGTGAGGACCCTGGTGCGATGGTGGGAGCTCACAGATTGATAAAGCACATTATCCCAACACCAGTTCCCAGACCCAGCTCTGGGTACTCCTCGCACATGGTCACTGTTAGACGAAGAGAGGAAGCAGATGGGATTCGGAGAGGAGGCTGGTCGCTGAGTTGCTAACAAGCATGCCAATGCTTTTTTTTTAATCTCACACGCCTGTTGTCAATTTCCAGTACATTCTGGTTAGCTCCTCTTCGAGATCACCTATGAAGGTGGAACGGGCTCCAATTCAATCTCTCGGATGAGAGACAGTGGGGAGAGTGAGTGAACTGATGATGGCCCAGTGGTACAGGAACCATTCAAGTGCTGGGAGGAAATAAAACTATGCGAGTGGTAATGGACAGTATAATGAGGGAGATAGATATTGTTCTCTACTGCAGTCGGTGAGGGTCCCAGCAGCTACACTGGCTGCCCAGTGCCAGGGCTGAGGACATCTCCTTGGGGTTGGAGAGGGACTTGGAGTGGGAGCTGATAGATCCACTTTTCAATATCTCCCTCCCCACCCCTTTCCTCATAGTCCACATTGGTACCAGTGAAGTTGGTAAGGTGGGAAAGGGGGTTTGGCTGAAAGATATTTGGACTGGAAACAGAGTTTAATGCAAACCACTGTTGCTGCGCAGAGGCAGGTAGTTCATGACCCACAGCAAAAACCATATCCCGACAAGGAAGGGGGAGCCCAGGAAGGGAATGAAGAATAGATCAAGGGGTGGGGGCTCAGTAGATGTAATATATTTGGGTTTCCAGAAGGTACTTGACAAAGGGAGCACATGATGGGCTATTTAATAAAAGAGCCCAGGGTGATGGTGATATTCAGATAGAAGATTGACTATTAGAAGGCAAAGAATTGGGATTGAGAGATCTTTTGAGTGGTAACCTGTAACTAGTGGAGTGCTACAGGGATCAGTACTGGGGCCCCATTATACCCAATACACAGCAATGACTTGGAGGGAAGTGCATGTAATTTAGCCAAGTTTGTAGATGACCTACAAATAGTTGGGAGGCTAAGTTATGAGGAAGATACAGAGAGTCTAAGAGCAGCAACTTGGCCGATACAATTTAATTTGGCATATGTGAGATTGCGCCCTGAGTCAAAGAATGGAGGATCTGGATACTTTTTCAATGGAGAAAGCCTGTGAAAAGATGCATTGCAGAGGGATCTGGGTGTCCTCTAGTTCAACAGATATACAATAAGGTAAGCAAGATTGATTAAAATGTGGAGCTGGAAAAGCCCAACAGGTCAGACAACATCAGAGGAGCAGAGGAGTTGACATTTCCGGTTAGGACCTTTCAGGACTCGTTTGGGGGTGGGGAAAGGAAGCTTAGAAATAAATAGAGGGAGGGGAGGTTGGGCTGGAGTGTGGGGAGGTAAGTAGTGCTGGGTGGATGTAGGTTGGGGTTTTTTGTGATTGGTCAGTGGAAAGAGTCAAGCAGATAGGTGAGAAGGAAGATGGACAAGATTGGTCAGGTCAAGGGGATGGGCAGAGAAGGAGGGCTAGGCTGGGGATGAAATTGGAGATGGGGAGATTTTGAAGTTGGTGGACTCTATGTTGAAGCCATTGGGCTGTAAGGTTCTGAGGTGGAATATGAGGTGGTGTTCCTCCAGTTTTGTGTGTGGTCTCATTTTGACAGTGGAGGGGGCCCAGGATTGGCATGTTGCCAAGGACTTTGGAACGGGAATTGAAAAAGCTCGCAACTGGAAGGTGGGGTTGTTTGGAGCAGAATGTTGGTCTTTATTTCAAAGGGAATGGCATTTAAAAATAGGGAGGTTTTACTAAAACTATACCAGGCCTTAGTCTGACCACAGCTGGAATACTGTGAAGAGCTTTGGGCACCTTATCTAAGAAAAGATAGACTGCTATTAGAGGTGGTCCAGAGAAGGTTCACTTGGCTGATACTGCGTATAAATGGATTGCCTTATGAGGAGAGGTTGAGTAGATGGGACGGTACTCACTTGAGTTCAGACAAATGTGGGAGATGACCATTTTGAACCATGTAAGATTCTCAGGTGATTTGACAGAGTAGATGTGGAAAGGGTGTTTCCCCTTATCGGAGAGTCTAGGGCCAGGGGGTATCAACTTGCAATAAGGGGTTGCACATTTAAAGACAGATGAGGAGGAATTTCTTCTCTCTGAGAGGAGTGAACCTGTGGAATTCTCTATCACAGACTGCTATCGAGGCTGGGTCATCAAGTATATTCAAGGCTGAGATGGGTTTTCCATCACCTGAAGGAACTTAAAGTTATGAGAAAGTGGAGTTGAGGATTATTAGTAATGGTGTTATATACTAGATGGGCAGAATGGCCTACTTCTGCTCCTATGTCCTGTGGTACCTCAAAGTGCAGTGGTGTACTGCGATGTGAGCGTAAGACAAAGATGTGTGCTCAAACCTCTGGATGGGATTTGAACCCACAACCTTCTGATTTGAAGAGATAAGAGAAGTGCCTCCTGAACCATGTCTGAGCTTGCTGTTGGAAGAGTGGGAACATGGACTCTCCATGCTCTCCGGACCGAGAAGTTGATGTGCACCGAGGCATCGGAATGGTGCACGTTATTCAAGAGGCGCTGTTGTGTGGAGGTGGGGAATGACAGCTTTGTCTGCGACAGCCTCTCGTTTCTCTTGGCTCTCACCCTCGTTCGCCATTTTTGTTGATGAGCTGTGTCACTGTAACCAGTGTTTGTGAGCATGGTCGACACAGACCTGCAATTAGAACGTCTCACCCCATCTGTTGAGGGATGCTATTTTCTTTCCTACTGAAATAGTTCCAGCCCCAGACAAGAGGAGTTTCAATTTCAGACATCCTGTTGTTGGTTTCTGCAGACACGCTGATTGCTGTAATTAACTCCTGGTGGCAATGAAGGGTGAACGTAACCTTTTAAGAACTGAGGAGCTTTCTGCATCTCTAACTTTGCGGCAGGAGTTGACCATCAACAGATTACCTTTAACCCCTTGCTCTCCCCATTGTCAGGTGGCTTGTTTGAATTCATTTAACCTGTTTTCAGGATTCACTGGATAGATAGGCGGTTAGCACGCATGTCTTCATTGATCAGACCTGTTGAATATAGGAGTTAGCACATCAAGTTGAGGTTATGCAGGACATTAGTGAGGCCTCTTTTGGAGTACTGTATGTACTGCTGTTCATCCTGTTATTAAAAAAGGATGTTATTAAGCTAGAGAGGGTTCAGAAAAGATTTATCAGGATGCTGGGGTTGGACGGTCTGAGTTATAAAAATAGGCTCGGACTTTTTTTTTCCACTGAAGCAGAGATTGAGGATTGACCGTATAGTGGTTTATAAAATCTTGAGGGGCGTGAATAAGGGGTCGGGGAGGACAAAACTAGGGGGCATACTTTTAAGATGAGAGGAGAAAGATTTTAAAAAAGACATGGGGGCAACTTTTTGTGTGTGGAAAGAGCTGGCAGAGGAGGTGGTGGATCCAGCTACACTGACAACATTTAAAAGACATTTGGAAAAGTATATAAATGGAAAAGGTTTGGAGGAATATGGGCGAAACGAAGGCAAGTGGATCTAGTTTAGATTGGGAACATGGTCAGTGTGGACTGATTGGACCGAAGTGGACACTGCTGCATGACTCTGACTGTATGAGAAGGAGAATCTCTCATGGTAAATTCAGTCGATATGGGAATTGAATCCATGCCATTGGCAACACTATGCATCACAAACCAGCCTTCAAGCCAACTGAGCAAACTGTTGTAAAGTACTTCTCCACTCAAATTGCAGGAGCTAATGCTTGTTGCATCATTGCCAAAGGAGCTGAAAGCTTGCTGTGTAGCTGCCTAGCCTCTTCCCATTGTCTTCGCACACCCTGCCTTGGACGAGCGAGTGAGCTTCCGCCTTCAGTGTTTTGACACCAGTACAGACTTCCCAAAGATTGTCGTCCATCAGCTGTTGTGTAGGAGGCTGAAGTCATCATCTGGCAGTGTTGACGAGGAATACATTAGCACTTCCCCCAGCAGTGAAGCATATTTCAGCTGCTGACATTTACATGCGAGCTCTTCCAGCCTGCTCATGCCAACTGTTAGGCTCAAGGGTGATGCAAAGCCAATGGAACACTGTTGCTAGGGGTTACCAGTGCATCCCCCTCCCCCATTTTCCTTGGATTTGCAACCCTACCCACCCAACATTACCACTGAGCTTTATTTTTCGTTTTACTGCTTTACTTAGAGATGATGTGGAGGTGTCGGCATTGGACTGGGGTGTAACCAAGTTAAAGATCACACGACACCAGGTTATTGTCTAACAGGTTTATTTGGAAGCACGAGCTTTCAGAACGCTGCTCCTTCATCTGTTGGACTAAAACCTAGAGTTGTGTGATTTTTAGTTGAAAACGTGTTGCTGGTTAAAGCACAGCAGGTCAGGCAGCATCCAAGGAATAGGAAATTCGACGTTTCGGGCATAAGCCCTTCATCCCGTCAAATTTCCTATTCCTTGGATGCTGCCTGACCTGCTGTGCTTTAACCAGCAACACATTTTCAACTGTGATCTCCAGCATCTGCAGACCTCGCTTTTTACCCTTGTGTGATTTTTAACTATGCCTGGAGATGGCATGGAAGAATGCAGTGTTTGATTAGATTACAGGTCACGTAAAGCTAAGGCTTACAATGGCAGGGGACCTCAGACCCGTGGCATGTGCCTGTTGCTTGATGTGGGACCTCAAGAACGTGGCTGACATTCCTGACTCTTACACTTGCACGAAGTGTGTCCAGCTGCAGCTCTTGTTTGACCGCGTGACGGCTCTGGAGCTGTGGATAGACTCACCGTGGAGCATCCGTGATGCGGAGGAGATCGTGAATAGTATGTCTAGTGAACTGGTCACACCGCAGGTTAGGATTGCTGAGGGAGGGAGACGGTGAATGGGTGACCAAAAGGCAGAAAAAGAGTAGGAAGGCAGTGCAGGTGTCCCCTGCGGTCATCTCCCTCCAAAACAGGTATACCGTTTTGGATACTGTTGGGGGAGATGGCTCACCAGGGGAGGGCAGCAGTTGCCAGGATCATGGCACCGTGGCGGGCACTGCTGTTCAGAAGGGCGGGAAAAAGACTCTTGGGGTCATAGTCATAGGGATTCTATCGTGAGGGGAGTAGATAGGTGGTTCTGTGGCTGAAAACAGGATTCCCGGATGGTATGTTGCCTCCCAGGTGCTCGGGTCAGGGATGTCACTGATCAGCTGCAGAGCATTCTAAAGGGGAGGGTGAACAGCCAGTTGTCTTGGTGCATGTGGGCACCAACGATATAAGTAGAAAGCGAGATGAAGTTCCGAGAGAAGAATTCAGGGAGCTAGGAGAGAAGTTAAAGGGGAGGATCTCAAAGGGATTACTACCAGTGCCACGTGCTAGCCAGCGTAGAAATGAAAAAATAGGCAGGATGAACACGTGGCTTGAGGGAGGGGTTCAGATTTGTTGGACATTGGGACCGGTTCTGGGGAAGGTGGAACTATTACAAAAGGGACGGTCTACATCGGAACCAGACTGGAACCAATGTCCTTGGGGCAGGTTTTGCTATTGCTGTTGGGGAGGTTTTAAACTAATGTGGCAGGGGACTGGGAACCAGAAGAGAAAACAAGTAGGCAGCGAGGTAGAGACTTTAAGAATTAGGAAGTTTGCATTAGTAAGGGGAATAGTAGGCAGACAGCAGAAGAACACAAAAGAACTGGTGGCCTGAAGTCCATCTACTTTAATGCAAGGAATATAGTGGGTAAGGCAGATGAACTTAGGGCTTGGATTGGTGCCTGGGACTATGATGTCATTGCAAACACAGAGATTTGGTTGAACGAAGGGCATGCTGATTGGGAACTAAATGTTCCAGGATATAGATGCTTCAGACAGGACAGGGAGGCAGTGAGGTTAAAGTGGGGGGAAGGGGGGTGGGTGGAGTTGCATTGCTGGTCAGGGATAATATCATGGCTGTGCTAAAGGAGGACACTATGGAGGGCTTGAGTAGTGAGGCATTATGGGTAGAGCTGAGAAATAAGAAGGGTGCAGTTACATTGTTGGGGCTGTATTACAGACCTCCCAACAGTGAGGGTGAGGTAGAAGAACAAATAGATCAACCGATTATGGAAAGATGTAGAGGCAACCGAGTGATGGTGATGGGGGATTTTAATTTTCCCAACATTGACTGGGATACACTTAGTGTCAGAGGTCTGGATGGGGTAGAATTTGTAAGAAGCGTCCAGGAGAGTTTTCTAGAGCAGTATGTCAATAGTCCGACGAGGGAAGGGGCTATGTTGGACCTGGTGTTGGGGAATGAGCCAGGACAGCTGGTAGAAGTTGTGGTGGGTGATTTCTTTGGGAACAGTGAGCACAATTCTGTAAGTTTTAGAATACTTGCAGACATGGTAAAGTCTCCAGGACCGTGTTCCACCATAGTCAGCAACTTCACCAGTGACAGGAGAGAGGTTAATCCAGGTTGGTCTTCAGATTCATAAACTAGTCAATAATACGAGCTGTCGTGCAATGGTACTGATTTGCTTGATATATAATTCAGTCCAAATGAATATTCTGCTTATACTGTATCCTTCTGTGGTGCATGGAAAGAGGCCATTCAGCCAATCACACCTGTGTGGTCCCTTTGTAGAAACTGATCAATTGTTTCCAATTTTGTGTATAAGTCGTGCCCTGATTTGCCTGACCAAAATGCCTTGTCCCAGATGCCTGTGACCAGCAGTGTGTAGCAGGATCAGTGCTAGATTCACTGCTTTTTGTCATTTATATAAATGATTTAGATATGAATATAGGAGGAATGGTTAGTAAGTTTGCAGATGACACTAAAATTGGAGGTATAATGGACAGCGAAGAAGGTTACCTCAGACCCTGATCCGATGGGTCAATGGGCCGGGGGCGGCAGATGGAGTTTAATTTAGATAAATGGCTGGGCAAATCAGGGCAGGAATTATACACTTAATGGTAGGGCCCTGGGAAATGTTACCAGAGACCAAGAGTGCAGGTGTATAGTTCCTTGAAGGTAGAGTCACAGCTAGGCAGGGTGGTGAAGATGATGTTTGGTATGCTTGCCTTTATTGGTCAGTGCATCGAATTTAGCAGGTGGGATGTCATGTCGTGACTGGTTAGGCCACGTTTGGAATACTATGTTCAGTTCTGGGCTCCCTGCCACAGGAGAGGTGTGGTTAAACCTGAAAGGGTGCAGAAAGGATTTATTAGGATGTTGCTGGGGTTGGAGGGCTCGAGTTATGGAGGAGGCTGAATAGGCTGGGGCTGTTTGCCTGGTGTGTAGGAGGCTGAGGGTGACCTTTTAGTGGTTTTATAAAATCATGAGGACATGGAAAGAGTGAATAGCCAAAACCTTTCCCTAGTGTAGGGGAGTCCAAAACTAGAGGGCATAGGTTAGGATGAGGGGGGATTTTGAAAGGATTCATGGGGTAGGTTTTCATACAAATGATGTGTATGGAATGAGCTGCCAGAGGAAATGGTGAAGGCTGGTACAGTTACAGCATTTAAAAGGCATCTGGATGTGTACATTAATGAGGAGGATTTAGAGGGATATGGGCTAAATGCTGGCAAATTGAACCTAGATAAATTTAGGATATCTGGTCAGCATGGATGAGTTGGACCAAAGGGTCTGTTTCTGTGCTGTACACCCGAGGTTTGACTCTTTCTTGCATAGTCGCACATTATCTCTCTTGTTTAAGTATTCGTTGGCCATGCAATAGAATATGGGCCCCGCTCCCAGCATCATGTGATCAGTCACTTGGTCAGCACAGGCCAATTGGATTCCAAAGCAAAGAACAGAAACTAATCAAGTTTCTGTATTTAACAAGGTCTACTGTTTATTATGAAGAAGTCAATTCTAACCACTGGTCAATAACTATGAACAATCAACATACAGTTCTCCCAGCTGAAACTCTAACCTCTTTCTTAAATCACTACACGTCTGCAGACAGACATAGACAAACGTGAGTGTTATGGGTATTGGAACAATACTGGAGAAACACAGTTCACTAGCACCAATCATAATGAGCTTTCCTCTTTGCTTCCCCAGACCTACTGATCTTTGATCTCCATATTTAGAGATTCCTTCAATTCTTTGCAGGAAACACCAGGTAGTTGGCAGATTCACTGTAAAGTCTGTCAGTTTTAAAGGCAGAGGCAACAGCTGGTTGGAGAGAATATCTTACTGTCTTCTCGGGTTTGATTACTTCCCTGCAGACACTGAGACCTTTTCCTTGTAGTCTAGAGAGCTTCAGCCTCCGTATTGTTGTCTCTCACTCTCCACCTGCCCAGGAACCAATCAGTGTTGCCATGCCAATGACTTCTGCTCTTCATAACTGGTCCCAACTGTAAAAACTAATCAACAGCCTATCCCTGGGTGAAGCTCACTCTTAGCACATCCGCTCCCCTCCCTCCTCAATGTTTGAACAAAGCAGTAGTGTAAATACAACTCCCAACTGTTCTTTTTAAAAGGGCAGTGACAGCCTGGTGGTATTATCACTAGTCTTTAAATCTAGAGACCTAGATAATGTTCTGAGGATCCGGTTCAATTCCTGCCATGGCAAATGGTGGAATTTCAATTCAATGAAATGATCTGGAATTAAGAGTCTAAGGATGACCATGAATCCATTTTCAATTGCCAGGAAAACCCTGGTTCACTAATGTCCTTCAGAGCAAGAAGGGCATCCTTGTTGGGTCGGGCCTACTTGTGACTCCAGACCCACAGCAATGGGTTTGACTCTAACTTCCCTTTGGGCAATTGGATGTGCAATAAATTCTGGCCTAGCCATTGACATCTTCATCCAATGAGTAAAAAGGTTCAGCAACCCAGTGTTGACTGAAAATGACAAGATGTGGACTTTATGGGAGTCTCTCCTATAGAAGGTGTAGCAACCAACATGTGCTCACATCGCTCAAAACAGCAGTGTGGTCATCTGTTTTCGCCATTGCTGAGGGGCAGGTGCCGGAGGATAGTGTCCCCTGGATGGGCAGATAAGACTCGGGGATACAACTGTTTTTAAAAAGTGGGATGCCACTTAGATCCGAGATAGAGAAAAGCTTTTTTGTTTAAATTCCAAAGGTTGTAAAATCTTGAGATTCTCCATCACTGAGTTGTAGAGGATTGGTTTTTTGAGTGCGTTTGAGGTGAAGATTAATAGATTTCTGGTTACCGTGGGTTACCAGGAATGGGTGGGTAAAATGCATTAACTGTCCAACAAGTCAAGATTGTATTGAAGGGTGAGGCAGGCTCTTTTGAGACAGGCATCAAACTTGGAGTTTTTGCAGATTGTAGATAAACTAGTGATTCCTCCTAATTCTTCGATTATATTTATCCCCTAAGCTACATCACTTATGATTATCTGACTATTATCATTTTGCTGTTTGTAGGAGTGGTGTGTGATGGATACTCCCCACTGGTTGGGATGGGCGCAGCTCCAATAACCTTCAAACTCAACACCATCCAGGCCAAAGCAGCCTGCTTGATTGGCACCACATCCACAAACGCCCACTCCCTCCACCAATGACACTCTAGCAGCAGTATGGACTGTCCACATGATGCACTGCAGAAACTCCTCAAAGATCCCCAGAGAGCACCTTCTGAACCCAAGACCGCTTTCACCTTGAAGGACGTGATACATAGGAACACCACCACCTGCAAGTTCTCCTTCATGCCACTCCCCATCCTGACTGGGAAATCTACCATGGTTCCTTCAGTGTCACTGGGTCAAAATCTCCCATTCTAAGGGCATTATTAGATTAGACTTAGACTTACAGTGTGGAAACAGGCCCTTTGGCCCAACAAGTCCACACTGACCCGCCGAAGCGCAACCCACCCATACCCCTACATTTACCCCTTACCTAACACTACGGGCAATTTAGCTTGGCCAATTCACCTGACCCGCACATCTTTGTGACTGTGGAGGAAACCGGAGCACCCGGAGGAAACCCACGCAGACACGGGGAGAACGTGCAAACTCCACACAGTCAGTCGCCTGAGTCGGGAATTGAACCCGAGTCTACAGGCGCTGTGAGGCAGCAGTGCTAACCACTGTGCCACCGTGCCGCCCATTGTGGGTTCATATACAGCACATGGACTGCAGTGGTTCAAGAAGGCAGCTCACCCCACCTCGAGGGAAACTAGGGGCTGGTAATAAGTGTTGGCCCAGCCAGTAGTACCCATGCCCAGTGTATTTCTTTGTAACACTTTGTAAGCACTGTGCAGACATTAGCTGTTGTGTTTCCTTCACCAAAATGATGATTATCTTAAAGTGCCATCGTTTGTAAAGTGTTCGAGAGATCCCGAGGCTGTGAAGGGTATTACGTTTGAGGAAGGTCACTCTCCATCTCTCCTCCCTCGTTTGCCCTTCCTCTGTCTCCCTTCACTCAATCTCATTGATTGTCTATTTTGGGTTGTGGCTGAGTAAGGGAATCTGGACTGAATTGATTCCATCATGAAGTAGACACCAGGCCCCCAGCACAGTGCCGATGCAATGGGATCTCTTTTTAGAATTAACTCTTAAGTCGTACAGCACGGAAACAGACCCTTCGCTCCAACTCGTCCGTGCCGACCAGATATCCTGAATAAATTGAGTCCCGTTTGCCAGCACTTGACTCATATCCCTCTAAACCCTTTCTATTTATGTACCCATCCATTTAAGTGCTGTAATTGTACCACTTCCTCTAGCAGCTCATTCTATACACACACCACCCTCTGCGTGAGAAAGATGCCCTTTAGGTCCCTTTTCAATTTTTCCCCTCTCGCCCTAAACCTATGCCCACTGGTTCCCCCACCCCAGTGAAAGCTCCTTGTCTATTTATCTTCTCCATGCCCCTTGTGATTTTGTAAACCTTTATAAAGTCACCCCTCAGCCTCCAACACTCCGGGGCAAACAGCCCCGGCATGTTCAGCCTCTCCCTTTAGCTCAAATCCTCCAACCCTGGTAACATCCTTGTAAATCTTTTGTGGACCCTTTCAAGTTTCACAACATCTTTCCGATAGGAAGGAGACCAGAATTGCACACAGTATTCCAAAAGTGGCCTAACCAATGTCCTTTAGACTCTTGGGTCTTGTGTTGTGAGACCTCGTTCTCCCTTACACAGGGACTGAGGCGAAGTTGGATCGAGGCAGTAAAGGGGGCTTTTCTCTCTCTTCCCATGGGGCATGTGTATCTCTGGCAAGGCCAGTATTTGTTTCCCATCCCTAATTACCCTTGAGTTGAGTGTGGTCAGCCATTTCAGATTCACCCACATTTGCTGTGGGTGTGGGGTCATGTGTAGGCCAGACCAGGTAAGGAAGAGAATATTTCCTTCCCTATAGGATGTTCATGAACATAGAACATAGAACAATACAGCACAGAACAGGCCCTTCGGCCCACCATGTTGTGCTGAACATCTATCCTAGATTAAGCACCCATCCATGTACCTATCCAATTGCCGCTTAAAGGTCGTCAATGATTCTGACTCTACCACTGCCACGGGCAGCGCATTCCATGCCCCCACCACTCTCTGGGTAAAGAACCCACCCCTGACATCTCTCCTATACCTTCCACCCTTCACCTTAAATTTATGTCCCCTTGTAACACTCTGTTGTACCCGGGGAAAAAGTTTCTGACTGTCTGCTCTATCTATTCCTCTGATCATCTTATAAACCTCTATCAAGTCACCCCTCATCCTTTGCCGTTCCAACGAGAAAAGGCTGAGAACTCTCAACCTATCCTCGTACGACCTATTCTCCATTCCAGGCAACATCCTGGTAAATCTTCTCTGCACCCTCTCCAAAGCTTCCACATCTTTCCTAAAGTGAGGCGACCAGAACTGCACACAGTACTCCAAATGTGGCCTTACCAAGGTCCTGTACAACTGCAACATCACCTCACAATTCTTGAATTCAATCCCTCTGCTAATGAACGCTAATACACCATAGGCCTTCTTACAAGCTCTATCCACCTGAGTGGCAACTTTCAAAGATCTATGTACATAGACCCCAAGATCCATCTGTTTCTCCACCTGACTAAGAACTCTACCGTTAACCCTGTATTCCGCATTCTTATTTGTTCTTCCAAAATGGACAACCTCACACTTGTCAGGGTTGAACTCCATCTGCCACTCCTCAGCCCAGCTCTGCATCATATCTAAGTCCCTTTGCAGCCAACAACAGCCCTCCTCACTGTCCACAACTCCACCAATCTTCATATCATCTGCAAATTTACTGACCCACCCTTCGACTCCCTCATCCAAGTCATTAATAAAAATTACAAACAGCAGAGGACCCAGAACTGATCCCTGCGGAACTCCACTTGTAACTGGGCTCCAGGCTGAATATTTACCATCTACCACCATTCTCTGACTTCAACCGGTTAGCCAGTTTTCAATCCAATTGACCAAGTTTCCCTCTATCCCATGCCTCCTGACTTTCCGCATAAGCCTACCATGGGGAACCTTATCAAATGCCTTACTAAAATCCACGTACACTACATCCACTGCTCTACCCTCATCCACATGCTTGGTCACCTCCTCAAAGAATTCAATAAGACTTGTAAGGCAAGACCTTCCTTTCACAAATCCGTGCTGGCTGTCCCTAATCAAGCAGTGTCTTTCCAGATACTCATAAATCCTATCCCTCAGAACCCTTTCCATTACTTTGCCTACCACCGAAGTAAGCTAACTGGCCTGTAATTCCCGGGGTTATCCCTATTCCCTTTTTTGAACAGGGACACAACATTCGCTACTCTCCAGCCCCCTGGCACCACCCCCGTTGACAGTGAAGACGAAAAGATCATTGTCAACGGTACTGCAATTTCCTCTCTTACTTCCCACATAATCCTAGGATATATCCCGTCAGGCCCGGGGACTTGTCTATCCTCAAGTTGTTCAAAATGTCCAACACATCTTCCTTCCTAACAAGTATCTCCTCTAGCTTACCAGTCTGTTTCACACTCTCCTCTTCAACAATACGGTCCCTCTCGTTTGTAAATACTGAAGAAAAGTACTTGTTCAAGACCTCTCCTATCTCTTCCGACTCAATACACAATCTCCCACTACTGTCCTTGATCAGACCTACCCTCGTTCTCGTCATTCTCATGTTTCTCACATACGCATAAAATGCCTTGGGGTTATTCTTGATCCTATCCACCAAGGATTTTTCATGCCCTCTCTTAGCTCTAAACCAGATCAGTTGTTTTTTTAAATTAGCAACAGTTGTAATGGTTACCATCACTAAGGCTAACTTTAACTTTGTTTCCTTAATTTTAATCAACTGTGTTTTAAATTCCTGCAACTGGGGTGTTGGGATTTGAACCCAGCTTTCGTAAACACTAGCCTGGACCGTTGTAGTCACTGCACTATACCACCATCTCGCTCTAAGCTGAGCAAGTGTTTTTATTTATTGACTTGTGTGATGTGGACTGGGGCAGCATTAACTGGCCGTCCCTATTTCTGCACCACAAGAGGGGGGGGGTTGCGGGGGGGTGAGCTGTCTTCTCAAACTGCACTCCATGTGTGACAGGGAGGAAAGAAAGGACGGATATGTTGATTGGGTTGATAAAGAAGGGTAGGAGATGGTTGTCAGAACACCAACAGAAATCCAGTTATGTCTTGTATCCATGTTGTAAAAATGAAACCAGCATTCTGTGAGAAGTTCGAAAAAGTGTGATGTGCAATATTTCCCCCCCCCCCCCCGCAACCCCCCGAGCTATCACCTTAGAATCCCTACAGTGTGGAAGCGAGCCATTCAGCCCATCAAGTCCACACTGACAGTCCAGGGAACACCCACCCAGACCCACCCCCTTACCCTACTCCTCTAACCCTGCATTCCCCGTTAGTAATCCATCCAGCTTGCATATCCCTGAAAACTATGGACAATTTAACATGGCCAATCCACCCTCACCTGCACATATTAGATTAGTTACAGTGTGGAAACAGGCCCTTCGGCCCAACAAGTCCACACCGACCCGTCAAACCGCAACCCACCCAGACCCATTCCCCTATGTTTACCCCTTCACCTAACACTGTGGGCAATTTAGCATGGCCTAACCTGCACATTTTTGGACTGTGGGAGGGAACCAGAGCACCTGGAGAAAACCCACACAGACACAGGGAGAATGTGCAAACTCCACACAGTCGCCTGAGGTGGGAAACGAACCTGGGTCTCTGGCGCTGTGAGGCAGCAGTGCTAGCCACCGTGCCGCCCCACATCTTTGGACAGTGGGAGGGAACAGGACCACCTGGAGGGAACCCACCCAGACAGAGCAGGGATTTGAAAAGTCCACACACCAAAGTTGTCCGGGGGTTGGAATCGAACCTGGGTTCCTAATGCTGTGAGGCAGCGGTGCTAACCACTGAGCCGCCCATGTCGCCCATGCTGATCGATGTCTTTTTGCTCAGAGGTCAAATCTGCTTTGATATAGCGCCTCCCACAACTATAGGAAACCATGCAGGCACTGGGAGAACATGCGAGCTCCACACAGATAGTCACCAGAGGGTGGAATCAAACCCGGGTCCCTAGTCCTGTGAAGCAGCGGTGCTAACCACTGAGCCACCGTACCACCCATGGTGATTACTTGGAAAAACATTAGGAGAAAGACCCATCAAACTCCTGTCTTCTTTTGTTCCAAACTTGTGTGAAATTTCCATCTTCCACAGGGAGCTGGGAGGTCGGAGGAAGAGCTGGAATGTGTCCATTGTTGTGAGGCACAATCAGAGTTTGAACAGTCTGTGTCTCTTTCTGAACTGGCAAGAAAGTTCACTCTGGAGATGGCGACTTTATTAATCCTGTAGGTTTGGATTAGGGCCTCCCTGCTGGCAGAGTGGTGGGTTGACGTTAATTTTTTCTGTCATTCTCAGCATACTGATGTGTTCTTGTTTCTCTCTGTCTCTCCCTCTGCAGTGGGAGCGGTTATGGTTCCTTATCCTCTGCACTGGCTTCTTTATGACTCTGGTTTGGTTCTACTTCTGGTGGGAAGTACACAATGACTACAATGAGTTCAACTGGTAAGTGTAATGAGATTGTTTCATGGGATTTAGTGTGACTGAGTTCATAATGCACTGAAAACTTTTCGATGTCTTGATCCAGGAGCTTTGACTGAAAAGTGGCTAGTAACATTCAAGCCACACAAATGCCAGGCAATGACCATCTCCAGAATCTAACCATCTAACCCTTTGCATTTAGTGGTGCTACCAACAACAAAACTTCACACTATCAACATTCAGGGGTTTATCATGAACCAGAACCTGAACTGGACCCACCACATCAACACATTGATGACAAGAACCAGTCAGAGGCTGGGAATACTGTGGCAAGTAACTCCCCTCCTGACTCCCCAAGTCGGTCCATCACCTACAAAGCACAAGTCAGGAGTGTGATGGAATACTCCCCACTTACCTGGATGGGGGCAACCCCAACAACACCCAAAAAGCTTGACACCATCCAGGATTAAGCAGCTAATCCACTCCCGCCACCACCGACGCTCAACAGCAGCTGTGTGTACCATCTACAAGGTGCACTGCAGAAATTCACCTTCCAAAGCCAACGGCAGTATTTGGATGGAGCCTGTATTAGTATTTAACATAGAACATAGAACATAGAAAAATACAGCGCAGTACAGGCCTTTCGGCCCTCGATGTTGCGCCGACCAAATCCTACCTAACCTACACTAGCCCAATAACTTCCAAATGCCTATCCAATGCCCGCTTAAATGACCATAAAGAGGGAGAGTTCACCACTGCTACTGGCAGGGCATTCCATGAACTCTCAACCCGCTGCGTAAAGAATCTACCCCTAACATCTGTCCTATACCTACCACCCCTTAATTTAAAGCTGTGTCCCCTAGTAACAGCTGACTCCATTAGCGGTAAAAGGTTCTCAGTGTCTACCCTATCTAAACCCCTAATCATCTTATACACCTCTATCAAATCTCCCCTAAACCTTCTTTTCTCCAATGAGAACAGGCCCAAGTGCCTCAGCCTTTCCTCATACGATCTTCCTACCATGCCAGGCAACATCCTGGTAAACCACCTCTGCACTCGTTCCAATGCCTCCACATCCTTCCTATAGTATGGCGACCAAAACTGCACACAATACTCCAGATGAGGCCGCACCAGAGTCTTATACAACTGCAACATGACCTCAGGACTCCGGAACTCAATTCCTCTACCAATAAAGCCCAGTACACCATATGCCTTCCTCACAGCACTATTTACCTGGGTGGCAACTTTCAAAGATCTGTGTACATGGACACCAAGATCCCTCTGCTCATCCACACTACCAAGTAGCCTACCATTAGCCCAGTAATCCATCTTCTTGTTAAAGTTCACCCTCAGGGTCTGAGGCAGTGTTAGTGAAGCCTTTCTGCGATAGGCCGAGGGTATGTCCATCGGGAGAGAGCCTCTTGTGTAAATGATGAGGAGACATGGTGTAATCCTGTGGGAGTGTACTCACCACTGTCTGCCTGATGGAGGTCTCGGTATGGCTGCTTGATGGCCAGCTGATCTATAGTCAGGTGGAAATATTGATGATAGGAGCAGGAGTAGGCCATTGAGTCTTTCTAACCTCCACCATTCAATATGATCATGGCTGATTATCGAACTCCTCCCTCTTCCCCCAACATATCTCTCAATCCCTTTAACTCCATGAACTATATCTTCCTCCTCCTTGAAAAACATCGTGTTTTGGCCTCAGCTACTTTCTATGGCAGGGAACTGAACAGGCTCCCTGCTCTCTGGGTGAAGAGATTTCTCCTCATGTCAGCTTAAGGTGAAGAGATAAACCTTTTCGGACAAAGACCCCTGGTTCTGGACTCCCACACCACTACCCCCAGAATCTTGGAAACATCCTTCCTGCGAGTAAAAAATGAGGTCTGCAGATGCTGGAGATCAGAGCTGAAAATGTGTTGCTGGTTAAAGCGCAGCAGGTCAGGCAGCATCCAAGGAACAGGAAACTCGATGTTTCGGGCAAAAGCCCTTCATCAGGAATCAGGATTCATCAGGATTCCTGATGAAGGGCTTTTGCCCGAAACGTCGAGTTTCCTGTTCCTTGGATGCTGCCTGACCTGCTGCGCTTTAACCAGCAACACATTTTCAGCTCAACATCCTTCCTGCATCTACCCTGTGTGAATGTTATAGGTTTTCATGAGATTCTCCCTCAGTCTTATAAACCCCAGTGAATAGAATCCTCTCTTCATACCTCAGTCCTATCCTCTCAAGAATCCATTTGTCCTTTTTATTGCGCCCTTACTGCACGTCCTCCATAGCAAGAACATCCTTCCTCAGATAAGAAGAGCAAAACCCCACACTATACTCCAAGTGTCGCCTCATCAATTGCCAGTTCCCTATCTACATCAATACTTTTGGCCGTAAGACATAAGAGCAGAAATTAGGCCATTCAGCCCATTGTGCCTACTACACCATTCAATCATGGCCGATAGGTTTCTCAACCCCATTCTTCTGGTCTCCTCTGCTGAATTTTAAGTGAAAGAGGTGGTGGTGCCTTTCACAATGCCTCGCTGAAGGAGGTGGTATCTTTCCTAATGATGGGGTTTGCAATCAACCTGATGCTGCAATTATCTTTGTCCAACACTGCCAGAGGCAGACAGGGTCTATCCACTTCCAATTGTTTCTCTATAAAGATCTTGTTTTTATACACTGACATTCCACCAAAATGATGTACAGTCCCCCTTCTCCCTTCACTCCAAATCTGGAACAGAGAGAGTTTACATTTCTATATCTCCTCTGGGTGAACTTTCAGATGGAGCTAGGGCTATTCTTTCAACAACATGGGAGCCAATTTGTGCGCAACAAACTCCCAGAAGCTGCACATGATCACATTGTCTCCTGTTGTATGCGACATTGACTGAGGGAGCATTCTTGCTCAGGTTTCTCCAATGCTACTGTTCAAAATGGTGCCGTTGACCGGCGAGGGCAGGTGGACCTTGGTGTCACAGCCCACCTGGAAGGTGTCTCCTGTGACCGTGCAGTACTCCCATGTTGGAAACATTGGCCTGGGGTCTGGGCCCAGCTCCTGGAGTGGGACTGGTTGGACTGAAGTGTCTGTTTTTATATGACCCTGTGTAAAGGCCATTCAGCCCCTCCAGTCTGCTCTGCTGTTCATTATGATCATGGCCGATTTGACCGTGTCTTCAACTCCACTTTCCTGTTTGCCCACACTCCCCCAAACTCTTCTTGATGAACAGTCACTCTCCCTCTGCCTTGAAGTTATTTGACTCGGCCTGCACTGCTCTTTTGGTGGAGAATACCAAACACTGATAACCTTGAGAGGAGAAATTCCTCCTTGCCTCTAAATTAAATGGAAGATTTCTTATTCTGAAACTCTGCCTCTTAGTTCTTGATGTCTCCCAGAGGAGTGAACATCCTCCTGGTGTCTATCCCCATCAGCTCCCTCAGAGTCTGCGATCGCGTTCTTGTACATGCTGATGGGTACAGGCCTAATATACTTGATTTTTGTTTCTCTATGAGAGAGCATCTCTTTCCCAGGAAGCAGCTGATTAAATCTTCTCTGACATTCGAAGATTCCAAGAGGAAATCTGATGGGCGTTTGAGGGAAAAGACTTTAAGAGATAGGCAGCTAATAGGGAAGCAGGTTGCTGCATGGATAACCAGCACGGACTTGATGGCTGAATGGCCTCCTTCTGAGCTTGTGTCTCTCCCACTCTTGCTCGTGTGTTATGAAGATGCTTCACCCTTAATATTATTTTTGCTGGATTTAAATTCTGAAGGATTGTGGGGAAGTTTGATATGTTTTGGAAACTTGGAGTGATTTATTGAAAAGAGGTAATTGAAAGATCACTGAATGTTGATTTTTTTTTTCTCTAACAAGGCTTTCTGGAAATCACATGTTGACAATTCCTTGCTTTGCTGCTGACCCTGTGGGTTTGAACAGTAACTGTCATGGAGATGTTCTTGTTTTTTAATTTGGCCTTCAGTTGAGCCACTAGAGGCCTGCAAGGCAGAACTACCCAGCTCACCTCCCCTTCCTGGAAGAGTGCTCTTGTTTAGTTCATTTGCTCTTCTAAACTAACAGCTTAATATTGTATTTTCTGAGCAAGCTGAGCCTGCCAAGACTTCAGAGAAAACTGTGCATGATCACTGACTTGACAATACAACAGAACGTCAGAATAATAGACTTTGGGACATTTTATGTTTCATTCTTCTGCCTTCATGAATTATCTCAGGGGAGGTGATGGCCCAGTGGTATTATCACTAGAGTATTAATCCAGAGACCCAAATAATGTTCTGGGGATATGGGTTCAAATCCCACCATGGCAGATGGTAGAATTTGAATTCAATTAAAGAATCTGGAATTAAGACAGTAATGATACTCATGTGATTGATGCTGATTGTTAGAAGAGTCGGGCGGCACGGTGGCACAGTGGTTAGCACTGCTGCCTCACAGCGCCAGAGACCTGGGTTCAATTCCCAACTCAGGCGACTGACTGTGTGGAGTTTGCACATTCTCCCCGTGTCTGCGTGGGTTTCCTCCGGGTGCTCCGGTTTCCTCCCACAGTCCAAAGATGTGCGGGTCAGGTGAATTGCCCGTAGTGTTAGGTAAGGGGTAAGTGTGGGGGTATGGGTGGGTTGCGCTTCGGCGGGTCGGTGTGGACTTGTTGGGCCGAAGGGCCTGTTTCCACACTGTAAGTAATCTAATCTAATCTAATCCTCTGGTTCACTAATGTCCTTTCGGAAAAAAACCTGCCATCATTACCTGGTCTGGCCTACACGTGACTCCAAACCTGCAGCAATATGATTGACTCTTAACTGCCCTCTGGGAAATTAGGAATGGGCAATTAATGTTGGCCTAGCCAGTGACACCCACATCCCCTAAATGAATTTTAAAAAAAGCTCCATTGACCAAAGTGTGTTTTGTTCTTCAGAAAGCAGTCTTTGCAATCTGCTTTTTCCTCCCTTTTTTTTCCTGAGCTCTGTGTTTTAGTGACTTTTTTAAAAGGATAAGCATTTATAGTTCAATGCATATAAACATGCAGACACAGAGGAAAGCCAATCAGCCCATCAATTCTGCTCCATCATGCATTGAAATCACCATGGCATACGTTTTTCCTTGGTCAGAAGTTAATAGTTGTGTTTATTAAGAAACTGGGTTAATAGAACTTGTGTTTAAAACCTGATATGGATTTGATCTTTATTTGGTGATCTCAGAAATTGAAAAAAGTATTTTAATTTTATAATGTAATCCATGGAGAAGTAAAACTGGAGTGACAATGTATGAGACCAGCCTTGGTCATAAAAGTGCTTTTTGCTATTAATGTAGATGATTTGGATGTGAGTATGGGAGGTAAGGTTAGTAGGTTTACAGATGAAATGGGGTTCACGTTGATGGACATTTTGGTCGACATGGGCTAGTTTGGGCCAAAGGGCCGGTCTCCGTGCTGTAGGATTCTGACACCAAAATTGCTGGTGTTGTGGATAGCGAAGAAGGTTACCTCAGAGTACAATGGCACCTTGATCAGATGGGCAAAAGGAGTGGCAGATGGAATTTAATTTAGATAAATGTGAGGTGCTGCATTTTGGAATGGCAAATCAGTTCAGGACTTAGAATGGTAAGGTCTTGGGTAGTGTTGCCATAGAGACCTTGGAGTACAAGCTTATAGTTCCTTGAAAGTGGAGTTGCAAGTAGACAGGATAGTGAAGAAGGTGCTTGGTATGTTTGTCTTTACTGGTCAGTGCATTGAGTGTAGGAGTTGCGAGGTCATGTTGTGGCTGTACAAGACATTTTTAGCCATTATGGGAATACTGCATTCAATTCTGGTCTCCCTATTATAGGAAGGATGTTGTGAACTTGAAAGAGTTCAGAACAGATTTACAAGAATGTTGCCAGGGTTGGAGGGTTTGAGCTACTGGGAGAGGCTGAATAGGCTGGGGCTGTTTTCCCTGGAGCGTCGGAGGCTGAGGGGTGACCCTGGAGGTTTAAGAAATCATGAAGGTGGATAGCCAACGGTAGGGCAGGCTAGAACTAGAGGGCATAGGTTTAGGGTATGAGGGGAAAGAGTCAAAAGGGACCTAAAGGGCAGAGGGTAGTGCATGTATGGAATGCCATAAGAAGTAGTAGAAGCTGGTACAATTACAACATTTAAAAGGCATCTGGATGGGTCCATGAATAGGAAGAGGTTAGAGGGATATGGGCCAAATGCTGGCAAATGGGACTAGATTAAGTTAGGATATCTGGTTGGCATGAACCAATTGGACCAAAGGGTCTGTTTCCGTGCTGTACATCTCTATAACAATGACTGTACGATTAAGCTCTGGAATTTTCTTGCTAAATCCCATGCCCCCACTCCCCCGCCCCCACTGTTGTTCCTTTAAGAACTGACTTAAATCTTGGTAGAATAGGTTGATTGTTTGATCCTGAGTTCTAATGCCCTGAAGTTCAGGGCAATGGTTCCAGAGTTAAGGAATGTTGGTTGTGCAGATGGTCAGGAGGCGGTTGGGACTAGTGGAGATCTGATGGAGGCATTCAAAACCAAAACCTCGGGAGGGTTTGGTTGGAATCATAAGGGGATGTTGTTGCAGTTAATGGGAGGATCACGAACTCTAGGGCAGAGATCAGCAGGAGAAACAATGGAGACATGAGGGAAAAGCTTTTATTCCCGCAGTGATTGATTTGGATGAGGAACGTGTAACATGAGAGTGCTCACTGGAGGCTGGTGCAATCGAGACTTTAAAGAGTGAGTTGGATTGTTTATGGCTCACAGCCCATATTCCTTAAACCCGCCACTCCCCCAACAATTCCTTCCCTCTCTACACTCCTCTATCCCTAACATCTTCCTCTGATTCTTGGTGTGTTGCTCTTCCAGAGAGCTAGTACAAAGGTGGCAGGCTGAAAGGCCACCTCCTGTGTTGGCACTGTTCTATAATCATGAGGCTCATTATTAAATTATTTTCTGGCAACTTCTTGTGAAGCTCCTTAGAAACGTTCCAATGCATTAGAGACTCAATACAAATGGGCATAGTTGTTGTTGGCTGGTCAGAAGTAACTGAAGTTGCCATGTTGCTTGTTTTTTGCAGGTACATGTACAATAAGAAGGGTTACTGGAATGACTGGTCAGTCCCAGTACTAGTCCTAGCATCGACCGGATTCATATATGTCACGTTTTTATTGGTAAGTTTGGAAGGAGATCTCTGCATCTGGTCTTCAAGGAATTTTGTTTTCAGGATGAGGAGGAAATGTTCGGAGGAGATCTTCACTGTAATGGGATTTTTCAATGTTGCTTTGATAATGGAGGGGAGGGGGGGAGGGAGTAACCTGGAGGAACAGAGAGGGAGAGAAATGTGCCGCGGGAGGAGGATGCCTTGATTTCCTGCATTACATCGAAACATTTTGGATTCTTAAAGGGTTTGACAGGGTCAATGCTGAGAGGATGTTACCCCTCATGGCAGAGTCTAGGACCAGAGGGCACAGTCTCTGAATAAAGAGACACTAATTTAAGACTGGGATGAGAAGGAATTTTTTTTCTCAGAGTTGAGAGTCTTTGAACTAACTTTTCACAGAGAGCTGTGTGGGCAGTGTCCTTTTGTATATTTAAGGCTGAGATAGGTTGGATCTTGGTCAGTCGGTGTCGGAGGAATTAGCCCAATAAAGCAGAGATCACACAAACCAGATCGGGTGAAGTTGACAAGCTGTTTATTATAAGCGATATCGCTGGAAGAGAGATTGACTAGGCTGACCGAGAACTGACAGTCTGTCCAGGTAGATCAAGGGTTCTCTTCCTGAGGATGAAGCCAGGTTTTATAGGAATCTTGTACGTGAAGGTTAATTAAAATGGGGAAAGGTACAAAGTATTTGGAAATTAAGTAATCCAGTAACAAAGATGATAATTGAAAAGCTGTTATCGGAAGAATGTCCTGATTGTTAATACAATGTACCATTCTGAGAGTATCCATGAGTTCTTGATGGGATCAGGAGATTCCAACTCTTTTTAAATAGTAAGGTGCTTTCATTGTTGGGGAACTGAGGGCTATGGGAAAGGGCAGGAAAGTGGATGTAAAGAATCAGTCAAGATCCCATTGAATGGCAGAACAAGGGGCCAAATGGCTTACTCTTGTCCCTATTTTATTAAGATCGTGATCTTTTGATGGGTTGAAAGAGAGGATGGTGTGGTTACAGTAATGAGCTAACTAGGATGGGGATAGAATTCCGCTGTTTGCTTCTTGCCCAGGCTACTTCCCTTGTGGTGCTGCCCCTCATTGTCACTGACTGTGAAGGCACTCTCCTTGGTGAGAGAGCGAGACTATTAAGTGCACTCTAATATTCAGCAGTTTAATTGCAAAGCAGAATTTGACACCAAAGAGAGAGCAGGAAATCCAAAGGCCTGTCACATTGCTAAAAACATCCATTTTTGACTGAACATTGGGTCCACTTGCCCCTGATGAACATTGGGTTCCAGGGCTGCCTGTACTGTTCTGATGTTCTGCCCCTCCCAGTGTTTAATTCCCTCTTCACAGGATGGCTGGTAGCAGTCTTGTCTCCCTGCTCGCAGATTCTGATTGATGGTATCAGATTTATTTTTTGTCTTACTCTCTCATGGAATGGGGCATCACTGGCCCAGAAATTGTCACCCCCATCCCTAATTGCCCTTAAAATGAGTGGCTTGCTTGAACTTTTCAGAGGGTGGTTAAGAATTGACTATGTTGTTGAGAGTTTGGAGTCTACGATAGGACAGCAGATTTCTTACCAGTAAGGGCTGCACGGTGGCTCAGTGGTTAGCACTGCTGCCTCTCAGCACCAGAGACTCTGGTTCGATTCCACCATCGGGCGACAGTCTGTGAGGAGTTTGCTCCAGTTTCCTCCCACAGTCCAATGGCGTGCAGGTTAGGTGTATTGGCCATGCTAAATTGCCAGTGGTGTCCGGCGATGTGCAGGCTGGGTGGATTAGCCATGAGAAATGCAGGGCTACAGGGATGGGGTAGGGGGATGGATCTGGGTAGGTTGCTCTTTGGAGGGACTCAGTGGGCCAAACGGCCTACTTCCACACCGTAGGGATACTATGATTCTTGAAGACACCAACAGCAAACAGCACTTCGAGAGGTTGGGGGCAGAAGTGAGTGTAGTGGCCATCACTAAGGGGACGGTGCAGGGGAGCTGAAAGGTCTGAAGGTGGATAAATCACATGGACCAGATGGACTAACCCCCAGAATTCTGAAGGAAATAGCTGAGGGGATTGTAGAGGTATTGGTGCTGATCTTTCAGGAATCACTAGAGTCAGGGAGGGTCCCAGAGGACTGGAAAATGGTTAATGTAACGCCCCTGTTAAAGAAGGGAGGGAGGCAGAAGACAGGAAATATAGGCTGGTTAGCCTGCCCTTGATTGTTAGTAAGAATTTGGAGTCCATTACTAAGCATGAGATTGTGGAGTGTGAGGTAAAATAAAGTTGAGTCAGCATGGCTTTGTCACTGGGTGGTCATGCCTGACAGATCTGTTAGAATTCTTTGAGGAGCTAGTGAGCAAGTTAGACAAAGGAGAGCCAGTGGAAGTGATCTGTGTGGATTTATGGAAGACTTTGACGAGGTGCATTATGGAAGTATGTTAAATAAGATAAGAGCCCATGGTGTCAGGGGCAAGGTACTGGCATGGATAGAGGATTGGCTGACTGGCAGAAGGTAGAGAGTGGGGAATAAAGGGATCTTTTCAGGATGACAGCCGGTGACTAATAAAGTTCTGCAGGGGTCAGTATTGGGAGCACAACTATTCACAATCTACATTAACAATCTGGACAGCTTTGTTGCTAAGTTTGCTGATGACCCAAAGATAGGTGGAGGAATGGGTAATGTTGAGGAAGTGGGGAGGCTGTAGAAGGACTTGGACAGAGTGGGCAATGAAGTAGCAAATGGAATACAATATGGAAAAGTGTGAGGTAATGCACTTTGGTAGGAAGAATATAGGTGGAGTCTATTTTCTATTTGGGGAAAGGCTTTGGAAATCTGAAGCACAAAGGAACTCAAGAGTACTAATTCATGATTCTCTTCAGGTCACCATGCAGGTTCAAGTGGCAGTCAGGCAAGCAAATACAATGTTAGCATAAATTTCAACAGGGCTAGAATACAAGAGCAGAGATGTATTGCTGAGACTGTATAGGGCTCTGTTCAGATCACATTTGGAATAGTGAGAGCAGTTTTGGATCTTGTATCTTGTATCTTCAATCAGGATCTGATTGAAATTTACAAAATACTGAGGCCTGGACAGAGAAGATATGGAGAAGATGTTTCCACCAGTAGGAGAGACTAGGACCCGAGGGCACAGCCTCAGAGTGAAGGGACCATCCTTTAGAACTGAGATGAGGAGGAATCTCTTCAGCCAGAGACTGGGGAGTCTGTGGAACTCATTGCTACAAAGGGCTGTGGAGGCCAAGTCAAGGGATATATTTAAGATGGAGATAGGTTATTGAGTAATCAAGGGATCTAGGATTACAGAGAGAAGGGAGAGGAATATGGTTGGGAAATGGATCAGATATGATCAAACGGTGGAGCACACTTGATGGCTGAATGGCCTAAGTCTGCTCCTGTATCTTATCACTTTATAGACAGTGGTGAGCCACGTGGGTTTATTTACGACGATTGATGAGAGTTGATGTTGTCACGATGAATGAGATTCCAGACTTACTGAGTGAATTTAATTCTACCAGCTGCCATGTTGGGATTTGAGCCCGTGTGCCCTGAGCATTGCTAGTCCAGGAACATTACCATGATGATACTCACTCCACCTGATGGTAATGAGCTGGCTTAACTTTTCAACCTGCATCACAGGAAGCTGCAAAACAGGCTGACCACCCACTTAAGAGACAGTGAGGTTTACAGATACTGGAGACCAGAGTTGAGAGTGTGTTGCTGGAAAAGCACAGCAGGTCAGGCATAATCTGAGGAGCAGGAGAATTGACGTTTCAGGCTGGAGGCCTTCATCAGCCGTGACCACCCACTTAGCTCTGGAGTACACACATGTCCAGACTAACATTGAGGGCTGGTGGTGGTGCAGAGTAGGGGTGTACAGGATCGGGTGCAAATGGTGGGTGCTCCAATGAGAGATGATTGGATGCTGCAGCAAGTTGCAGTGTACTGTAATATTCAAAGAGTCAGGTTAGGCACTATGGGCCGACTGGGGATCCCTTTCTGTGCTGCATGTTTCTGTGATTACACTGACTAATGCAATGTGTACTCTTTTAGATTTTAGCGTTATGCCACATTGCGGTGGGGCAACAGATGAACTTGCACTGGCTGCACAAGGTAAGTGTGAGAAATTTGGACAGGTCACTTTTTGTTTTCACTGGAGTTCAGGAGAGTATATTAGATTACTTACAGTGTGGAAACAGCCCTTCGGCCCAACAAGTCCACACCGACCTGCCGAAGCGCAACCCACCCATACCCCTACATTTACCCCTTTCCTAACACTACGGACAATTTAGCATGGCCAATTCACCTGACCCGCACATCTTTGGACTGTGGGAGGAAACCGGAGCACCCAGAGCAAACCCACGCAGACACTGGGAGAACGTGCAAACTCCACACAGTCAACCGCCTGAGGCGGGAATTGAACCCGGGTCTCAGGCGCTGTGAGGCAGCAGTGCTAACCACTGTGCCACCGTGCCGCAATTTGGTCGAAATGCAGAAGATCCTGAGGGGACATAACCGGATGGATGTGGAAAGGATGTTTCCTTTTGTGGGAGAATCTAGGACTAGGCGGTTAGAGTTTACAAGTAAGGAGGAAACTATTTATGCTGCGGAAAATCTTTCCTCACAGAGGCCTGAGTGTGTTTGGAACTCCCTTCCTTAAATTGCGATGGAAGACTTTGAATGTATTTTAAGGCAGAGGGAAATAGATTATTGGTGAGTGAGAGGAGAGAAAGGTTTTGGGAATGAGGAGTAAGGGTGTTAGCCATGACTTTTATGGGATGTGGTGGGCCTGAGGGGCTGAATGGCCTACTCTGGCTCCTAATTTGTATGGCTCTTACCTCCCTGATTGTTTTGAACAGTGACTCACTTCTTGCTTTGTTTTCTTCACGCACCGTACTGGTCTGGTGATATTTCCAATAACTGGAGCTGTTAGCTAATGGAAGGGTTAGAATGGAGAGGAGAATGAGGCTAATTGGATAGCTCTTCCAAAGAGCTGGTACTGGCATCGTGGCCTGAATGGCTTCCATTCTTGCCATAAGATACTGGTGTATGATTTCTCCTTGGTGGTTTGCAAACGGACTAAGAGGGGCTACACAATGAGGGCCATTAGTGTCTATCACAGAACTGACTTAGGTTCTGCTTCGTGTGTGCATCCCTCTCCTGTGGGTAGTGGGTAGCCTTCTGGCCTCTGCATCAGAAAGTTAGACAATTAAGGTATAAGGCTGGAAATAGGCCATTCAGCCCATAAAGTCTGCTCCGCCATTCAGTGAGGTCATGGCTGGTCTGGTAATCCTCAACTCCAGTTACCCGTCTGTTCCCCATAATGCTCACTTCCCTTACTGTGTAGTCATCTGTCTTTCTCTGCCTTGAATGTACTGAACAACCTAGCTCTGCTGTTTAAAAAAAATTCCACAGATCCACTCCTCTCGGAGAGAAGAAATGCCTCCTCATCTCTTTTCTTCGATGGGTGACCCCTTATTCTGAGATGAGATGATGCCCTGTGGTCCTAGGCACCCCTCTCCCCCCCCCCCCCCCCCCCCCACCCTAAAGGTTAAACAACCTTTCCACATCCACCCTGTCAACTCCCCTAAGACTCTTGTATGCTTTAATAAGCTCCTTGGATTCAAGATGGCACTGAGACTGGGTGACTCTTTGTGAGCTCCCTACAGTGGATCTTATTCTCACATTTCTTATGATTGTTCAACACTTTTAAACCTAAGTCTGTAAAAATTTGTCTTGCTAAATGTTGATTTTGTTCTGTGCATCTCCTGTGCAGCTGTAACGCTGTATGCCTCACTCTATCTAAGCATCCGATGATCTGTATGTCCTTGTTGTGGTCTGCCTGTACTACTCACAAAACAAAGTTTTTCACTGTACTCTAGTACATGTGACTACAATAAGTCCAATAAGGCCACCTGAACACTATGATCAGACTTTATTCCATCTGAAATTCATTGCAAGACTTTGAGTTACTGCTAAAACAATATTTTTTATCAATGTTATTCATTATTACGTTGTGTAATTTGTGTTGTTGTTCATGTAACACTTTGGTCCTGGAGGAACATTGTCTCATTTTTACTCTATCACTCACATATGGTAGAAATGACAAATAAAACTACTCTTGACACAATCTTGTAAACTCCAATTTGTACATGCCCAATCTACAGTCCCTCCATACCAGGCATTGCGAAGTGAACCTTCTCTGGACTGCTT